>NC_143395.1:146957252-147582252 GCF_052110815.1 Crocodylus siamensis | reverse complement strand
TTTACTTCTTAGTTTTAATTAGAAAAAAGGGATCTCCCACCATGAAGAAATAACCTGTGAGAAATAAGCAAAATAATAGTTTTAGTATAATAACCAAGACTTAAAATATGAACAAGACATGGAAATAAATGTTTTCAGCTATAGAATACTGCCATCTAGCGGCAATTTGTAAATACTGGCAAGTCTGACATGGTATGATTGCTGTCAAGTACTTCTAACAAGATGATAAAAAACCATAATGCATTTATTCCTATTTTACCATCCCACCCTAATCACAACTCACAGGTGGCTTCACAGAGAAATGCACTATGTCAAAATTATCCAAGCCAATTTGTAGCAACCGGTACCGGATATATTTGTATTAAATGCTTTAGATGAATATTAGGACCGCTCTAGTTAGTCAATGGGTTACTAAGAGGGAATTTTTACTAAGCTGGAATTGTCTTATTCCATTTAGAGCCCTTAGCAGTGATTCTCAAGGAGAAGGCTAATAAAAGCAATTAGTCTGGAAGTCTGTGATAAGTCAAACCAATGGAGAACCAGAATAGTTGCACTGAATTAATTCTTTACTTACAGGTTTGAAAACTCAGCAGAAATTATCCAGTGATTACTTTTGGCCACACAGAAGTGGAACCCCAGTAGAGTTATGATCAACTTCCCCTGCACTAAAGTGCTACTAATAACAAGCTATTCTTCATTTTCTATTTCTCTCAATAGTTTACTAACATTCATATGGGAGGAAGGAGAATGGCAGTTGTTGGAAATATAGACAATAAAGAAATAAGGTTCAGAAAATATTCAGTAAAGAATTCAATGATAGAAATAATGAAAATCATTGCAATTGTGTGAAGCTGTCAGTTTCATAACGTAAGGTGTGACCTGGGCAGATTGAGCACTCTAGAGATAATTGGATCCCTATTTCTAAAAAGCCACTTGGTAAGACATTTCACTCTGCATAAGGATGGAGGAACATGTTTCCATATTTGTAATAAGGCCACCTTGTTTTTTTTTGCTAGGGGGCCTCAATCATTTTTAATTTATTGACTTTTTCAGAAATATAAAGACTACACTGGCTCAGTGGCAAAGCATAAGCAACTAGTTTTAAAAGTACATAGCAAAAAAAAAAATAACAGTCAAAACAAATGAACTGTGAAGTATAGAAAATTGATAGGAAAGCTAAAGACATCAAGGAAAAATCCATGGATGGCTGAGCTAAGACCATTTTTTTCTTAATGTTCATTAGACTCAAAAAGAAATGCTAGTGTTATCCAAGGTCTATGCACCCATCAGGCTTCAATCATCCAGTCACGTGCCACTCGTCTTTGGATGTGTAGGGCTGTCCGTCGCTCCATCCCTATGATCTTGCTGCACAGGCATCCTGCTCCAGGGTAGTCTCTTCCCTAATCTCGCCTGCCACGACTTTGTTTGTTCCTTCAGTGGTGGGGTCTGACTACTGGGGCTCACATGTGTCTGGGATCTCTAGACGGCAGTCTTCCGTGAGGCTCCAACCTCCCCTGCACCTCGCCCTGATACCCAGCCTCGATGAGTCATTGATGTTTCTCAGCCTGACCCTTGCCTATTGGTGTTCTGGGCTCTCCTGGGGAGGCGTATTGGGTCTAACCCAAGCCCCAACTCTGAGTTACACCTTATGGGTCTATGCGGTTGTCTCAATTCCCTCTAAAGCAAAACCCTTCTTCTGACTGAGCCCACCCTAGGGCTCTATGCAACCAACCTTCCAACCCCTCCGAAAGAGGGAAACAGAAAGAAACAAAAGAAGAAACACCATTAATCCCAGTAAGCTCCTGACTACCCAAAATGAGCTAGGCTAGCCCCGAGAATTTCTAGCAGGTTCAGTCCTGAGTACACATATGTCTGACGGTTATCACCTTCTCCCTTCCCTACTGTGGACCCCCTGCATGTTAGCTGGACCCTTGGTGGTCCCTCTAGTTCCACCCACTCTGTGTCCCCCGCCGGGCAGCTTTATCCAGTTGGAGCTTGTCTTCTGCAGCCCTTCCCACCGCTTAGGCTCTCCGTTGCCCACCTGGGTTTGCACTTGGAGCCTTTCCAAACCCGCACCGACCCCACCTGGCTCAATGCCTCAAGTTCCGTCACTCTCCCCTCTTCTTCGGGGCAACCTCTGTTGTCACCTTCCTCCTGATTCCTTGAATCCTCTCCCTCAAATCCTTCGTCTGAGTGAGATGCATCCGCCTCCTCTCTCTCTCTGTGCCAATGCTGGTGTCTTCCCTAAGACAGACTTCTGTCTCATGAGAGGCAGTCCTGCCCCCTCTTACCCCTAATTGGGGTTCCAGGGATACCTTCCCTATTGACTCTCCCTCTGGTCTTCCTCTCCCTGCTCCTTTGCCCACACCACCTTTTAACTTCCCATGCTGGCTCCTCCCGCTCCTCTCCACAGCTGGCCGCAGTTTTAAAAAAACGTGGCTAAACAAGCCACATTGGTCTCGCCACCACTTCTGGTTTTGCTGCGGCGCTGGCTGCAGGTAAGGGATTCTCCATTTTTTTCTCTCTCTCCTTGCCTTCCCCATTATGTTCTGGCCCCCAGGGTCCCCCCGCTTGACCCCTCGAGGTCTGTCCCCTGTATCTTCCCTGTGACAGTCTGTTACTAAAAGGAGATGTTAAAAAGTGTTCAAGAAGTATTTCTTTTTCTGTATTTGCAAAAATGCAGAGTACCCTACATTATTTCACATGGAGATAATGAAGTACTTTCCAGCCCATTAGTAACCAAGGATGATGAGACATCATCTACTAAGGCTAAACTTCTTTGGGAGGCAAAAAAGAAAAAAAAAAAATCAGTAGGCACATAATTTACAGCGAAAAGTCTTTTAAGAGCTGTCTGAACATTCTTCCTGCCCACCAGGATTCATTTTCAGTACATTTTTAAGTACTAAGGAAATTCTTGAATACTGTAAACAGCAATAATACTGTGTCAGTATCCAAAAAACAAACAGCAGATAGAAAGTCCAATGCTATTCAACATACCCATTTAAAGATTTGAAACTAAATACAGGATCACTGCTGATAAAGGTTACAGATGACAAAGACTGATAAACCATAAAAAAATGAGAGTAGGACACAGTCAGACAGAGAAATCTTGATCACCTGCTAATCTAGGCCCTTTGTAGAAGAAATGTATTTTAATATAGTCAAATCCAAGTATATATCTATCTAGGAGTGAACAATACCTGCAGAAGTAGGGACTGTATTCTGGAAGGAAGCAACTCTGAAAAGGGATTTGGGGACAAGCAGCTGAACACAAACTTTAATCAGGATACTGTATTAAAATACATTTGTTCTATGAAGAGCCTAGATTAGCAGGTGATCAAGATATCTCTGTAGAAGAGCAGGCCAATATTTCTTGGGTGCATAAACAAGAGATGTGGGCAGCAGCATGTGGCATCAGCAGCACACATCCTGGATTACTGCACACCATTCTGGTTTTCACTTTCAGGAGAAAATTGCCGTGATGTGAGACTGGAGAAGAGCAGAAAGAAGCCAATAGTCACCGAGTGCTAGAATCATTCTACAGACTCAAGAGGACAGTTTGCTCAACTGAGAGGGGACTTGATTATTCAGCACGCAAATTCCTCCAAAGAAAAGCCACTAGGTAGCGAGGACTTTAAAAGAAAAAGGCAAACAAGAACCACAGGCTAGAACTGAAAATAGACAAATTCAAACTGAAAATGAGGCACCTATTTTGGGGGAATTAACCACTGGAACAAACTAGCAAAGAAAGTAATATCTTCAAAGATTTAAACATACTTCAGCCAACAGCTCTGTATTGTGCCAAGGAACTTGTATCTGGAGGAATTTTCAAGTCCCTGTGATATACAAAAGGTCAGGCTGGATGATCTAGGGACCCCTGTGAACTTAAACAAAATGAAACCAAAAAAAAATGTGGCATATTGTTATAGAAGCTGCCCTTTGTTTCTGCAAATGCCTCTTTCATTTTCCTGTGAACCGTCTGTCTGTCAAATGTGGCAGTTATGGCCTATTAGTATCATCTCACAGTAATGAGAATGTGTCAGCAATGCAATGATATGACGTGGGCTATGAGGGAAAAGACTCTGGTGATGAGAAAAGGGAAGGGAAGGTCACACAAGGTTGCAATAGAGTCACTCTTTGTGAGTTTGAGTTTAGTTGTCTGTGACAAATATAATGACCCTGTCTAATAGACATAACTTTGCCTTTTCTACAGAAAAACATCAGGGAAGTCATCTGTAGAGGGAAGTATAATTACAAGCAAAAACCAGCTTCCGGTATGTCAAGGGAACTTGGAAGATAAGACCAGATGCAGTCTTAGGAATCCCTTCCCCTTCTTATTTCCATTAAGAAGCAAAGTCATCTCACTACTGAGAGACTCTACGCCAGCTTACCCTGTTAGACCACTGGGCATTTATCCACATGCTCCATCCCATGTATTCCCACAGCATCACATGTATTCAGCATCCTCCCCTTCAAAATGGTGGTGGGGGCACTTTAAAGCTCGTTTGATAAGCTTTAATTAAAGCACTTCCACCGCCATTTTGAAATGTGGGGGAGCTGAACACATATGATGTGGAAGCTGCTGGAGTGCACTAATTAGCACACTCCAGCAGACTTGCAGCAGACTCAATTAATTGTGTCTAGATTAATTGAGTCTGCTACGACACATGCTAATTAGTGCATTTGAGCAGAGGTCTGTCTCATGTATAGGTTTCCACCATTACTCTTTACTCAACTTATTCTTGTTTCCATGTCATGAGATTCAGAACAAGAAACACAAGGTGCATAGGCATGGCACCCAACCAAAGGGCTAAAGGAAGCATTGAAATCGCCCTCATTCACTAATCACTGTCCATCCTGTGCACAGACTGAGGCAGGGGTCCTGTGGGAAATATAGCGTGTTACTAATGGAGCCTCTACACATTTTACATTTATATTGTGCGGTGTTTAAAGGCCCTGGCAGCAGATGCCCTTCAGCTATCCCCATGAGGAGCCTTTGGTCCCCTATGCCTAGGTAGCCCAGCTTAAGCTGCTGGATGTGGGGGGTTTAAAGTTCTGGTAGGAGAAGTCCTTCATCTGATTATTGGCCTCAGCCTAGATAGCCTCAAGTCTCAAATCAAACCTGGGCTTCCTCTACTGGGGCTTCCTCTGCTGGTGACCCAGGACTGTTCCATATTAGGGTGGACAGCAGACTGATTGTTACTCCTGGCCCCAGGACAACACAGAGTCTCAAACTTGATTGTACCAGGGCCATGGCTGACAATCAGCTCATTATCTGTCCAGGCACCAGGACAGTCCTGGGTCATGATGGGCTGCAGGACCCCAGTTTTCAGCTTGCCACTGCAGAGGACGCCCAAGATCATGATCCCCAGATCTCCCTGCATTGACAAGTAGAACTATGTTGTATATAAATCTTGTAGGGCTAAAACAAGGCTTTGTAATGCTAAAAGTGAGGCCATTTCTTTGTCCTTTCACCTCCATTTCATAAAAGCAGACACAGCACTTACAAGATGGCTGGGAAGGAAGAGGGGTACTGTGTAAGGGTTACTGATAAGATATGAAACTAGCTGAATCCAGTCAACAGAGGAGTCTCGTCAACAGAGAAAACTTGAAGGTGGTACAAGGATTGTTTTTATAAGATAAGATACATCTAGGCAAAAATATATGGGGCATGTAGTCATGAGAGTTAAACTTCAGTGTTCACACTCACAGTATCACTTGATTGAATAGAATAGTGATTTAGTTAATAGATGATTGGGTATTTTTATAAGCACGAGCTAATGACAAACTGATGCTGACGTACTAACAGAGTATAAAATAGTATTATTTCTAGTAGGCAGAGTTCCTCCTCGGAGGCTCCTCACTGCAGCAAATAAAGATTCTGTATCTGACTTTAGATACTTGCTCTGCGTGATCATTGCCCCAGCCTAGAGCGAACTGCACATAGCTTTAAGAGCGTAATTCATAACAACGAGCCCAAAGGGATCTGATCGCTGGCTCTACAATCATAGCTTACTTGTGTGGCATGATAGGGGGCAAGATGGCTGGTGATGGGGTTCAGATCCCCTGGCTCCTTTCACTGAATGTGTACCAGGGATCTAAGGATGCATTATCACATATCCATAAGAGAAGGCAGAACTAAGGCTGCCCATACAATTTGAATTCAATCCATCCCAGGCTAATCACAGCTTTGAAACCAAAATTTTCCTTTTGTAAAAAAAATGGAATTTTTTTATTTTCTGTTAAAAAAATACAGTATGTATTGGGTGCAATTATAATGACCCCCAGAATGGATCATAAGCAGAGATTCAAAGCTGGACCCTGAGGGACAAGCCATTAACTCCTAGAAGTCAAGGACTAATTACACTGGCTGTTACAAAGGCTGTTATCTTCTTCCAGTCAGGCACCATTTGACACAATGCTTTAAATATGTGTGAGTAGCCCCATTTTACACAAAGAATAGCCAGTCTAATAGACCTGGGCTCAAACATACCTAGGTGGCTGAGGCTGGGGTCTGCCATATTAGAGGTCTAGATGCTAGTCCTACTTCCGCTAAGATTGATTCATAAAGCTTTCAGTAATGCCTTCTGTAATGTGAGAGGACTGATATTTGCTTCTCTCCTATGGAAGAGAAGTCACAAGGTTTTACTCAGTATTCATAGATTGTAAGGCCAGAAGGGACCTTGGAAGATCATCAGGTCCAGCCCCCTGCACCAAGCAGGAAAGATGACTGGAGCTCAGGTGACCCCAGCAAGGTGACTGTCCAATCTCCTCTTGAAGATTTCCAGCATAGGTGATTGCACCACCTCTGGAGAGAGCTTATTCCAGTCTGGAAAACCCTGACTGTGAAGAAGTTTTTCCTAATGTTAAGCCTCGATAGGTCTTCCAGGAGTTAGTGGACATTACCCCTAGTTTTCCCCTTGGTGCCCTGGTAAACAGTTGCTCACCAAGCCCATGCTACACCACTAGTGTAGTGGTAAGCTGCTACCAGGTCCCCTCTCAGCCTTCTTTTTCTCAGGCTGAAGAGTCCCAGATCCATCAGCCTTTCCTCATATGGCCTGCCGTGTAAGACTCTGATCATACGGGTGGCTCTTTTTTGGACTCTCCCAAGCTTGTCCACATCCTTGTTAAAGTGCGGTGCCCAGAACTGGATTCAGTACTCCAGCTGCAGTCTCACCAGTGCTGAGTAGAGTGGAAGAATCACCTCTTTGGTTTTGCTGGAGATGCATCGATTGATGCATGCCAGAGTATTGTTTGCCCTACTGGCTACAGCATCGCACTGCTGGCTCATGTTCATACTGTGGTCTGTTATTACCCCCAGGTCCCTTTCATTTGTGGTGCTAGTCAGTTTGGTGCTGCCAAGCCTGTAGATATGTTGGGGGTTGCTTGTCCCAAGGTGGAGCATTTTACATTTCTCAACGTTGAACTTCATTGTTGAGAACTTGGCCAGTGAGCTCTTCACCCCCACATCCAAATCATTAATAAAAATGTTGAAAAGTACTGCATCAAGCACCAACCCCTGCAGGACATGGCTACCCACTTTTTGCCAGGATGACAGATCCATTCACTACAACTCTCTGGGTCCTATCCTGCAGCCAGTTTCTCACCCAGCTGACTGTCTCAGAGTTAAGCCCACAATCCTCCAATTTTCTCATGAGGACATCATGGGATAATAGATCAAAGGCTTTTTGGAAGTCAAGGTATACAATGTTAACCTGCTCTCTCATGGTCAGGTGGTGAGTTACCTGGTCATAGATTTCATAGACATTAGGGCTGGAAGGGACCTCAGGAGATCATTGAGTCCAGCCCCCCGCCCAAAGGGCAGGAAGTCAGTTGGGGTCATAGGATCCCAGCAAGATAAGCATCCATTTTACTCTTGAAGGTGTTCAGTGTAGGTGCTTGAACCACCTCCGCTGGCAGGACTGTTCCAGACCTTGGGGGCTCGGACAGTAAAGAAATTCTTCCTTATGTCCAGCCTAAAACGGTCTTGCAGGAGTTTGTGACCATTTGACCTAGTCATCCCTTGGGGCGCTCTGGTGAACAAACGTTCCCCCAGAACCTGGTGGTCACCCCTGATAAACTTATAGGTGGCCATCAGATCACTATCAACAAGGAGATGAGGTTGGTAAGGCAAGATCTGCCTGTAATGAAGCCATGCTGGCTGTCATTCAGAATCTTACCTTCTGCAAGCTTATCACAGATAGATTCCTTAATGAACTTTTCTAGGATTTTTCCCTAAGATGGAAGTTAGGCTGATTGGCCTATAGTTACCCAGGTCCTTCTTCCTGCCCTTCTTGTGGATGGGCACAACATTGGCCCTCTTCCTGTCCTCATGGACTTCTCCAGAGCACCATGAGTTGTGGAAGAGTTTTGCCAGGGGTTCTGCCATGACTTCAGCCAGCTCCTTCAGCACTCTCAAAGATCATCCAGTCCCGCTGACTTGTATATGTCTAATTTTTTTACTTGGTCATACACTAATTCTACAGCAATAGTAGGAAGGCGATTATTCCTACCATGCTCATCCTCTACTCTACCTGGCGTTCTTTTCCCCTTGGTCTAGTGAAAGACCAAGGCAAAGTAGTCATGGAGTTCAGCTTTCTCCTGGGTGCCGGTAACCAGCTCTCCTGAGCTGTTGAGCAATGGCCCCACACTCTCATTTGTTCTCATCCTGTTCCCTGTGTACTCAAGGAAGGACTTCTTGTTGTCCTTAATTTCTGTTGCAGATATAAGTTTGGTTGCTGCTTTAGCCTTTCTTACCTGTTCCCTGCAAATGTGAGCTGTTGTGGAATAGTCTTCCTTGGGACCTGCCCTGAACTTCCATTGTTTATACGCCTCTTTCTTCTTTCTTAAAAGAACCATGATTTCCTTGTTTAGCCAGGAGGGCTTCCCAGCCTTTCTGTTACCTTTTCTCTGCATGGGAATGGACTTCCTTTGTGCTTCAAGGATTGTGTCCTTAAGGAACAACCACTCTTCCTGCACAACTTTCATCTTCAATCCCTGGTCCCGAAGCACTTCCCCTACTAGTGACCTAAGCTTGTTGAAATAAAATATTAAAAGGCTGCAAAGTACAAGTCTTAATACTAATTAATATAAAAGGCAAAACTTGTTTACTGGCTCCCAGGCACTGCATCTGCCCTTAAACCATGGGGCACTTTAAAAAGAGACAAAAAATGACAGCTATCTTCTATTCTCTCTCCTGTCCATACGTTCTGATCTCTGACTTTTTTTAATTGATGCTGGAGGTTTAGTGCAACAGGAGAGAATACAGAGTACAGATGGAAAACATAGGACAAATCTAAAGAATTCTACTGGGCACGTGCAAAGAGTAAATCTTCCTGTGCTTGCATGGAGAAGATAAAAGGTACCTAGCTAACCTGTGCCCTCTGCGCTACTCCCCTGCCAAATTCTAGGGTCCTATTCCAAGCCTTAGAGGTTGTCAAGCCCCTTTAAAAAATGTAAAAGTTGCCAAGCTGAGAAAAGTATCGGTTTTTCCCCTCCACTTTGTTATTGTCTAAGAGCAGCTGAAATATGGAAGACTCCATAGAAAAACTTTTCCATGGAAAACTTGCACCAAACCTCACCTATAGAAGCAAAGTTCTAAGCAATTGAAAACAAAGTGGAAACCAGAAGATCAGATTCACTACCATTTCCCCTTATAATACTGGAGTATATTGATACATCTTTGTTCAGAGAGTTTCTGAAGGATGTTGCCATGGGCCCCAGAACCAAACAGAATAGTGGCAAGGCTCTGGGGTGGAAAAGTGCAGGCCTTGGCATGGCCCAGACTTAGGCCTGTGCTTCAATCAGAGCACTCAGACTGTGTGTGAGGAAGGGGAACTTGATGGGCCAAAATGGGGAGATTTTGTTCTTTTTGAATTTTGGGGTAGCCAAGACTGTTGAGGCCTGAGCATGAAGAAGGGAGCAGCCCTGGAGGCTTTTGTTGTATCTCTGGGCTGTGCACGATGCTGGCAGGCAAAAGGGGGATGTTTGTAGCTGCCTGTGGCCTGTTCTTGCAGGACACAAGCCCGTCCATCAAGGGTTTAATTTTTTTTTTTTTTTTAAGTGTGGGCTGGAAGTGGGCTAATATATATATGTGAGTCTAGTGCTGGGGAGGCAGGCACGTGGAAAACGTATTTTGTTGTGTTAAGAGCATCCTAAAAGCACTCAATGGCCTTAACATTTCTCATGGAGAGGTTACTAGGCATCTTACCATAACACTTCAATTGGAATAGTTACACCAACATCCAGCACATCTGAAAATCCCTTTAAAGCATGTGTACTTGTATTTATTTTTAATCTGAATACTGAACAAGACTTGGCAGTCAACTGGAGACACCACCATACAATCAATTCTCACCCAGCCAATCCTCCAATAAAATTCCAAAATCAATGTAGAATAGCTGAATGTTTTATCTCCAATTAAAAGAGATGCAGAAAAAGATAGAGAAAAAACAAAATATTGATGCAAAGGTGTTTTCTTGGAACACGGGAAAGTTCCATTTAGCCATGGTCAAAGTCTTGAGAGAAAAAGGCCATAAAGAGGGATGGCCGCTGACCACAAAAGTAAAGAAACAAAGACAAAACAATGAAAAAAAATGCTCCTGCTCATGCTTTACAATTCTTGACAATTTGACAAGGCAATTAATGCCAGCATTTAGACTGATTATTGAGCTCTAGTCCATGTCCTCACTAAGACAAAGCCTAATTTTTCATCCTCTGAAGAAACTCTTCATAGGCAAAGTGTCAAGAATAACACATCAGTTTTTTGTAAACATTCAAAAGAAAATCCATTTGGGGGGGGGTGTCTTTGCTACCCTCCCTCTCCATAATTTGAATGGTTGCTTATAAATGGAAGCACAGCATTCCTCAAAAACAAATTATATGGAATAAAAGCAATATAGCCCTTGAGTCCCCAGTGGGGACAGAAGGGAGGGGAGGGACTGTTTTTCTGTAAGAGGTGTATTGAAAAGATTTACAATTGCCACCAGGGAAGAAGACCCATGCTGTCCACAAAAAGCCAATTATTGCTGAGAATATAGTACAGCAGAAGCTATGAGCATTCATGTTATTTTTTCCCTTCATTATAGATGTAATTAATTCTTAGGAAAAAGAGTTTAACAGGATAGAGATGATCAGCTGGCGAAATTGTACTGTCAGCTTTGCTGACCTCCAGAAGGAGGTTCATTTATAACTAATTTTATATGTAATTTTCCCTTTGTTCTTTTGCAGTTTGTTTTTTTCATTCCCCTGTCTGCTCTTCCATTCTTGGTATTTTAAAGGAATTGGATGCATTTTAGTACTATAAAAGCAAGACCACTTACACTGGCAAAAGCTGTTGGCGCAGGGCCTCATCCAAAATCTATTGCAATCAAAGAAAAGATTGATTTTAGTAGCTTTTGAATCAGATCCATCGCGTTCTGAACATGGCTCTCCCAGCTACACTTCAGCCCTGGCTTCCATTCCCTGTCTACTTCCAGAAAATGGCCTGTTTTCTCTTCTCAAAGGGATGTTTTCCAACCATTCAAGTTTCATATTTTGGGCTCTGCATATAAATACTCCTGGAACAAAAACCAGAATCCACAGACCCCTAACTGAATACCCCAACTGTAGGGTGAGCATATGTTCCAAATTTGCTGGAACAGTTCTGTTTTGAACCTGTCAGGGGCATCCTGTTGGTGCATTCAAATCAATGCTTTTGTCCCATTTTCAGTGGGATGCCTGGGATGGGTATTTAAAATGGCAAAAAAAATGGGAACGGTTCCCCTCTGCTCCCACTCTGAGGAGCTGGTCAGCTGAGACCAGAGCTCCTGCTCTCATTGTCCAATGCTCCATCCCTCTATCCCACTGCTCTGCTCCTGCTCTCCAGCACATTCAGCTGGATCTGGAGCTTGGAGGCAGTTGAGCATGCCGGGGGGAGGGGGTGGGGAAAGAGGGGGTGGGAGGGAAGGTGGAGTATCCTATTCTGCAACCAGAGAAATGTGGTTGCCCTACCCAAACTAACCACTAGGTTAGAATCATGCCTTCATTGCTCTCTCCTTCCGAATGAATCTTAAATTCATTTCTGCATTGACACAGCTTGAACCCAAGTGTCAGAAAGAGCCTACTGCCTGCCCTGGCCTAGTCAACAGCCTGGTGATTAGGGACTTCTCCAAGGAGGTAAGATATATGGTTTGAACCCCCTCAGTCTGAGTAGGAATCTAACCTGAATAACTAACCTAAATCCTTAACTACTAAGCTATTACAGAAAGAGAGACAAGCACCGGTACTTTCTCATCCCATGTTTTAAAAGAAAGTAGCAGCTGTAGCTGCATTTTATAAGGAGCCTGATCCTGTTGTTATGTCATGTTTGAGAACCCTCACAGGAAGAGGAACCAAGTTCCTGGATCCTAAGCAGACCTAGACGTCAGCTGGGCTCTCGCAGGGAAATGGAGTCTGGAAACCCCAGTTCCATGGGTGGAGAAGCATCAGAAGGGCACAAGATACTTTGGTGAATTGCTTGGCAAGGAGTAAAACTGAAGCAAACTTATCTGATTCAGGTGCAGCAATGAGAGGTGGAGAGAGAAGCAGCATGGTTGTGGCGTGCTCTAGTGCAGCACTACCCAGCGTGGGCCATACAGGTTCTTCAGAGGAGATGCCCAGAGGGGCATCTCCTATATCCTACAGCAAACACTGCCCGGAAGAAAAGGAAGGGCCCTAGATCTCAAGGCCCATCAACCAGAAAGATACATGGGAGTGAGGCAGAGCACTACAGCCTCCCCTTTTTTTCTAGTTTCACTTTTGTTTTCTTACTTTGGTCATGACCTCATCCCTGCCAGCCAAGGACTACAGGGCTGAGAAAACCCCGTAGCTTCTCAAAGATATAGGTGGTCCCCAGAACAGGAGGCAGGCGCCAATCCCCATTTTAAGGATGGATCTTTAATGAATTTAAAGTGGTGATTCAGTGTAATTGTGGAATCCTTGTTAGATAGACTGTGACCTAAGGACTGAGAAACCTTTTCTGATTGGGACTTAAGTTTTCGTTCTTTGTGGGGGGGACGGTTCCTGATTGAACTACATGGACAAGCTGCTTAAGCAGACCCCCAGTAGCTCTGGAACTGTCCCCCTCCCACAACAGTATTCACCAGGTCCTGGGATCACCTGACTGAAATATCTGGATAAAAATCTGAGCAGTCAGCACCATACCTTAAGTCACCTACAGGTTGGTGCATGGATGGGGTGTAGGGGGGGAGCCCCAAGACATGTTCATAAGGAGCATGCCTGAGGGTGGTCCATAACAAACAAAAAAACCCTCCCTTATTCAACTTTTAAGACCAAGGCATGGCAGGAAAGTAGGAGACCTCCTTAGAGGAAAGTGCTCAGCAAACTTGGGTAGCCTGACCCCAAGCTGCCCAGGAGGGGCTAATCTGGCATAAATGGGCACACAGGCACTAAGTTGCTCAACCCTGTCATGACAGAAGGACTTCTAGGGATTGCAGAGTTACAGCTCTAGACTTCTGTGGAAGTTTAATGGCAAATATACTCCAGAGGCATCTCCAGGACATATCAACCACCAAGAGGTATGGCAGGAATTCTTAGTGCCAAAATCCTTTCTGAGATCTAGGCATATCTTCGCTATTTCCCTGTATAGTGGAGTTCTTATCCTGAGCTGACACACCTAAGTGCAAGTATTATACCACAGAACCCAGGTATTTGTACCCACATGGTTCATAGCTCATATAAAATTGACAGTAGGTTGGTGAATTGCTGAGTGTAGCCTGCCTTTCATAGCTTTAACTTCAAAGGAAACTGTTTCTCCAATCAGCACCTTGACCATCTCATGTGGCTATTTACTGTTGCTCTCTCTACCCTCGTTACTTTGCAAACCCTGACTTCTTCATGGGGGTTGTGGAGAATAAGGAACCTAATCCTGTGGTGTATCCAGACCCTCCTTTAATAACGGTCAGGAGTTACAGGGAAAACTCAATGTTAGGTCTGATGAGAGACCTGGAATAGCTGTGCTAAAGCAACCAAGTACAGCAGAACCTCGAATAATCACACTCCCATCAACCCCATGTTGTCTCTGCAGTAGTTTCTATTCTTTTAACCACTTCAAAAGAGGGAAAGAAACTATCCCTCCAGAGTCCAAATCAGCTGCAACCCCTGCATGCCTCTGCAGGGATATAAATGAGTTCAAGTCACTGTCAATTTAACCCTAAATAAAGCAGGGGTAAAGCTGCAACAGTTTTACCAGCTTTGCATTGCTTCAGGAGCATGGACAGGTAAGTTATAGCATTCACTTATCAATCAACTACATGGTTTCATAACCTTAGTTCAAAAGGTATCCATCTGAGGACAATTCTACACTACAGTGAGTCTAGTTGCTGAGGTAGGTCCAAGTCAGCTAAGGAAGAGAGAAATAGACTGAGTTATTTTATTCTGAATTTGCTGTCTGTGTTGATTTGGCAATTTTGTGGCCAACAGGATTTGACTTTCTGCAATTGACTGTTTGCTCAATACTTCTCAGTCCTTTCTCACTCTCTCCCCAGAGATATAAACAGGATTTAGCTAAATCTTTACATAGGACAGAAATTAAACCTCTAATTAGACCAGGTGTGTCTATGATTGCTTCCCCAGGAGGATGGCATAATTCCATTTGAGGTTTACGCATTTGTGAACCATTAGAATGCCAAAGCTACAAGAAAGAATTAGGAGTTGAAATGTGCACTGAATTGCTAGGAATTAACCTCCCATGCTAAAAACCCCAACAATGCATTAAAAGTGTGATACACACCTCACTGAAGTCAGTGAAACGTCCCATCAATGGACTTTGAAACAGGCCTTTAATCCCTCCATGCATTTAAAGAGATGGCCTAACCTGGCTTGGAAGATGCATATCCTATTCTGAAACATTCAGAGAGCCAAAGACTCACCCAAGAAGTTACTTAAGCATCTCTATGTCCACATCAGGGCCTCGAATAAAGGCTCTGAGTTGGTATGTTTATGAATCAGTGCATCTTGCAAGCTAATCTATAGTTGCCTATCTATCATTGAAACAGAGCCCTACTTAGAGTGCTAAGTGTGATTCAAACAGTGTGAAAACATCTTTGCCCTGAGAAACTTACAGTTCAGATAAGTAACTTCTCTTGCCTCTGGCTTATCTAAGGTCACACAATAGAAGTAGGAACTGAATCTGTGATACTTTAATGCCATTCTGGTACTGAATTGCTAGTCCTGGGCTGCACAACTCAGCCTTTATGGAGGAGTATTTGTAAGTCACACTTTCAAAGCAGGGTACCACTAGTGAAATCCACTCAGATAAGATGCAAATGGGAAACTGAACTTTATGGTGCATGCACACATTAATGAAACTGCTGTGTAGCAACAGTATGGGACTCACGCTTTCGTCTCTCTTCCAGAGAAAAGGAGCCATCTTGCTAAGTTCATCTTTGATTGTAAGTTGTGGATCAAAGTGGCAGAAGGCAGATCAACAAGCCAGTAAGGGACAGAAGGTATGTCTATACCACATGGCCAATTCCCTCTGGAATGAAAAGTCAAGTAAACCCTGTCCTCCCTTCTCATTCACATGCATCAAGGCCAGAAATCCCAGTGATGCCTCTCTGCAGCAGTCTCCTGCTGCTACTGTCAAGAATGCCTAAGACAGATCAAGAGCCCTGGACAGCCCTGTGCCCTTGGAGCAGCTTCAGCACTGCATTTCTAGGTTTCAGCCATACTCAAGCATTTCACTCCCTACGGGCACCAAGGAGGTGGGGTAGATGTGCCTGAAGTCATTTATATATCAAGATGCCCTAATGCTATAAAAGGCACAGCAGCTAGCTCAGAAGTACCAGGAGTCTGATCTTGCCTGAACTATCAAAATTACTTCTCAAGCATAAAATCTGACCAAATTGCTTGGTTAATGACATTTAATTGGAATGGATATGTAACAGGCTGGCCTTTTAGAGTCGGATCTCAATGCCAGCCACCTGCCTGTTCAAGGCTAAACCTCCGCCTTGCTCTCCTGCCATGCCTTGACGAAAAATAATATGATTGCTGTTTCTAAGGAGGGAGGTTGCCCATTGCTCACCCTCCTGATGCCAAGGCCTTGGTATACTCTCTGACCTCCTCTTACACATGTTCCATGCCTTGCTGATGTTTCTTGGCCTAGCACCTGGCTTCCCTTCTAGTGCACACACCGGGTCTTTCATATGTGACACCTGGCCTCCAACCTGGAGAACACACCAAGCCTTCATCTATGTGGCCTGGCACCTGGCCTCCCATTGAGTGGCACACACTGGGGCTTCCATCCTTTATTAAGTATTCTTTATTGGAGTATCCAGTACTTCCATATTGATGCATCCAGTATTCCTGTAGTCCCATTTCAGTATTTTGCTCCTCACTGGGGCCATTCATTTTACCACCCTTAACTGGGCTGCTTACATTTGGGCCACCTCACTGGGCCACTCTACACTGGACCTTCTTCCCCCTTCCTAGGGCCATACTCAGCCTCACTCTGGGGTTCTTCTCTCACTCAGCCCCCTGGGCCGCTGGGGTCTTTCACCCAGCAGGGATCAGGTGACTGCCACCATGCCTGGCCCCTAACACTGGGATCAGTTAGCCCCAATGTTTTGCTTGCCTGGTCCCACTCTCCTCTGGTATTGTAACCCACCTGTAGATAGGGGCTAGGGATTTCAGGCACCCCTCCTTGCCTTTCACTGGGGAGGTAATTGGCCTGGCATTCCTTGGAGACTCGCCCACCACAGGGAGTCCCACCAGACCACCCTTCCCTGGCAGGGTGAAGTTTTAAGTCACACCCAGGACCAGGACCCTCCAAACCATCCCCTACAGCTCCTGCCTTTACCTCCAAGACATTTCAGGAGCAGCTTGGTCTGATGTTGCCTCTTTGCCTGCTCAGCTCAGACTGCTGCTTTTCTCTCTGAGGGCCTGAATTAAAATGGAGGCTGCTCCACCCCATCAACCAATCCCAGGGTCCTCCTACAGCCATGTGCTAGCCTTGATGAGGCTAACAGCCACCTGCCAGCTGCTCCACTACCAACTAGAAACCTTAAAGTGGCAGGCACTGCAGGTGCCCTGCCACCGGGTATTTGAAAGGAGAAGACAATCAGGGATGTACCACTAGGGAAAATGTGCCCTTTTAGGTATCTACATGAACCTGGGAGACTGAGGGCCCACACTAAGCTGTCAGTCCCAAAGGAAAGGGAAAGAGATACTACTTTTACCTTTTCCCAGCCTTGAATTTAAACAAAAACCCACCATTAGCTGTCATTGTGTCTGGAGAGGTACATGAAACCATGAACCAGTCTGAGAATTCTGGATCCCAAATTTCACTAGGAACTTCCTCTCTTTGAGTTTTTCAAAAGCGTTCTCTATAGCCAACATAGCTCTCAAGGCTTGGGAGGCCTCTCAGCCTCATTGACAGAAAGGTGCACTGAAGGCATCCAGTACTGCACACCAAGTGGCAGCATAAGACAAAGCACATATGACATAGCTCAGTCAAAGAGAGAAAAAGAATCAACAGTTGCTAGCCACCTCCATTCAGGAAAATGTGGAAGTAAGGGCCAGATTTTAGGGTCCTCTTCTGACTTTGCTGTTAAAGAAATAAGTGCTAAATTAAAATGGGTAGAACAAAGGCCTCCCAATAGAAAAACTGATTAAAATACTCCAAGAAAGCCTTTGGCTTCCATATGCAATTTCTACAGTAGTTCCAACCAAGTTGTCCGTAGCAACTTGCAGAGAACTTTCTAACTGGATACATTTATGGAACTGCTCCCTTTGCTTTGGGTCCAAAACTATGAAAGAGATATACTTTAGAAATACTTTTGTTGGAATCATTTGAAGTGGATAAGAGTGAGTTTGGTTTGATTTTTAAAACTAAGACTCAAAGACATCATTGTTTCTTTTATCACATCATCTGCATACCTGCTTCCTTTCATGTTAACTGAAAAGATTAACCTAGGCACAGTATAGCTGGTAGCCCATCTTTCTAGTTTATTATTTGGGGGAGGGGAGCTTGCTGAAAATAATGAATTTGAAAACTCTTCACAAGAAAGAACATTAAAACCAAAGCCTGGAGGCATCTAAATAAAATTTATCTCCCAAACTACAGTGAAATGTCAGGTGAGCCCACAGTCCTTTTGTCTTACCTCGGAGTGCTACAAAACTGATTCATTCCTGTATGCTTTTCCTCTCTGCACAAAGTGATAGATCTTCTAGGATGGTTCTCACTGTTTCCCCATCTGGCAGCACCACTTTTCTTTGCCAAGATGCTCAGAACCCTTTTTGTATCTATCTGGAAAAGCCTCAGGAGGTCTCCACCCAAAGTCTCCCTCCTCAGTAAGGAGAGAATACTTGGTTGCCTCCCTGTTTTGCTTCTTCCCAAGATCTTGAACATGAAATTAACTAAAATGTGAAATGAGGATCTGTCAGGGAATCTGTGTTTGCTTTCCAGTGTAGCAGGCATGCCAGCTGTGTATATAGTTAAGAACACTTTGTGTGGTGTGGCTCTATAGAGAATCGAGGGATCTGTACCTGAGTCACAGCATCCCTCTCACAGCACTGTTGCCTGCCCACCTATCCCATCCAATTGAGGAGGGGGCACACCCTTGGGTGTACCCAGGTTACACCAGCACTTCTTGCACAGGGTCACACAAGTATGTCTACACTGTGGTGGCTGTATGCCCTAGCCAGGCTTTTTCTAAACATGCCACAAACACCCATACACATCCAAACCTCAGGGTACCTCCATGAAGGCACTCTGGTATTGCCCCAAATGACTATTTTCACCTATGCTGGGGACATAGTTTGAAAGCAGCCTTACTGACAATTCCAGTTATGGAGCACAAATGTGGGAATATGAGGTGGATGGTGGGGTATGCTTGGGGAATGGGCTGGCCAGGACATAGACAATATAGTATAGACATACCAATTGAACGGAACCAGAGCCTCCTAAATCCTGCTCCAAGGACCAAACCAAAAGGAAGGTGCTACCACTGTGAACACAGGCAGAACCAGGATTTCCTAAAGGAGGTGCAGCATGCCACCCCTCAACCCACAGCGGAGGGTGGATATGAGGCATGGCTGCAGCCCCTAGGGCAATGGAGAACACTGGGGAGATGGGCAAGGAGCAGACACTGGAAGAAGGAATCCGCTGTCTGCTGCTACCACTGTCTTCAAGTGGACAGGCACAGGGGGAGCTCCAGAGCCATTTCTGCCCTGCTCCGGGCAGGGACTGTGGGGAATATCTGCATGAGGAGCTGCGCTCAGCTGGGCACAGAGGTGGTTGTGCTGTGACAAGCTGGGTGGCAGTGGCCTGGCCCAGGGGTTTTGAAGGGGTAAAAGATGATTGGAGGACTTGGGATTCCCTTTCCTCACCAATCAGGCCCTAGAGACTCCCCCCCCTGTGTCCTGATTGGCTCCTTGGGTCACCTGGAGGGGGATAAAAGGGGCAGCGTGGGCTGACTCAGGAGAGACCAGTGAGGGACAAGGAAGGGGCTTCACAGAGCTGAGCCAGTGGGGCAGGACCTGCAGGCAGCAGTGGGACCCTCAGCAGCGCAGGGTGTAGCCAGCAGGAGAGGCTCCCCACTGGGTCCAGGATCCCCAAGGAGAAGCTGCAGCCAGCAGGAGAGGCTCCCCTGCTCCAGGAAGGATCTGAGCAGTGACCTGAGAGATTCCCAGCTCTGCTTCCAGCTCCTCCAATCAGAGGCCAGGCAGCTTGATGTGAGGCCAGGGCTCTGGGAAGGTCAAGACCCCTCACTGGCTAGAGTAGTGTTATCAGTAGTGGCTGTGTGGCAGTGTTTCTGTTTATCACGTGGGAGATCTGGGTTCAAGCCCTAGCTGGGGTGAGTGAAATAACAAGAAGCAAATCTTTTTGCAGTGGAAAGGGGCCATTGTGTTCTCCCCCCTTCCTCCCCCTCCACGTACCAAGGCCCTATATTTCCTTGTCATTTGACATTTTGCATTTTATGCCTTTTTATATTTCACCAACCTGTATTGTTTGTTCTGCTGTTTGTATTTTATATTTTGTAAACCCTGTTTTTTGTCAATGATTGTAAGTGTCTAACCTTTGCTGAATCCTACACCCTCTGATTTATGCCTGTTATGTTACCAGTATTAAAAGGTATATGGTTAAATCCCCATTGGTGGCATTGCTCTGCTCTATAGGGGAGAAGAGTCCCTACACCTCCCACAGCACTTGTGCACCTGCTTTGATCCCTTCATTTGGAGATGGGGTACCTCTTGGAGTACCACCCGGGTTACAGTGCAAAGGTTCCTCCTTCCAGAACCTATCTCTGCCCATGCCCCCATCTCCTCCACTAGCAGGAGCCGGCACTGGAAGGAGGAACCTTCCCACTGCTGCTGCTATCCCCAACCAAGCCTAGCACCCAGCACACCTGCCCCTGCAGCTCCTTTCACTCCTGGGGCAGCTGGAGGCAGCAGCAGCACAGGGGAGATAGGTTCCTTCTTCTCATCTGCTCCTGACCTGCAGAGTATACAGGGGGCAGGAGGGAGGTGGCAGGGAACAGGTGCAGAAAGGGACACCCCACCTGCTGCCACTGCTGTCCCCCCACAAGCCAGGCACAACACACAACTATAGCCTATGCCTGAAGTTGGGTAGGAGTGGCTCCGCTGCTCCCCTTGCAGCCAGGTCAATGAGGAAGAGCAGTGGCGATAGCAGCTGCGGAAGGAGTGTGACACCACGCTGCTGGTCCATCTTGGATCCAGCCCTGAATGTGACCAACCATTTGGTCCATTAGACATTTGTTTCAAAAGTTTTGTTTATGACTGTAACAAGGCACCATCTCCAAGAGTGGCCATGAAGCCCCTGGAGGCAAATTCCTTATACCCTGTTCTCAGGGCAAGCAGTCCACCCTTCTTTTGCTCACCACACCTTGATGTAAATTATTAAAGCATGGGAGGCTGCCCCAATCTTACACTAATGATCCCCAAGTGTTGGGGGTCCATGTCTTAAGGACTAATTGCATAGCTCCATTCCTTCCTTATACCAGACCCCATGCCTCACAGGTGTTTTGAGTCACCAATCAGGTGGGACTCTTGTCCTTACATCTTCAGGCCACTTCAGGCCTTCCTTCCTTTGTTTGGGTTTTGGCCTTCCCAGAATCCACCCTGCTACTCCAACTGGTCCCACAGCCAAGGACCACTGTTCTAGGCCTGACCTCTGGGCCCCAGCCCTCGTCTTGCTCTTCTCAGGTGCAGGGTCCCCAGCCTCTGTCTCCACCCTGCCCTGGGCTCTGCTCTGCCCTGTTCCAGGCTTAGTACTTGCCCTGCCTTGAACCTGCCCCCAGCAGGGCTCAAGACAATCATGTGCCCTTAGGACACTAATGGGACCTTCAGGCCATCCCTTTCTTCCCAAACTCAAGCAACTTGTACAACTTAAATTAAAACACTTCAGCCTCCAGTTAGGCACCCAAACCCTCACCGGGAATAACATAAAATAAAGACCAGTTTCCTACATAACAAGTCTCCCTCTCTCTGCCCCAAGTAGCTCCTTCTTGTTTCCAGGCTTGCAGAGCTGCTTTCTTCCACCCTGACTGTAGATGCAGGGGCCCCACCATGCTGCTGTCCAGAGCTCCACACTCCACAACTCTCAGGGCTGTCCTCCATGACTGGCTCTATCTCAGGACTTATATAGGTCTGGCCTGAGCCCTTTTGGAGTCATGTGATGCCCCCAGTCAGCTGACCTGACTACAGGGCTGTCCTCTAACTCCCAATCTGCTGGCTGTCCATGCTATAAAGACTCTGTCCTTAAAGGAGTCATACCACTCTCCAGTAACAGGGCTAGGATTTCCTGTTACAATGACAAAGCAGAATTAGGCAGAAAGAAACATTATGCTGCTCCTTCAGTGTGAAATAATCTCCCAATAGCCACCATTGTAAAGCCATTAATCAAGCACATTAGAGGGTTCAAAGATGCTTTTAAGGATGGGGTCTGTCCAAGGAAGGTGCCATTATACAGCTAAGGTCAGTCTCTATACAAAGGGCCAGAGGGGAAATAAATCCTGGCAAAGATGTATGCTAGAAATATTTGGAAATTCAGGAATGTAGAGTAAAGGAACAAATTACTGATACATTGTGTACACTGTATGTGGCAGGGCACTGTTGGTGCCTGCCGTTTTAAGGGATGGGTCAGGCATGCAGAAGGTGCCTCATGGTGGCAGCCATTTTGAGAACCTAGTATATAAAGACAACAGTTTGCTGCTGCCAGCCCAGGTAGAAACATCGCCTAGCTGAGCTGCGGCAAGAACAAGCAGTGGGAAAGGGCAAGAGCTTATGGGGGTGGCTAGGAGGCTCTTGGTCCTGGGGATGGCCCAAAACTGCATCCTCCAAGGGATGGTGACCTGATGGGGCTGCTGGTGGTGCAGGAGTCCCCAGGAAATGCCAGGCCAGTTACCACCCTGGTGAAAGGAGGATCAGGGCACCTTAATAACCCCAGCCCCCACAACTGGGTGGATTACCCCATAGTAGGACCAAGAACACAGACCCATGTGATGCTCAAGAAGCCTGACTTGAAGGACCCTCAACTGGTCAATGCTGGGGCCAGGACCATAAGGGTCAAAAGGACCAGGGGCCCACCGCAAGGGATGCCCAGAGCCAAAGGCCTGGGGGTTCTGACTGGCCTTGGAGATGAGGCCAGGGCCTGTGTGGCCAAAGTTCCTGGGGGGGCCACACGCGAGAGGGTAAAGAGTACAGGGAGCTAGGTAGTCCAGAATGAGGGCAGAGTAGGCAGCCTAATTGCAGGGATCCAATTGGGGTCCAGACTGGAGGATTATGGGGCCCAGTGTGGGACCAGAGACATTAAGAACAGTGATGCCATCTGCAAGACATAGGCTGCGGTGTAGAGGAGGTCAGAACCACACATAATGCCCCCTGGCATCAGGACTTTTCCCGCATTTACCACCAGTTATGAAAACAGCAAAGTCATGGCAGGTAAGACAGGGCAGACTGCCCCATAGAGACAGGTGGGCAAACCA
Source organism: Crocodylus siamensis (assembly GCF_052110815.1). NCBI lineage: Eukaryota > Metazoa > Chordata > Crocodylia > Crocodylidae > Crocodylus > Crocodylus siamensis. The sequence goes on along the minus strand of NC_143395.1, from coordinate 147,559,267 downwards.
GCATGAGACCTAGCCTTGAGCTTGCCCCCTCAGCAGCCGCAGAGCCCCCCGCCAACCCCCAGCACAGCCGGAGGTAAACGGGCTCGTGGTGGGAAGGGGTTAACTCCTTGCTTGCTGGGAGGAGGCCGCTGCCTGGTGCCGGCCGGGTCAAGCCCCCGCCCAGGCCCCTACTTGGCCCAGCCCCCCAGGGAGCCACGCGACCAGAGCCGCGCGAACAGGCTGCATAAACAGGCGCTCAAATTAGCGCGGAGTTCACGCAGGAGAGGGCGTGGGAGGGCACGAGACCCTGCCTGTGACCCCCCAGAGTAGTCAGCCCCAGCCATAGCCAGCCTACCAAAGGCATGACACGGATGGGCACGCGCTGCACCCCGAGGGTCCCCTCGGGCTCTGTGGCCCCCCCGTCGGGCACCTCAGGGACAGCCACCCAGATGGAGCCCATGGTTCCGGGCTCCTCGCAGACGGAGCCCCTGGCTCTTGGCTGCGGGGGCTGCCTGTCCCTTTTTCAGGCTCTGGGGCCCGGGAGCATGGCCACCTCCCCTTGTGGGGTCTGCTCCCTACTGGGGTCTCTGGCACGCCAGCTGGAGGAGCTCCAGGCCACAGTCCAGAGACTGCGTGCCATCAGGGACTGCGAGCAGGAGATAGACTCCTACTGCCAGGCCCTTCTCCCCCGGGAGCTGCAGGGGAGAGCACCGTCTCCCTCCACGACTAAGGAGGACTCTGGGACCTCCCGCTCTGCCCAGTCAGGGGCATGGACCAAGGTGGTCAAGGGCCCCAAGGCCCGCCGCACCAAGGCCCCTCCCTCGCCAGAGCTTAGCAACAGGTTCACACCTCTTGCAGCCCCAGCAGAGCCTGCTCAGTAGCCAGCTCCCGCAGGCAACCCAGGCTCAACCGCAGCTACTGGCCCCGCTCTCCCCAAGTCAAAGCGAAAGGTGTTTGTTGTGGGAGACTCCATCCTGCGGGGCACTGAGGGGGCAATCTGCCGCCCTCGACCCCTTAGCCCGGGAAGTCTGCTGCTTCCCAGGGGCCCACATCTGAGACATTGCGGAGAGGATCCCGCAGCTCCTCCGGCCCACAGACCACTACCCCATGCTCCTTATTCACGTGGGCACCAATGACACAGCTCAGAGCACCCCCAGCCAGGTCATGAGGCGCTACAGGGAGTTGGGAGCGGGGTTTAGGGGTCTGGGAGCTCAGGTGGTGTTTTCGTCGATCCTCCCAGTCTTGGGCTATGGGCTGAGGAGGGAGAGGAGGATCCACGCAGTGAACCAAAGACTGTGGAGCTGGTGTCATCGGGAAGGCTTTGGCTTCCATGACCACAGCCCGCTCTTTGGTGAGAGAGGCAGCGAGCTGCTGGGAAGAGATGGCCTCCACCTCTCTCCCCTGGGGAGGAGGCTCTTCTCAGCCAGGCTGGCTGACCTGCTCCACCGGGCTTTAAACTAAGCCCGCTGGGGGATGGGGGGACTACTGCCACTGCTGGCCTGCTGAGCAACCCTTGCAAAGCCAGCAGACCAAGGCACTTAAGGGAGCCCACCCCTGCCCCAGCCCTGGCACAATCTGTGGGCAAGGCAAGAGCCCCCAAGGGCACACTTGCCTGCCTGTACACTAATGCCAGGAGCCTGGGTAACAAGCAGGAGGAGCTCATCCTCCTGCTCAGTGCAAAGAATTATGACGTCATTGGGATAACGGAGACCTGGTGGGACTCCACCCATGACTGGACCACGGGTATAGAGGGCTATACCCTGTACAGGAGGGATCGTGTTGACAAAAGAGGGCGGGGTGTAGCTCTCTATGTGAAGGAAAGCTACATGTCCCTGCAAGCTGATGTTGGCGACCGGCATGGACAGCTAGAGACCCTCTGGGTAAAAATTCGTGGGGAAAACGGCACAGGGGACACAACGGTGGGAGTCTACTACAGACCTCCCACTCAAAGTCCTGAGCTTGACCAGGAGTTCGCCCGGGAACTGACTGAGGCCGCTTGCTCCAGGACCTTGGTTGTCATGGGTGACTTCAGTTACCCGGACATCTCCTGGGAAGATCACTCATGCAAAATCTGAGCGGTCGCAAAGCTTTCTCTCGTGCGTGGATGACCTCTACCTGACTCAAGAAGTCTATGGGCCAACGAGAGGCAAAGCGCTGCTCGACCTGGTACTGGCTATGGGGGACGACCTAATCGGCGACCTAGTGATCGTTGGGAAGCTGGGTTACAGCGACCACGAGCTGATCACCTTCACCATCCGCCGTAAAGCTGGCAAGTCAGTCAGCAACACAGAAGTCCTTGACTTCAGAAAAGCCGACTTTGACAAGCTCAAGAGGCTTGTCGGTCAGGCCCTCAGGGACCATGACCCCAGGGAGATGGGAGTTCAAGAAGAGTGGTTGCTTCTCAAGAAAGCGATCCTCAATGCACAAGCTAAATCTATTCCAACACGGAGGAAAGGCAGCAAGAAGGCACAGCAGCCCTCCTGGCTCTCTAGGGACCTAGCGGACCTCCTGCGGCTAAAAAGGAAAGCCTACAAAGGATGGAGGACAGGATTCACCTCCAAGGAGGATTATTCTGCACTGGTCCGGTCCTGCAGGGAGCAAACCAGGAAAGCCAAGGCTGCAACTGAACTCCAACTAGCTTCAAGCATCAAGGACAACAAAAAGTCCTTTTTCAGATATGTGGGGAGCCGGAGGAAAAGCAAGGACAATGTTGGACCCCTGCTAAACCAGATGGGGCAACTGACGCCCAGGAAAAAGCCAACCTATTAAATAGGTACTTTGCGTCAGTCTTTCATCAGTCCCGAGGGATGCCCATGCCTGCTATGGGACAGGGAGATCCGGGTGATGGGGATCCCCTACCCTCCATCAATGCTGACCTCGTGAAGGAACACCTTAAGAAGCTGGATACCTTCAAGTCAGCCGGCCCTGACAATCTGTACCCCAGGGTACTCAAGGAGCTGGCGAGCGTCATAGCCCAGCCCCTGGCACGGATCTTTGAAAACTCCTGGCGCTCTGGTGTAGTCCCCGAAGACTGGAAGAAGGCCAATGTGGTGCCGATCTTCAAGAAAGGGAGGAGAGTGGATCCGGCTAACTACAGGCCCATTAGCCTGACTTCTATCCTGGGGAAGATCTTAGAAAAGTTTATTAAGGAGGCCATCCTTGATGGACTGGCCCAGGCTAACATTCTAAGGGATAGCCAGCACGGGTTTGTTGCGGGTAGGTCTTGTTTGACCAATCTCATTTCCTTCTATGACCAGGTGACCTATCACCTGGACAAGGGAGAAGAGATTGATGTCATATATCTTGACTTCAAAAAAGCCTTTGATCTGGTATCCCATGATCACCTCTTGGCCAAACTGGCCGGTTGTGGCCTTGGCTCCACCACGATCCGCTGGCTGGGAAACTGGCTCCGTGGTCAGACCCAGAGGGTTGTAATCGATGGCAGTCACTCATAGTGGTGCCCTGTGACCAGTGGGGTCCCTCAAGGCTCTGTCCTGGGACCCATCCTGTTCAACATCTTCATTAATGATGTGGACATTGGAGTCAGGAGTGGACTGGCCAAGTTCGCCAATGACACCAAACTTTGGGGCAAAGCATCCACGCCAGAAGATAGGCGGGTGATCCAGGCTGACCTGGACAAGCTCAGCAAATGGGCAGACGAGAACCTCATGGTGTTTAACACCGAAAAATGCAAGGTTCTCCACCTTGGGAGGAAAAACCTGCAGCATCCTTATAGGCTCGGCAGTGCTACGTTGGATAGCACTACGGAAGAAAGAGACTTGGGGGTCATCACTGACCACAAGATGAACATGAGCCTCCAATGCGATGCTGCAGCTAGTAAAGCGACCAAAACGCTGGCGTGCATCCATAGATGCTTCTCGAGCAAATCCCGGGACGTCATTCTCCCCTTGTACTCGGCCTTGGTGAGGCCGCAGCTGGAGTACTGCGTCCAGTTTTGGGCTCCACAATTCAAAAAGGATGTGGAGAAGCTTGAGAGAGTCCAGAGGAGAGCCACACGCATGATCAGAGGTCAGGAAAACAGATCTTACGATGACAGGCTGAGAGCCATGGGACTCTTTAGCCTGGAAAAGCGCAGGCTCAGGGGTGATCTGATGGCCACCTATAAGTTTATCAGGGGTGACCACCAGGATCTGGGGGAACGTTTGTTCACCAGAGCGCCCCAAGGCATGACGAGGTCGAACGGTCACAAACTCCTGCAAGACCGTTTCAGGCTGGACATAAGGAAGAATTTCTTTACTGTCCGAGCCCCCAAGGTCTGAAACAGTCTGCCAGCGGAGGTGGTTCAAGCACCTACACTGAACACCTTCAAGAGTAAATTGGATGCTTATCTTGCTGGGATCCTATGACCCCAGCTGACTTCCTGCCCTTTGGGCAGGGGGCTGGACTCGATGATCTCCCGAGTTCCCTTCCAGCCCTAATGTCTATGAAATATAAGCAATAGGGCTGTGCAAAGCTTTGGTTGCTGATTCGGAGGAGATTCAGCCTGATTCAGCGGCCAAATCTCCAAATCCGAATTACATCAGGAGACTCTTTGATCTCTCCAAATCAAATCAGAAGCCTCCAGATGGATTCAGAGAGATTCGATGATTTGGCCATAGACATACCTTTACATGTTTTTTCTACATATTTTGAGGTACCAGGCATGGCTCATGAACGTTGAGATGGTGGGGCAGATGGAGCATCCCATGGGAGTGCAGGGGGGTGGTCCAGTGCATGCTTGGCAGCAGACCTGGAAGTGGACCAGAAGTACTTCCGGTCCACTTTTGGGTCCACTTCCAAGTGTGCAGGTGACCCTTCTCCCCATCCATGCTCCCATGGGATGCTTCATCTGCCCCACCATCTCAGCATTAATGAGTTGTGTCCATACATGCTGAAAAAACATATAAAGCTGTGTCTATGGCTGAATTGCTGATTCTCTGAATCAGAATCGAATCTTCATATTCAGCTGAACTGAATCAGGACTGTGATCCAAATCAGTTAATCGAATCACTGCCCGCCAAACTGAGCCGAATCCAAATCTGTATTGAATACTGCCCACTTCACACAAGCCTAACAGGCAGCATTAGTAGTTGAATCCAGTTCTTTTTTTTTTTTTTTTTTAAATCTGGAACACATAATATATTCCCTGAGAATAGAACACTGACCAAACAAGAAGTAACACAAAACATGCCACATCAGTGCATTACAAAATTAAGCTGTAAGTAAAATTTACCCTCCAAAATCTGTGTGATGTCACCATGTCAAAGCAGAAACAGCCGAGCTTGGAATATGCAAGCTTGGAATATGGATTTTCTCTTTAAGTCAGTTCTTAAAAGATTAAAGATTAAGCTCCATATTCCTTTCTGGCCTCTTTTCTGAGACTGCCCTGGTTGGGATATGCCTCATTGCTGTCAGAAGCTAAGTTCCCCTGGACCTGGCTTGTCTGTCATGTTTCTCGAGTTCATACTCTGGTTTCCATAGAGGATGAGACAGCAACACAAGTGCCCATAGACCCAGAACTAATGCTAATCTCCCCTTCTCCCCTCCCCTGATGCAGCCAAAGAGCTTAAATTAAGTACATCTTTTCCTGTAGCTCAAACCTTGTAAATTCTCTGGGTTTAGAGTTAAGTATGAAACCTTACACAGAAATCCAAATGTATGTCATTCTTTACATGAGTAGCACAAAAGATATGGGTGATACCTTTTATTGGCCTAACTATAGAGTTAGGAGGGGCATAGACAAGCTTCTGGCTATCACTTTACCCTTCCTCAGACCCAAAAGCTTCATTATGTCCCTTTTAGCTACACGGTTGGTCCAATAAAGGATGTTATCCATGAAAATCCTGGCCTCTCACATCATACCTGAACCCTTATGGCTACAACATCACCGCAGCAATACACCAGACAAACAAATTCTGCAGGCATATCCCTGGCTCAGTTTCCCACCCTTGCTACTCCTCAGCATTTTTAGAACCAAGACAGACTCCTCTGAAGAGCCTGGGATTGTTCTTGTGCAGCTCACAATGTGCCCTTCAAATCATGGAGGGCACCAGATTTGAAGGGCACAACTCTTTGCACCAGTTCAGCTTCTCATAAAATGGCTGGTGAGAGGCCAGCCCCCTTTGGTGGGTGATTTCTTGTTCGGCCTTGTCCGGTGGTCCAAGTCTCCCAAGACATGACCTGTTGCTTAGTTGCCACTCTCTAAAGTTCAGACTCAAAAACTGGTTTGCCATGAGCAGCTGCCATCTTTTAATCCTACGGTGCTCCATATAAGAAAATGAAGAGTGTGGGTAGTCAGACATATACCAAGAGTGTTATCTCATACAGAGGTCTAAGCTGTACATAGATCCATTCTCAAAATTGTCACAGGCATTCTGCTTTTAGTTCCAAATTTTAATACATCCCTAATGCTTTCTGTTACTTAAGGCTTTTGCGTGGGTAATATGCCCTGAAAGGGGTGTTGTCACAGAGCAGCAAAGGCATCTTACTGCTGCTCTAGAGGTGAGAATTTAAGCCTTGGTCCAGATATATGCCAAAAAGGCAGTCTCTGGTCAGCCTAGCTGTAAATGGATACCTAGTCATCAATGCTGGGGAGGCAAAGGCAACTGGATGGGAAGCTAGACATATCCCCACCTTGTGTGCCATTGGCTATAAAAACTGGCATGCCTTAACCATTCCAGTTAAATGGGCTGCTAGGCTTGGGTAGACTTTTGAATATATTAAAAGGTGTCAATACAGAAAACTTCTTACCATTTCTGTTATGTTCCTGTCAAACACAGTTTGATAAATACCAGAGTTCAGCTGTACTTACTTTTGCTATTGCTGAAAGGTCATCAGTTTTTAATATATATAGCTCAATTGATCCAAGGATCTCTTATCTTGGAAATAAAAGAATCTTCATATGAGGCTAAGAATAGATTTATATAATCCTTGACCGTAACCTTTGTCTGTTTATGTGAAGATTATATCAAAGCTATGTTTGAGCCCTTCAGCTAAGAGTGGAGAATTCCCTGTGCTTCTTGAAACGTGGCTAAGCAATTTGCAGTAGGGGCTGTACACTTTACGTAAAGACAACTAGAATTATGCAAAATACTGACAATCAAATACAATGTAACTTAACTAGACCTAGCTGACATGGGAATTTCAGTAGTTCTTTGTTAGACATTGAACTATAACAGGGGTTTTCAATCTTTTTGGTCAGTGTTCCCCCAGTGGCCGGTCAGGAAGTGGGGGATCCTGGCAGCCGGTCAACAAGTGGGAGGGGAGGGGGGTTCCCCACCAGTTGGACGGAGAGACTTGGGTGCAGGGGAGCAGCATGTGGCAGCGGCCCTGCCCACCGCACTACCGTTTCCTAAATACCCCCGCATCTCTGCACCGCCGCCACGTACCCCCTGGGGCCTTCCCAAGTACCCCCAGGTGTACACATACCTCTGGTTGACAACCCCTGATCTATGAAGTGCAGATAGGGTAGATCTGCCTACTATGGGTTTTTTTGTACCTTCCTCTGAAGCATTTGCTGCTGACTATTTTCAGGGAGAGGATACTAAATTAGGCTAATCCTGTGTGGCAATTCCTGTGCTCTTAAGAAAGCCAAACAAATATAAACCAGCCCTCTAGTAAAAAAAAAGTGTCCATCTTCCAAACAATGCAGTCTTGTTGTTTAAAGGGAATTTAGTAGAGCCAAAGAGTTCATCTCCTAGCAAGGTGAGGCACAGAGCCAAAATTCTTGACTGGAACAGCAGCAAGGTTGATGGTGTGGTCTTAAATTTTAACCTGAAATATACCATGCTTTGTGTCCTTGCTATGCAGGGTCTTAAGTCAACAACAACTTCTTAAATTCAACCTTTGTTTTATGGGTGGCTAATGCAGGGATGTCAGGACATATGAAATAGATTTTTGCTTCCTTCTGTGACACTTGCATGAGGCACTGGCAGAAGAATTTTGCTGGAGCTGAAGCTTGGCATTTTGGATTGCAAACCAGAAGGCAGGGCATTAGAATAATCCCGTCAGAGACAGACAAAGTAATGAATTATTCTTTATTATTTATATTACATTTCCAGCCACAGGCCCCAGTCAGAAGCAGGAGTCCATTGTGCTGGGTGCTCTGCCTGTAAGGAAGTACCTCAGCCTGTGAAATTACTTTTTCCCCTCCATTTACTCTCTCTCTTTTAAACGGTCTGTGATATTTTGTAAGAAGGATACTCATATAAAAAAAAATAAATGCTATTGTAGTGAATTTCTTAGCATTTACAGGATAATAGAACTGATCTGTCTCACAGCAGTCTACATTCAGCTGTCATGAGACGTGGGGCCCCAAATTGAAATGCTGCTTGCTCTTGGAGAGGGAGTTTTTCAGAATCCAGATCTACCTTGTTCAGTTGGTTCACTATGGCCCTGATGGCACACACCAATCCCCAGATGTAATACACCCCAATTTCAGGGAAGCTCACAATCTGGATCCAGTTCCTCATCATTGATCTTGGGCCAGTCTAGTTCTCCTGCATACTGAATAGCAAGCAGTGAGTATTTCTGAATACTGGTAGCAAGAGTCAGTTGTGGCAATCTGGTAGTGAGTTTCACATGATATTTAGGGGATTTTATGCTGAACAAGAGGTATACTTTGGCAGTTAGCCTTTGACTTTAGTCCACAAGGGTCTCAGTGGGCCAGGTCCTAGCCACATCAATGACTACTTCCATCTAGAGCTTGCCAAGACAGCTGCACTCCTGTGGGACAACACAGCCCAGCACAAAGACTGCGAGAGCTGGAGAAAAAGCATTCTACGTTTCAGAGGCCAGGTATGAAAGGAAATTTAGAGGAATTCAGCTTAATCCACTAGCTACCCATTTTAGGACACACTTAAAGTCTCCTTCCCCTAAAAGAAGGTAAGACCACCATAATCTGATATTATGAAAAGGAGAATTACTAAGAGTTAAGGGGAAGCCTACAATTATATCTTTAGCCCAGGAAGGGGCAGATGTAGTGGGGGTACAGTGGTGTGGATGCGTCCACCTTCTGCCACTGCCCGCAGCTGCCCTAGCTGCAGAGAAAGACCTGCAGCCACTACTGACCCACTCCAGAGCCAAGCTGCAGTTGCATGGGGTCCTGTGGGGGGCAGCAGTGGCAGCAGGCTGGTTTCCTTTTTCTTCTTCTGCCACTCCCCCACTGTGATCCCCAATGCCCAGGAGCAGGCACTGGAAGGAGAAACCTGCATGCCACCATAGCTGCTGTCCCCGGCTAAGCCCAGCTTCCTGCACAGCTGCTCCTTGCAGCCCACAGGGGTGTGGGGTGCTCTCAGGCTCCGCTCTGTGCCTACACCAGCCAGGGATTACAGCAACAATAGGGGCTGGGTTCCTCCTTCCACTGTCTGCTCCTTGAACCCCTAGGACCCAGGCATTCCCTGCTAGCTAGGAGCAGGCACAGGAAGGAGGAACCCAGCCCTCATTGCTGCTGCTAGCCTTGGCTAATGTAGGCACAGAGCGGAGCCTGAGAGCACCCCACACCCCTGCCAGCTGTGGGCTGCAGGGAGTCAGCTCCAGCACCCAGCCAACCCACCCCCCTCTACTGCTGCTGCTGTCCCTGGTGGAGCCCAGCTCCCTGTGCACCTGCTCCCTGTAGCCCCCAGGGAGTCCACCCATGTCTGGGTCAGCCAGAGTCAGAGCTGGTGTCAGCAACTTGGGTGCCCCTTTCAAGTGTTCAATCCCCGCCTGGCTCCCCATGTCCCCCAACTGCCTGGAGGCTCCAGCTACTCCTCACCTCCATCCCACCATGCTCTGAGGGACAGGGTGCCTCATCCCCTTTTAAGAAATTCTATATCATTAAAGGAGGGAAGGAAGAGATATTTCATGTAGTCCACTAGGGACTTTCTTATGCTGATCTAATAACTAGAAACCATTTTTGCCCCAATTCGGAGAGCCCTTAAGCATATACTTAAAGGTAATCCTGTTCCAAAGCACTTTCCTGAATAGAGACTAACATATCTATAGGCACATGAACAGTTTGCTTGCGAGGTACAAAAGGGCAGAGTTTGGATGTGTATCAGCTGCTCTACAGTTAACTGCCTATATTCATACCCTTACTCCATAGTGGATGAAAGCTAAATTTGAGACAGCTTGTCCCTCTTCTACTGCAAGCTAGTCTTCCACTGTTAGCTTCCATTTACTGTGGGGTAAGAGTGTGTGTATTGTGAGTGACTGAGAAGCAGCTGATGTGTGATAATGCCTTGGCACCCCCCTTAATCAAATATTTTTTTCATTTGTCCACACATCAAGTCCATTCCTACTCAGAAAAACAAAGTGCTTAGGAAAACAAGTTTAGCTTCTCAAGTACATGCTTAAGTCTTTTCCTAAATCAAGGCCTTGGATACTAAGGCAAGGAGCTAAGACACAGATAAATGGAAGTATTATCAGGAGAAGATAGTCAGCTAGGTTCAATTTTAAATGAATACTTTGGGCAAACTAGGTTAAGCATGAGTCTCTGTACACAGATAGAATTTGAAATGAATTTGCAATTGCAAAGGATATAATGCACTTAAATAATCCTTAGCACAGATCTTTCAACAACGGAACAAACACTAAAATCCTGCTAGAGCTAAAATGTTGTCAAATTTCATTAGCAGTAAAGCTAAAAATACTGAACTCAATGCTGGAGATAGGAGTGTAGTTTAGGTGGTCAATAAAGAGTTTCATCCATCGTTTGGGTATTAGCAGGACTAATGAAAGGCTCACAAGAGTGATAATCCAGCACAAATCATGCCTTAATGGACTTCTGTGTGGAAAAAGCAGCCACTGTGCTACTAGAGAGATGTACCTTGCATACATATAAATAACTTCTGAATGGTTCATGGTCTGAGAGAATGAGGACGAGTTGTTTATAATACAACTGACAAAATGGCTGAAACAGGGCTGGAACTCCAGAACTATTAGACTTCTTTTTTCACATCCCTACCATCCAATTTGCCTCTTAGTACCCTCCATTTTGCCCTCCTACCTTTCTTTCATTCTCTGTCCTCCTCCCTTTAGTCCTTGAGTTCTCCAACCTCAAGGCTTTTTCCTTTGCACACTCAACTGGGAATGTCTCACAAGGTTTTTGCCTCTTGGTGGCAACCTAACTGGATCTCTGTTATAGAAACTCTGTAGCCTCAATCTACATGACAGATTTCAGTTCATGCCCTGCTTTGGTAATATGCATGTGTTGGATCACTTTTCTTTGTTCAGCATTACTTCATCACAACACAGGCAAGTTTCTTTGGGCACATCTACACATGCAAATGTTGCAGGGTGGGTTTACTTTAGAGTTACTTTTTCTGAAGTAAATCCACCCTGGGCAGGCATCTACACGTGCAGGATAGGGGGAGCAGATTTCCTGCTCATGGCAGCAGTCTGCTCCCAGGCCTGCCAGCCCTGCACAGGCCCCCCTGCAGCAGCCACGGGGAGCTTTAGGCTCTCCCTGGGTGCTAGCCCAGGGGCTGGTAGACAACACAGGGCCAGGAGACCACTGTCTCCTGGTGGGGGCTGGGACATTATTCTCTGCCACTGGGAGCTGCCTGCTGCTGGGGTGGGCTTTGCCACCAGATCCCTGGCAGGGGCAACATCCCCCTGTCCCAGCAGCAGGGAGCTCCCAGCCCCTGCTCTACAATCATGATCACAGAGAAGGGTCTGGGAGATTCTTTTCTTATCTTAACCTAGCAGGGATTGGAAGATAAGAATCTCCCAGCCCCTGCTTCATGATTGCAATCATGAAGTGGGGGCTGGGAGCTCCCTGCTGCCAGGGTACAGGGACATTTTCCCCACCACAACTCCAGTGGTGGAGCCTGCCTGGACAGCAGGCAGCTCCCCAAGGGCAGGGAGCAATCTCCCACTCCCTGCTGCCTAGAAGCACATTTGCTCCTGGTCGGCCACCTACACGTGCCATACTGCATAGTAATTACTGCGCAGTAAGCATCTGCACATGTAGATGGTGATGCTTACTGCACAGTAATTTGCTCTAATCTCGAGGAAAGCATCTCATGCAGACTCACCCTTTCAGCCCAAAATAGCAGTCAGCAAGCATCTGCAAATATTAAGGGACTAGGAATAATATATTTTAAGGTTTCAGATCACAAATATGAAACTATCTGATCCAAAGTTATTAGCATCAATTGAGTGTTTGTAAACCTCTGTGAAAAAAAGCAAAGGGTCTTAGTTTAGTGTGATGGTATCCACATCACATAAAGCATCGTGACCAATGGCAGACAAATCAATTTTAAGAAAGATCAGAGACTGGATGTAAATGACAGTTGCACTATTTTCTTACCTACAAAAGGTTCCTTCTACAGTGCAGGGATAATGAGCACTGATAGATGAAAAGCCAGAACTGTGGGTGATCATGCTGTACTTACCCTTTGGAAAGATGTCAGGCTAAGAGCCTATAAGCCCATTGCTACCAATTGTACTTAATGTTTTTTGTTAAAATTCAGGTGATTAACAGGAGTACTGTTTTGGAATCCTCATCATGTCAGTGCCAGATGAAGAGTTTTCTTGATAGCCAGCCAAAATGATCAAACAGAGACCTGCCCTTGCCATCTGGAGAGGATTTTGCTAGAATCATCTCTGCAGTAAGGTACTTACTCCCCAGAGAATCAAGGTTCAATGAGAGTTTGCTGCTTGTGACTGAAAAATCTCCCCATGAGACAGCAGAGGAGATCAAGATACTCAGAACTAAAAGTATGCAGTGATGTGTTTAGAGCTATCATGTGCCTTGCTTCTCATGTGAAACGTCTGAATTAGGCAGCTCACCTTATCCCTGCTTAGAATCTCACACGTCCAAGAGCACCGCTAGTATTATCCATATTTTCTCCTTGAGGACACTGGGAAAGAGAGGGAAGGAGAGGGTTGTTGTAAAACAATTGCAAACAAGCAAGGTGCTCTTTTTTGATCTACTTTCTATTTCCTCTGGTGTAGCCAAGCTGGCATAAGGCATCTGGAAGGTGATAGCAGTAACAATGTTTGCACCTGTGTTGTAGGCACTGACTTTTATGTTTGCCAGCAGGAGCAACCTAAAATGATGGACATGTAGAAAGTTTTACACATTTCAGGTGACAGCCCTCTTTCCAAGGGGGACCAGGGCCCTTTGGCCCCCACTTACTTGGCTCCTCTGCCATTCTGATAAGGGAAGTAAGGAGGCCCAGTAAGAGGGGCTTATGAGGACAGTATTGCACAAGGTGAGTGAAACAGCATTCACAGACACCAAAAAGTAATTTAATATTGCAGGAAGATAGTATTTGCTCATGATTTGAGCATAAGACTAAGTATAGAGACTGATGTTTGTTCTCAAGTCTGCTAATAGATCATTGAATAACATTGGATCAGTCTCTAAGAAGATATTTTCATAGCTTGTCACCGATGCTGAGTGTCCAATATTTTATGTAATTTCTTTTCTTTGTGAGATAGTATTTACCCAACCTTGGGCTTCCGTCAGATCTAGGCCTTTCTAGTCCTTGAGCCCCTTTTTCTTCCCAGGCTATCACTTTCCCCTTTCTGTGCATGGTGTGTGGGGAGTTCAGTCCAGGGACCCTGTTGTTAAACAAAAGAGGACTACTCCTTCCTGACCCTCACCATTCCCTAGCCAACATCCTGCCTTTCCTGTTTAATAGTCTTTTACATCTATATTGCTCCTCTCATAATTTATCTCAGCCTGTGCCTCAGAAGTCTCATCTTTACTTTTTTACAACAACTGGTTTCTAACTGGCCACTAGGCAAGATCTGTGGAGGTAATTAAGCGCTTCATTAACCCTTTTTGGACTGCTATTGTCTGAATGCAACATTTCACATTCAACAAGTTAACCCTTTTGGCACAATCATAGAATCATAGAAAATTAATTTGGAAGAGACCTCAGGAGGCCATCTAGTCCAACCCCCTGCTTAAAGCAGGACCATCCTCAGCTAGATCATCCCAGCCACGGCTTTGTCTTTATCCAAGAATAAAGATTCCACCACCCCTCTGGGTAACCTCCTAGTGAGAGTTTTTCCTAATATCCAACCTAAACTTCCTTGCTGAAACTTGAGACCATTGCTCCTTGTTCTGTTATCTGCCACCACTGAAAACAATTTAGTTCCACACAGAACTAGAACATACTGGGTGCATCTACACATGCATTCACATGCCTTAGTTAATGAACATTAAATCTAGTACCTCCATTATGAGGTACTAGGAAAATGCTCATTAGCCTGTCTTAATATGTATTAACTAAAGAACATGTTTTTAAGTGACACTTAATGAGCATTAGCTGATTTTAATGTGCATTAACTAAATAGCATGTTTTAGTGAGTCTTTAATGTGCATTAAAATAAGCTAATGCACATTAAAGCACACATGTAGATGCACCCACTGTCAGCTACATCTTCATCTCAGAGCTTCAGCCTTGTTTGAAATATGCTGACCCCAGGCAACTGAGACCTTGGAAGATAAGACCAACATCTACACCCACAAAATACTAGGCCCAGTGGTGTCTCAGTGGTGTCAATATAGCACTGCCTGGAATCTTATAGATATACCCAAATGGACTTGGGTGCCTTAAGTAGCATTTAGGTAGAATTTAGGCACCTAAAGCCAAATCACAATCCTTACCTAACCCCACAAACATTAAAAAATTCATGGATCTTCACTAGTGAAGTTCTTCTGGAGCCTAAAGTTTGGCTTCTGCACTTGCCCAAAGTGCCCTGGTGTCGTTAGTGCTGAGCACCTCAGCACAACCATCTCACACCTAAGCCCTGCCTACATCCACTTGATATAGCAGGCACAGGCAGAGCACAACTCATGCACATGAACAGAACCAGGCTGAAGACAACCAAACCATTGTCATTTCCATTCCAAAACACAGTCAGAAGAAGGAGTGTCTCTCTTTTACACAACCACTCAATGTTTAGGGAATTCATGCAGGAGGTGGGAGACCCAGGTTCATCTCCTATATGTAGCCACATTTCTCACCTTCCCTAAGTGTCGCCCAACACTAAGCTAAAGAGTCAGTTCTATTCCTTGGGCCAAAAGAAATTTTCATTCTTTCATTCAGGCTTTAACAGGACAGTGCCCTCGCACCAAAACAGCAGTTAGTTTGGTGGCAGGACACTCTCCTGGGAGAAGTGGGCTTGAACCTTCTCAGGCAGAGGAGGGAACTGGACCTGTCTTTGCCACATCTTGGAGAAGTGATCTCACTAGTAGGGTATTGTATAAAGGAGGGAGGAGGGCACCAGTACCTGGGTGGAATTACTGGGTCAAACCTAGCTCTTGTATAATTCCACTGATGCTGCATCCCTTACAGAAGCTGTTTCAAGGGGCAGACTGTAACAACGCTTTTTCTTCTGTTGAATTTAATTTCAGAAAAGATTCACATTCCAGGATAGAAAAAAATGCCTTTTATTTTTATACCAACCCTATTGTTCTGCTGTGCTCTCCCAAAGAAAATAAGGTCTAAAAACAAATTAGCTCCTGATTAGAGTACTAATTGAATGTCAATGAAATGCAAACAGTTTCATAAAATGAAACAAGCAAAAAGATGACTGGAAAGATGTCAAGTACATATCCCCATTGGATAGATCTTTGGTATTTAAAGGGCCAAAGAGAAACAATCCATGTTATTGAATTTGTGCTCAATTACTTACAGCATCAGAATGAGCATAATTCAAACAATAATGGAACTCTTCAAAAGGCTACTGCTGTAGTAATTGCATAAGGCATTATAAAGCGGAAACAAAGCCAGCTGCGAATTTCAGATGTTATTTTATGTAAATAGTGTAGCTGCAATTTTCTGAAGAATTCCATTTTGAACTGAATTTTCCATTTCTGATACTTTGAATAATTGAGCACCAATTCATTTCTAATAACCTATTAATTATGTGTAGTTTCTTTTGTCCCTTCAAATGCCAGACAATCATTTAAAGAAACTACCTACATGACAACTTACGAATTATCCATACAAAACATTGCATTGTTTCAGATTAGTAACTTACATAATTAAAGGCCAACCAACCATTACACTTAAATAAGTTAGCAAAAGTCTGCAGAAACTTGGCAATAGAATACCAGAGCTAATTCCAAACAATTCTTTTCTACAAGGTAGTGCACTCTGTGTAATCTCCTAAGAATGCAATCAAATTTGCACACGGTTGACCATTAAAAAGAATAGTTTGGTTTTGCATCAATATTTAAACATGCAAATAATATTCGTTGTCTTCAGTGATTAATTTCTGTCTTTACTTTTCTAATGTCCTGATCCTGCAACTACTTATGCATGCATACAGCTCTAAGCACAGGAACAATTCCATTGGCACTGTAAGATTTGAATCCCTGCCTTTTAATGATTAACTTGCTCCAAATAAAAAGATGTGCACTTCTTCCAATTGCAGACTCCTGTGTTGCCAAGCCTTGTAATTATATCACATATTTTAAGATATGTGATGTTTTCTTGGTCCTTAGGTCAAGTTATTATGAGTGAATTTCAGTTTTCATTTAAAAAGTAAGTTGCTAGCCTCTACAGCACTGGAGAAAAGTTTGAATATGTGCCCCTGAAAGCTCAAAAAACAGGAGACAAAAGAAAAGAACCCCACAATTACTATTTCTGAAATCTCATGTTTTTAAACCAGTCTCATGATTTTGAACCATTGGGGTTGGCAATACTGAAAGTCAAGATTGAATCTGGGCTAGGCTTTTTCTAATGTACGCACTATACAGCATTGCCAGCAATAAACTTTTGTAACCAAAACATACTTAACAGTTTGTCACAGAATAAAATATAATCAGAAAAGGACAGAATAGAATTCAGCTCAGGGTCTGCGATAGCTCTTTCAATGCTGGCAGGAATAAAAAGTAGCAGGGAAAAAAACCTACATTTTTTTGTCCAGGCTGTCATCATCTAACATCTCAATTACTGTGCCATCTTCTCTGGTCTTGGTAAACAAATGCAATTTTCTCCCTGCTTGTATCCATTCAAAATGGTTTTAAATGGTAACAAGGGAAAATATATTAGATGTTAGGAAGAACTTTATAACTATAAGGGTGGTTTAATACTGGAACAGGTTACTTGGAGAGGTTGTTCAATCTCAGTCTTTAAATGCAGATTAGACAAACAGTGGCAGGAATGATTTAGATAGGGATGGCCCTGCCTTCAGTAGGGGAGTTAGACTAAATTACCTTCTGTGAGATCTTCACCTCTGTCTTTCTATGATTTATGATGAAGTTGTACAAATCATTCCTCTAGTTTGTTGTTTTAACTGTCTCACTCCTGTCTTTGCATCTTTCCCTTGGCCTCCCTTCTTCATAAAATATAAACTACTTGTCTGTACTCTTGATGGCTTTCATGGCCTATCCCCACATCACCTGTGCCCTTTCATACATAGGTGGGATGTAACAATACCAGTCTTCATCAACCACTTCTTACCTTTAGAAAGAAGCACCCTCACACCTTCTCCCATGATGTCCTTCATGGTTGGACAATATTTTCATAACCAACTGCAAAACCATCTCATAGTCTTCTTCAGATTCCTCTTCAAAACTCTCTTTAATGTTGCCTACCAAAAAACTCAACAGCCTGCTGCTGGTGAGCTGAGACCCTTTGCTATTATGATGACCCCTTTTGTCTTGTTCCCTTACGCTCCCCCATCTGCATTTCTTGTTTTATACTGAGAACATCCTTTTGTTCTGCATCTGAAGCATGTGTAGTGCAATGCAGTCCTCATCTGTGACTGGACTCCTAAACTCTATTTCAAAATACAGGTTTCCCTCGATTTGTGCAGGTTCTTTATATGCAAATTTGCTCTTAGGCAATGAGCATATTTAGAGCCATAATTCATTATATGGGAGGTAAATGCACTCTTATGCGATCAGCATAGATCCCCCACCCAAGCAGGTAAGTCTGTAGGGGGAGGGGAAAGGGCTGTGGTTCCACTCACCCCAGCCCTGGCTGCAGCAGCCCCAGAAGCAGCCAACACCAGCTGCCTGCACCAGGGCACTGCGCAGCTCAGAAGCAGAGGTGAGTGGGGACACACGGAGCAAGGTGCAGCCCAGCGGCTGCAGGCAGCTGGTGCTGGCTACTCCCAGGGCCACTGTAGCCAGGGCTGGGGTGAGTGCCACTCTGTTCCCTTTGCTTTGCTGCCTTGTGCAGCCCAGGGAGCAGCACCCTTCTCCCTGCCCCTTCCCTAGTCCCAGCCTCCCTCCCTCCCTCCTTCTCTCACCACCATGGGAACCTATCCCTAGTTGTTACATTGTAAGGTGGGTTCACTTTATGCAAATTTGATTTATGCGCCGTTCTCCAGGAACGCATGTACAGAGTACATCAAGGGAAACCTGTATTTTTATTATCTTGCAACAACTTGGAGGTTCCCTGAAGGCTATAACTGGAGTTGCAGAGGGAATCATTTGGAGGGTGAAGCCAGGAAGCTCCATAGCCTTGGACTGGGCAACAGCTCTGAGCATACAATGCACTACACACTACATGGCTACAAGAAGCAGCACTAAGTACAGTGCACTTCAACAAAGATTCAGGTTGCTACAATGCAAACAGAGTCCCCTTATTGCACAGAGCTCTGTGAATGAAATAATCCTCCCCCTCTTATCTTGGTCAAGCAGGACACAGAACACACACAGAAATCAGAAATGTTAAAGTTCAATTTCCACATAATCACTGTTGTTGAACATGACAGATTTTCAGAGGCGAGAAGGGTGAATCGTTGAGATTCCCAGGGACCACATTTTAATCCCTCAGGGGCTACAGGAAGCCTACAGGCCATCTGTTGGACAGCCCTGCCCCAGGGGAACAACCGACATTGGCCAAAAGGTATCGGGGCAATCTGAAGGTGCAGAACTGACCTTTTAGAGAAAGAGAGAGAGAGAGAGAGGTGAAAAGAGAAAGGATTACTAAGTCAGGTGTATTACTTAGCATTTATGTTTTTGGGACACCTCCTACACCAAAGGAGAGAAGTTTAGAAGTCACACCACTGTAAAACAGAACTTTATGTGCTATTATGTAAATATGTATAAATTTAATAGAGGGACAGGTATGCAAAGGTAGCTTACCTTGTCCCTAGGGAAGTCGGAGTAACTTTTGCTTCTTTTTTAATTTTTTCCTATGGCTCGTGTTTGTCTGAGAAGAGATGCTAAGTTTGGTTTGATTTTGTTTTCCAGCTATGATCAGTGAATGAGAATTGCCAAAATTATTCTTTTGATAGACATTTTGCACTAGCATGTTAGCATTTACCTTCCTTGCCTGTATTAGGACTGTGGTATCACAGTACTCTGGTTAACACTGTCTCTCTTCTTTTTTCCTTCAACTATTTTGATTTAATTCTGAACATGAACAGTTTCCCTTTTGACATAAATTCTAATTCATTCTATTATTGTTATTCAGTAGGATTTGTCATGCTAGTGAACAGCTTTGTATTTACAGCAGTGAATACCGATACCTATTCTATGGCATTGTAGAGTTCTCTTTCTATATTCATGCCTTTTTCAACTCTGCCAGTGCCCTTGGGCTGATAGTGCACAATGTATTTAGAGACAAAGCAGTGTACGGCCCTCTTCTGTAAGCTGTGCAAACATTCCCAGTGAAAAATGTAACAACAGGGAGCCCTAGAGGTCCCACAATGCATTACACCCATATATAAAATTACCCTTCTATAAAATGCATCTTCTATCTGCTGTTTCAACAAACAGGTTGTTTATTTAAAGAAGCAATGTTCACAGCCCAGGAGCAGAAGAGGCAATAGAAGGCTTTCAAAGACAATTAAGTGCCAAAAGGAAACTGATATTTTATACCTAAAACTGATTGTTTTGTGCTTTGTTTACTCCTCCTTACTCCTCCACTGTGAAATTTGTTCCTAATATATGAGAACAGCAAAGGAAAACTAACCAAACCACTACACACACACACACACACACACACACACACACACACACACGCGCGCGCGCGCGCGCGCGCGGGTTCTGTTTAGGTGAGGTGGCCTTCCTATTTATCCCATTGACAATATGTTGCTTTAAATAGCAGTGAGCTGTAAATGATCATCTGAGGAACTCAATCTTTTTTGTTGCACGGAATATACATAGATAATTGCCTATGTCCTTCAAAGCTGCCATTTCCACCTTGCTCACTTGACTGCAGTTTATTCTTGATCTGAGGATGAAAGCAAGGCATCCGTGTGAGAAATTGCTATGAAGAGTCCATTTATAGAGCAAGGAGGACCAAATTTACCATGATCCTACCACTTCTGTGGACTGGCACAAAGAGGCTGTAGGATACACATCATTCTCCACCCAGTGTCCTTTCATCAAGCTGTATGCCCCAGCCTATTCTAGAGCCTGAACTACCTCCAAAATAACTTAGGAGAGGGGAAGTACACGTGATCTTATTCTTAGATGGGGTCTCTCCAGAGCAGAGACTCATGAGTAGGGTGAAGAGCCTCACCCTTCCATTGCACAGGTCCTAGCTATTTTGTAGGGGAGACCCCTATAATATAAGGGTACCTCTTTAGATCCAGGTACGTCTGTTTTAATGGAGTTTTTTTTGCCCTCTCCAGTCCTAAGCAAGTTTCTTTCAACTGCCAGGCCCCCTTGCTGTGGTGCTATGTCTTTCCTTCTGCTCTTTCATCTTCACAATGACTCCTTCCATTTGGGCATCTCTCTCCACTCCACAGATACATCGCCATTCTGATCATGCCTCTTCCAGACACTCTGTAAACCCTTATCTTCAGCTCTCTACTCGATTCAGCTGTCCTGACATAAACAACACTTAACTTGCTGCCCCCTATTTTTTTCTGCTCAGCCTGTCCATTAAATTCTGCTAGGCTTGCTAGTAGGCTGCAGTAATATTGAATGAACTGTAAGTTACGTCTCACCCTCTCCCTGTGTTGAATGTACAACATGCAGAAGACATTCCTGAGATACTCATTTGAGAAATACACACCATCCAAAACTTTCCAGTGTGTATAATATACTGAGTGTTTTTCTCCTTGTTCCTGCCATGGATCCCGTTACCAAATAAGAAAAAAAGTGGAAAATCATTGCGCTCTTTTCCTGGAAGGAGGGGAGGTGCCTTGAAGCCAGACAAGAATCAATGCCCCTTGGTAAATATATTCAGCGCAAGGTGTTTCTTTGGCTGGCATAGAGATACTGCAAAGGCTTTATGCTAGACTTCCTTTGCCTGGTCGTGGCATAGGGCATGCAGCTATGTGGCCATGTTGAACATACATCAAAATAACCCCAAGGCTGCTCTGCATTAGATTAAGGACTGGGCCTAGATTACAGAGAGGCCTTGTGTTGCTATGCCAACTGCATCTTAGCAAGAACACAGCATCAGTGCCAAAATAACCAGCTCTCTGTTTCTTTGCCAAAAGAGGTGATCAGACCTCTTCACAAGCAGTAAGGTCAAGAAGGGTTTGATTCCTTTTAACTATAATGTCAGAGTAAGTATGGCCCAGATCGAAGAAGGGACTAAGGACTTCAGTGTTGAGCACTGCAACATCTAACACTGAGGTGCCTGTTCCCTGAGCTGGTCCTTGGTCCCTAGGAGCCCTGTACAATCCCTTAGGGGAACTGGGCACCCTAGAATGTGACCTAGAATACAACATACTGGGTAAGGAGTTGCCAAGTTATCCAGTAGGGAAATGCTCCGGGCTTTCTTGCTTCCTCCATTCAGGATCCATAACCCTGAAGAACCAAGCAAAAGTGAGGGTTTTATTTTAAAACACAGGCAACACCTCACCCCCTCCTCCCATTTTATTCAGCAGCCCAGGATTCAGCAGCCCTGGGTTCAATTTTCTCCATCCTCTGAAAAGGTTTGAGCCAACAATCCCTCCTTGCAGGAGAACACTTAGCCACCCGGCTGGAAGCTCTCCTCGGGATGAGTTAAGTGATAGTGTCGCCCCCTCCAGTAAAACCTGTTTCCTTGTGGAAAAAAGAATTTCAGATTCGTGGGCCCAGAAAGATGGAGCAAGAAGGATCATGACTCCCCAGCCTAGCATCGGAGATTCTCCTGGGAGCAGGAAGCCTGGGTTCTGGTCCTTCATCTGTTTATATATTTTCCAGGGGAGTGTGCTAACCTCTATCAGAGTAGTATTTCTCACGCTCTTTCTCTGGCTCAGAGACTCTACAATTCTGCTTACTGACCAGCTTCAACAAGAAAGGTTGAGACTACTCCCCTCACTTCAGAACTGCCTGCTGGTTAGCATTTTTTTTCCTAGAAGCTGGATTTGAATCTCCCCAAGCGGAAGTCGAATGGCCTAATGACTGAGCTATTAAATAAAAGGGGAGAGGTGGCTGCACCACTGCAACCTCCTCTTCTGCCTACCATCATTGGTAGTCTCTTGATGATAGGATGATAGTTTTCCAGCAAATAGGGAAGTCACTGGTGAGTCCACATATGACTAAGGAAATCAAGCTGATATCCACATATTCAACTGCAGATGTGGCAAACAGTTCTGGGAGGAAGGAGAAGATCCTGGTGATTGCAGGTCACAGTGTTTTCCCTTTGTCTTTTTCATCTATCCACCTCCATGGTGAGGCAAGTTTGCTCAGATCTGCCTGCCATCTTTTAAAATCATCCCAAGGATCTTAACCTTGACAGAGTGCAGAGGCTACCAGTTAAGTGATGCCATCTGGAACTTTATACTCTTGGCAAGGTCACCCATGGGGGCAAAGTTCCAGACTAATAGCAATCCAAAAATAAAAATAAAAGTCCTCAGCAACAGAATAGGCAGGTGAAGCAAGAACACTTTACAATGACTGGAAAGGCAAATGAAGGCAGCAGCATAATAGAAACTTACGGTCATTTAGGTTTTCCTTGCCATTGGATTAAGTTTCCTTCCTAAAAAGTATTATGTGGTTGCTGATGCCCAACAGCATCCCCATATTAAAAGAAGACATGTCTAGGCATCTTCCTTTAATTAATAGCAAGTCCCATAGCAAAGGAGGAATGGTAACAGTGACAGGTATTAGGGATTACCGGAAGACCCTGGTCACAGATGCAAGTAGAGGCAATTACTGTATGATAGTCATTGTGTACTTGGAACTTAAATAGGAGTGCAATTTGGCAGCTCCAATTATGATTGAGGAGGTCTATTTACACCCTGTATGCAGAGGGAGCTAGAAAAGGAGCCCTAAACACTGTCTGTCTCATTTCACCTAGCTAGAAAACTGCATCTAGTGGAATCTCTCTATCTGCAGTCCACATCAAGTAACAAAGGTTGCAACCTGAAATGTCCACACCTTGATGGACAGCCCTAACAATGAGCAGCCTAAGTGAAAGACAGCACTCATGGCCAGAGAACTTGCATGATTTGACTGCTGCACTTAATGGGCACCTATACACATGACAAACCCCTGCTCTGACACGTGCTAATTAGCACACTCCAGCAGCTTCCACATCACGTATATTCAAAAGCACCCACAGTGCCACATGTATTCAGCATCACGTTTCAAAATGGGAGAAGGGGTGCTTTAACTAAAGCTTGTCAAGCAAGGTTTAGTTAAAGTGCCCCTGCTGCCATTTTGAAGCGTGGGATGCTGAGTACACATGATGCTGCAGGCGCTTTAATTAGAGCAGCTCTCAGAGCCGTTTTAATTAAAGCACCCCCTTCACCCTGGAGCACATGTATAGATACCCAATGAGACCAGACAGGCAGGAAAGGTGCAACTCACAAAGCATGGTGGTGGCTACATATTTTTTTTTGGAAAGGAAAAGCTGAAAAAGACATACACATCCACAGCATTGGTTTTGCTATCATGATTAAGATAGTTACTCGTGTCCAGTTAGCATCTCATTGTAGCAGGCTCACCTTTCAGAGCTTGGGTTGAGCTCCAGGCTTGAGATCCTGCTGTTTTGATTGGTGAAGTCCATCCACCAATCAGGAAGCAGGAGGAGAAATAAAGTCACACCCCTTTCCTGAGGGGAGGGGCAGAAGAGCTCTCCCAGACCTGATTGAAGACTATAAACTTCAGGTCCAGAAGACTTCAGGGGCGGAGCCCTGCAGCGTATAAAAGAAGCTGCATGCCCAGCACAGGGCGCAGATGCAGTGTGGGACTCAAGAAGAGTGGAGCCAAGAAAAGTTGGGGAGCTCTCCCCCAGTGGGCAATAGGCCCAAGGCTCCTGGAGCTGCCACCGGCCACTCAGGCAATTGACTGGCCTCTCGGACCATTCACAGCGTACAGGGATGGTGCACAGAGACCTGGCCCTGGGAGTGGTGTGAGACTGCTTGGACTCATCCCAGTGCACAGTTTGGTGCACAGAGCCCAGGCTTTGGGAGCTGCAAGCAGCGGCTTGAGCCTGCAACCCCAGCAGGATCTTGGGGGCCGCAGTGAGGTGGCTCAGGCCCCATCTCCTGGCAGGCAGCCATGTCCCACAGTGTGCAGGGCACTGCAAGCCTTGGGAGCCAGGGATCCAAGCCTTGGGAGCCACAGAGGCTGCTTGGGTTAGCCACCCAGTATGAGAACAGCTGGCTGGAGCCTGAAGGGCCCAGCCTGTGCTAAGGGAACCCACAGTGTCGAGCCAGGGCATGGGGAAATAGTAGTACTGCAGCATGAGGCTCAGCACCCAGAAGCCAGCCGCAGTGGTGCAGCAGCTGAGAGGAGCTGAGCCCTCAGTGCCCAGAGCAGGGCACAGGGTAGAGAGGAGCCCAGTGGCATGGGAGAGGCCTGGAAAAGCGCTCCAGCAGAGGACCCCATCGAGTTGCACCCTGACCACCACCACCTGAGGGAGCATGAGTCATTGGGCCCTTGGGTCCCATATGGGAAAGACATTTGGGGTGGACAAACCCAGAGAAGGGGCTGGGTGAGCAGCCCCCTCCCACCTAGTCAAGGCCCTAAGGGGAGGGGCCTCTGGTGCTTCCTGGACACCCCCCAAAGGGACCCCATTGGAAGGAGGACTATCTCTTGCCATGGATCAGGGATTGTATTAAGGAATAGATGTTATTAAGATTGTTCAGGTTTGTGCCTTATATTGTGTAATTGAAATGTTGTATTGTGATTTAGGCAAATGTGATATGTTGTACTGTGAAATGTTGTATTGTGATTTAGGTTAGTGTTGTGTGTGTGTGTGTATATATATATGATATTTAGTTTTATGTTTATGTGTATTATAACTTAATAAATTGTATATAGTTAAGAACTTTGGGCTTGGGTTAACTCTATAGAGGAAAGGGATCTGCTTGAAACTCTGGCATCCCTCTCACAGCACCCCTGCCTACCCATCTGATTCAATTGAGAATAGGGCACACCTTTGGGTATACCCAGGTTACATCATAATCCTTCATCTTCAACTGACCAACAGACAAGGTGCAACAGTCCTCAGTGAATACATCCCAACCCTCGATGAAATGGCAAAACAAAATTCTCTTTCTGACTCCATCTTTTAAAAGGAAGTGGTCACTGCTACATTGTGTGTGGTGTCCAATCCAGCAGGCCTCAGAGCTTCCTCAGGCGAACAGTCGGATGAACACACAGTCTGTCAATCTCTATGAGCCTCAGGTGTGTGACAGGTACTAAGCATCTTAGTCCTGTAAGGTAGCACTTTCCAAACCCTGTGGCAACCCCTTGCACCTCAGCCATACTTCAGTCACCACCACTGCTGCTTCCCTTACTACTGATTGTCTCTGTAGCAGGTGCTAGTCCCAGGGGTGGCTGCAACACCCCTGGGTGGCCACAATGCCCCTGCTCTGCCCTTGTTTCTCAAGCTTGCTCCCCTTTACCATGCCTGATACACTTTGTAGTTATTAGATCCTTGGAAAGGGAGGCTGCCCCAGAGATCCCTGATCCCATGTTGCTGTTCAGGTGTCACTACTCAGTGCCTTATGGGCTTATTACATGACTCCAGCAAGCCCATGCCTTACAGATGTTATCCATTAGCACCATTCCTAGGTCTATACCAGGACCCCATGTCTGCTACTGCTGGGACTTGCAGTCCCTGTTTCATCAACCTTTATGGCCCCCTCCTGGGTTCAGGCTGTTGTCTCTGTCTGCCCACACCCAGGCACTTCACCCAGCCTGGCTACTCCTGGGTACCTAGTCCCTCCTCGGCACTGTCAAAGATCAAAGTCTTTGATTTCAGATGCTGATGGCAAAAGGTCAGATGACAAAAGGTCAGAGGCTAACACAACAAACTCTGTGATTGTAATTTATCCCTCTGTATTAACAGTGCTGCATATACACACCCCTGTCTCCGCCTCATTTCAAATCGCTTGAGCTTTTCATACGAAAGAGAGAAACTGACCTTGACAGCCCAGCACAAAAGATAAAGTACCTATAGTAACGAAATTAGCTGACTTTAGTAAAGTTGTAAAATTAAATATACTATGCACGCCATCCTGTGACCAAACAGAACCAGTACCACCCAAGTAAAAATAACTCCCCCTTTTTATGAAACCTGAGCAAACAAAGAAAGCACAAGTGTCAACTCATTAATTATTTATGATTGGCATATAGTAATTGGTCACCTGTGTCAAATAAAACTTTGAAAGAACTTCCGCCTAGAGCAGAGAACGGACAACTGTGTATACACCCAAGAAGAACAGATCGTGCATCTCTCCGCCTATGTTATCTTTCTGGCGTACCCCCATCTCGTGTTACCGGTCCGTTTATCTCTTTATCTTTGACGTTATCTTTCTTATCAAGAGCTCTTAGTAATCTGCAGACTGCAACAGCTTATATGAATCGCTCAGAAGCAACTGTCTTACCCACCCTGTAAATGCTGGGTAACATGATATCTGCATGCTGTAACTAAATCAATCAGCTCCTCTGCCTATGCTGCAGCACATCAGAAGCATAAGTAAAATAAATCTTTTGTGAAACCATCACGCTGTGTTTAAATCATACTGACTCCTGCTCACTGTTATCACCCACCTGCCCGGTCATAAATCCCCCTCCTCACACCAAGCCAGTCATGCTGACTCAGGCTCACAGGTCAAGGGTGCACCAGCGTTATGGAGTGCGACAGGCACCAGAACCTCCTGGTATCCCCAAGCACTGGAACTTCTCTGGTCCTGCCTCTACTCTATTCCCAAGCTCTGGCCCTGCTCTCAGGCCTGTTGAGACTGCCACCTTCCCTTGTCTCAACCCCTCAATCACTAGAGCCTACCTCAGCTCTAAGGCTGCCTTCTCTTAACCTCTGGGATCATAAGTGTAGATAATGGGAGGGGACAGCACAACTCCATGCTGCTACCACCATCCCTGCTGCTGCCAGGTGCTGAGTTGGCACAGAAATCTGGGGGGGCATGTGCCTCCCGTGCTTCACCCCCATGCATCATGTATGTCTGGGGGTGCAGTCTCCCTCTGTCTTGCTCAAGAGTTACTTCCATGTCAGCAGCCAGGTTGAGACAGGATCACTGGCAGGAAAATCAGCAGCATTCACTGGTAAAGGAAACCATTAGCCAAGGAAGCAGCAGAGGTGATGGTGGCTGAAGTCGGGAGTGTGTGCAAGAGAAGCAGTGGGAAGGAAAGAGGCAGAATCAGATGAAGTACAGAGGGCACGAGAATGGAAGAAGGGGGTGACTGCCAGTTGCCACTGTGTTTCTCATGTGCTCCACTTAGGAACTTTTTGCATCCCACAGGAGAACGCACCCAGGAGTTTGGGAAATGCTGCTGCAAAGAATAAGGCATTTCTGGGAATGCGGTGAACCAGAACATGCCCCATGCACATTCACAGCCACAGTGCAGCATGCAGGAAGCCAGAAGCGAAGCCCAGCAGCATAGAGAGCAGCCGGGTCCAGCTTGGGGGTGCAGTCTGTTGTGAGGGAAGAGGCACGGCGGGGGCAGATCAAGGCCCCAGCAGTGAGGGAGGGAGTGGGGCTGGAACTGGGGCAGGGGCAGGCACTGCACAACCAAAGCAAGGTGTGGGATAAAGCTGTGAGTGGCTCGTCCAGAGAGCACAGGGTGGGGGACTGCTCTCACTGCTGCATGCACCCCAGGAGGGCATGGGGGGCGTGTGCCCCTGATCTGCATGCAGGGTGAAGACAGTCTCCCACTGCAGGCTGGGGCCAGGGAGGCGCTGGGCTCTTCTCAGCAGGGTTTGGGCTGCCCTTCACTCAGGGCAGGATGCGGCAGTGCTAGGAGGGGGGCTACAGTGAATTTAGGGGGGGCTGCAGCACCCCCCCGCCGTAGCCACCTACCAGCACCACCACCACTGCCGCTAGCACCACCTGGCCCAGCCCTCTGCTAGAAAGCACCCAGCACTGTCCCGGCCCCAGCCTGCAGTGGCAGCCTGCACTTGCCCCATGCACAGATCTGGGGGCATATGCCCCCCCATGCCATCCCAGAATGTGCATATTGGTAGGAGCCACCTTCCCCACTCTGTACAAGCCGTTTACAGCTCCGTCCCATGCTTTACCGCAGCTGTGCAGCACCTGCCCCTGTTTCTGCCCCAGCCCCAATTCCTCCCTCACTGTGGGGGCCTTGATCATGCCCCTTCCCTCTCCCTTTCCCCCTTCCCTCTTCCCCCACAACAGACTTTCCAGCCAGACACTGCTCTCCAAGCTGCCTGGCTGCATATCAGCAATCAGACCGGTATCGGCCAATGTGGCTCATTAAAAATCAACCATCTGTATCAGCCCAAAAAAACTCTATCAGTCCACCCCTATTCATGACATCACATCATATTGGGGGGAAAAAATCTCCCGGAATAGTGGCAGTCAACCCTAATTTCAACATAAACTGATTAGACATAGAGTGATGTTTTCAACTGGCATCATGATGATGATAAGTTGAAGATGCTCATTAATTCAAAGCTTAAAAAGACAATATTTGTCAATATTAGTTGAATTTTAAAGGCTGCGGGTTTTTATTTGGATTACTGGAGTAGTGTTTTGTTTCTCTCTGCTTTCTTTGCATTAGAAAGAATGTATTCAGTAAAGAGCCTGCATTGTTTGAGGTTTCTGGCTGGATGGTGGCAGTTAATGACCTCACTATTTATTTTCTAGTTGCTTAACATTTGGTATAACTTAGAGAATAGCCACTTTAATGGCTTTGATATGCAGATTTCTTGTTTAGGAAATATACATTACTATACATCACATTAAGGCGACTCCTAAATCTAAACTTTTATTTTGAAAACAAATAAATGACAAACCTGAATGTTCAGAAGATCTCCAGCAAGGATAGTGAACATCTACATTTCCTGGGAATATAACAGGAAGAAATCAGGCAGCTGTCTAGGTAAGTGGCAATCAACAAAAAACTGCTACACCATCAAGTTTTACAGAGGACAGAGTAAAATATGTTGGAACATAAGAAGAGAATGAAAGCTGCACAAAGCACAAATACCTGACCAAAGAATAAGAAAAGAACATGGACTGGTATTCTGCAGAAATGTGTCAAATAAATCTCAGTCCTTTGACAAAATAAATGGCAAAATAGAAAGAAAATAACCCATTGGATTTATTTCTCGTTTTCACTTTTTCAGTTGAAATATGTAATGTCTAAGGTGATCTCTCATATCATCTCACCTTAAATGGAAACATTTTGCTTCTGTGCTTATTGGAAATACAGAGCGATAAAAGCCTGCCTTATTTACTTGTTGGGAAAAGGTTATAATGCACTAATGAGCATTATAGATAGTGAAGACAGTTTTACTACCATATGAGAAGTAAAACAGCAGGGAACCTCTAGAAACTCTAACAGAATATGTCAATAAGATCATATTATTCCCAAGAATGCAAAACTCCTAAGATAATAATTTGAAAGCATACACTCATTCCCCCTACCACCCCATATTTTGTGAATTCTATAAGAAGTCTTCTATATTTCACCATTATTAAGTCTCCATATAGGTTCTCTAGCCAATCCTGCTGAATCCAAATGACCTAATTTAGACAGTTTCCATTCAGGTGCAAATTGAACATTTGCAAGATTAAACACAATTCAGTACTTAGGCACTTCTGTATGATATATTATCAGGAATCTTTCTGAACACTTTCTGTTTAGAATAAATGACTAACTGCAACCTAAAATGTGCCAGCCTTTACATTTATATAACATTTTAGGGGCCATTAACTAAAATAACCAAAATTATTAATGTTAGGAAAGTGCTGTAGCAATTAATGACAATTTACCATAAATACATGGTCATAAATAAATAAGACCATGTTCTAAGAATTTCAGTAATACACCCAACCATTTAATTGATGCAATACCGTATGTTCTCACTCATTATTATGTTGTCTTCCCTCTTTTTTCTCTACAGAGATCCAAAAGCTATTAACATTCATAATAATCATAAAGTAGGTTTATTTCAGTTTCATTGCCAAACTCTGTTAGGACAAGCATAGTCTAGAAAGGTGCTGAAAATTGCCAGTATAGTTTGTTAGCCAAAATTCAGAACAAAGTGTTAGTGTTCCTCACAAAGACCCAACATTAAAGCTAATGCAATTGTAGGTAATTGCTATGGTAATAAAATGGGTATGACTGTATTTCAGGTTCCCTTTCATTATAAATCCATTTGGTATCCATTCTAATTGCCAGCCTACTCTCACAAAGAATTTATTTGATGTTCCTGTGGATGTCATATGTGTCTTGTACTGTTATGGCACTTCTATTGCAATTCAACATTCATTACCTTTCCCATTAATGTGCTGTAAAATGCTGCTATATGAAATGCTTGAGTTTTGCAAATGAGAAAATTGAGCTCATTTCTGTCTGCTTTGATCCCATTTTACCTTTATTATATTTCACCACCATAATTCTCCCTCCGTTTAGTCAAGTTATTGATATCCTGAACAGAGAGCAAGAAGCCATCTTTCACATAGGAAAGATACAGTTCTGTTTCCTTTCTGCATGAACATATCCTGATTTCTTTAATCTCCAACATCAGTTTAATGTATTTTCTTCCTTTGCAATTGTTGCTGAGCTCATAAAATATAACTGGAAAAAAATTAATGGAGCACTGAGTGCTGGTCACTGTATATGTGGAAGATTGTGACAGAAGACTGTCACTGAATAAAAATGTGAGACAGGTAGGCCCATGTACATAGGTCACACACAGAAAGAGCTTGGGAGTGGGGGGATATGTGCCCCCTCTGAGATTGGTCCTTGCCAGCCAGAGATTGGGGACAATGGCCGGTGCCCCCGCCAAGATTGTGAGGGCTCCAAGAGAAGCGCCAGTGGTGCTTCCCGGTTTGCTGCCGGCACTTCCACTGGCGGCGATTAGCCGCTGGACAACGCCCCCCTCCCTGGTCAGCCATCAGCGATCAGCCGCTGGTGCCTCCCCAGTATCAGGAGGCACCAGTTGCCCATGCCTATGTATGAAAAACTGATCTCTGGTACTGCAGTCAACAATGGAAAATACTTTTTCTCTTACCAAATTGAAACAGCTAACCTTTCCCCTAGATGCTGTGTGTCAAAACTACTGTTATTAGTTGAGTCACTAAACACCAAAATATAAAGGACAAACTATAAACATTTATAGAACAGGAGCTACCCCTCTGTACCTATGGCTGGGAGAATTTAAGATGAGTCATTTCCAATTCTTTCAGCTCCAAGTTGTCTGGTAGCTATGGGTGGCTATAGATGTGTGGGGAGGCTGCTCCAATGTGCTGTAATTACAGCGCATCAGGACAGACCTGATTGATCAAGCTTGCTGGAGCATGGTAATTACCATGGCTCCAGCAGCATCTGTGTCTCATGTATCAGTGTCCCTACACTTCAAAACGGCAGTGGAGGCGCTTTAACTAAAGCTTATTCAATGAAGTTAATAAAAGTACTAGCTAATATCTTCAAGCATCATCCACCACCATTTTGAAACGCAGGGCTGCTGATGTACAAGATGCTGTGGGTGCTTTAATTAGAGTGGCTCTCAGAGCTACTCTAATTAAAGCACCCCTCACACACACACCCGAAGCATGTGTAAAAACACCCTATGTGTTCCTTTAATTATTTTTCAGTTGTGATTTATACAATGATTGAGAAAATGGTTGTGGACTGTCCCAAAGCTTTAAATGTCTGAGCTACCTATAGGTGTCTTGAGGCTGATTGGAAGCATTTGGGGATTTGTGGAATTTTTTAGACCAGTTTCTGTTTACAAAAATGGAGATGTTCTTTAAAACAGATACAAGCGGCCTAATCAAACTCCCTTGGGTGATGAAATGACTGCATTCTGACTTGCCAATGGACTTGAGAAGACTTTCTAAATGGAAGCAATCAATCCCCCATCTTTAAGAACATTTGTTGACTTGGTTGCCTGAAACAGATCTTGTCATGGTCTCTAGCCATGTGATGCCATTATACCTAACAAAGAGGCACATGCTTCTTCATCCTTCCCAGCTAGTCACAGAGGGCATCTTTATATGTGCTCTGGGGGTGGAGGTGGGGTTCTTTAATGACAGCGGCTCCCAGAGCTGCTCTCATTAAAGCACCCACAGCATCTCGTGTATTCACAAGATGCAGAGGCTGCTGGAGCACACTAATTAGCCTGCTCCAGCAGACGCAATTAATCAAGTCTGCTTTGACACGCTGTAATTAACATGCATCAGAGCAGTGTCCCCACACATCTACAAGCACCCACAGTGACAGAAATCCAGCTCCCTACAACATCTATGGTTTGACATTTACAAGAAATAGCCATCTGTAGCCAGCCAGACACCTGAACACATAAAGTTAATAAAAGCACTTGCTAATATCTTGAAGAATCAACCATTTTCTGAAATTGAAAGAGACCATAAGAGTCATAAGAAATATCCTGCCTAGACATCAAACTTTTCGGCTTTCATTATCTGTCCAATTTTTATTTCCAGAGAAACACCCCTTCCTCAACATTCTTGTATTTTGGCCTTCATAATTCCAACAGATGACTGGTAGTGTGTGTGTGTGTGTGTGTGTGTGTGTGTGTGTGTGTGTGTAGAGAATTTTGAGGAATTATTTTATAGATGCCATTTTCAGATACCTAAATCTACATGAGGTTGTACTACCTCACCATCTAAAAAGTCACACAGGTCTGCAATTCATATTAAGAGTCGTAACATTTGATCCTAGGAAATCATGTTATTGTCACCTAAATCTGCCACTTGAATAATGAATATAATCATCCATGTCATCTTGAATTGTAATGAAGTATTTCATTTAGCCCCATACGGGGTTAGGGAAGGAGGAGATTGGCTATTGCCAGTCTCCAGTAAGTTGTGCAGCTTACCTGAATTGGCATCGGAGTTGTAATCTTAGCTTCAGCCTTAATGATTTGATCCTCCCCATACCAGGTAGATGTGGGTAGGAAAAAATTAATGCTAACAGAGCGAAGGAGTGAGTGTGAAGTTGCAGAATTTTTGTTGATGAGCATACTTTTCCTATGGAGAATTTGTTAGCCTTCAGCTTGAACCCATCATCCAGAAGCTCCCAGCCCACATTGCTTATTGGAAGAAATAATCAATACAGAAGTCATCTTCCTTTCAAAAGCTATTTGTTTTCTGTCTGGATACCAGGCATGGGAGGACTGCTTGGCGATTCTGAGAACCACCAATAGGAAAGTCATAAAATTCCTTCTTGTATTTATCCCCCAATTCCTCTGAACCCAGCATGTAAGGAAGAAACATTGAGACACATTTTGAATGTTATATATTTCAGTGACACAGCCAAATAAACTCAGTAAAAATAATAAATATAAACACATCTACTTTGAATGAATTGGGCTGAGACCAAACCATCAAAATAATTTAATTATCAAATTGATTAGGCCATACCAAATAAACAAGGAATTATTTACAAGCTGTACATACTCATGTGGAAAGGCAGCAGCCTTGTTTAGAAATCAGTTTGTGTAGTAACAGGGCCCAAATGATCTCAGTGCCAAGTCATACGATTGGTAATGTTTTGATCTATCTTAGCCAGAGCTGGCTAAGGTTGACAATTCCAGTTGTCTGTTCCAGCCTGTGACAGGAGTATCATTATCGGAGCCTCTTCGAGAGTGATTCTGCCCTCCTATAATGGGCCAACCACCTGCTTACTCTCCTGCCATGCCTTGGTCTTAATTAATTAATTGATTGGTGTAATCAGCAGTAGGCTGCCCATTTTATGCGCCCCAGTGCCCGGGGGCACTACCTGCGGCTCCTTTCCTCCCCTACACCGCAGGCCAAGCCTCTCAGATGGAACTGACATGGTTTGACCTAGGCCCTGTTATGCTTTGGCCCTCTCCTTTCCTCCCAGGGCTCCTTGCCACCCCCTTCTCGCCCTGGGGCTCCTCACCGCTCCCCTCTTTCACTCTGGGGGGTTCCTCACTACCCCCCTCTCGCTCTGGGGCTTCACGCTGCCCCCCTCTTGCTCTGGGGCTGGGGCCAATGCACCCCCCCCAAACCACTGTGCCCTTTCTGACACCAGGGTCCCCATGCTACTGTGGAGCTCCTATGAGGCTGGTACCAAACAAGTTCAGAACTGCTGAGTCCTATCTTGTGCTCCAAGCACCACTGCCCTGATATATCATCCCAGCCAAAGCTGCATCCAGCTGCGTCTTTAAAACTTCAAAGGATGGGTACCTCTCTGGGTAACCTGTTCCAGTGCTTTACTACCCCCCTCATGACAGAGTTTTTCCTTATATCTAACCTAAACGTCCCTTGCTGCACTTGAGATCATTGCTCCTTGTTGTGTCATGTGCCACCACTGAGAACAGTTTAGCTCCATCCTCTTATGAACCCCCCTTCAGGTGGTTGAAGCCTGCTACTAAATCCCCTCTTAGTCTTCTCTTCTCCAAGGGTTGTGGTTTAGCCAAAACCATAGTGGTAACTGCAGGTGTAACATTGGGGGCTGGGAGGAAGGGGAGGAAGAGCTGTGATACCAACTTCTGTAAAAGGGAGAAGGGCTTGTAAAAGCAGGCCTTCAGCGTGTTTTGCTATCAAGCTTATAATAGCACTCTCTGTGATGTATATTTAATAGTTCCTGTAAACAGAGGTTGCCCCCCTGGGTATCTTGGGTAGTGTGGAAATATCGGTGTTACACTGACAAAATGCTCCTAGTGTGGACTTTAATATACAAGAAAACACTGCTTGTATGTGAGTAGTAACACTCTTTCCCATCCTCAGAAGAATATTTTAAGCTTAGACTAAGAGAGCTCTTTTGACAGTATACTTATGTCTGCACCAGGGGTTTCCTACCACTACGGCTGTCAGTCAGGTATCACACGTCTTTGTGCACCTGCGTATTGACTTGTAACTGAGGCTCCTCTGCTGTAGGCCTGGCCATGCTGCAAAGACTTAGTGTTTGCAGGGCTGCTATTTTTTATTTTATTTTTTTGCTTGGGTGTGAGGTGGAACTGTTAACTGCATCTGATACAGCATCTTAGTTGGCCGATTGCTTGGTGATCCTCAAGCAATCAGATGCATAAGATGATCTACTTTTTCTTAGTGCTGCTGTTCAGAGCGTCTTCATCATCAGAGTGAAACTTACAAGAAGTGTTTACCACATCTGCCTCTCAGTAAGCTGTAGGTGGTAGCAACATTTAAGTAGGCCTTATTCTTGTTCTGCTGTAGACAAGATCTCTGTTAGAGGTGGCTTTTCTAACAGGGGAGTTATTTTCTACATTAAGTACCAACATTCTTGCCCAAAACTTCAGGGATCTTGTAGAGGGATCTGAATGCAGATGAGAATGAACTAACCAACCAAAGCGCTGATGAGGCCTCAACTATGAGTACTGTGTCCAGTTTTGGATCTCGCACTTCAAGAAGGATGCAGACAGTTTGGAAAGGTCTGGAGAAGAGAAGACTGAAGGGAGATTTGATAACAGTCTTCAAATACCTGAAGGGTGACTACAGAGAAGATGGAGATGGGGTTTTTCTCTGTGGCTGTAGGGGACCAGACTAGGAGTAGTTGCCTCAAGCTGCAGCAGTGAAAATTTAGATTGGAGACTAGGAGGAACTTGCTGACAGCCAACTGCACTTTGCCATGCATCCACAGATCAAGCAGGTCCATCTCAAGCAGGTCCAAGGAGGTGATCCTCCCCCTCCATGCGGCGCTGGTCAGACTGCAGCTGGAGTACTGCGTCCAGTTCTGGGCACCGCATTTCAACAGGGATGTGGAGAACATGGAGAAGGTCCAGAGGAAGGCCACCCACATGATCAGAGGACAGCAGGGCAGGCCCTATGGGGAGAGGCTACGGGACCTGAACCTGTTCAGCCTCCACAAGAGAAGGCTGAGGGGGGGATCTAGTGGCCTGTTACAAACTAGTCAGAGGGGACCAGCAGGCACTGGGGGAGTCCCTGTTCCCCCGAGCACTGCCAGGAGTGACCAGGAATAACGGTCACAAGCTGGCGGAGGATAGATTCAGACTAGACATCAGGAGGTGCTACTTCACGGTCAGGGCGGCTAGGGTCTGGAACCAACTTCCAAGGGAAGTGGTGCAGGCTCCTACCCTGGGGGTCTTTAAGAGGAGGCTAGACAATCACCTTGCTGGGGTCGTTTGACCCCAACACTCTTTCCTGCCATGGCAGGGGGCTGGACTTGATGATCTGCTCAGGTCCCTTCCAACCCTAGAAACTATGAAACTATGAAACATTAGTCCAACGGAAAAAAAAAAACAAGGTCTTAGGGAGAATAGATAAGAAAACAGAAAATGCTTTCTAACTGATGCTGAAGTGCCTTAGAGAGGAGCCTCCCTCACCTCAAACTCTTGGGAGTCTCTTGTATCCTTTGGTCATTTTTGATTTGCCAACAAGGAACATCTCCCATCATTTGGCATAAACTGAACACAGTGTACTTCTATTAAAGCCTCGCATCACTTGTGTGGTCAGGGGGCTTATAGCCCAATTAATTCCTTTCACAGATCAGTGGAAATAAACACACCTTCTGCTAGACCATTCACCAGCACTCAGACAATTATTACTTCTCTGACAGAAACTGGCAGATAGTGCAGAAAAAATTGAAAAGGAAAAGAAACAAAGGGCAGAAGCAGGGCAGCAAGAGCATGGGGCGAGTGCCACATCCTAGCAGGCTTCTTCCCTTCACAGAGATCTCCTTCTAAGCATTTGCCCATGCTGAGCTCTCACAGGAGCAATGGACAGATCAGCAAGGGGAGCTAGCACTTCAAGTCTGCTGACATGTATTCTTTCTCTAGGAACAATGCCAGGTAGTTAGAAATTATTCTGAATGTCTTTAGCTCACGCCAAGTTCCAGAAATATTAGATCAAATATAGACTTTTGGACAAAGCCTAGTGACTAGCAAGAGGTGTTTTTCTGGCAGGATGCATATTTTTTGTCTGCACCTTTCACATTTTCCTGTTTTTCTCCTTTTTTTTCTTTTTCGGCCTCCTTTTCTCCTTCCATCATACTTTTCCTCCTTGTCTCTTCCACCTATACAATTATGTCACCAAGAACTGCACCTGAAACTGCAAAATGTGAGAAAAAGTAATGGAGACAGACAGACACATCACCACCTTCCCAATGCCACTTCTCTCTGACTGACTGTAAGCAGGAGGAAAGGTGACACGTCACCAGTAGCACTTTCAACCCACACTTGTAAAAGAGACTAGAGACCGACCTTCCTCACATTTATATCAACTGCCCCATTAATTTTGTTCCAGATTCAAAAAGTGGAGATGTGACAGCCAGCTCTGGCTAAGATAGACAAAATCATTAACGAAACATCCCCTACTTTAAGGATCTTTTCTGATGGTGGAAACAAACAGCAGAGGACTTGAAAGAGGAAAGAGTGCAGTCTACAAAGTCTGCAAAACATCAGACGGTTCTTAGTCGTGCTGACCTGCTGACATCAACCTTTTCATGAAGGCAAAGCAAAACCATGCCACCAGTGAGTATGTTTTAGAAAGTAGCCAAGCCATAAGGCAGAATTCAACATAAGACAGACCTTCACTTTGCTCTGGAATGACATGTGCTACTGCTGTGCATTAGGCAACCACAATCCAGCCCTCGCCTTTGCAGGGGTAAAGTAACAGCAGTATTTATTTATCAGTTCAAAACAGCTTTCTTCCTGCAGGTTGATGACCAGGTGGCTGCACCAATTCCCCGAAGGGACCAGTGCCACAAAGCGACCAAGATACACAACAATCTCTGCCTGAAGAGATTTAGGAAATATTGCTCCTGTTGAGTTCACTGAAGTTTTCCAAAATTCAAGGTGAGACAAAGAAGGTCATAGGTCTGGGACAGAAGTTTCATAAACCGGTTTGACTTATATCAGGTAAGTCGGATACTACATTCAACCAGGTTTATCGTAAACCAGTTTTAGCCATTTTGAAATTAGTTTATGTGCACTGAACTTCTGCTCTGTTACAGGTTTAAACCAATTTCTGATCACTTAAACTGGTTTATGTGTAACTTCTGTCCCTAGCCTTTATGACAACCTCTCTCAAGGAGTTGGATAGAGAGCATCAGCTCATCAACTTTGACAGCTCAGACCTTCCAACCTGCTGGGCCAGAGAGTGAGTATGTTCTGCTAGCAAACCCAGGGTCTCCAGTCTTAAACTATGGAAGGTCACTTTGAATGGTATTTAGCAGTATTTCTTGGCTAGAAGTCAAGAGAGACAAAGTCAAGTTTTTGCATGGGCTTCTGCTGCCCTGGCAAACTAGGATGTAGGACTGCATTAAGTCAGTCGAGAGCCAAAGGTACATTACAGAATCCACCATCCACCATTAAAGAATCACAGGACTAAGCACTGATGTCTTCTTTATCAAATGAGGTGCAGTCATGCCGGTCCCTGCACAAACCAGGTCTCTCTCTGTCTTAGAGCTCCCCCATCTGACTCATCTGCTACACTTTGTTGTTAACTCAATAAGCAAGTCACCAAGAGAGAGGGCCTTCCTTGCAGGGGCGCAGCATCTCTCATGATGGAGCCTCTTCTGGGTCTCCTTATGTACAGCCTCTTAACAGCAATGTTACAATGTCCTTGGAGATTATTATCATTCCTCTTGGGAGTCTCTTACAACTATTCAGTCTCTATGGGTGCTTCACAGCACCAGCCTTTCCTTAGACTTCTTTTGGTCCTTCTAATCAGTAACCCAGCCTTCCTTCTGGCCTGCTTGGTCTTAGTCATATGTGGATGTAGGATTAAGAAAAGTGGACTGAAGCAGATGCAATCACTGCTGTAGCTCAGACCATGGAGGGATGGAGGTGAAGTCTGGTTGGAGACCCTGGGACAGCAGGGAAGCCAGGGAGGCCAGGCTGAGAGCAAATGCAGGAAGGGGGTACCCACCTACCACTGCTGCTATCCACAGCTGACCCAAGAGCTGGGGGAACCTGCAGGACACTCCTGGTCTGCTGCAGCTGAGTCAGGCAGGTGTGTCCCTGGGTCAGCTGTGGACAGCAGCAGCAGCAGCAACAGATGGGTCCCCCCCTTCAGGTGCCTGCTCCTGGCTGGTACCCCAAAAATACCCCACTGGCTGGGGGACAGTGCTTCACAGTGCAAGAGGGGATGCAATCACATCATTATCACTGCTCCCCACTCACCACCACCACCCCACCAGCTCCACACCTGGTGTTAGTCTGGTTCCTCTCTACTCTGGCCTTTCCCCAAGCCTACTCATGGTATCTACATCCTGGGTCCATCCTTCTCCTACAAGAGCTCCACTCCTGCCCTTTACTGCTGTGGCCATCCCCTTATACCCGTGAAGACAGGACTCCTAGTCTGTGCTGTCCCTCTTAAAAGGCCCTATTCTCTTTTTCCCTTCCTTCTTTGTAACAGGGGACCCTGTTACACACCCAGGCTAAGTATATGCTAATCAATTCAATCTTTATGGGTTAGTCTAAGCTGCATAGACTAAACTGATAAACAAGTGAACAGACATTGATTAATGTCCACTGCAGACATATGCCTGCAGTGGTCATGTGCCTGCACTGAGGACACATGCCCACAGACATATGCCTGCAGTGGTCCAGGCCAGAAGCCAGGGGGTGCTAGAACATACCTCCCTGCTGGGCTGGAGCAGACAGCTTGGGCCAAGATTAGCCTGCCCAGCCTGCGGGGTAGGGAGGAGAGGAGGGTGTTGCAGGGGAGGTGCAAAGCCTCCTGGGATGCTTGGGGACTGTGTGTTAACTTGAGCCTGGAGGGGGTCTGGAACATAAGGTCAATAAACCAGTTTAACCTAAATTAGTCAAGTCAGATACTACGTCCATCCAGGTTCATCTTAAACAGGCTTCAGCCATTTAGAAAGTGGTTTATGTGCACTGAACTTCTGTTGTGTTACAGATTTGAACTGGTTTCCAATCACTTATACTGGTTTATGTGTAATTTCTGTCCCTATCCCCAGTGACTCCATACCCCACTTGGAGAGACAGTCCTCAGCAACTGTTCTGGAGTGTAGTGTGGGGACACTACACTCTTCTCCTCATCCCACACAGTTCTCCACTGAGATGATATTGATTGAGCACTGCTTCCAGACCAGTGGGTCTTGGAGCTGTAGTGGTGAACTTAGACAGCCTGCACCTCTTTAAGGTTCCTGTCTCTGTAACTTTGTTGTGAAAAAGTTTTAATTATGAGACAGACACTGCAAGTTGGTGTTAAGCATTCTCAACTCACACTGATTTCCTTGGGTTTGTGGGTGCTCCACACCCCTCAGAATAGCCCTCATTTTACTGAGAGACAAATATGTGTTGGAGAAGGAAAGAATTTAAAGTATTCAAGAGTTTTTCCTACCGCTCAATTCCCCTGCTTTTTCATGGAATAACATCATCACTTGGAAAACAGGAAAACATAACACCAAGCAAAACAAAGGTTCACTTTTTATACTGAAATATTAAGAGTTTACAAAGTAGAAAGCAAAAGAACATTCATAGTGATTGCTGTGTAAGATCTCTTGGAAAAAAATCACTCTAACATGTTGAATGGATTTCCAATAATTTCA
Source organism: Crocodylus siamensis (assembly GCF_052110815.1). Classification (NCBI taxonomy): domain Eukaryota; kingdom Metazoa; phylum Chordata; order Crocodylia; family Crocodylidae; genus Crocodylus; species Crocodylus siamensis. Next base: position 147,518,517 of record NC_143395.1, on the reverse strand, counting down.
TCATATCCAAATAATCTAGCACTTACATACTGTAGTTTACATAGAGTTCTACTAAATAGCATAGCATTGTAGCTAAAATGAGTTTAAGGACCAAGGTCAGGCCCTATAACCCTTATATATCCAGGAAATCCTATTGGCACCACCTGCCTAAACAAGGATTATTCATGTGACTATAGGCTGAATGATCAAGGTGAAAATACAGGACTATTTGTCCTGATTTAAACAATTCCACTTAGAATAGAAGTGAATGAAAAGCTGGCACAGAAGCAAAACTTTTCTGTAACCCATTTCAGGCTTTGCAGTGTACATCATACTTCAGCATTGCTCCCAACTTCGTTCCATCTAAAGACTCTTTAAATTTGGCATCCATTTGCTGGTTCTGAGCTTCAGTGAAAAGGCTCTTCCAATCACCAATGGTTCCTGGAATTGAAAAAAAAAGCAAGTAAAGGATAATCTATCCCTACAGTGACTGAGAGACTTACTGTATGTATTTATTTATACACAAGATGACTCTGATTATAAGAAGGTCCCTCAATAATTAGATTCTATATATAGAAAATGTGTAAATTTGATAGAATTTTCCAGGTATAGCATCTAGGGAGGCTTGCCTTGAATTTGTCCCCCTCCTACTGCTATAGCTGGGAGAATAAATCTGGTGGATCAGGTAGTCCCTTTGCAACCTCCCTACTTTTCCCCACTTCAGCTCCTACCCTTTCTTCCTGTCAGCTCTCTCCCTGAGTACATGGAAGTGAGGAGCATATTTGCACATTTGAAAAAACTGAGCATGAAATAAACACAGCTGTAGTAATTTGCATATAGTACCCATAGACTTAGTTGATCCAGAATTGATGCATTTTACCTTTTTTGAAACTGCTGCAAGCTTTAGCACAGGTACTCCATCAACACACTTTCAAGCAGCACATTAGTACCTACTTACATATAGTACAAATTATGCATGATATTAGTCCAAAGCCAAAAGGCTCATGATTTACCTATAGTTAATTGGGTTGGGCCCCAGCAGAGTCAACAGCATTTCAAACCATAGTGACCCCACAGCTCAGCACTGTTCACTACACCCCAGATACACCCCACAAAAAAGCCATGTGCTATTTAGCCCCCACTCATGACTGGAACCAGCTGTTCTTGTCACAAGTCCTTGGATCCTGCAAAAATGTATATGCATAGGAAGCAAGGGAGCAATCCAGTCCTGCTTCACCTCATGGAGGGTGGGGGCCAGACTAATCAGCTGTGACAGGCTGAATGAGGAGACCACCAAGGGATCCTGAGTAAACTGTTTGAGGCCCTGTTTGGTAATGTTTGCCAGATATTTAAGGCTGATATAGAAACTGGAATCATCAGAAATGGGAAAGAAAGACACAGCTCAGCTGTGGGAGTGAAGAGGAAGTCAAAATGTATGCAATGTAGTGGCTCACTATGACTTGGAAAGTCAGCATTCAGGGGTACTACACTCAATAGGCACTATCATATATCTTTTCCAGGTGGATTGCATTAACTTATCTTTGTGGTAGGTTCCCGTTAACATGTTTGCCCACTATGGGCCATGTACATTATAGTCATGCTCAGTCTTGGCTGCATTTAATCAGCTTCATCATTAATTTCCATTATCAAGTACATGCTTCCTTTAACAGCAGTTCAAAGATAAGCAGTGCATTTAATGTGGTTTCCTTGTATGTGAATATAAGATAAGGTGTCCTTTCCCCCTATACTTATTGGGGGGGGGGGACCTAATCTTGTATTTGAGTAAATATAGTATTTATAAGAAAGAAGAATTCCCCAATCTCCTTTATTACCATATTTGAAGACAACACACATTTATGTTCATGAACAGTGCAACTGACTAGGGAGAAAAAGTATATATATACCTGCCTCAGAATGGGCACAATAATTTTCACTACTGCAAAGTGAATCTAAAGAGTATATAACATAATGCAGTTCTAATGTGGTTGCTTTTGCACCTGCTTTTGCACTGGTGTAAAAAACATACCAGATGAATGGCACTGCGAGATCAGGCCCTAAAAGTTCATAAACATAACTCACAACTGCAAGGACCAATCATATTATAGTCAAGGGCTGTCTTTAAGCTGCAAAAAAATGAATATAGATTCTGGACACCTGAAATTGAAGGGCTTTTGAATCTGGGACTCTGATTGGACAATGACAGAAGTCAACCGATGGAGAAGTTTTTCCCTTACTGTGGTCTGAGGCTATGAAAGGTGATACCTGGTTCATCTACAAATAACACCATCCCCTGACCCATTACTTAATTTTTAACAGTTTGATAGTAAGGATGCATGGTGCTCCAGAAGAAATGCTGAGAAATGAAAGTAATCCATTGGTTCAAAAAAGCTGGAACCACAGCTATAGTTTTTGGATTGAAATTTTTATTCGGATTCACATTTAATCACACTAGCTGCCTAAGAAACTTAAGAAGAAAACTCTATGGAAATATGCCATAAATTGAGTTTTAGAACCTTCTCCAGCTTCTACAGCAATTAGTAAGAACCTTTCCTTGATTTTCATACGAACTGATTCCAGCCATGACCAAACACCATGATTTCACTGTGCTTCATTGCTAGAAAATAAGGTAATCAGAAGGGACTGATCAACCACTGCTTCAAGTTCCTGTCATAGTTAAATGAAGTGTAGCCTCCACCTAGGGGATATTTTGTTTGGGATTTTTACCTTTCCGGAAGAGAATTGGGCCAACTGAGCCATGCGTCTCCTGGGATTTATCCCTCACTGCTTGGAAGCTGGCCCTGTCTGCAATAGACTGAATTTGCTCTGCCTTCGGAGAGAATCCAAAGAAGTCAGCAATTTGCTTTACTGCTGAAGCCAGGTTCTGAAAGCAATTTAGTGAAACGATACACATTATAGAGAAATATAAAATGCTTCCTCTAAAAAAAGTGTTCTGTGTTTGAGAGGTATATGACCTTGACTTATCGATAAGGGTCCCAAGTAGTATATTCGCTATGAGACCTTGATGTTCAGCTCTAAAAACCTGCATCCACATTTAGCTTTTTGCTATGAGATAATCATATTGCCACTGAAATCACTCTGAGTTTTGCCATCAACTTTAGTGGGAGGGGGAATCAGATACTTGCCTGTAAGTATCAATGCCTTTACCTCTTTCATGTCTTCATATATCAAAATCTGAACATTTTCATCCTCAATGTGTTTATTCCAAGCAACTGCATGGTCAAAATAGGATCCCCAGCTGACTGCAAAGCAGACAGAAAAGCTTCACCCTGAACATTTTTAGAATTAAGTTTTTATTTCTCTCTCACTGGGCACGTCTAAACGTGCATTAATGCACCATGATTTCTGTGCATAAGTTTAGTACTTGTAATAAGAGGTACTAACTAAATGAGCAATATTCAGCACTACCGTGTAGTAGCGCAGGCACATGCCTTTTAAGTGATGCTAATGTGCAGTAGACTAATTCTACTGCACATTAGTGCAATAGCATAGCTTTTGCCATGATGCGCTAATTCACAGTAGAATTAATCTATTGCACATTTAGTGTCTCATGTCCCACTAAGAACCAATTTCTGCTGCCCACAAGTTACCCCCATGTAGACAAGAATTAAATAGTTGCTGTATATGCTGTACATATGGAGAAGCAAAGATTTCTTGTTGAAAGCAATGGCTTTGTCTAGAAGCATGGACTTCATTACTCTGTATCACTGTTTTAGCTTCCAGTGCTATACATATGGTTACTAAAGATGGCTCTGAGCAGTCAAATCCAAATCTGAATCCAGATCCAATTGGGCCCATATTTAAGGAGGGGGTATTTAGGACCGGGATTTTTGTTGGCCTCAGTAGCCAAAACTGAAATGCCTTCGTTAGTACTGCTGACTCTGATCAACTCTTGCATCTGCAGGTGGCAAAGATTTTGAACAAAATCTTGTTAAGCTATCATTCAAGTGCTTGACTCCTAGAATAACTTGATGCTCAGAAGCAAAGTTACCTTAAAACATGCATCACACACTGGAATTCAGTTGCATCTTATCCTGGGGAATTATCCCCAGTGAATCTCACCATTACACAGCTGTTTTCCCACTGTCTTCATTCAGTTGTTTTCAAATATTTGTTATTCTGCTTATCTTTTTCAGATACACTCAGAGACAGAAATTATACCTTTTCCATTCATGAACTCTGAGAAGAACTCATCCCAAGAGCTATAACTGGGGATGGATGGGACGTTGTTGTGAAAATGGAAAAATGATGCAGCTGTATCTTTAGGATTTCGAAACAACACCAGTATCTGAAATGGGAGGAAGAGGTCAGCAATTTTTTGATCATTTTTTTCCCCTGGTAAACTAAAAGGATAGTACAACTAACATTCTGTAATCAATACTGTACTATAGCTATGAAATATTTTCATTAGTATGTGGGGCACAAAAACAAATTTAAAAATTGGTAATAAAGTCCCTGTGGACACTTTTAAAGCATGATCTTGTGGTAAAAGAATCAAAGAATTGAGAGACTGAAAAGACTGTAATATTGCCAAAAATCCTTCTGTGTCCAGGTTACCCAAGACTGGGGAATTTCTAGAGAATCTTACAGCCCATTCTCTGTAAAATACTACTGCATTCCCCTTTGGGAAACTGTACTAGTGCTATTCATTTTCCCCGCTTTCTCAGGAATCATGTCACACCTCTTAGAGTAAATACAAGCATTTCTAAAAAAATAAAATAGGCAAAAATGAGAAAAAACTTTTATAATAAATATCAACTGAAAAAATCACTAAGAATTATCACTCCTCTCCCCTTGTTTAACTATTGCTTCTATCCTGCACCTAATGTATCTGCCATAGCTCCATGATGAACTGTCACTGGCTTGAAATAAAATTCAGCAACTTGTCCATGTGTGTAAGGCTTCAACAGGTTGTTCTTGTGCATAAAAGAAAACGTAAGTCATTAAGGTAACCATAGCCAACCTCTACACTATTCACACCAACCTTTCTGGTATAAAGGAGAAGCAGTAGCTGTAAGGCTCTTCAACAATTCCGAGCCAACAACCAAGACTTACTGGTAATGTCAATTAAAACAACTCTAACTGTGATCTAAGTTGCATCAAATGCCAAAGCAGCATCCAGCGGGCCCCAGAATTTAGTAGTATTAAGGTGTCTTAGAGCCACCTTCTCCTCACCACCACCTGGGTTCTAGTCCAATTAAGGTTCTGTCCCCAAAATTACACTTCAAATGCTATAGATGTGGGGCACTCACCTTGGCTTTATTCTTAAAGATAGACTTGGGGATCATATCATAGGGAACATGAGTTGCCAAAATCCTGGGAGATGGGAACTGTTTCAACCTCTTTAAAAGCAAACCAAAGAATGAGAATCACTTTGTTATACTTGTACAAGAGTGTTGGCATATGTGAGCTAGCCCCTTATACTAATCAAAGAACATCAATTATCTAAGTCTTTTTTCTTCAGGAGAAAAACCCCCACATGCTACATGACTAGTGTGCATGTATGTGTGTAGGTAGCAGGTAGAAAAACAATGCACTTCATTTGTTTTAATCATTTCTCCCCACTAACCTGATATTTTTCTGGATCTCCACATTCAATAAATGGCAGTTCTAAGGTTTCACTTTTTTTCTGTAAAGTTGTAAAGATCAGGTCATTTAAGATCTGGATAAGCCAGTTGGCACCTGGGCAAAGAAACAAGCAAACTAAAATAAATACAATAGATAAGAAGCTTATAAAAGATCTCAGAACCTTCCCATTATAGTGGTTTAGTACTGTGGAAAATGCATTTGTCAATGTGCAAATAATACTCTCCCAAAACTCTCAAGACACTAAGCAAAATTAAATCTTCAGTATAAAGAAGCTAAATAGATACCTAACAGCCTGCACCTTAGGCTGTATGTTGCCCAGATTCCATAAAGGTCAACCATACTTAGAATTGGTGACATTTGACTTCATTGGAATCCAACTTAGTCATGAATGTACTTGTGTTTTTTAAAAAATATATATTTATAAAACAGAAGGTAACAGTAAAGGGAACCTAGCTCTTATCTATGAAAAAACAAATGCAGAAGATGGGGGGGAGGGGGAGAAAGACCAGCAAGATGCTAAATTATTAAATCTGATGGAAAGTTATCAGCCATCTACCATACGGAGCAAACAAGAGGTACCACACATAGATTTTATAAATCTTCCTCTGTATGGAGTCTGAAGCACGCTATCACATCTGCTCTTTGCCACCTGATGGAGTTGCTCTAATGAAGTTATACCATTGGGTCATTCCCACCAATGTCTGTCTCTTGCGGTCTCCTCTTCAAAGGTTTCTAGGCACTAAGAATGCTCTGCTCAAAAGACAATGAAGCACGGTACTACTGGTTGTTGAAGGAATACTAGGTGACAATCTGTTTTCTCCCTGGGCCACAGCATCATTCCCCTGTCCTTGTGGAGAGCTCCTTGGAAGGCTTTCCTCAGGGTATGTGCAGATAATGCTGTAATACTGGCTGACCCAACCTTTTGTGCATTGAGACTCCCATGTGCATGGAGCTGCTAGAGATGGTAATGAGAAATGCAAGAGGCAAACTGTTTAAACTTCAGGCTCTCTGTGGAAAAGCTGTTCCCTGAAAGACTATCCTTGCCTGACTCTTCTTTTCTCTGACTTCCTCACTCTGCACAGACTGCTGTTTTCTTCAGATTGTAAGCCCACTTGAGTAGAGACTTTTCTGTCTTTATATTAGTCTGGAAAGCACTATACATACCTGTGGTGCTAGATAAATAAAAATCTCTATTGTGGTTTCTTTCTCTGTAAAAGACAGTTAATTACACACACACAGCCCCCCCAGACTGAATTCATGAAGAGATGATATTTGCCCTCAAACAAATCTTAAGCAACACTGTCCTGAATAGATATACCCTTCAATCCAACTTAAGAGCTAGGAGTCTTAAGAACTGTAAATAGAAGCTAGAACATTAGTATCTCATAGTTTCATAGTTTCTCCACAGACATGTCCCTGCCTGCACGTTGCATAACATCCATGCACAAATAAGAATTTGATTTCTAAAGGTTATCCGATAGGCCTAAAATAACAAATCTTTTATTTTCCCACCCGCTTCTCAAATATCTGGTATAACATAAATCGACATGTTCCTTCAACTCACACCTTGCCAAATATTTTCCACATCAGTTGTTGTTTACTCATCTATTATAGGCCATAGAGTTGTGGGAAACATTTCATATAAGTGAGATTTTTTCTGAAGATTAACTTTCATAATCTGTAATGAATTGCAGGGGATAGGATAATGCTAAAGCTCTGGAGGAAAAAAGGAAACTTGGAGAACTTTCCTCAGGTCTGATCCAAAGAGGTGCTGAATATCTAAAGTCAGTGGGAGACAGGGAGTTCAGGAGATAGTCAGCTCCTTGAAAGTTTGGGCCCAACAGAAGAAACATGATAACTTAAGAAGCCAGAATCTTGATTTTATGGCACGGCCAAATAGCTGGACTCTGTTCCTGTAGTGATGATGATGATGGTGATGATGTGATGATGATGAAGTGTCGCCACACTCATATGTCAGAAGCACAAAGGCCAGAAAGCCAGCAACAGGTAGAATGATCAATGTCAGTAAGACCATGGGCAACCGAAGAAGGGCCATAAGGGCATTCAAAGATGATGTAGTCAGCCATCAGAGTTTGAGCACTACAGCAGCAGCCAACATCGCTGAAGAGGCCCCAAAAGTGCATGCTCATCTTAAATCGTCCAACACCCATTCTAAGACAGTTAAGAGCAGTCAGCCTGCAGGGCAGAAGCTGGTGCTGGGAATGAAGGGCACCTGTACGCAAGCATGGAGGCTGCTCTGACATGCTGTAATTACAGTGTGTTGGAGCAGATTCAATTAATAAAGCCTGCTGGAGCATGGTAATTATCCCCATGCTTAAAAATGGTGGTATTTCTAAGCACAGGAATGCTGATACACGAGACACAGTGGTGTTTTAATTAGAGTGGCTCCCAGAGCCACTCCTCACCCCCAGAGCATGTGTAAAAGTGCCCAAAGTCCTTTAGCTACAGTTCTTCTGCAGAACGTTCCTGCAGTAAAAAGGTGTGCAGGCTAATTTGTGACTCTTGGGCTCAGTCCTAGAAAGTGCTAAGCAACCTTCTGACTGCTATACCAGTGGGACAAGAGCATGCACAGCAACTCACAGTTTTAAACTGCACAAACCAATTTCTTCTTTTTTCATCTAATTCTTATCCCCCCCCATACACACACACCTTTTTCCTCAAACTCACAAGATCAAATTAAGAAAATATCCATTTAATACTAGTTATGAGTGTGAGCTCAAATATCCATGTGATATGAAATTCAAGTAGGCAAATATAAAGGTTTCCCCAGCAATGCTCGCTGCTTTAACATGCACATATGAAGTATTCCCTATTCCTTTCTCCCTTGTTCGGTGTACCCTTTAACAAATGTCTTCCATAAATGTATGCTGCCTCCCTTTGCTGCCTATAACACAGTGGCAGGTTTCTCCTTCTGCCCCACACAGTTACAGGTACAGGAACCCTGCTGGGAACTGTTGGGTCATTCTCGCTGAATGATTACTAATGTTTGTCACTCATCTAAATTTCCCACCCATGATTTATCACCAGCTGTCTTCGTGTCAGCAGAGGTGACATCATGCAAAGCTATTAAACAGGGGTGGCATTTGAAATTTAAGCCAAATCCAAACTATATAAATGGCCCCCTCCCCTTATATTGTGGCAGATGTAGCACAAATACTGCATTCTGAGCCCATCTCCCACACTTTGCATTTGTCCTCACCTCCTCCTACCCCCAGCTTCCTGCCTCACCAGAGCATTTTTTCAACAACATAAGCATATTTCTTAAGCCCTTACTAAGGCAAACCCCCATGGCAGTCATTGGGAGTTTGTGCCTGAATTAAAACTGAGTGCTGAACACAACAACTCCAGGTGACTTAGTGGGAATGACAGGTGCTTTGCATATTTCAGAATAATTTAACTGGATCCTTTGTTCATTTTAACATAATGTATTTCTCAACCAAATAAATAAATAAATAAACTAAATGCATATATGCATGTATTTCTAGTGGTTGTCCTCTGTAGATTATTTTGTCCATTTCTGGATCCCTACACTTTCCTACAACCCCAACTCTGCACCCCCTCCCCGCCAAATGCACACAACCTGGTACCCAAAACAAAAATAGATGACTGGAAGGGACTTGGGTCTTGAAATCCTGTCCTCTGCTCTCACAGGCAAGCACAACATACAATCCCTGCCATGAGCTGACAAAGCTCCATCTCAAAACTGACTAGGAATTTGAGCATTCTGCTCCCATGGGAAGTCTGTTTCTCTTTGAAAAGCACCAGAAAAAAGAGCATGGACTACTAGCATATTATGTTGTAGACCCTTTTTGTAGCCCAAAGGTGAACTCTATTATATTTATCAAAACCAACTTAAAACTGAAAAATGTTATAGAGCAGTTTCAACTTCTGAAAAGAACATACACTATGTCCTGTCATGTTCTCTCCTAATTGACACCAATTATTCCTGCATTGTGACATACAACTCCGTTCCACTTTCACACAGCTCACTAAGGTAATTACAAGATGAAGAGCATTGAGTTTCTTCCCCATTGCACATATAAGAGACTATTTTGTTTTCATGCATCTTCTCCAGTACACAACAACCCACAGCACTAAACAATTACATTGAGTACCCCCTTTCAGATCAACATATTGAAAAGAAACAGTCTAAAAGACTGCAGAATTAAAATAAAACATTCTTGTCTCTGTATCAGAAATGCCTACGGTAATATCCCTGCAAAATAATTATTCAGCATTAAAAAACACCATTAATTTCTTATTTTCCCTCTTATAACTTACTACATGTTTTAGTATAGCAAGTAATAATTATTTATGCTGTATTCACCACATTTGGGATAGGACACCAGCACGATATCATCTTTTCTGGCTTCTAAGTTCTCCATAGCCTGGAATGTCTCTGCACTGCACACAGTGGAGGGGTACGGGATTCCCTTATAAGAGAACAGCAGATCCTTAAGGGCAAACCCTTCAGACTTTGCTAACGCTTTCTCTATTTCATCAACCAATTTGCTCTGGTTACCAGCCATTTTTGTCGCCTTTGGTGTGTGAAATTACTGTATCTAAGTAACAAGTGCCTTTAAATAGGCATCTGAAGGGGTGGAGTGAAAAATGCTGGCATTATTTGTCTCAATACAACACAAAGCAGGTCATGTTGCACACCATGTGCAAACCCAAAGCGATCAAATACTTTTTCATCTCTCTTCCCTCCCCATCCTCCTAGGAATAGAGGCCGGGCTTGATCTTGCCATTCTTCCAAAGAGTAGGACTGACTCTTGTTAGAAGTCCCAGAGAAGACAAGAAAGAGGATTAAGCCCCCTGAGAGAAATGGCAATAGGAAATGGATTACATTGTAGGAATAGGCTGCAAAATGTTAAATTTAATCCTATGTAACATTAGCAGGAGGAAAGCTTCTCACAGGAAAGCAGAGAACGCAAGGAGGGGATACAACGCCCTGGGAAGGGCTGGACTTCAGAGGTTTGTTTCAGCCCCGTGTAGGCATAGGATAGTTTAAGGGACAGCATATTTGCCAGAAAGGGTGGGGGGGGCCTTCAGCAGGTCGATTGCGACGTTGAATATGTGAATATTATGTAATAAGGTTGGATTCTGGTTCAACAGTGTGTTTAATAGTGCCTGTTTTTGTTTTTTTCCCCTGTGATAAAATGGAGAAGGGGCTCCAAGAGTGGGTGAGGGTACTTGCAATTATATAAGAAACAAGTTAAATGATTTCTAAATGGGTTTTCAGGAAGTCACAAGTGATTTTATTTGTTCTGTGAATGTTAGAAAAATTTGTAAAAGTGAGTTTCTATTAACTTTGTGAAACCTCAGGTGCATTTTGTTTACTTGTAGTTTTTCTTAATGTGTTTCATAGTGACAGCTTTTACTAATAAAATGTTTTTAATAAAAAAAAAAAAAAAAAAAAAAAAAAAAGCTTCTCACACCAATGTTAAGTGGTTTCAGTTTTGTCACCAAGTCCAACCCTATGCAGAGGCAATGTATACGGGACACACGTGGGTACACTTGTGCCCCTGAACATGGCGGTGCACCCCCTACAAAAAGGCACTGCCGACACTGTTGGTGGTGCCTGCATGCGGTCACCGCTTGCCCTTGCACCCCACCACCGGCAGCATCATCTGTGGGAGCTCCCACTTACCGCCACTGTGTTACCGCTATGCTCCCGCCACACCCCCCACCCACTGGGGGCACACATCATTCATGACCCTATGTCACTGATTTAAAAGAAACAGAAAGTGTACAGGTACTAAGTAATAAAAGACAAGACTATAAAAGCCATAAAACAAAACAAAATAAAAAAATCCACTTAATTCAAGGGCAGTACAGTAAAAGCTTTGTTATCAGGCACCCCCGGGAAACAGAGGGTGCCAGATAACAAAATAGGTCGGATAACTGAGCGCCCGGAACAGGCGTCTTTGCCTGTTTGGACCACTGCCTGTCCCACTGTGTCTGGGGTGTCGCCACTCCTCCAACCATCCGGCCGCCCCTCCCGCGGGCTCCGGGGGCCACGCAGGACAGGGAGGAGGGACCCGCGTAGGCTGCTTTGGCTGTGGGGGCTCCACGAAACCGGAAATGCCATGGTGGGCACTTCTGATTTCACTTTTCCCTTACAAGCCCTTACAAGCCGACATGCTGGTTAACAGAGCATGCTGGCTTGTAAGGTGCCGGTTAACACAGCTTTTGCTGTAATGCTAATATCATAGCCTAAAAGTACCAGAGGCCTTTTAGACACTAAGGCCCATTCTGAAGGCTACTGTATATTAATGTCTCTCTTTTATGTTAAAAGACAATGAAAGCTGAAATCTTAACTAATTTTGCAGTCCCAAAGATAAGCATTAGATCGTTTCCTAATGGTTTGGTTTTACATGTTTAATCAAGTTTCCCTGTAGCAGTGAGCTCAAAGACAAAACAGGACTTCCTAGTTAGCAACTAAGGGGCTTTTCATAAAAAAGGAGAAAAATAGGCCTAGAAGGTCATCTAGTCCAACCTCCTGCTCAAGAAAAGATCACCCTCAGATAATCTATCGCATAGGAATATCTAAGGATTTCTTAAAACATGGCACTGGGATTGGTGGCTACGGAGGGGGCTACGGCAAATTTTGAGGTTGCTATAGCCCTCCCTAGCACCTCCCTAGCACCTCCCCACCACCACGGGTGGTGCTATAGTCCGATCCCTAGCACCACCCATGGAAATAAACAAGCTTGGGGGAAGCAGACTGAAACAACTGTGCCTATTACAGCAGTGATGCTCAACCTTTCAGCCCTGCTGCCTGCATTAGTGGTGCAGGCACCACATGCCAAATCCAACTGCAGAGTAACCCCGTGCATCGGCTTGGGCCTGCATGTGTCCAATCATGGAGTGACCCGGAGTACTAGTTCTTGTTGAGCACCACTGCAATACAGCAATCTCCCTTCCAAAGTCTAGAAAGGAATATGAGATCCCTTCATTCCTCTGCTGCCAGCAAATAGCTGTGAAAGGCACTGACAAAGTGTGCACCACAGTGACTGTCACTTAGAGAACAAGAACCTGCTATTGCTAGTGCTACATGTTACTGTCAGCTCATGTGGCAAAGGTCAGCGTATGCAGGATGCATGAAGGCTTTAATCCAGCTCATGGTTCATGTGCATGCCAATAGAATGCCACATAATAGAAAAACTGGAAGCTAAAGTCTACCACTGGTGGTGGACAGGTCGATGTCGACCTGGGAGGGTGTGGGCAGTGGAGTCCCCCAGGGCTCGGTCCTTGGGCCGGTGCTGCTCAACATCTTCATTAGGGTGTGGAGAGCATCTTCACGAGGGTGTGGAGAGCACCCTGTTCAAGTTCGCTGATGACACCAAGCTGTGGGGTAAAGTGAATACACCAGCAGGCAGGGACCGCATCCAGGCAGACCTGGATACGTTAGAGACGTGGGCGGACCTGAACAGGATGCGGTTCAACAAGGGCAAGTGCAGGGTGCTGCACCTGGGGAGAGGGAACCAGCATTATGGTTATAGGTTAGGGGCTGACCCTCTCGGCAGCACAGAGGCAGAGAGGGATCTTGGAGTCAGGATTGACTCCAGGATGAATATGAGTCGCCAATGCAATGAAGCAATAGGCAGAGCCAACCGCACCCTGTCATGCATCAACGGGGGCATTGCTAACAGGTCCGGAGCCTTGCTCCCCCTCTATGCGGCGCTGGTCAGGCTGCAGCTGGAGTACTGTGTCCAGTTCTGGGCGCCGCACTTCAAGTAGGACGTGGAAAATCTGGAGAGGGTCCAGGAGGCCACTCGTATGGTTGGGGGCCTCCTTGGCCAGCCCTATGAGGAGAGGCTGAGGGACCTGAATCTCTTCAATCTCTGCAAGAGGAGACTGAGGGGGGGTCTTGTGGATGCCTACAACCTTATCAAGGGCTAGCAGCAGGGACTCGGGGAAAGTCTGTTCACCAGGGCCCCCCTTGGAGTCCCCAGGAACAATGGCCACAAGCTGAGGGAGGAAAGGTTTAGGTTAGATATTACGAAGAACTACTTCACTGTAAGGGTGGCCAGAGCCTGGAATAGGCTTCCCAGAAAGGTGGTGCTCTCACCTTCCCTGGAGATCTTCAAGAGGAGACTGGACAGGCACCTGGCTGGGGTCTAATGACCCCTGCCACCCCCAGTGCTCCTTCCTGCCCATGGCAGGGGGTTGGACTTGATGATCTGTCTAGGTCCCTTCCCACTCATTGGTTCTATGATTCTATGATTCTGTGATAAACTCAAGTTATTGCACCACACTGATGTGGATGGAGAAGGGAACATCTGATTTCTTGGGCTCTATTCCTCACTTTCAGGTTTGTGCCTCTTAGAAAGTTACTGCAAGACATACTGTTTATGAGTTGAGGTCTTCTGTATGATCAATGTAAACTGGTTTCTCATTCTTTTGATTGAGACAAGTTCAAGAAAAGATGTTCAAGCTGTCTGCAACATCTGTGAGCCCCATACAGCCACAAAAGCAGAAAAACTACCACCTTTGCTTCTGCACCCCCAATTCTAAATTCCCTACCCTCTGGTGTTACCTGATGCATCAGGCAACTGCAAATCAAAGCAGCAATCACTGTGTGTTGTCAGTCTTGTACTTTCTTCAATAGGAGCAGTCACACAAAGCTCCACTTTCTTGCTCTACTTGCAAATGGGGAGAAGCCCTTGGTAGGGAATTGCAGCAAGAGAATCCTTCTGTCAGAGGGTCTGAAGCTGAACAACATGGACCACCTACAGCCAGCAGAAGTTTTTGCTATTAATGTTATTTAGCCCTCTGCCATACTTTACATATATTATGCAATTAACTGGTGGATTGCACAATAAATTTTGACCAGCCACACTACGTAAAATCATTACTAGCTACAATGGTGACATGTAGGGGGAACACAGGGTGCGGTACATGCACCCCCTGACTGGCCGCACTCGCCACTTGGGTGATGAGCAGGGGGGCAGGTGGGAGCATCAGTGCCCCCCTGCAAGTGCTGGTGATTGCTATAGCCGCTCCCGGAAGTGGCCAAGCCACTCCTAGAAGCAGCTGCAGCGATCAGCTGTTGCAGGATTGGCCACAGGGGTTGCAACATCAGCCACGGAGGGACCCCCCCAGTTGGTAGGACCAGCTGTGGGGGGGCCCCCCAGGTTGGAGGGACAGGTTATGGGAGGGTGGGGTATGTGTCTCCCCAACTAAGGCGGCACCAGTTGCCCGTTACTACCCATGAAAATGTCCATCCAGATATACAGAGAGCTAACTAGCTACCAAATTAGAGCTTGAAAATGTGTAACAATTTTGCAGCTGGTTTCTAGCCAGCTTGCATTTGAACATGCCAGAGGAAATGCTACAAGGACACATTGAAGGCATAGCTCAAGAAAACAGAAGCCAAGAATCATAGAAAATGAAGGTTGGATGGGACTTCAGCAGGTCATCTAGTCCAACCCCCTACTTCAAGTAGGACCATCTCCAGCTATCTCATCCCAGCCAAAGCTTTGTCTAGGCAGGTCTTAAAAGCTCAAGGATGGAGATTTGACAACCTCTATGGCAGGGGTGGGCAATTATTTTGGGCGGAGGGCCACTTACCTAGTTTCGGCAAACTCTTGAGGGCTGCATGGGTAGCCCCACCCCTTGACAGGTGCCCCACCCCCTGGTCACCATCTTGTGACCAATGTCCCAATGTCTTGGGACCAATGTCCCAGGGCCAGCACCGGTGGGGCCCAAAGCAGGGCACAGGCTGGCAGGGGTCTGTGGAGCCAGGCTGGGCTGCACCAGCAGGGAGAGGAGGAAGATGGCCCAGCTCCATAAAGCCCCTGCCAGCTGGGACCCTGCGCTCCTGCCACCCTGCTCTGGACCCCACCGGCACTGGCCCCAGGACACTGGTGTTGGCCCTGTGCTTCCACTGGCTCCCACACTGCTCACTGCCAGTGCCCCCGCAACCCTGCAGTATAGGCGGGGGGCAGTGTGCAGCCCCAATCCCCTGCTCCCTGGCAGGGAAGGAGGTGGTGCTTAGTGCGCAGGAAAAGTGGCCCCTCCCCCTGCCCCATGGCCCACACTCCCTGCTGCAGCCACTCGCAGCCCAAACAGAGCTGTCCTGAGCAGGCACAGGCAGCCCCAAGCAGGCTGCGAGTGGCTGCAGTGGGGGGCATCGGGCACAGGGCAGGGTAGGGGCTGCTTTTTCCCCATGCTCAGCTCCATCTCGTAACCTGCCCCCACTGCCAGTCTAGGCCCTGCATTGGCTCTGGGCTCACCCACTGGGGCTGCATTTAGCGGCAACAACTGCTCGGCGTGAAGGAAAGTGGCTCCCCCACTTGCCGCGCTGGGCAGTGTTTGCTGCTACTGCCCACCCAGAGGTTGTGCACTGGGCAGCACAGAGGCGGCAGTGGCAAACACTGCCCAGCCTGGCAAGTGTGGGGGCTGCAGCTGCTGCCACTGTGTGCAGCCCCAATGGGCAAGCCCGGAGCTGGCACAGGGCCCAGGCTGGCAGCAGGGCCAGGTTACAACCTGGTTCTGAGCGTGGGAAAAGTGGCCCCTCCCCCACCTTGTGCCCAATGCCCTGCACTGCAGCCACTCACAGCCCACGTGGGGCTGCCTGTGCCTGCTCAGGACAGCTCCGTGCAGGCTGCAAACAGCTGCAGCAGCGAGCACCCGCCACAGAGTGGGTGAGGGGCCACATTTCCCCATGCTCAGCTCCCCCCCCCGTGCTCAGCTCTTCCCCAGGCCACTTTTCCCTGGGCTCCTCCCCTGCCCTCCCACCCATACCTGAGCTTCCTGAGCCAGTGCAGCCACATGGTCCCATGCCAGAAGGCCCTGCTGTAGCCCCTGGCTGGGGGTGGGGCAGGGCCAGGTAGGCCCTGCTGTTACAGGAGCCACTGGGGCTTCCCCTAGGTCCTACTGCCCCTGGCTCCTATCATATTTTGACAGGAAACAAGGGCAGATAAATATTAATTTTCTAAAATTTTTAAGGACCCCGCAGGCAGTTTTTTGGCCACTCCTGCTCTACCAGGAACCTGGGTCCATGCTTTACTACCCTCCTGATAAGAAAGGTTTTCTTAATATCTTACCTAAACGTCTCTTGCTGCAACTTGAGACCATTGCTCCTTGTTCCGTCATCTACCACTGAGAACAGTCTAGCTCAGGGGTGAGCAGTTTGGCTGGAGCGCTTTTAACCAGTTTTGGTCAGCAGTCAAGGGAAGGTCACCATAAAATTACCATACTGATTTTCTGACCAAATCACCAATTTGGTCACCATAAAATTTTTCAGACCATTTTAACACATTATGGATAAAATATAAATCACATACTAAAAAAAAAAAAAAATCAAATGTCTACTATAGCATGTATTTTACCTTTATTTCAAAAAATAATTTTGTCCTGATTTATGTTTTGAGCAACATAAATAGAGGGGATGACATAACAGCTCAAATTAAAGTCTAACTCTTGTGTATTGTGTGCAGAACCTCCAGGTCAGGCACCCAGATGTGCACTGCTGCCTGTGTATGGAGCGGCGCTGTTTACGTGCTCGGAAGAAGTGCGAGACACTGCGCATGACGCCACAAGAGCGGGGGTGAGGCCAAGGAGGCCGACGGCGCCAAAAAGCCGCAGGGGCAAGGCAGCGGGGTAGGCCGGAAAAGCAACTGCCGCCTCCGGAGGGCGTGGGCGCTCCAGTACAGCGCGGTAGAGCTGAGGTGTTGATGGCGGAAGTCGGGCCGCCTTCTGCTTCCGGGTCATGCCCGGGGCATCCGTGCAGCGTGCCCGCTCGTGCGGAGCCATGGACCCCTCGACCAAGAACCTCATCCGCAAGCTACTGCTGGCAGAGCTGGTCGGCGTGGTCGGCTTCTACGCAATCTATTTCCGCTTGCACGCCAACCAAGGTAGCCCCACGGGCGTCCCGAGGAGGCGCATTTCGCCTCACTGGCAGAGGCTTCAGAGGACCCGGAGCATCGCTTCTCGGCGCAAGCGCACATCCGCTCCGCGTTTTAGCCCCGTCTCCCGTCACTGGGGAGGGGCTCGCCGCGCATGCGCGGGGGAGGGGTTGTTTATGTAGTTGTGGGGCGTCTTGCGTTCTGTGTGAAGGGTGGGACTTGTATATGGAAGAATGTGGTAGGCGTTATACCGTAGTTGCTGGAATGAAGTGAGCAGTACATGCACCCTGGGGAAACTATGCAATGATGTGCCCGTGCAATTTTGCACATAAAAGGCATGACTGTGTGTATTGCATAATTTAACAGCAATGGCGGCACAGAGCCGAGCGACTGGGTAGGTGGGGAGGGGAGCTCCTGCCCGCGGTGAGCGGGTATGGGCAGTGTGCCAGTTGGGTTGGACCAGCCAGCTCCATCCCTCCATGTGGGGCTTGCAGCACTCCAACAGGAAGCCACGCATGGAGGCATGGAGCCCACCTAACCTGATAGAGCTCGACTCCCTACCTCCACGTGGAGCTTTCCACTGGAGTGCTGGAGGTCAGGCTCAACGGTGGGTGGACTTCAAGCCACATGCCATCAGGCCAAGCAGGAAGCCACATAAGGAGGCATGGAGACGCACATTATCAGGCTGTGCAGGCTCCAACTCGCTTCCTCATGAGGCTTCTCACTGGAGTACTGGAAGTCCCACATGGAGGCACAGGGCCCGCCCATCCAATGGCACACAGCTCCAGGCCAACATCCCATTGGGCTGGGAACTACAATGGGAAGCTGTACATGGAGGCAGTGAGGCTCCAGCTGGGGAAACCGACTGTCAGAGGCCACATGAGAATGAGTGAGACAGTGGGTTAAAGGAAGGGCTGTTTAAAAATGTAAAAAAGTACTTTTGATTAGTAACTGATTACCTAAGCTTTTCAGAAAAAAGAGTTTGTAACTTTTTCTTGTTTTGTCAGATTTCAGGCATACAGTGCACAAGAAATTTCCAGCCATTCTGGAAGGTAAGTTACTTGCTGCCACCTAGACTACAGGTTGGTGGCTGTTTGCAGCCACAGGGCATGATTCACAATTTTGACTGCCTCCACAGATTACAAATCTCTGTTTTCTCAGACTGTCCAAGCTGCTGCCCTTGCCACCAATTCAGGTGGCTGACAGCAATGGGAAGGGTTCAGCTTCACTGTAGGAGCAGAGCAGGGAGACCTGGGAATTCAGTAAAAGGAGCAGATGGAAAGACACAGGCAGTAGGAGTGGGGAAATGACCACTTTGCTCCCCAAGCTGCTCTGGGGTGCTGATACTCTGAGCTTCATAGATTTCATAGACATTAGGGCTGGAAGGGGCCTCACAAGATCATAGGGTCCAGCCCTCTGCCCAAGGGGCAGGAAGTCAGCTAGGGTCAAAGGATCCCAGCAAGGTAAACATCCAAATGTTTCTTAAAAGTGTCCAGAGTAGGTGCTTGCACCACCTCTCGGGGGAGTCTTTCAGGCCATGGGGACTTGGACAGTAAAGATCTTCCTTATGTCCAGCCTAAAATGGTCTTTGCAGGAATTTGTGACCATTGGACCTTGTCATCCCCTGGGGTGTTCTGGTGAGCAGGTTTTCCCCCAAATCCTGATGCACACCCCTTATGTACTTGTAGGCTGCCAGCATGCCACCCCTGAGCCTGCGCTTCTCCAGGCTGAAGAGTTCCATACTTTGCAGCCTCTCTTCATAAGGCCTCTACTCTTGCCCTTTGACCATGTGCATGGTTCTCCTCTAGACTGTTTCAAGCTTCTCCACATCCTTCCTAAATTGTAGAGCCCAGAATTGGATGCACTACTCTAGCTGTGGCCTCACCAAGGCCGAGTACAATGGGAGGATGACATCCTGGATCTTGCTTAAGATGCAAGCCAGAGTTTTGTTTACTTTGCCAGCTGCGGTGTCACATTGGTGGCTCATAGTAATCCTGTGGTCAGTCATGACCCCCAAGTCTGTCATGGTGCTAGTGACTGTAGCATTGCCAAGCCTGTAAATGTGATGCAGGTTTTGATTCCAGAGGTGGAGCACCTTGCATTTCTCTGTATTGAATGCCATCAGGTTTTTATCTGCCCACCTTGCAAACCTATCGAGGTTGGCCTGAATCACCAGCTTATCCTCAAGTGTGGAGAGTCTTCCCCAGAGTTTGGTGTTGTCGACAAACTTGGCCGATCCACTTTTGACACCAGTGTCCAGATTGTTTATGAAAACGTTAAAAGGAGCAGGTCTGAGAACAGATCCTTGGGGGACACCACTAGTCACCAAGTACCATGTTGATTCAGTTCTGTCAACTACTACTCTCTGGGTCTGACCTCGGAGCCAGATCTCCAGCCATTGGACTGTGGAGGCTGCAGTTGCCCAATTTTTCCATTAGGACAACATGGGACACCAGGTCAAAGGCTTTTTTTAAAGTCCAAATATATGACATCAGCCCCTTCCCTTTTGTCTATGGTGATACGTCTCCTGGTCATAGAAGGAAATGAGATTGGTGGAGCAAGACCTACCCACAACAAATCCATGTTGGCTGCTGCAGGCTGGATCTAGCCCATGGGCCACAGGTTTCCAACTCCTGAACTAGAGAATTGAAATGTGGCAAAACCCTTTTACAGTAAAAGTTCTGTTAACTGGCACCTTACAAGCCAGCATGCTCAATTAATCAGCATGCTGGCTTGTAAGATAAAGTGAAACTGGAAGTGCCCACCATGGCACTTCCGGTTTCTCAGAGCCTCCGCTGCCCGGAGCAAAGCAGCCTGCACTGCCAGGTCTCCACAGCCCAGGGGCATAACAGGCTGCATGGGGTCCGCTTCCCTGGGCCTGCGGGAAGGGCAGCAATGCCATGGGAGCAGCTGTGGGATGCCCTTCCAGCGGCAACCTGGGTTGCTCGGTTAACTGGCATATTTTGTTATCTGGCATCCCTCATTCCTGGGGGATGCAGTATAACAGAGCTTTTACCGTATATCATTCCTGAAAGTGAATTATTCCCTGCTTTTGCATTACTGCTTAACATTTAGAAACAGAGGTTTTAAAAACTTGTGTTTGAAGTTAGGGAAACATGTAATAAGTGTTTTTCATGCTGAGAAAATTACCTGGAAATTCCACCTGCATTCTGTCACCCAGGCAATACAGATACCTTTTATTTATTTTTCAGCTTATTACAAATGGAATGAGCGGTGTGGAATCCATGGCGTAAGGGAGAAAGACCAAATGAAATGGTCAGACAGCGAAAATTAGATGCAAGTAGAAATGAAGTCTGGGATTTGGTTTTTAAAAGCCCATAGAAAAGTGTATGATTCATTTTCTTGACTTTTTTCTTTTATGTTTGTTTTTCAGCCCTTTCTGTTTGAACTGCTTTTTCTTCTTGATAATACTCTTCACATCTCTGTTGTGAAGTCGTGTCACGCTCAGTCTCCCACTTGAGTTGTTTGACACCTACCAGAGAGGAGAAGGCAGGTGAGATGTCAGAGCAGCTGGTGCATAATTATTACTTACGAACACTATGTGGAATCTGAGTAAATTATGTATTGGCTAATATTGAGCCACCATGTATAGAAAATGTCAATAAAGTGTGAACGATGCCTTTTTTTGCATCTAGAGGGCACCCCCCTAGGGCCAAAGCCACCCAGCCTAAACAGTTGCTAGGAAGACAATGGAGCAGCCTTGGCCCCAAGCAAGTATGCAGCAGGCAGCCTGCTCTTGCCCCATGCACAGATCTGAGGAGGACATGCTCCCCTGGGGGTGCGCACAGCAGTGGGGGCTGCCCCTCCCAGCACCACCAAGATGAGCTGCTGGCTCCGTCCCCTGTCCCACCTCAGCCTGCCTGGGCAGCACCTGCCCCAGCCCTACCTCCTCCCTCACCACAGGGCCTTGATCTGCCCACCCCACCCCCCTGTGGCCCCCCTTTTCCCCTTCACCCAAACAAACTTATCAGCCGGATGCTGCTCTCCATGCCACCAGGTTGCGTATCGGCAGTCAGATTTCTATCGGCCAGTATGGCTGGTCAGTAATCAGCTGTTGGTATCAGCTCAAAGTATCTGTCGGTACACCCCTAATTTTCTTACCTTCAAATGTTATAGTAAAATCTATATCTTTCTTCCTTTTGCCTTTTTTAGTGAGAGACTTGATTTTACCTTAACTGTTTACATCTATTCTCAAGGAAAAGTACACAGATCACTAATTTGAATACTATCATGCATTTTAATGTCCAGGCAAATATATCTGTTACCCTAAATAAATATTATAATAGCCATACCCATGGCCAAATTTTAGTATAAACCCACAGAAAACATGAGAAATACCAAGTTTTTCTTGCCATTTTGTATTGCTCTTTTTCAGGTATCAGCAATACAGAAAAGGAGTAACAAACACTGATCTCAGCCACCCTTGCTATGAAATTCAGTGGAATAAGTTTGATAAAAATACTAAGTTATGTAAACCCTGATGGCATGCTTAACAAACAAGCTGACACATTATGTAACAGCACACACACAAAAATATCAATTTACTAATGTCCACTTAAACAAGCTGGTTCTGTTCCTGATCACTTCCCTGTCTTCTCAACAATGCATTATTTATAAGCACTACCTTTTAATCTTCTTGTTTGTGCATACCTTTCAGTGTTTACCATGTAAACTGCATCTCTGGATGCATAAAGTGATCAAACTGTTGGAAGGTTAAATCAAAGCAATGAATTCTTATTACACGTATAGCTTTTTAAAAAATTAAAAACATTGAAAAATCATTACTTAAGAGCCACCAACTTGAAGAAGGTAAATGGTCTAAAACTAACTAGGGAAGGATTTAATAAATGAGAAGTAGCTAAATGCTTGCTTCAAATGAGAGTTGTTCCAAACATCTTGGAAAATTTCTTTCTACTCCTCCCCAAGTGTTCTGTAAAGGTCTTTAAGCAAATGACTATAAAATGACCAAACTTTTTGCTGTTTCCAAACTGCAAAGAATGATGGCGCTTGCTTGCAAAGTATCTGAACTAAAGTTTTCAAAACTGGGTACCTATATCCAGACAACTACTCCTAGATCTGGGCTCCTAAAGAAAATAAGCATTATTTTCATAAGCATAAGCAACAAGCACTGTCAGTTCCCACTGCTGTTGAAATCCAGCAATACCACTGTCTGAGTCCCTTTACAAAGAAAGGAGCAGAGTCACTCAAGATTCACTCCATATACTCTGGCTGGAGTCCTCAAGCAGGTCAAGAGCAATGGATAGTATTACAGTAGAACTGGTAGTACCACCTCTTATGCAGGATGCCCAACATTTTCTATTACATAAACCTGTCTTCAGTTGCTTATAACTTTGCCAAATGTTTACTATTTGGTCTGAAAATTCCACACCAAGTATCTGCTGCTCATATAGGTCTGATGAGGCCAAAAAATGGGTAACTACTGGTTGCTTCCATGAGAAACTGGTAGCCTGTTGATGGTTTTGTTGGCTTTGAAATTTTCACCCTGACACATTCTGCTATGTCAAAGAACGAGACTAGGAAAATATGCACTGGGACCAGATGAATCAGAAGCCTGGGGCTGGGCATAGGAAGGTGTAGTAAAGGAAGTGCAGCTAGGGGAAACTGAGGGTCTGGCAAGCCCAGAGGTTTTCTGGGATTTGAATGAGAAGTTTGGAGCATGGGAAATGGGACTGCAATGAGGTGAAGTAACAGGTGAAAAAAGAGTAACACATTAGAAGGGTCAGCACAGAATTAAACAAGTGTGCAGGAAGCAGACTGAAGCAAATGTGCCTACTACAGCAGTGATGCTCAACTTTTCAGCCCTGCTGGCTGTACTAGTGGTGCAGGCACCACATGCCAAATCCAACTGCAGAGAAACCCTGTGAGTTGGCTTGGTCCTCCATGCTTCCGGTCATGGAGTGACCCCGAGTACTGGTTCTCATTGAGCACCACTGCACTACAGCAATCTCCCTTCCAAAGTCAAGAAAGAACCATGAGCTCCCTGACTCTCCTGATTCGTCTGCTGCCAGCAAACACCCGTGAAAGCCACAAAGTGTGCACCACAGTGACCATCACTTAGAGAATAACAATCTGCTATTACTATTGTTATATGTTACTGTCAGCTCATGTGGCAAAGGTATGCAGGATATTTGAAGGCTTCAATCCAGCTCATGGTCCATGTGTATGCCAGTACGGTGCCACATAATAGAAAAATTGGAAGCTAAACTCAGGATATTGTACCACACTGATGCAGAAGAAGAGAATATTTGAGTTCTTGGGCTGTATTGCTTACTTCAAGGCTTGTGGTCCTTAAAAAGTTACTGCAAGACATACTGCTTATGAGTTAAGGTCTTCTGTGTGATCTGCTTAAACTGGTTTCTCATTCTTCTGATGAGAGTGAGTTCAAGAAAAGTTCAAGCTGTCTTCAGTATGTGTGAACCCCTTAAACCAGAGATGGGCAAAGCTATAGCCTTGCCCCCCACCCCCACAGCCCGCCTCCCCCTTCCAGTACCACGCCTGCTGGCAGGGTGGGGAGCTGCTCTGGATCTCAGCTGGGATCTTACAGTGGTGACAGCATGGTCCAGAGCCAGGTCAGAGCCGTGATCTGCAACCTGCATGCCCCAGGCAGGGACATGCAGCCAGCAGACTGCAGCTATGCCCTAGCGCTGGACCGTGCTGTCACCACTGCAAGGAGCTGGGGCACAGCTGTGATCCACTGCCTACACATCCCTGTCTGGGGCATGCAGGCTGCAGATTGCAGTTCTGCCCTGGCTCTGCACCATGCTGTCACCACCACAAGATCCCAGCCCAGCTCCAGAGCAGGTCCATGCCCTGCCAGTGCTGCTAGGGCCAGTCTTTATGGAAACTGACATCATGCTATCAGAATGCAGCTGCTACTGGGATCTCCCTGGAAACCAGCCCCCAACCACATGGCCAGGAGCTGCTGGGAAATGAAGTCCAGCCACCAGCTGGATCCACCATTTTGCCCACCTCTGCCATAAGCCCACAAAAACAGAAACCCCCTCACCTTTGCTCCTGCTCCCCTAACTCTAGTTTTTAAGCCTAATTCCCTACCCTCTGGAATTAGAGGCAGACGGAACTGCAAGTCAGAGCAGCAATCACTGTGAGTTGTCAGCCTTGTACTGTCTTCGGTGGGAGCACTCATACAGAGCTCCAATTTCCTGCTGTACTTACAGTTGGGAATAGGCCCTCGGTGGGGAATTACAGCAAGAAAAGAATCCTATCAGAGGGCCTGAATCTGAGCAACATCAAGCACCTACAGCCCTGAACCCAATAGGAGTTACTGTTTTTGCGATTACTATTGTTTAGACCTCTGCCACATTTTACATATATTACACAATTAACTGGTGAGTTGCATAATAAATTTAGACTGGCCTCACTGTACAAAATCATTATTGCTCATTATTGTCCAACCAGCTATCAAGTTAGCACTTGAAAATGTGTAACAATTTTACAGCTGGTTTCTAAGCCAGCTTGCATTTGATCATGCCAGAGGAAATGCTACAAGGACACATTGAAGGTATAGCTCAGGAAAACAGAAGCCAAGAATCATAGAAAAAGAAGGTTGGATGGGACTTCAGGAGGTCATCTAGGATGCCCTACTTCAAGCAGGACCATCCCCAACTAACTCATTCCAGCCAAGGCTTTGTCTAGGCAGGTCTTAGAAGCTCTCCAAGGATGGAGATTTGACAGCCTTTATGGGGAGCCTGGTCCAATGCTTTACTCCCCTGCTGGTAAGAAAGGTTTTCTTAATATCTAACCTAAATGTCCCTTGCTGCAGCTTGAGACCAGCTCCTTGTTCCATCATCTGCCACCACTGAGAACAGTCTAGCTCAGGGGTGGGCAGTTATTTTGGCTGGAAGAACCTGAATGAGTTTTGATCAGCAGTTAAGGGCCACACCTATAAAATCTTTCAGAAGAGATACTTTTAACAAATTATAGTTTAGAAAAAACAAATATACTAAAAATAAAATGTCTGCTAGAGCATATTTTAATTTTAGTTCAGAAAAAGAATTTTTGTCCTGATATATGTTTTTTTCTGAGTAGCATATATAGAGGTGATTACATAATAGCTCAAAATAAAGTGTAACTCTTGTATATTGTGTGGAGGGGTTGGGGTGGAGTGTACAGGGTGTGGGGGGGGGGCACGGTCTGTGAGGATTCACCTGTGTATGAGGAGCTGCCTGTGTGATCGGTCCCAGGAGCTTGCTGGGGTGGAGGGAGAGAGGGGAAGCAGGGTGTACATGCACCAGAGCTCATAAGGGGGGTGCTGGTACGTTCCCCCCGCCCCTCTGTTTCCAGTGTCCCTATGGCACTCCACATGGCACCACATGCCCCTGCCCACACCTGCTAAACAGTTCCAGTCCCATCCAGTGTGCACAGCTTTCAGGGAGGAGGTGCTGCCAGTGCAACTGCAGGTGCCTGGGTGCTGTTCAGCTGCCCTTGTCTCCAGTAGCTTCTCCTCCTCCTGCCCCTGCTGTGCCACTTCAGGCAGGGGAAGCTGCAGCCAGGTGACTCCTGCCCCAGTCCACAGGGCTGCAGGTCCAGCTCCCAGTTGCCTTCCACTCCACTTGCCTGGCACCAGAAGCAGCCCCTTGTGGGTGGCCAAGTGGGCGGAAGGCAGCGGGGTGCTGGGTCCCTGAGTGCTGGGGCAGGAGCCACCCATCTGCAGCTTCCCTCCCGTGTGGCTGAGTGTGTTGTGCCCAGTACACATCCCCACAGCCATCACTGCTTCCTTGCACTGCCTGCTGCCGGGAGCAGTATAGTAGGAGCCAGTGGAGGTGAGGGGAGCCAGGCTGCACATGGGTGGCTGCAGGCATACTGGGAGCAGCCCCACAGTGCACTGTAGCAGGGGCTGGCAGGAGCGTGGTGCTAGCTGCCCTAGGCACAGGCTGGTGGAGCTCAGCCCCAAGAGGAGTACTGCTGGGGCAGCTTGGGCCAGATCCAATCAGTTGGGCCAAATCCGGCCCACGAGCCATAATTTGCCCACCCCGGGCTAGCTCCATCTTCTTTGTAACCAGTCTTTGTATCCCATCCCCATCCCCCAGTCTCTCCCCTCCAAACTAAATTAGCCCAGTTTGCTCACCCCCCTCCCCAAAGTCAGGTTCCTAGTCCCCAGCCAACAAGGCACGGCGGAGCTGGTGCCACAACTCCACCGCGGACCGCACCTCCCGGAGAAAGCCTCCGGCCTCCCAGCAGAGAGCGCAGGAAGGGGAAGGAGGAATCCCCTCCTGGGGCTCTGGGTCTAGACATGGCTCCTGACACCACAATGGACGGGACCAACAAAGCGAAAACGTTTATGCAACTGCGATAACCATCCGCGTTCTTTAACAGCTGACCGCCCACCCCGCCCCAAGCAAAGCGAACTGCGCCTGCGCCCAATGGCCTCGGGCTCTCTAAGAGCCGCTGCGCTTGCGCAGTAGCGGCGGGGCGGGGAAGCGGATGCGGTTTAAGGAGCTGAGGGGAGGGAGCCTGGAGTGGTAGTTTGGCCGCCCTCTGTTTCTGCGTCGTGGGGTCATACGCGATACACGTGGGCGGCCGCTCGCTCTGGGCTATGGATCCCTTTGCCCAGAACGTGTTCCGCGTGTTGGTGGTGCTGAACACGACCGCGGTCTGCGCCACCGTCGGAACCTTTTGGCGCATAAACGAAAGCCAAGGTAACGCCCGGGTGGGGAGGGTGCTCGCACTGCCTCACCACTCTACGCAGTGCTTCGCTGTGCCCAGAACGTTGGTTTTTGGCGCAGGCGCACAGCCGCTCCGTGCCTCGGCTGCGCTCCGCGCTTCTAATGTCACCCCCTCAGGGCGCCCCTGCGTGCGCATGCGCGGAGTGAGGTATCCATGTTCTTGTGGGGTGTCTTACGTTCGATGTAAAGCGTGAGGCTTGTCTTTGAAGGAATACAGTAGGCGTCCTACCGTAGTTGCTGGAATGAACCAGGCACTGCAGAGAGGCTCCAGCTGGGGAAACCCACTGCCACAGGCCACCTGAGGAACAGCAAGGCAGCGTGCAGCTGCAATGCACAACCCGTGTTATAGCATGTAAGCCAGTGCTAGCTGGTGTAACACTGCCGGGAGCAAAGTTGATGTGTTAAGGCTGTGAGGGAACATGGCTACCAAAACAGACCCTCACACTGCCTCTACCCACCTGGGACCAGGCTGTGGGGCCCCTGTTTGCTGGAATATGGCCACACACCCAGTCTGGCACCCAAGAAAGTGAGGCTCTCCACAAATTCGTGTACATGGGGCTGAAGTTGGTTCCTTATTCCTGGTTCCTTATTCCCGGTTCCTTTTCCAAAGCTAATCTAGACCCAAGAAAAAATTGTTATTAATGAATTCCTAAAGAAAGATAACTTCATTAGCTATGCATATATACTAATTAATATGTAAAATAATATTCCACATCAAGTACAAAGCCCTAAATGAAGGTCAGATTAGGATGGGATTATGGGGCAAAATATTTCTTGGGCCACCCCAGATTTCATGGCGATGCCACTGAGGAACTGTCCCAAACAACCCTGCCATAGTCCCACCTGGCCTTAAGCAAAGTTTGGCTGTGCCAGGCTGCCAACTAACAGCCCCCATGCCTACTGTACTAAGTATATAATGGTTTAAATAGAGGAACTGGCATTCAGGCTAGGATTATGGCTAGAAACTCTGCTTGGGCCACCTATCAGAATACCTGTGCGCCCCCCGGGGACTGTCCTGGACATCTGTGACCAGAGACTTCTCCGGCCCAAAGTGCATTTTGACCGTGCCAGGCTGCCAACAGACAGCATCCCAGCCACTGTGCTAAATATATGGAACTGAATAAGGAACTGGGATTATACCAAGAAATCCTTCTTGGGTATATGGACAACATTGAAAGGGTCCAGAGGAGGGCCACCCACATGATCCAGGGACTACAGGGCAGACCCTACAATGAAAGACTGCGGGACCTAAACCTGTTCAGGCTTCACAAGAGGAGGCTGAGGGGGAACCTGGTGACTGTCTATAAATTCACTAGGGGGGGCCAGAAGGGGTTGGGAGAGACACTGTTTCCCTTAGCACCCCCTGGCATGACAAGGAATAACGGACACAAGTTATTGGAGAGTCGGTTTAGATTAGACATCCCCAAGAACTACTTCACAGTTAGGGCGGCTAGGAGCTGGAACCAACTTCCAAGGGAAGTGGTCCTGGCTCCTACCCTGGGGGTCTTTAAGAAGAGGCTTGCTGCCTGTCTGGCTGGACTCGTTTGAGTCCAGTTTTTCTCCCGCCCAGGCAGGGGGTCAGGCTTGAAGATCTACAATGTCCCTTCCTACCCTACTTCTATGATTCTGTGATTGGGCCACCCCAGGCCATGTCTCTGTGCCGCAAGGGGACACTTCTGGACATCTCTGACCATGGACCTCCCCAACCTAAAATGCGGTTTGGCCATACCAGGCCGTCGACTGACAGCATGGTGGCTTGGGTGCTAAGTGTATGGAACTGAATAGGCAACTTGATTATGGGCTGGGATGATACCCAGAAATCTTTCTTGGGCCACTGCAAACCACACCTCTGCTCCATGAGGGGGATGCCTCTGGACATCCCTGAATAAAGACTTGCCTGGCCCAAAGCGCGGTTTGGCCATACCAGGCTGCCAACAGATGGCATCCCAGCCACTGTGCTAAGTATATGATCTTGAATTAGGAATTGGTTGATGGGCTAGGATTAGAGATGGAAATGCTTCTTGGGCTACCCCATGCCATGACTCTGCAGCATCGGGCCACTCTCCTGAACGCCTCTAACCAGAATCTTGCCCGGACCAAAGCACATCTTGGTGGTGCCAGGCTGCCAACTGACAGTTCCCCAGTCCCACTCTATGAAATGCATTGTCTTAAATAAGGACTTTTGGACTGGGATTATACTTAGAAATCCTTTTTGGGCTACTCCTTGATTTATCTCTGTACTACCGGGGAACTGTCTGACAAGAGACTTGCCCTGCCCAAAAGGTGGTTTGGCTGTGCCAGGGTGCTAACTGACAGCACCCCAGCCACTGTGCTAGATATATGGATCTGAATAAGGAACAGGCTTTTGGGCTAGGATTACAGCTACTAATCCTTCTTGGGCCACCTCATGGCATACCTCTGTGCCCCCAGAGGACTATCTTGGACATCTTTGATCAGAAATTTGCCCGGCCCAAAAGGCGGTTTGGCTGTGCCTGGCTGCTATCTGACAGTCCCCCAGCCACTGTTCAAGTATAATGGCTTGAATAAGGAACTGTTTTGGGGGCTGGGATTAAAGATGGTAGTCCTTGTTGGGCCACCCCACTCCATGACTCTGTGGCACTGGGGGATTCTCCCAGGCATCCCTGACCAGAGCGTGGCCCAAAGTGTGGTTTGGCTCTGCCACACTGTCAACTCAGAGCACACCCCCCCCCACCCTCAGCAACTATACTAAGGACAATGGCTTGTGTGGCAAAGTGGGTATCCCTGCTACCTGCAGCTAGTGTCCCACCTGCCTCTGGGCATGCTGCCCACCTGTCTTGTGCGCCATGCCTTGTTGGTTAATAATAATAAGCTGTTAAATAAGGCGGAAGGCTGCCCATTATTGCACCCCAATATTTGGGGGTGTCCGCAGCTCTGTACCTCCCCTATGCTGCGGCCCAACCCTCGCAGATGGCATCCAGATGTTACCATGTCCCATGCTTAGGCCATGCTGTCAGGCCTTAGTCACACAGTCATACCGCTCGCCTCTCACTCGGGCCTCACTCCACCTTCTCACAGGGTCTCTTTCTCGCGTCAACAATTTATGCTGCCTAGCTCTCTCGGAGCAAACACCCTTTGGCCATAGGCTTAGCTAGTCCATTCCTTGGGAGGCAGACAGATGGTCTGTTGGGTGTCTCCCGCGACCCTCACCAGAGTAGTGGCCAGCCAATTACCCAACTGGGTCTAAGCACACTCAGGGCCCTTTTCAGGGTAACACTCAGGGTCTGTATGTGTACTGGGCTCTCAGACCTCTATTTCTTCTCCCCCTTTACTCAGGGTCTTGGGACTTCCCTCCTTGGGTAGGCTCAGGTGGCCGTAGCTGTGCCTGGCCCCCTCTACCTCCATTATCACCTGACCCACCCAAAGGTGAGAGCTGGGGTTAAGGTGCCCCAACCTCCCTTTCACCAGTAACTGGCCTGGCATTTCATGGGGAATGGGGGTGGCTCACTCACTAGCAGATGTTAAAAGAAGTTTATTACAAGAGAAAAGGGAAACAGTGGTACCCAGTTCCTTTTTCAAGCCAATATACTTAGTACTAGTAAATTGCCCATCAAGAATGATGGGGAGTAGGGAGGAGGGCACGGGTATGGAGCCCCGCGACTGGCCCCACTGCCCCCACCCTGCTCTACCCACATCTCCGTCCCACCACTTCAGGTCTGACCCCAAGCCACTCCCATCCCCCCCTCCACCACTTCGGGTCTGACCCCAATCCCCTCCTCCCTCCCACCACTTCAGTCTGGTCCCACTCACACCCCCTCCCTGCCACTTCAGGTCCAACCCCTCCCCTCCTTCCCCCCACAGCCACTTTGGGTCTTCCTGGCCTGTGTTTGCCTACCTCCCTGTCCCTGCCAGCTGTCCAGGGGGGGCATCCAGGACAGGCGACCACCATGTTACCCCATTGGCCCTCAGGCAGGAAGACAGGGGCAGCCTGGCTGCTCAGATGGCTGGGGCACGTCCCCCACTGCCAAAATTCCCTGGCAGCAGTGCAGATTTGGGGCCACACAGCATGTGCCACCCAGCCAGTTGCTACCAGCCCTCTCGGGGGCGCATGCGCAGCTGGCTAAAAGCATTACAGACAGACATACAGACAGCCAGACTAAGCCTTTTATTATGTTAATGGATATGGGGACTGCAGTTAGCAGCATGGCATGAAGAAACTGTGCTCTGAGCCAAGCAAGGCTCTGGTCAGGGATGTTCAGGGGAGTCCACTGGTGCCACAGAGGTGTGACGTGGGGTAGCCAAGAAGGATTTCCATTTCTAATCCCAGCCCAAAAAGAGTTAGGAGTTTGGAGTGGGTGGCACCCGGCCCCCCCACCGGGGTGAACTGCCCAAAGTGTCCGCCCTTCTGGATCCAAGGGTCGGATGCCGCGTTCAAAAACGACCTCATACGGACTTCCGGGCAGCGCTGGAGGGCCCAGGTCAACCGCCGCCTCGCGACGCCGCGAAATTTTTCTAAGTCCCGTGAGTTCCCTATTCAAGCCATTGTCCTTAGTACAGTTGCTTGGGGTGGGCGGGGTGCTCCGAGTTGACAGCGTGGCAGAGCCAAACTGTGCTTTGGACCAAAAAATACTTTGGTCAGGGATGCCTGGGAGAATCACCCAGTGCCAGAGTCATAGTGTGGGGTGGCCAACAAGGACTTCCATCTCTAATCTCAGCCCCCAAAACAGTTCCTTATTCAAGCCATTATACTTAGAACAGTGGCTGGGGGCTGTCAGATAGCCTTTTGGGCTGGGCAGGTCTCTTTTCAGAGATGTCTACAAGAGTTCCTCAGTGATACACGAAGGATTTCTGGGTATAATCCCAGACCAAAATCCAATTCCTTATTCAGGTTCATTCATTTAGCACAGTGGCCCGGGTGGTGTCAATTGGCAACCTGGAGGGGCTAAACCGTGCTTTGGGCCAGGCATGTCCAGGAGTATCCCCTGGTGCCAGAGGTGCACTTTGGGGTGGCCTGAGGATTTCTGGGTATAATCCTAGCCTATATTCCAATTCCTTATTTGGTTCCATATACTTAGCACAGTGGCTGGGGTAGTTAGGTGGCACCCTGGCATGGCCAAACCGCGTTTTCAGTGGGGCAAGTCTCTGGTCAGAGATGTGCAGAAGTGTCCCCTGGTGGCACAGAGACATGGTCTGGAGTGGCCCAAGAAGGATTTCTTGGTATAATCCCAGTCCAAAATCCAATTCCTTATTCAGTTCCATGCATTTA
This sequence comes from Crocodylus siamensis, assembly GCF_052110815.1. Classification (NCBI taxonomy): domain Eukaryota; kingdom Metazoa; phylum Chordata; order Crocodylia; family Crocodylidae; genus Crocodylus; species Crocodylus siamensis. Next base: position 147,486,082 of record NC_143395.1, on the reverse strand, counting down.
GGGTGCTGTCTGTTGGCAGCCTGGCAGTGCCAAACCACGCTTTGGGCTGGACAAGTCTCTGGTCACAGATGTCCAGGACAGTCCCTGGGTGGCACAGAGGTATTCTGATGTCTGGCCCAAGCAGAATTTCTAGCCATAATCCCAGTCTGAATGCCAGTGCCTTATTCAAGCCATTATACTTAGTACAGTAGGCATGGGGGCTGTTAGTTGGCAGCCTGGCACAGCCAAACTTTGCTTTGGGTCAGGCGGGACTGTGGCAGGGTTGTTTGGGACAGTTCCCCAGTGGCATTGCCATGAAATCTGGGGTGGCCCAAGAAATATTTTGCCCCATAATCCCATCCTAATCTGACCTGCATTTAGGGCTCTGTACTTGATGTGGAATATTATTTTACATATTAATTAGTATGTTTGTATAGCTAATAAAGTTCTCTTTATTTAGGATGAGGAATTTATTGATAAAAAGTTTTTATTGGGTCTAGATTAGCTTTGAAAAAGGAACCAGGAACTGGGAATAAGGAACCAACTTCAGCCTCATTCTGTGTACTGCCTGACATGACCATAGGGGCCAGGTCTGGCGTGTGGGTCAGGGGTTGAGCATCTCTGGTTTAAGGGATAACAGGGCAGCTTGAGAGACAGGTTTGTGAGAGGTTGGAATTGGTTTCTCAGCCTCAGTGGGAACTGACAAAGGAATTGGGCCAGTGAGGGGAAACAGCAGTCTGGAAGAGGAGCTTATGTATTTAATAATGGGGATCTAACCCAATACCTCAAGGACTTCCCTTTCAACACAGCTGTAATTAACTTGAGGTAACAATATTCAAAGTACCTGGGACATGGCTTAAAGGAAGGGATGTTTAAAAAATATAAGAACAAGTACTTTTGATTAGTAACTGACCACCTAAACTTCAGAAAAAGGAGTTTGTAACTTTTTCTTGTTTTGTCAGATTTCAGGCGTAAAATGCACAAGGTATTTCCGTACATGCTGGAAGGTAAGTTACTTGCTGCCACCTATACGACAGGTTGGTGGCTATTTGTAGCCACAGGCCATCATGATTTGCCATTTTGAATGCTGCCGCAGACTACAAATCTCTAGTTTCTGACTGTCTGAATTGCCACCCTTGCCACCAATTCAGGTGGCTGACAGTAATGGGAAGGGTTAAAGTTCACTGTAGGAGCAGAGCAGCAAGACCTGGGAATTCAGCAGAAGGAGCAGATGGAAAGACACAGACAGTAGGAGCCAGGGAATGACCCCTGTGCTCCCCAAACTGTCCTGGAGTGCTGATATTCTGAGCTGCTGCAGCTTGGATACAGCTCATGGGCCACAGGTTTCCAACCCCTGAACTAGAAGACTGAAATGCAGCAAGACTCTTGTATCTCACTCCTGAAAGTGAATTATTCTCTGCTTTTGCATTACTACTTAACATTTAGAAAACTTTAGAAAAAATTTTAAAACTTGTGTTTTAAAGTTAGGGAAACTTAGAAAATTAGCTCAAAACTCCACCTGCATTCTGTCACCCAGGCGCTACAAATACCTTTTACTTATTTTTCAGCTTATTACATATTCCAAGAGGCAGGTGGATACTATGGCATTAGAGAGAGAGACGAAATGGAATGGCTTAGCCGTGAAGAGTAGATGTAAGTAGAAATGAAGTCTGGGACTTGGTTTAAAAAGGTCCATAATAAAGTATATGATTTATTTTCTTGACTTTTTGCTTTTAGGTTTGTTTTTCAGCCCTTTGTGTTTGAACTGCTTTTTCTTCTTGATAATACTTTTCACATCTCTGTTTTGAAGCCATCTGTCACGCTCCATCTCCCACTTGAGTTGTTTGACACCTACCAGAGAAGAGAAAGTAGATGAGATGTCAGTGCAGCTGGTGTATAATTACTACTTATGAACACGATGTGAAATCTGAGTCAATCATGTATTGGCTAATAATTGAGCTATGTATAGAAAATGTCAATAAAGTGTGAACTATGCCTTTTTTTGTATTTCAAGATTTGTTTTAGTTATACAGATTAATGCCATGCTATGCCCAAACATCCCAGGCCTGCTGCAGATATTCAGATTTTAGAACTGCTTTTCACATATTTTTTCGCTTCCATTAACCCTATTTAAGTTTGAGCAGAAATGTAACATTGGAAGACCTGCTGTTAGAAGGTTGGGGGTTTTTTTTTAACTAGGCACAGGTATTTTGTATCTCAATGAACAGACCAAATCTAGTTTTGAAATTGAGACAGTCAAACAATCTTTTGAGGCAGTTTGTGGTTTTGTTCCATCTATACCAGAAATGTCAAAATCACCTATGCCTGCACGCTTTATGTTTGACATCTCTTCTCTACACCAACACTGGCGGGGGGGGGTGTTGAATATCGTGCACATACTTAAAGGACAAAATATAGAATGTACTTACTTGCATTATCTTTGTTAGCCATTGCATTCATGCCAATATTGTCAAACTGGGACCCAATGTTTTCATCCAGCAGGTAGCCAAACTTTAGAGAGAGAGAATGCAAAATAATATTTTGTTTAGGGAAAGAAATATTAAGGCAAAATATAAAATCAACATTTTTTCTTAAGTGTTAATCACACTTACCTCTTCTGCAGCAGCCAGCATGCCAGCATCTTTGAGTTTTCTTTTCTTTCCTTGTTTTGATCCTTTGAATAAGGAAAAAAAAGTTATCAGGTAAAATTCTGAGTTATACTAGTCACCACGTACATAACCTTAAAAAGGTTGCAGGGTTTTTTTGTTATCTGTAATTAGAACCAAAGGTGGTAGGTTTAAGTAGATTTCTTATCAAAAGTTTAATTGACTATGTATATTGTACTTAGTACACATGCAAATAGATTTTCTTAACTGTTTGGTACTAACAGTAATAGCGTGGTGCTATTCTGTAAAGTGCATAATCATGGAACAGAATAAAAGTTAGGAAACAGGGATATCATCCAATATGCACACACATTTTATATAAACACCTGCATGTTATTGCAGATGCATCATCAGCTGCCTAGAGCTGTCCTTCAACCTAGCGGTCGCTAATTTAACTGGTCAATTTCTAAATCAGCGCTGCAGCAGAAACAGGCCTGGAGGGGACACTGGTTCTATCAATCAGTTCAGAAAGGATGTAACATTTGCATGGAGTATTATTAGAAAGAAGTGCTCATGAGGAAGAGTCTGCTTGTGCAGAGGGGTACATGTTTGTTTGTAAAGAAATGCACAGAGGGGTTCAAAACCTATACAGTTTAACATAAGAGAGTCCAGAGGAGCAGTTTCTCAGAGATGGGTGACTGCAGATAAAGGATTTTGTACCAAAAAAGCTTTCCCACAAAAGGACTGCCTCAAGAATACACAGGGGCAATTCAAAGAATTTGAAAAGCTTAAAATGCCTTTTGGCACGTAGTCTGTTTATATCAGGATTTGATATTTTCTAATTCAGACTGGCTAGTTTGAAGGGTTTTACTTTTACCCTTTGCATGCTATTCTATTTTTCTTAAAACATTCAAAATATAGGGAATGTCAACTCCAGTCTTCCCTGAATTTCATCTGTTTCTACAGCCTTTGTATTTTAATAAACATCAGTGACAATTTAGGATAAGGGGTATAAGCATGGAAGAATTAAATAATTAAAAATCCCTTCTGATTGCTCATAATTCTTACTGTCCTGATTCTTGTGATTTTTGCCTTTTGCTTTAAAGTCATCACGATCTTCCAGAGCAGCAAAACCTAATTTTTTAACATAATAAGAAGAATTTAAAAAACACTTGTGTGCACACAATAATCCCTACATAAACTACCTTTACATATCACGGGATGGAGCTACACAAGATGCTAAAAGTGCAGTAGACTAATTCTACTGTGCCTTAGCGCATCTCAGCAAAAGCCAGTGTGCATTAGCATCACCTAAAAAGCATGTGCCAGTGCTACCATGCATGGGTGTCCTTACAGTGCATTAAGTTTATTGGTAATAACAGGTACCAACCTTAATGCACCATAAAGGTGCATTAATGCACATGTAGATGGTCCACAAAGTAGGAACAAAGGGCAGGGACTTGCAGATTGTTTTTAAGATCAAAATAAGAGTGTTCTGAGGTTACTGGGCAAGGGACTGGAAAAGAGGAAATATCCCCATCTGTTTACTTAAAATGTCAAAGCCTAAACTGCAAACTACTTTTACAGCATACTTAAGTTTTGCTTTTATACTAGCAGCGGGCTGCTACTAAGGAATCCAAGAATTTTCCTTTTTGAAGAATTCTGCATGAAATACTGTGAACTGATTACCCAAATTTCTGGTCTCTCCAGTGTGGCCAAGTATAAACACACATTTCTCTACAGATACCTGCTAACTGAATATTAACTTGTAATGGACCCTGCTACTCCAATCCAGAGCCTTCCAGGTGGAGAAAGCGATACTGGATTCTGCCAAATGACCAGATTAACGATGGGGAGGAGAGCGAAATGCTCATTTTCATTTTTAACTAAAGTGAAATTTGAAGTCACCTTTCCAGAGTGCACTAATCCCCCACTCCAATAAACTAGTTGTGATTCGACCAGTTTCCCCGATGTATGTTTGTATTAACCCTTCTCAAACACAAAATGCAAATATAATTTTCCTACCTTCAAATGATCCAGCAAAATCTGTATCTTTCTTCCTTTTGCCTTTTTTAGTGGTGACAGACTTGATCTGATCTTCACTGTTTACATCTATCATCAAGGAAAAGCACGCAGATCACTATTTGAATACCAACGTGTATTTTAACTCCCATTTACGCAAATATATGTTAATATTCCCCGAAGCAAACATTATAATAACCATACCCATGGTCAAATTTTAGTATAAACCCACAGAAAACATGAGAAATACCAAGTTTTTCTTGACATTTTGTATTGCTCTTTTTCTAGTATCAGCAATACGGAAAAGGAGTAACAAACACTGATCTCAGCCACCCTTGATATGAAATTCAATGAAATAAGTTTATTAAATATATGAAATTATGTAAACTGGTGGCATGCTCAACAAACAAGCTGGCACATTATGTAACAGCACCCACATAAAAATATCAATTTACTAATGTCCACCTAAACAAGTTGGTTCTGTTCATGATCACTTCCCTGTCTTCTCAACATGTATAGCCTTTTTTAAAAATTAAAAACATTGATTGAAAAATCATTACTTAAGAGCTACCAACTTAAAGAAGGTAAATGGTCTAAAACTAATTAGGAAATAATTTAATAAATGCAAAGTAGCTTAATGCTTGCTTAAAATTGAGAGCTTTTCCAAACTCCTTGAAAGATTTCTCTCTACTCCTTCCCAAGTGTTTTGTGATGGTCTAACTTTTTGGTGCTGGTGTTTCTAAACTACAGAGAATGACGGCACTTGTTTACAAAGTATCTGAACTAAAGTTTTCAAAACCAGGTACCTAACTCCAGACAACTACTCCCTGATTTGGGCTCCTAAACAAAATAAGTCTTATTGCCATAAGCAATAAATGCTGGCAGTTCCCACCACTGCTAGAATCACCTCAGACAAAGAGGGACTTCAGTGATAGCTGCTGAATTGCTCAGCACCCCCAAAAAGCAGGCTACTTAAGGACCTAATTCTAGATTTAAACTACCTAATCTAGGCACATGACATGAAAGCACTGACCTGTCCATCTTCAATCCTGGTGATGGCTGTTAACCTACCTTCATCACCTGTGACATCCATAAATGCACCTCCTTCTTCATCTATATCTTCTCCAAAGTCTTCTTCCATACTCCCCAGGGAGACTTCTTCATCATCCAGCTCACTGAATTCACCTTGGTCATCAGAATCTTCCCAGTCAGCATTGGATTCCTCCCCTCCTTTGTGCTTCTTACCACCTTTGGGCTGCTTTTTAACATTGCTAAAATACATAATTGTACTTTAGACTCGCAGTATCCACAGATACTAACAAATAACATCAGTCTTAGCTCTGAGCACTTTACTGACAAGTTAAGCAATGTTACAAAGAAGTTTAAACACAGACCACTTCAATGAACTGACAAGTATGGAAAATGCATTCAAGTATCATTCCAGTATTAATGGAGTTTTAAAAAATATCCATGCATTTCAATTCACTTTCAGAATCTTTTTCCACAGGAGACAGCCTCAGAAAGTATAGCATCTATAACACTGTATTTGTGGGGGAGAGGGAAGCAGTGACCCTGTGTACCATTTTAATGGATTAAAAGAATGGAAGCTGACTATACTGGGAACACTATAAGGTTGGATTTTGATGGGGAAAAAGTGGCAACAAAGGGGATAAACTTGAGTATGAATATAATCTGACTCAATTCTGGTAGGGGGGTGGGGATTTGATATAAACATAAAGCCATAAAAACTCAGGAAAGAGGGGGAAGAGGGAAACAATTAATTTTGGTACTAATCTTTAAGATTACATTTCAAATGTTTTAAACAGTAAGATATTTAATCATTAATGCAGCCAACAATTTACTGAGATTTAAGTTATTTAACTTGAAACTATAACCATGGGATAAAAGTCCTGGATTTCAGATTTCATTTCTAATACACTGTTCCAATTTATTTATAGTCAGCATTGTCAGGCTGTGAAACTTCAGACAGTGAAAACAGAGATGATAACTGAACATATTGGGTCATTTTATGGCATAAATCAAGTGTAAAAGGTCTCACGCTTTTCTGAACCATGGTGAGCATGCTTTCTGAGCCTGCTCTGTCCAGTGGGAAATTGGGGGTGGGGGGGGGGGAAATCACCCTGTGTTCGATAGTGATCCCTTTGGCAAAACAAGGTAGGCTGCACCGTCTCCTAAAAACTTATTCAGATGCATGTAATAAAAAAACCCAAAAAAACTATAGAAGCAGCATTACATCCATGAAAGAAGAGGGGAAAAAGAGTCTTACCCAGCAAAATCAAGGTTATCCTGGCGACCAGCATCAAAGTAATTATCACCCTCAAATGAATCTGGAAAAAGCAAGGGGAATTTCTTTTTAATTTCTTATTACAATTCAACTTCAAAATGTTTCTTTTGAGTTTCAAAATACAGCCTGACTGCTCATAGCAAAATGGATTACTATTTTCATGCAAGAGGCTATGATTTTTATTGGGATGATACCTTTAGCTGGGTCCAATAAAAGGTATCACCCAAAAAAATCCTTGTCCCTTGCATAATCCCTGGACCATCAGGGCTACAACATCACTCTAACATTACTATTTTTAGTAAGCCATCCGTTTTATTAAGCATACACTATGTATATTTGTTGATTCATTATGAAAGAATCTCATACAGAAACCTGTTCAATTAGCCTACATTCATTTAACTACAGCTGGTTGGGAATTTTTGTAAAAATGTCTTTTCATTAAAAAAATGCACAGATGTTTCCCGGATTCAGGATAGAGATGGCCTTGCTGCTCAAAACCAGGGAGAGGGACCACAGGCAAGGAGAGACAAGCCTAGCGATCAATGGCCACACCCCCCCACGTCCACTGCACAGGCAGTATTGCCGAAGCTACGCAGTCTCTGGTTTAAGACTACCCATACTTCACAACAGAAAACCAACAGCACTGATAATGGAAAACAGAAAGCCTCTTTTGTCACTGATACACTACAGAAACAGATCCAAGTACGAGAAGGCACACCACAACTGAGAAGAGCGTGTCACAAACCTAGAACTCTTCTGTTCAAGGAGTTTAAAGGGAGTGAATACTAGGGTACCTTGGATCTAAAAACATAAAAGGGGTCATAAGTACTTTGATATAATTTAGACACAATTCTCAGATACATGGGCCTAAATTACACAAGTAAAATATGAAACTGCAAATTTAACACAATAATCACAACAGGCACAGGCAAGCTTGAATTCTGGAGCACGCTATCCACTAACTCCAAAAGAAAAGGCTTTGATATAGCCATTTGCTTAAACGTATACTTAGTACACACTTTATAAAATCAAGAAGTGAAATATCAGTGGTCTGTCAACACTAATGGAGCACGTGCTTCACCACCACCTTACCCAGTATTTTTTCAAACTCGTCATCATCCACATCTTCCACACTTTCTTCATCCACCTGATGTTTTCGTCTCTCTTTTTCTTTATCAAACTTTTTATAAAATCTAGAATAGTAAAGAAGTTGTCTGCTGCGGTCACGTGCAACGTTACAATGTGTTCTTATGACATACAGATTTTAAATCAAGCCACCACGTGGATTATATGCATTATATACACATTCTGACGGTTATCCTTTTAAGCATCAGTTAATAGTTTCAAACATGGAACCCAATTCAGAGGGTCATAATTCCATTTATTTTTCACTTAAAGTATAAACTGGCAACATCATAAATACAAGCAGAAATGGCTAGTTACTGGTGTGAACTGTGAAACCTTGAACATGGTGTACTACAAAATGACCTGAACAACACAACACATATTATGAAGCAAATACAGGAAGCAGTTAAGAGGTAGTTTAGGTTATCATAGTTGGCCTTAAGTTCTCGTACCCAAGTGAAAAATTGTGTGTGTGTGTCTGTGTGTGTTCTGTTCATCTCATTTGCCTATTTTTAAACAATTTTCCTCCATGAAAGATGCATACATGAGAAGGGAATGCCTGTTCAGGGAGGAAGGGGAGTAGGAAATTTTACTGTCCACTTAATATTCTCAAAAGTGCACAAAATAAAAAAAGGAAAGGCAACCTATTTCAGCTATAGTAACAATTCAGTTACTTGTAGTTGCTATTTTAAAAACAGAAGCATGAATTGAAGTTGGTCCCCTTTAATATTTATGAAAAGCCTCTGGTGCCAACAAAAGCTGCTCCTACATCTGCACTAACAAGAGAATGGTCTGAAAATGTCAGAAACAAAGGTAAATGCCCTGTACATGGGAGCATCCCACTTTCCTCGTTCTACAATTCAAAATACCTTCCCATGACTTGAAATCGGCTGAAACTGATTAGACCAGTTAGAATTTGAGGGGAGAGGGTAGGAAGGAATCCATCATTGCTTGCTTAAAACATTCTTTGAAAGAAATTCTAACACAAAGGCTTTTACTTATGTAAGAAAGGTAAATGAATAATTCCACAATTTACAATCAAAATAAAAATCAATCAATCATTAAACAAACCAAGCAACCTAAGGAACTAGAGCAACAAAAATTCAGAACAAAGAACTACATCATGGCCTCCTACAGACACTCACTCACAGACACTCATTTTTAGGCTTAGCAAAAAAATAACTTGTGAAACCCAAAACCAACAGAAAAGAATCTGTGAATAAAAAAAAATAAAAAAACAAGTAAAAAAAATTGTTTTCTTTTGTTTTCATAAAAAACCTCCCCTGCAATATTTGCAATACAACTATAGCAGAACTGTTAGGAGTACAACCAACCTGAAATGGAAATTGGCTTAACAGGAAAACATAACATGATACAAAATTAAGCACACAACAAAGATCTAAAAGTTCATTAGACTTTCAAAAAAAAAGAAGAAAAAGCCAATTTGTGTTACTATTGATAATGTAAGCTACATTTTTTAAAAACTGGGTTCTTTCCTGAGATCTATTATATCAACCTGTTGTGCACAGGTATTAAAAAGTACACAAAAGTACACAAGTACAAAAGTTTGAACTGGAATTTGAGACACATCATAAAAAAAAAAAATTTCAGAGTATTCACAAAGATTTTGTTACCTGTGGAAAAACACTTCATCCACTGGAATTTTGCTTTCATCATGGGCTAGGAATTCCTTACTGTTGACTAGAAAAAACAAGAAAATTGACTTTATGCTTTGCTTTACTAATGGGGCAAAGTTTCATAGAAAATTGAACAACTTTTTATTACATTTATAAGTAGATATACCTTATTTTGTAGACAAAGTAAAAACTGAAATATAGTGTAATGTTCTCAGTTCCTAAAATATTAACTTTCTTTACTATGTTTACACATTAAAGTGCTAGGTATGGGTAAGCCTAGTAGGAATTATTCGCACCATGAGAATACAGGACCCCAACTACGCCCCAGACCTCCATTTATATATAATACCTAAGTAGGGTTAACACAGCATGGGTATAATTTTTGGGGAAAAAAAAAATGTTTGTGAGAAAGTACATTTAGAGCAATGGTCTCCAAAGTGGGGTGTGCGAGTCACTCCCAGGGGGTGCGTGAAGAAAATATTAGAACTTGTCTTTTTATTTTTTATCTAAAAAAATAAGAAAGAAATTAAGCTTTACTAATATTTAATATACGGATTGACACTGGCGCCCTCACTCAGTCCGCATGTCGGATGGTCACGTGTCACGTATGGTATCCTGAGGGAAGAAGCGTTTGTTCGCTTTCAGCGTACTGCAACACATTGCAGTTTACGTGTGCCCAGTTAAGTGGATTTACAGATTATATTATCTAGTTTTAACTAAACTAACCCTCACAAAATGGACAAGTGGCTTAAAAAGATTCCTGCAAAGAAACCGTGGATTGAAGATAATACCAATAATACGAGCACAAACAAACAGCAAGAAAATGGCAGAGCTGGCACTTGTTCTACTCCTAGTACGAGCTCTTTGTCAGCCACATTATGAGGTTAAAACAATGACGATTTAATTTCTTTTTTGCGTATGTTTTATAACGTACATAATATATTAGTACAGTAGTACATGTATATAATTTATAAATAAATATACATATATTGGGGGGGTGTGCTCAAAAATTTTTTACTGATGGGGTGTGCAATCAAAAGTTTGGAGACCACTGATTTAGAGGGCCCTATAACCTCCCACACCCACCACACAAGCGTGACCCTCACACAGCAGCAAGGGAATTAGCAGTCTATGAAGAAAAGCTATTTGGCAGATGTACAGCAGAGGCAGGATCAAGCATCCCTCTCTCAAAGCCCAGCACTAACTGGACTGCGGAGAAAAGGATAGGTAACTGCAACCTCTTTCCTCTCTCAAACATCCAACAAGTGAAGCATAAATTCCCCTTGTAATGGCAATGGGGGAAACAACTTAGAGCAGAAATGAAGACAAGTATTACTGGAGAGAAGCACTTCATTCTCTCTCTCCTTCCCTCTCAGCATGGTAAAGCACAGCAAAAAAGTAAAACTATTTCAGGAAACAAGCATTTCAGACAGTGGATGGTGAAAATCAAGTTTCAGACAATCAGAACGACAAGAGTCCTTTGCTTTAAATACTCTACAACTCAGACAGCCTGGCACAAGAACTGATCATACAGGTGTTATTCCACCATATTTTCAGACTATACTACACAAACTACAAATTTTTACTGTACGTAACCTGTCCAATTCCATTCTTAAATGCTAAGTCTGCTTCTTGAACCCAAAACGAATGACTGTAATAAAAAAGGTCATCCATCTGAAGTAAAATTCCTACCATATGTTCATATCATCACAAGACCTTGTGTATTATAATACTACCTTATACGCTAACATGTCATAGTAATGCTAGGTAACAGAGTCGAAGGCATAAATAAGAAAAGTCCTAAAAAGTGACAGAAATCTATCAGCAGAAATAGTAACTATCCTCAGTATCTTTCAGCAAAGGACTGAAAGATTATTTCTATTTAGGGGGAAGAATGCACCTTAACTATATTTTCCCAGGTATCAATTTTCACTGTCAAAGTAGCTGTGACCATTAAATCTCTCTGTTCAAGTCCACACTCCCTTCTGTTAAGATGGGTTACTGGCTTCAAATTCTGAGGTGTGCACATGCCATACATATTCACCTGAAGAAATGGAGCTCACACAAAATCTCCCTCTGTTACCACATTTTTCCAGCCATAGGAATGATGGGCATGGTACAGGTTACACATACACATTTGGTGAAGTAGAAATAATTTTCACAATATGGGGTCCAGACTCAAAATAACCAGGAACAATGTCACTCCTGAGCCATCCCAATCTTTTGCTTGAACACAACCTTACCAGCAAGATTTCTCACGTCATTCATTGACTGTTTCTTCTTTGGCTGCATTACTACACTGCTGGTGTTCTCTGTAGTAAAATAAATTAATCAAACATAATAGGTCCAAATTACTAAATTTTGCTTTTTCATTAGTGCTACATGCATCAAACAATGAAAATCAAGTATTACAATGTAGAGAAAGGTTCACACCTTTGCCTTTATGAAGCTTGGGATTTCGGTACACAAAGCGATCCAAGAACCTCATTACTGTGAAATCCTGTAGAGGGTCACCTGAGTACTGAATGTAATCGCCCTGGAAAAAACAGAAGCCAAAAAAAAAAAAAAATTAAGGTCTTAATTTCACCCTTGCAAGAGAAAAACTCAGACTGTACTCATATAGCATCCAAAACTTGGGCACAAAACAAGAATACAATCCTAAACTTTATTTAAAAAAAAGAAAAGAGCTAGCTAGAGGGCATCTAGTTATGTGAACCTATGAAATTAATACACAATTGCTTAGTTCCTATAGTCTGTTTTATTTTCTTCTTAAAATTACAATGTCCTCGTTAGCCCTGGACAACTGCAACAGGATTCCCCGGTTTAGCTAGTACACTAAAGGTCTTTATCAACTAAAAAAAATCTGTTTAGGTAAGATGCACGTATCAAAGTAAACACAATTCTCACACAGCACAAGTAGGTTAGGACAGCCAACCCAAAAAAACTATCAGAAGAAATAATGATAATTTTAAAAAAATGTACCTCAAAACTTAAGTTCCAAGATAGGGCAGCAGTGAAAGTGCTGTTAATTGGTTCTATATTTTCAATATACATGACTTTCCTTTGGAGTGCCCAACTCTTTTTCAAGCAAGTTTAATTAGATGTTACTAATAAATTAGATGTTAGATTAAATATTTAATTTGTTGATATAGTAATGTTTTCTTCAATGGAATATGCAGGGTTGCAGAGTTTCTAGCTATACCTGCAGTGTTCAAGTGCCATTACACCCCAGAAAGCAGACAGCCGTGCTAGACCATCAAGTCCTGAGTTATTCCTGGAAGTTTAATAACAATTTTTCACCTTTCTTTGTAACCCACCAACACACAATCTAAATTCCATGCTGTAGAATAGAAAAAGTCACTTACTTCTAGAATCGTTTTTGCGAAGAGGGCCACAGATGGATGAAAGTGTTCAGAAAGCTAAAAAGCAAAAATAAAGAACATGTATTTGTATACATCACAAAAAAACATGTTATCAGAGAAGAAAAGCCTCTGTCATTTGACTACAACTACAACATAATGTTTTACCAGAATCTAGGAATGGCCCTATTCTAAGAATCTAGGGAAGTGGATCCCCACCCATGACTCAAAAGCCACCCTCCAATATTGTTTTCCAATATTGCTGGAACAGCTGAATAACAGGAAGAGTGATGTATGAGCGGCCCACAGCATGCAACTTGCTCGGTACTGTTCCACATGGGTCACTGATTGCAGGGGCCCTCTGATGTAGATGCTCATTCAATTACTTGCTAGATAAATCATAGCCACTTTGAATTAATAAAAATGTGATTTGTACTGCCTAAGAACAGCTAAAGAATTTATCACAGAGAATAAAACATGTTACAACTGGAGCATACAGTCTCAATTTATTTTGCAGGAAAAAAGATGTCCTGCAAAGCTATAATGTCAGGGGATGAAAAGGTGTTACTATTATTCTAATTCCCCCTCCCAATTACTGGCACCATATGTAACATCATTAAAACTCAATGACTGATGTCCTTTACCCTAATGTTACCCCATCCAAATAAAACTTCACAAGAGTTAAAGGGCAAGCTCAAGCAGAAGTAAATCAGAAAGTGAAATTTGTTTTTCTTGACAAGCTGGTCCTTGCATATATAAAGAGACACGCTCATAAGAACACTTTACCTTTTTTAGCTCCCAAAGACTTGTACTATCAGCACCACTGTATAAAGGATTTCGGTGCAATGGATTATAGTAATGTAAATTCTTTCCACCTAATAAGAATAAAAGCATTAAAAGTTTCACCAAGCCACATACTGAAATTTATAAGTACACAGAAATGCTACTGAAATTCTAAATACATTCTCAGATACTAAAGTCTTAATTGAAGACTGACTCCTTTGAATCACACTCATTTGGAAACATTTTAAAAGGAGTATCTTAAATAATTCTTTCTTTTTTCCAATGAGTCTTGATTAATATGCTAAAGGCAACAGTGTAACTGAACATGACTTAGATTTTCAAGTTGATCTACCTCCCATATTCTGATGATGTACCCATGAGGTTGCTGAATTTGGATCTTTGACAGAATGTTCTGTTATGTTTTCTCTTTCAGCTTCCATTTCTTTGTCTGCGTCTGTGAACCTTTCCTCCTCTTCGTCAGCTTCTTCCTGGTCATGGAAGCATTCTTCTTCATCTGACTCCTGGGAAAAAAAAAATCTTTCAAGCATTACTCTGTTTCTTTACAGCACTGTTACAAAATCAAGTTTGACAAGTTTACATAATTACCCTGAAGATGACCTACAAGAGTATAAACTGAATTAAGCCAATATGCAAGTTATACATGCTATGCAAGTTATTGTGCTTGAAGCAGGAATTACTAGGTGAAGTTCTCTGGCCTGTGTTACACTACGGACTGACTTCGACATCAATAACAGTCACTTCTGGCTTTAAGACACTATTAAAACTTAAAACAGTTGGAGGGAAACTTGGCAAGTAAAACTCTTTGAAATATAGCACCAGACTCTTAATATGCAGGGACCTAAGATTGTTATCTTAGGTTCAGAGTGCTAAAAAAATATTGTGGCACCAAAAAACAACCTCTTTCTGAGATTCTTCCCAACTAGTCTAGAAAACACTTAGGCTGCTAAAGACTAATTTTTTCAGTACCATTACACAAAGCACACTGGACACTAAGTCCAACAGTGTTTACTAAACTTTCTGGAATGTGTTTGAAAACAAATTGGTCCCTACAGCCTAGCTAGTATAGCAGCCCTTGGTCAAAGGAAAAGGTTAAGGATAGGGCAAACCGAATTACAATAAAAAGCAGATCATTTCACTGGTGCATCGAAGACCCAAGAAAAATCAAAATACCACTGTAAATAGGGGCAACAAAAGAAGTGGCAGCAAAACAACATTATAAAACACCCAACAGAATTTAGTTCCACCATTCTTTCAATTGTGGGTTTTCAGGCAGCTTGTTCCAGTAAGTTTTGTGTTAAAACAAATCAAACAAATTGGCATAATCTAGTCTAAAATGTGGATTAAAAAATGTGAAGACTGAATTGCTGACACTGATCAAACCATGATCAGTTAGCTCTAGTGATAATGCTGATACTGGAATAATATTAGATATAATATGAAGTGCTATAACTTTTACACTACTTTACAGAATAAAGATGCAATTTGTGCTCAAACAGATTACAACAAAGACATGTTCTTTTACCCATTACAGACATGCTCCTTTATCCATTACAGTCAAAGACAAAATTTCTATGAACTTCAACAAAATCAGAAGGAAGTCCATTTAGGAACTGGCAGATTGCAGATGTGACTGAGAAAAAAGGCAAAGATAAGATATGCTCCTGGAAAAATAAGTTTCAAGGAGGGGTGCATTTGTATGACAAAAATGGAAGTCTGTTCCAGACACAATGGAAGGAAAAAAGCTGAGAGTCAAGCAGCAACGGACACTGAGTACAGGAGGGCTGGAAGAAACACGGGTGGGGAGTTAGGGTAGGGGAAATGAGTGACAAACATAAATTTAGAGAAGCATGGTTGGGGCAAGGACTGTATTTTATTATGCATCTGTACAGTATCTAGAAACAAAATGGCCCTTGGTCACGAATGGGCCAGTGGAGTATCAATTGAAAACAATTATCCTGTGTTATGCTGCTTTTCACCATACATATAACTGCTTGGTGGGTGCCCCTGAAGTAATTGCCTGGCAAAAGAAAATAGTGGTAATTTAGCATACATCAGCTGCTCCACAATTACTTTACCCTATAGTAGACAAAAATGAAACCATGGTAGCATACTTCTTTTTCATCTACCCATGTGTGCATGCTCTTATCCAGGCAGTTACTAAGGGGCAGTACACATCCTTGTGATACAACAGATCATGTACCCTAACCTTGTGCCAGGGCAAAAGCCAAATCACCAATCACCTCATTCAGGCACATGTTTAAGGAAGTCAGCGTTTCCAGGGATAGGAATCACTTGTAAAAGGGAAGAGATGGGAAAGATAACAAGTTTCAGTGACACTAAAGACGGTAGATAGAAGACCAACACAAAAAATAAATGTTTTTAAAAGTAACGTTATACCACATGATCCTGTAACTGGACTCGTAGCCCTGGTTTTATTTTAAGAAGCTCAGACACAAGGTACAGGGCTCCACAAATGAACGGAGGCATTTGTCCACATGTGACTTGGAGCAACCTCTTCACAAAGGCTTTCACCCGCCGCAGCACTACATCTGCCTTCAGAGACTTGTACACAAGGTTAAGAAACATGGACTGCTTTGAACACAGTGCTAGCCCTGGATCAAGCAGCTTCCTGCAGAAAACAGATCATGATTATTAGTAACTCTTCCTTCTAGTTCTCCATAAGATAAATACATTACTATTAATGTCAGCAATAACCTACTGGGTAACCTACATTACACAATGAAATCTAAAATATCTCAGTTAATATTTTTACTAAAGAGTATAAAATATGACAGTAAATGCTGACTAGCTATTGAAGTCTACTATAAGTACATTTACACATAATATTTAATGTCAAAAAACCTTTTTGAACTGTTAGGTGATAGCCTCAATAGAGAAAGTGGCCCATGCAAAAGAAGAAGATAAGGCAGTCGCCGCCGCCCCCAGAAAAAAAAAATTTAATTTGGTTTTCAAATATCAGAACAGACTCACCTCCATGTAAGCTACTCTAACTCTCAATGAATGGAAACAACAGTTTTAAAAAGGGGAAAGAAAAGCAGTAGTTCATAGCATCACCATATAGTCAGACCAGACACATGTAGAGTCCCATCCCCTTACACTTCAGGTTCCCAAACCCTGAAAACCCCAAGTAACCCACAAAAAATAAGGAGGAAATTAGTGCCCCATGTTAAATTAGGGCTTCTCTTTAGTGAGTAAAGCAGTAGCATGTAAGGATTGCAAAGATGCTTTCAAGAGGTCTAGAAAAGGATGGCTCTGTAACACAGGACCTCTAACATAGTCTCATCTCTGGATTTTCAATGTTTCATATACACAGGGGACCCCTCCTCTCTACCCACCCTCCTGACGCACAAAGCGCAATAATATGGAGTTTTCTAGGCAAATGCATTGATAAAATAGTAATCAGACAGCTGAAAGAGGAGTTACAGAAGAGGGCACTATTCAGTACTTTCAGACTTAAGCATGGGACTAAAATATGCAACTGGAAATCAGAAACGGCAGGGTTATATAAATTCTGTGTATACAGAACATGTATGTTCTGTTTTCATGACCTGTGCAGCTACAACAAGTGCAACTTCTTGCGTTGCAAGACTAATGGACATTTTCTTCCAGCATATAAAGAAACAACAAGAAGCAATGTGACAAATGGACAGGTAGATATGAAACACTGGAAAAGATGTTAAAGGCAAATTATATACATATGTTTCTCCAATGAAATTTTTAGATAACAATTTCCGTTTTGCAAAATGAAGTGTTGAACAGGCAATAAAAGTTAATCACTTACTTGTACAGTGCTGCATAGTATCTGTCCGACACTGTCTGATGAGAGTCCATTACTTGGAAAAGCAACATTAAGGCCTGGACACTAGTGCTGAAGTTCACAAGATGTAGTACTTTAAACAAAGTATTCATTTGCTCTTTCACTTTCTCATCACCAGTCTGAGCATAGGGGTAAGCTCTGTTCACACCAGTCAGAAGAGCGCTAAGCATTTTAGATTCAACATCCTTTTTCTTGATACAAGTCCGAAAAAAGCAGAAATACAGGGTTATCAGCTTATTAGCCAGCTCGCTCTCCTCATGGCTGAGGACAACCTGATTTAAAAAACAAATTGCATAATATTGGGCTTTCACGCTAATGTTTGATCGGTATAGAAGCCGTTCCACTTCATTACACACTACTCCTTTCATGTTTGGGTGTTTATGAAGTAAGATCTCCAGCAGATAAGAGGCTTTGGTGGCAATTTTGTTTTGAGGATCTCCCAGTTTATTTACCAGCTGCACAAGAAGAGCTTTCTCCTCTTCTGGCTTATTACAGAGAAGTTCATAAGCCACTGCAAGCGCTCGGGCCTTCGTTGCCACCAGAGCATCGTGGCTCAGCGATTCTAATGTCTGCACAAACTCTGCTACCAATTGCTTCAGATGATGCTCAAAGTACCACAGCATCAGTCGCCTGTCCCTCGAGTCTCTGTTACCACTGGATAGCTTCTCTAGTTTGTGGAAAGGATGTTGAGAGAAAGTGCACAGCTTACGATTGTCTGGTAGAAGATCTGAAACAAGGAGTTCCTTGCAAGTATCCAAAGCCATTAGGCTCTGGCGCCTGCTGCCCTTCTTTTTGATAAGGTTCACCAAGGTCTCAACAAATTGGAGAGAGTGGACAGCACTGTCCTGGATAAGAAGGGTCATGGCTGCCATCCTGTCAGCTAGCGTCCCGGATGACACAACGGTTTTCATCCAAGCTGAAGAGGATCCCTTCTGAAGATCTGTTTTGTTCTTGTACATCTCTGCCTCATGCTGGTACAGCTTTTGGGCTAAAGTTTTATAACTTGACACAAGAGCCTGATTTTGTTGCTCAGAAGAGAATTCCTTGGTATACTCTAGATCATGCCACTTTCCCCCAGGTTTGATCAGCAAGACTTGCCTAGCATGAAATTCAAAGACGTCTTCCTGCTTCTCTTTCTTTGCTACTGGATCGTCACTACAAGGAGCTGACTTTTTCTTACCATCTTTACTGACACTGATCTGCTCTTTGCCTTTCTTTTCTTTGACTTGATTTGCTTTCTTTCCTTCCAATGAAGAGGCACCACTTTCCTTTTTGCTGACTTTCTCCTTCTTTGTCTGTTTCTCTTTTCCTCCTTCTTCCTCCTCCTCCTCTACCACAAGGAAATTGTTTGAGT
The DNA here is from genome assembly GCF_052110815.1 of Crocodylus siamensis. NCBI lineage: Eukaryota > Metazoa > Chordata > Crocodylia > Crocodylidae > Crocodylus > Crocodylus siamensis. The sequence continues at coordinate 147,467,053 of NC_143395.1, read as the reverse complement.
ACTTGAACACACCTAGTGAATTAATGAATGCTTCTAATTCACCTTGCTCCAGGTCATCTATTGCTCCTTTCTTCCCACCGTCCACAAGCTCTTCCGTCTCATCCAAAGCAGCAAGCATGACATAATCTTGCTGCGTGCAACACAAACACATTAAAAATTATTTTTACAAAAGATCTAAATCAGCAATTCTCAACCAGGGAACCACAGCACCCTGTGATGCCTTGAGATCTTTTCAAGGGTGACACAGGATGCCATGCAATTTTAGTGCTGTGAGGTACGCAAACATGATTCACAGGATAAATCCAAAGATTTCAAACTGGAATCCACAGCAAGAAAACCATTCTGCACTGTTGAGGTCTTTTGTAAGTGGAGAACTGCTCTATTATTTTTCTCTAGTCGAGAAATGAGCAAAAACCAAGGGCTGGCATTTTCAAAGGGCAGCCTTGAGTCTAGCAGGGGCACCCAAAGCCTAGAAAGGTTGAGAACCTAGGGAACAGCTCGAAACTGAGTGGCAGCGCAAGAGACAGAGCAGACATGGATACAGAAATCAAAACACCCATCGTAAATGCTACAAAGGAAGAAGAAAGCAGCAGTGAAACATATCAGGGACCCTGGGTGGGTCAGGGGAGGACAGAATTGTTACACCGCGAGGAAGGGCCCTCACAGCAGTGTTTCTACGGCAGTTCTCAGTCCTGCCAGACACGTGGCGCTGCAGGCAGCTCTGGGATCTGAGAAGAGGGGTGCAGATGCCATGGGTCTGGGACAAACTCCCCCAGAGGTGGTGCAGTCACCCACTCCGGTCCTCTTCAAAAACAGTCTCGATGCCCATCTTGCTGGAGTCACAGCAGTCTTTCCCACCCACGTGCAGGGAGCTGGACCCGATGATCTGTAAGCCCCTAACAACTATGAATCATCGTGTTCAACAGGACACGCCAAGCCTAGCAGGGTTAGGAGCACGCTGGGGGCCAGACAAAGCAAAAAACCAGGGCAACTGCTGGAAGGTCCCGGCCGGGCTGGAGCAGGAGCGCTCATCCTCTGGCCCGGGGCCCCCGCAGAGCTCCCTGCGCCCGGGCGGTCATCGATACCACCAGCCTCTCCCTGCCCAATGCCCCAGCCCCCAACTCCGTGCAGAGGCCAGGGCTGGGCTGGGCTGGGCTGGGCTGGGCTGGGCTGGGCTGTGTCCCTCCCCCCCAGGCCACTGCAGACCCCGGGAGCGCGGACCGCGGGGGACAGGGGGGTCGAAGGCCACGTGATGGAACGCGCCCCCCCCCGCGAGCCCTCACCTTGGTCCCGCCCAGGCGCAGCACCTCGCGCAACGAGAAGCCGTCGGCGTCACCATCGCTGTCGTACGCCGCCTCATCCTCGCTCCCGCCCGGCTCCCTCACGCCCCGCGCCGCCGCCGCCATGCCGCCCTCTGCGCATGCGCCGCGCCTACTTCCGCCCTCCGGTCCTGCCAGGTTCGTAGAGAGCGAAGTGGGGCCGGGCGAGGAGGAGGGAGCAGGCTGAGTTGCGCCTGCGGGGAAGCGTGTTGACCGCAGAAGGGTTGTCTAGGCTGGGTGGCGGGCTGGAGCTGGGGCTCGGCCAGGCCGCGCTCGGGGGAGGGAAGGGTTACGGGGCGGCCAGGACCCCGCGCGCAGAGGCGGGGCGAGCGACAGCCATGAGCGTGGCGGTGGGCGCGGGGCGCCGCCTGCTCGGGGCTTTGCGGCGCGTGGCTGGGCAGCGCGCGGGCGGGTCGGGGCCGGAGCCGGGGTTGCTGCAGCTGCAGCGCCTGGCGCTCCGTATCCGCACCGCGGGGCCCCTCTCGGTGGCCGAGTACATGCGGGAGGCGCTCACCCACCCCGCGCAGGTGTGTGTGTGTCCACGTGTGTGTGCGTGTTACGTGTGCACGCCTAGGTAAGAGGGCAGGGGGGATTTGCGCCTTATCGACTGACCCAAGAAGAAAGATACGTCTCACACACACACCACAGGCTTCTGTGAGCTGGCGTCAAGTGAAGAGAACTTCAGCTCACAAAAACTGCCTGTGTGCGTGCGTGCACGTGTGTGTGTGTGTGTGTGCGCATGCATGTCTCTGGGTGTCCGTGTGTCTGTGTGTGCATGTGGGTGTGTGTATGTTCAGGTGTATCTCTTGGCCTCAAAGCAGAGAAGAAACAGCAGAAAAAGGGAAAGAGAAGTAGGGGCCTTCAGCCGTCCCCTGCAGAAAGACCTGCAACTTCTGCAGACAGGCCTGTGGCTCAAGGGTGGGACTCTTAAGTCACCTCAAGACCCATCAACAAGCTGTGGCAAAGGCCTTCCTCAATGCAGGGGTTTGCAGATGATGATGTGTATGCATGTGTTTGTATATATGCATGCGTGTCTGTCACTCAGATCGTATGTATATATGTGCATGTATATGTATGTTCTTTGGTTAGTCTATGAAGTCTAAATCTCGCCTGCTTTCTTAACAGAGTGCCAAACCAGAGGACTCAAGTCCAGTGAACGGGGCCACATCATCTGGCTTATAGGGCTCCCCAGCAGCGGCAGCAATTGGCACAGCCACTGTTCCCCTGCCACCAAATGTCCAAACCCATGTGGGGCCCCATACACCAGACTGCACCCACAGCCCAACCCCATGTGCCATCCTTCTTCCCCTCCCCCCCCAGCAAGCACTGAACAGTTGCTGGCCTGGCTGGTTCTACATGTCACTCGTGGGTCAGCTACCCCCGATCATGAGAAGTTGTTCAGTTTGGCCCCAAGATACCTTCCTCTAATGGGATGGGCAAGCCAGAGCTTGTGGGGGGAGGGAGTGGTTTGCACTATGGCTGCATAACTTTGGGCATCTTGCCAGGAAAGTGGCCAGATTGGTAATGTTGCAACTGGTAAAAGCACAACCCCTGCCCCCACCCCGCCCCCACATGCGCACACTGCATCTCGCATTGAATCATAACAAATGAGGGTTGGAAAGGACCTCAGGTGGTCGATCATCTAGTTCAACCCCCTGCTCTAACCGGGACCATCCCCAACTAGATCATTCAAGCCATTTCATTCCATTATGCCATCTTCCTACCTAGCGCCGTTGTCCACATTTTTCCAGTAAGAAAGAATGTGATAGCATGAGATAAAATTAGCACCTTTTCCCTTGAGGAAACAGCACCCTAGAAATAGACTCATGATTGATTGGCAGATGTGGACAAAACTCTAATTCTCTCTGAGGAAGCCTGAAAGAGGAATAGTGTTTTGTTAAGGCAATTTTTTTTTTCTTACATTCAAACTGTTTCCTGTGTAAAATTTGACAAGTGGTTTTCACATAGGCTGCACTGTCATCAGCATCATTGTATCAAAAAAAAAAAAAAAGCACCTGAGGTTTAGTTTGCCTGTGGTTTACAGCCTACTTCTTAAATATCTCACACGATGTGTTTCCAGCTAGCTAACCAACCACCATCTCATCCTCTACCTTGTTCATTCCAGTTGTCGAGGCAGCACTCCATTCTGTGGCTTGCCAGTATTTGAAGAATGACTTCTCCTCTAGATGGCCATGACGTTTATAAACTAATTCAGAATGCTGCACAGAGTGGACTGGCCTCTCCAATGGACGTGACATCTTCGTACTTTAAAGTTCTGCTGATTAGCAGTCTGAATTTCATAAGGAGCAGTGAGTCTCAGATTTCAGTGGACTGGACATGGGCAGTAGTTACACAGATTGGTTCACTAACAAAAATCTTTTATTTTAAATGTTTGACTTTTAACATTTGATATTTTTCCTTAAGAAACCAAATTCTTTTTTTAACTTTTCCTTGGTAAAAAATTTGCTTGTACAGCCTCAGTTTCCCTTAGGAGTTGAATTGTAGAGTATTTTGGATTTGCTTTGGTTTCTTCAGCATTCAAACTACTTTACTCTTTTAGCACTCTGGAAAATGATTTTGTTTTTAAAGTTGGGTTGCATAGTAAGAGCTGCACTTCAGCACTGAGGCAATAACATTTTATGGTCACTTCTCCCTTTTCTTTCCCTAGGGTTACTACATGCATCATGACATGCTTGGAGAAAAGGGGGACTTTGTGACTTCACCTGAAATAAGCCAGATCTTTGGGGAGGTAAAAGAAAATAGTGCTTCAAATACATTTTGAGAACCTGTGGTTAAATGTGTTACTGATGTCAGTAACAGAAGTATTCTGAACAAAAATTAACACAGGTTAGAACAGGGGTGGCCAACATGCGGCACTGCTGGGCAGCCTGTTTGGGTGGCACACTGTAGAGTGGGGAGGGGACAGGCAGCATAGAGGCAGATAGAGCAGGGAGTGGAAAGCAGAGCAGCAGCTTGGGAAGGGAGCAGAAAGCTAACCAGCAGATGGAGTAAAGGAAAGCATTGGAGCAGCACTTGGGGAAAATGCAGAATGAATTTGTGGCATGCCGGCCAGATTGGTTGGCTCCCACTGCTTTAGAGTTCTAGGCGGAAAAGGGGAAGTTGTAAAAGACACAGAGCACAGCTCTTTTTTTTGTTCCACATAGTGTACATTGATCCTCTTAATGTAAAAGTTGTTACTTGTACAAGTAAAATCTATCAGAACTTCCAAAGACTTGAAAAATTCAGCCTGGGATCTGAAGGCCAAGTCTGGGTTCTCTCGTTATAGATCATCACTAGTAATAAAGGTTGCGTGCAGGTTAAATTGGTCTCTCTGGGACACTTGGGCAAATGTATTGTTAGCAGAGATTGCTGCTCAGGTGTAACTGAGGTTGCAACCCCTATTTGATACATAGTTAACTATTATTTTCAGGCACTAGTCAAGAAACTCACTTGCAGGGATACATTGGTTCTTCAGGGCTGTCAGTAGGTAACAAATAGAAGTCCAGAATCCTTAGACCAGTGATTCTTAACTAGGATGCTGCAGGGTGCCACACAATGCATTGATGGGTTTGCAAACATGATTCACAAGATGACCCCAGAGATTTCAAATCGAAATCCATAGCTGGGGTCTTCTAGAGCTCTTTGCCACAGAAAAACTCAAAAAAAGAGTGAAAACTAAGAACTGCCATTTTTCAAGAGGTGCCTCAAGTCCTAAAAAGGTTGAGAACCAGTGCCTTAGACAAAGCATGTGGGCTGAGTAAAATTTCCACAGCCAGGTTTCTGAGCAGAGTAATGCTTTAAGACCAGAAAACTATAAATTGTCAGAGAATATATTAAGACAAACTGATTTTACAGGTTGAAATGCAAGAATGTATCTCTACCCCTGAACATCATCAAGTCTTGCAGTAAAAGTATTCCTTGTGTTTTTCTTTTCAGTTAATAGGGATATGGTATGTTAGTGAATGGATGGCCACTGGCAAACCTAAAACTTTTCAGCTTGTGGAACTGGGCCCTGGTAGAGGCACTCTTACAGATGATATTTTACGGGTAGGTATAAATAACGCATTCTTTAGGCTTGACTTGCCTATCTCAAGAGTTCTCATAATGCATTGAACCCTGAAATCAGGAATGAAATGCCATTGCATCTGGTGAAGTTTTCATAGCAACTGAATCTGTTTTGATTACTAAAGTACAACTTGAATTTTACCTAGAATTTCTCGGTGTACTCCTGTTATTTTGGTGGAGTTGGGGCTCATAATGAAAAGAAAATACTGAATGCCCCAAGCCTATTTTGCAGATTCACTTCTATTCTAAATACATCTTCACAGAGAGGGTGAGATTATCTCTGTAACATAACCTATAGAAAAGCACTATCTAAGGAAGCAAGTAGATGATGGGATGTTGGTGATATGTAATTTATAGCTCACATTTGAGCCTGCCAAAACCGGACAGCGTTCTAAATACTGAGCATTGTGAACTCCCTTGACTCCACAGGGAATTTTGGAGGCTCATCTTCTTTCAGTGCAAGACTTTCTGATCTTCTGCCGTTTCTCATTTATTCACTTATATGTGCAGTTTGGTTGGTAAAATTTAATTAGTCCTCAATAGAATACAGGAATCCAGTGAAAATATTACAGCTGCTACTTTTTCGTTCATAAACAAGTCAAATGTAATAACGATTGTAAGTATGTGTTTGTAGATGGCTCCTATGAACTCTGTTTTGAAAAACTTGGGTATTGCAGGTGAGCCATTGAACTCTGAAAGCTGTGTTCATTGCAGAGCTCAGTGGAACTGCTCCCTTTATGTCAGGGTTCTTTTGTCATTCTTTAATAGCTAGCATTCAGTTTCATTGCCTTTTTTGTCTCTAAGATATATATATGGCACTGGATTTCTGTCCTCTAGTTCAGTGGTTTTCAAACCTCCAAAAATCACAAAACCCTTTTATATCACTTTTGCTGTGGAACCCCAGCCCATGGGTCTGGACCATCTGAGCTGACATAGAGCCAGGCGATCCAACCCAGTAATGGCAGCGTACCATCTCCTGGCCTGCTTCCCTATTACCCCCCCAGTCTCTTTGCAGAACCTCTAAAGACCTGTTGTGGAAGCCTAAGGTTCTGCCAAACACAGGCTGAAAACCACTGATCTAATTTAAAGACTTCTGTAGAGTCATAGGCCATCCTTTTGCTCTTCTTGCACTCTGTGCCAGGGTTCCTACTGACTTAAAAAGGAGCAAGATTTAATTACTGTAAATGAGCATGGTAGTTCTATGAGAGGCAAAGGTTTTTTGTGGTATCTTTTATTGGACCAACTTGGGACAGATATTAGACCAACTTCTGGGCATAAAGTGTCCTTCCTCAGGTCACAAAAACCCTTTTTTAATATTATAAAAGATATCACTCCTTAATGTCTCAAAAAATCTCTTGCCCCTCATACATTTCTGGATTACCATATCCTGGCTTTCATGTCCTTACTCATATGTTGGACCTTGATTTCTTTTATTTTCCTATCTAATCACACTGATCTCATATTTTGTCATAAGCCAGAGGAAAGAGGACACGAAATTTCCTTAGAGTAGTGCTTTTCAGCCCATGGGTCACAATCCAAAAGCGGGTCGCAAGATTTCAGAGAGTTGCAAGCCACAGGTTGAGAAACACTGATTCCGGGAAAGCACCAAGACTGCAGCAGGACATAGTGGTGGCAGGAAGTTGTCTGCCCCTTCCAGTGGGGGAAGGGGGCAGGGGAGAGCTGCAAGGTTGGGCTGGGTGTTCACAGGGGCAGAGTGGCTGGGAGACGCTGTTCAGGGGGTGGAAGAGGCTGTGACCAGGCTGCCTGGCACAGGACAGCAGCCCCAGCCCAGGGCGGGGGCTACCACAGGCCTCCCCTCCTCCTCCCTCCAACCTATGTCAGGGCAACTCTCGCTCTGCTGCCACCCATGAGCCGGAGCCACTGTGCTTCGGCCCAAGTGGGACAGGGCAGCTGGGGACCCCTCCAGCAGGGCTGGGAGGCAGGAGGGTGGGGGAGGGGGCTGTGGGTTGGGAGTGAGGTACAGTGGCAGGGCTGCGGGGTGGGGGCTGGGGGTCAGGAGTTAGGGATACCAGCATGGTCAGGGGAGTGGAGGGGGCAGCATATAAAGGCCTGCAGCATGTAACTGCTTACCAAATTTATCCTTTTTGTATTTACAGGTCTTTCACCAGCTTGGCTCTTTACTCAATAAATGTAACATTTCTATTCATCTGGTAGAAGTGAGCCCCAAATTAAGTGAGATCCAAGCACTGGCCCTGACAGGGGAGAATATACAACCAGAATCAGATGATACTTCCTCTTTCTACATGAAAGGTACTAGTAAGACTGGAATTCCAATTTTCTGGTACAGAACCCTTCAAGATGTGCCAGAAGGTAGGTGGTTTGAATGTTCTGGTAATGATTGCTTCCTTCTCTAATTCTTGATCTTTTTTTAAACCAGAGAGCTTCTTGGTAGAGTGGTTATAGGTGGAAACATAATTTTGCATAAAATGATTACTACTTATGAGTTTGGGCAGGAGGGGGGGCATAGTCTCAGTAATGGCCACTGCTTCAGGTTTCCCCATGCTTGGGATACCCAGCGTGAGACATTTTGTGAGCCTGTGCAGGTCCCATTGCCTTCAGTTGCACTTGTGGGTTTATGATACAGCAGACAATCAAGCTCATACAGTCCTGGGTTGGGAGTCCAAAAATATAAGCACCTGAAATTAGGGACCAGTTGTGAAAATGTGGTTCTCACAATCTGGGCTTCTGTTGGGGAATAATGGTAATCAGCTATTTCTCAGGGACACTGACTGCCTTCATTTGTTAGAGTGCTTCTTGATTTCCAAATGGAACATGCTGTGGAAGTTTATGTTGAAATATGAAGTAATCTTTTTTCATTTCCTTTTACAGGTAACAGCTTTTATTTAGCACATGAATTTTTTGATGCTCTACCAATACATAAATTCCAGGTACAGCTAGAAGCCCATTGAGAGTGGGACTTTTCTATTTAAAGGATGCTTAGACTATAGAAGTCTACACTATAGTGTAGCACTACAGTGCTAGATTGGGGCTTGTCTTTAACCATATCATTTAAATTTTAAAATACATTTCTCTAATGCAGAGGTGTCAAAGATATGGCCCACAGAGCTCCTGGATAGGCTGGAAATGTAGGGGCATGGCCCACTGCTGAAAACAAGTATATGGAGCCAGATTGAAGACACATTTCAGAGGCAGTGGGGTATAAGCAATGGCTGCATTACAGGACTGTACAAAATTTCATTGGGTGTTTCATTTTGAAGCTGTTTCGATGGGTTTCAAGCTCGAAACAGCGAAATCAAAATGAAACAAAAGACTTTGAAATGAAACAAGGACACTTGAAACATTTCGAAGCCAGGCTTTCTTGGCTTCAGTGCTGGTCCCAGCTGGCAGCAACAGCCTCCTCTCATCCTGTGTGCAGATCTGGGCTCCATGCCCCTCAGGAGTCTGGCACAGCCCTGCAGCCCTCCCAAAGGTGTGAGCCCCCAGATCTGCACACAGGATGACAGCGTGCTGCTGTTCCTGGCTGGAGGCAGCAGCAGCAGTCTTCCTGGCACTTGGCATGGGCTGCACCCAGCACCAGTCCCGGGCAGCAACGGGATAGCCTCTCATCCTGCATGCGGATCTAGGGACCCACACCCCTGCAAGGAGTCCAGCACAGCTCCACAGCCTTCCTGAGGGTGCAGGACCGTGGGTGTCTGGTGCCTCTTGAGTCACCAGTCAGTGACCAGGACGGGGTCCCCCACAGCCAGTCTTACTCCCTGAACTCTCGCAGCCACTTTTGCTGGCAGCCCCGCTCCCCAGCTGGCGCTCGCAAGGGGGAGCACTGGTGCTGCCGTCTGCCCACCAGCTTAATGGGGAGTGCAGCCTGACAGGCAGTGCACATGCACCCCTGTGCACCCCCTACATGTCACCTCTGTGCAGGACCCCAGATCTGCACACGGGATGACAGGAGGTTGCCACTACCGGCAAGTGTCACAAGTTTTGCTTTGAACAGTTTGAGGTGCAGTTTCCCAGAAACTTCTGCACCTATCCCCTTGAAACTTGGGTTTCATGCCCTTGGAAGGGGCTACCATCCCCACAATTTTCATCCGAATCAGGCAAGCAATGACAAAGTTTTAGGCATTTTCATGACCCATTATAGCCTATGGGCGTAACAGTTTTGACAAAACAAAATGAAACAGTGCTTCAGAACGACAAAACAAAACAGTATCCCTTCAAAACGGTGCTGTTTTGCACAGCCCTAGCCTATGCTATTACCACTCACCCTGCTATTATAGAAACTCATTCCCAACAGGACAACACCCTGTCCCTGCTCAAATTCACAGCCCCGCTAGGAACCCTGCATCCTGGGGTGAAAGATGGAGCCTGTGGTCCAGATCTGGCTCTGCAAGGGTGAGTGAGAAGGGAGTGAGTTCGACAATACTGCTCTAAAGGATTTTGCATGACTTAGTGTTCTCAATTTAACTGCTGTAAAATTAAGAGCAATAAAATATAAGCTGTATAGCAGAATGGTTCATTAATGGAAAACATTTTCTTCGTCAGCAGAACTTAATAGGCTTTCAGTTCTGCACAAATAAAAAGTCATGTTGTGATTTATATTGGACTAATAAAAGATGCAAGAGAAATAGATATTCTTATTTCATTGAGTATTACATACCAGTAATGTGATTGGTACAGTATGAAACAGAAAATGAGCAGTTTTAAAGAGCCTTCATTTGTATTCATGACTGTAACAGTTGAAGTAATGGTTTCTAACCTCAGAATAAATTTAAATCTCTTCTGAATGTTGAAACAGGAACTATTCCTGTAAGTTTAAAGCCCAAAGATTGGTTATACACAATTTTTGTGTAATATACACCACATATAATACTCACCTTGTTTTTGAAAGGCAGAATGAATAAGAAAAGGTTTTTCCAGTTATGGCTGCATAGAGCAAGGACAGAGCCTAGTCTTCAGTTGACTCCCCCTCCCTTTCCAGCTTAAGCAGTAGCTAAGGCCTTAACTTTAGTTGAAACTTATTTCCATAGGTGGATCTATGGTTTTGAAAAGAAATAAAGAGTCTCCGAGGCTGTGAAATAGGAGCAGACAGCCAACTTCTCAGAAGAAATGTTAGCTTGATTGGTGGAACATCAAGACCATTAAAAAGGATGAGCAATTATTAATACTTCTGGAGTGAAGAACAAGGAGCCATTAAGTTAACTGACTCTCTCAGCAGCCTGAATAATAATGCGAGAGCTGCTGCACTGTGGAGTGGAAATCTAGGCAGGGTGTTTCTTGCCCAGTCAGAAAGCCACCTTCCCCACATAATACATACATCCCAATTTTGAGGCAAAAGGGGAGTATTGTACATAAGAAAAACACAGTAGTATTTAAATTATGGTAAAAAAAAGTGTGCAGCTAGGTGACTTGTTAGAGCCCTTCATTTACAGAGGAGGGAGCTGAAGGCAGATTTTTTTTCCATGAAGTCTTCTTTATTCAAACTTACTCCCTACATTGCTCTATCTTAGCAGTTGATTCCACTATACCAGTTCCCCCAAGCCTTCGCTAAGACTCATTCAGTTGCCTGAATGAATTAGTTAAGTTTGGTAAATGGGGTGGTCTTTTCTAGGCATGGGCCTAGTACTGTTTTTCCTAAAATATTCAAAAATATATACAAGCCTCTGTGGTTTGGTAAGCTATTTAGATCAGATTGGAGTCTTCATAAGTTACAGTTTGGAATGTAAAATAGCTTTTATTTATCAGAGAACAGAAAAGGGCTGGCGTGAAGTGTTGATTGATATAGATCCAGAAGTTCCAGATAAGCTGCGGTTTGTTCTGGCACCAGCTGTCACCCCAGCTGCCAAATATTTTATACAGGTAAGATTCAAGCTACTGTCAAGCATCTAGTTATTTCCTCTTCCAGTTACTATTTTTGAATCCATCCATTTCTCACCCCAATCGCAACTTATTCAGCAGGGAATATTTGGTTTCATACTACATCATCAGGTGAGTGATTTATCACCATATATGCTGTGTGAGGCTTGTAATTTCTGGAACAGTGTTATCTGGGTATATTAGAAACAACAAACAATTACAATTTTGACATTTGGAAGACAGCCAAGTCCTTACACATTTCAGTATTTTAAGTTAGAGCAGATGAGCTCAATGCAACACTTTTCCAGATGAATGCCACTTTTCTTTCCTAAATCATTGTCTAGTTTTAAATAGCAGTTTAACTGAATAAAGCCTTTGGTGATAGTGTTATGGTAATGTCATGACAGTTGAACCTGATGGAGGTGGTCTGCCTTCTGATTAGAAAGACAGTTCTCTTCATGCTCCACTGGGGAACGGTGCATGAGCTTGTCCTCTGTTAACATTTTAATGAGAGAATTGTGACATGCTGTCTGAAAAAGCCATAGCCAAAACCAACTTGAGTATCTATGAAGACAGCCTAGAGCCTGATTCTCAAACAGGGTACTGTAGGAATGGGGTGCCTCAGCATTAGCCTTGTAAAAGAGAGAATGGAGGAAGGAAAAGGAAACAAATCCTAGCCTACAGCCTACTCTTCCCTGCAACTACAGATCTGTGGCTCAGGCTTAGACTCTTTATAAAGTCATCTCAAGACCCCTGGTAGAGATCATCCTTGAATTGAGGGATTGCTGATGAGGAGCCATGTTAGGGGTGCAAGTATAAAAGTCACAAGATAAACCCAGAGATTGCCAGAAAACTCCTGACCTGGAGGAATTGCTTTATTTTCCTGTAGTAAAACAAGCTACTAAAAACTAAAGAGTTCACATTTTCAGGAGTCTAATGAGGTTGAGAGCCACCAGCCTGCAGTATGATGTACAACCCTAGTAAGACAAAGCAAATTACAAGGGAGGAAGTAAGAGTGAAAAACTCTCATTTCTCCAGTTACTCAGCATGCTCGTCAATTTCTGTAGTTTAACCCTTGATCCTGCATTAGGATGAAGAACCAAGGGACCATGTGGAAGTATGTCCTGATGCTGGTGTCCTCATTCAGAAACTCGCTTGCCGCATTGAAAAGGATGGAGGAGCTGCATTGATTGCTGATTATGGTCATGATGGAACCAAGACTGACACTTTCAGGGTAAATTTGGTAGTTACCTTGCTCTTTTCTGGATCACACTATAGGAAATTGCTGTCATTAGTAGCACAAGCCAACATTCTGAAAAAAGTGTATCCAGGTGAGACGCACCTTAATGGCATTACTGTTAAATGGTATTAACAAACTGCTGCAGTCTAGACTACATTTGGGCAAAGAACTGCTTATTTGAAGGGTATAGAGAAATAGGGGCTTGTGTGGCAGGGGAGGGATGAAGGAGAAGGATCCTTTCCACCGGTAATTCAATTTTAAAATTACTTTTTGCCCCACATGCATCTTTTCCCAGTTTATTCTTGGTCTTCTGTCACGTTTTGGTGACAGGGAGGGTAGTGGTTGAGGAGGCGTTTCTGTTATTTTTTCAGGGCTTCCGCAATCATAAGCTTCATGATGTTTTGATAGCACCGGGTACTGCAGACTTGACAGCAGATGTTGACTTCAGCTACCTCCGAAGGATGACCCAGGGAAGAGTAGCTGCCTTGGGGCCTATAGCACAACAAGAATTCTTAAAAAATATGGGCATTGATGTCCGGCTACAGGTATGGTTCTGTATGTGCACATAGACACTACTGCTGATCCATAGGTGCTACTTCTGGTACCAGATCTTTTTTTATTTAAAAACCTCTTGTTTTAAATAGGCCAAGGCTATTGGTATTTCTGGGCAAATCAAAACCATTTCCAATTCCTTAAATAATTATCCATTAACTTATATTTGAAATGGCTCTACCATCCATGGTCTGTATTTTAAAAGTAATTTTATGCCAACAGTTGATCCTCCACTCAACAGCGTGGCTCTCACCTTTCTACACTTGTATTATCCTACACAGTAAATGGAAGGAGGAGGTGGACAGTGTATCTGAAGTGAGAGAGAGAAGACAAGTAGTTACCATATAGCAAACATTAATTGTTTTCCTTCCAGGTACTGTTGCAGAATTCACACGATGTGACAGTTCGTGAGCAGTTGATTCGTGGCTACCAGATGCTTACCGATCCCAAGAAAATGGGAGAGCGTTTTTATTTTTTTGCACTGCTGCCTCATCATAGACTTAAAAGTTCTGACAAGCAAGTGAATCCAGGTCACGCAAAATCTCCTGTCTCTGCACCTATTGCTGGATTTGGTGAACTGCTGTGGCAGTAAATCCAAAAGTTCCTATTCTTAATAAAAGAGGAAAGTTTTCCATGCTAACCTATTAAAAGAATGACAGTAAAAAGTCTATCTTTACACACACACACACAAAATTAAGAAAATAACCATGGAATTTTCTTGCGAAAGTCACCACCTTGCATAATTACAAATACTGTCAAGATGTATCCACATTAGTCTGTCTTCGTGCTAATCTGTAAACACGAAATCTCCCACTTTTGTCCTACTTTCCCAGGCAGCTTCCTTGTTTATTACCTCAGGTGTATCAGCACTTCAGTGCTGGCTGGAGTCCTAAGAAAAAGGGTCAGACACATGCCCCACCCCCACTTTTGTAAGTATTTCCTGCCAGTCACAAGCAATTTTATTTTCAGCCCTGCTATTCACTGTTGTTACTGCAACATCCTGTAGTTTAATCAGTTGGAGGCAACTAGAATGACCTGCCAGAAATGGAGCAAGTTTTACACACTAACAAACTCACTGGACATTAATGAAAATAGGTTTCAGTAGAGTTTTACTCTTCAGCTTAAGTCTTGCTATAAAGCTTAGCAAAGCACCCTGTGAAGTTAAAGGTTACTATTTCTTTTCGACAGTCTAGCAGCCAGCCATGTTTTTTGGCAGCAGGTCAGAATAGTCCAGTTCATGTCCAAAGCAAGCCAGCACTGGACCTAGCCATTGCCACTGCTTCCCCATGCTGGCACATCTATGTGGAACACAGCACAGGTGAATACCCTGCCACCTGGTTGCAACATGGGCAACACCCCCTCTACAAACCACTCCTAAAGCTCCAGATCTGCAGGCCAGGTCTAATGGCTCCATGGGTCAGATCCAGCTGATAGGCTATAGACTGCCAACCTCTCACCTACTGGACGCGAAAAATGAGTGGTCATATACAACTACTTCTTTCTCTTCTGCTCCATGGAAGAAGCAAGCTGACAGTACAGTGTGGGAACAGGAACAAGGAATCTCTTCTTCCCATTCTTAATGCAGCTGCTCCAGATAGGGAAGCATAATTATGACTTGAATTAAAGGGGAAATAGTGAAGTACCTAATAGCAGGCCTCCTTTGTACACCTAATAAGTATTTTATGTTTTACCACTGCTTGTCACATGCCAGGTTGCAGTCTCCCTTCAGTGTTGTTACAACGTCACTGTTACAATGAACAGGAATTATGTACAACCTACAATATAGCGTATGCAGTAGGTGCGTTTTTCTTTCCTCACAGTTCTAAGCCAGATTCTGCACCACTGCAGTAAACAGGAGTTAAATCAAGCTTTAAGAGCTGTTACGTTAATGAAAGATTAGGCTCTTTAATAAACTTTAAACAAAAGAAGAAAAGATTTTACATCTCTCATGTAGCAGTATTGAGAATACACTAGTATTCTGGTACAGCTTCAGGACATTAAACAAAATATATAGAGAATAAAAATAAGTGATCTCTTACAGCATTCAAAATTAAATAGCAGCATCTGGAACTGAGCAAAGCTTTAAAAAAAGGCAATTAAATATAGCAAAGGAATGTGTAAAATTCTTAAATTTGAACTATAGGATGTTCCTGAATTTCTACTGGTTTGGTAAAAGAATGAACTACAAGAAGAAACTGCTACAAGAGGATACTGGACTATAATCCAGAATTCAGCAATATGAAAGTGAAAATCCAAAACATTTCCCATTAAGGGATACTACAACAGATAAACCCTCACACACTTTTAATATATTACAATTTAATAGTAAGTAAAGTAGTTGTGAAATGTCCTCTGGATTCTAAATATGGAGGTCAGGAACCATCTTCCAAGTCACTGTTCATAAGATTTGTGCTAAAGAGCTGTTGTTTTTGTAGGTGCAGTAAATTAACCCAATTTCCACAGCTATGAATGGATCAACACAAGTACAGACACAAAAAGTTGTTTCAAAGGACATTTTAAAGCAAGGGGAAGGAAGGAATTCATGCAAATGGAACAGGACAAATCTGATAGGGAAATAAATTTTATTTTCAAGCTTATCAGAGGATATTTACAAACAATGGGAAGTATAAAAATATAAAAAGTACTTGACAGTGTCCTTTTGAGGCTATAAGTTTTACAAGAGCTTTTTTTCTAGCATCATAGCACTACTTGCATGAATGCAATGTATTTCATTGGCGGAGGATTTTTTTTTTTAAATGCATCTTACCGCCATGAAAAAGTCACAGGATAAGAGAAAGGGGCATGAAAAACTAAGCAAATTTTACTAATAATTTCTCTTCTAAATTTTTTGGTTTTGGTAGGTTAACTTTCAACTCCAT
This sequence comes from Crocodylus siamensis, assembly GCF_052110815.1. NCBI lineage: Eukaryota > Metazoa > Chordata > Crocodylia > Crocodylidae > Crocodylus > Crocodylus siamensis. Next base: position 147,451,166 of record NC_143395.1, on the reverse strand, counting down.
AATCTTATCTCCCAACCTCGTGAAATCTAGATTTTAACAATCTGTACTTTAATATTAAGCCCATTCTCATTTTTTTAATTGAAATTGGGAATTCTGAGTAGCTCCTTTTTGGAAAGCAGCGCTTCAGAGGGGAAATGGAGCATAGGCCTCTTACTCCACTAAAACTAGCTTCTCCTCCAAGCCTGCTTCAGTGCTCCCCCCAGTCCCTGCCTTTAAATGCAACTGAAGGTCTTGAAATGAGTTAACAACATCAAGTCAAAGTTTAGAAGCAGCCCAACCACATCTGAAGTGAAGGCAGGCTAAGGGGAAAATGGCGTCTCTGAAATTTGTCACCTGAGAAACGGAAACAGCTAAAAAAGAAAGCATTTCTTCCAAAAACTGGTCGCTAACAGCCCGACAACTCCAGAAGCTATCATTCTACTTCAAAAACTAAAATTATTCCTTCCTCTCAGTAAAAAGACCAATCTGCAAATCTTCCTTGGACGGAGCTGCAAAGATAAAGAATAAATTTCATCTCCCAGTGTAATTCCCTTACACTGCTTCAGCAGCACACGTGGGAGTGAATTTGCCCAGTGTAGGAATGATGTATAAAGCCCACTGCATTAGCCTGAGACTATGGGCATGCTAGGAGATGGCATACGTAAGGCAAGGAGTATACAGAGCACAAATCACCCCATTGGTGGCTGTAGGGAGAAATCATATAATGACACAGTCTCAGAAACAAACCAGTATTCCAGGTAATGGGGTAAAGGTGACTGCTGTCCCATTTGGGAAGGCAGTTCAGAATTTCACTCTATGGGGATTAAGCTGCTTGTAACATGGATCTCTACAAAATGGAGCAACAGAATCTGGGCTGAGAAAGACCAACACGAAAAGGGTATGTTATGGACCCAGCTCTACTCTCAGATATGCACTTGTGCCATATCCACTGATATCACTGCCAGTTCACATGTGTATGTAAGAACAGCTGATAACCCTGAAACAACTTTGCAAAACCATCATTAAAAATCTACTTCCCTGCCCTTACCTGAATAATGACAATGAAAAATTAACATTTTAATACAAAAAGTTAGCTCTTCTAAGAAACTGGGGCTGCACCAAAGGTTTCTACTGCCCTTGCAGTTAAAACCTAGGAGTATTTACTTAAAAAATAAAATCATGACAGAGGTGTCCAAAGCTAACTTCAGTTTCAGAACTGGGAGTGGTTATCTGGGATATACAGAACCATGCATCAACTCCCAATGTGACTGCATTCACATGATGCAAAGAGAAAATCTATGCTCATTAAACAAATTAAAAAATGTTACATGGAAGATTTTTTTCCCCCCCTTCTGCCTCCATGTAAAATACTGGGCACAGGATTTTCTTGAAACCATAGACTTGGGATGCTGACCTATCTTCTGGCAGCATCATTTCTGAAGGAAGCTGCAGCACTCAATGGCTGAGCATCTGTAAACCGAGGTCTATTAAAAAGCTACTTGGGAGTGTCTCTGGGCCTCACAAATTCAGTTTCATAAAAATTACAGGGTTAAGGAAAGTAGCAGAGGAAAAAAGGTGAGAGGGGAGTGCAGGTGAAAGACTGGAAAGCAAAATGTGGTAGTAGGTTGAACTAGGAGAGACTGATGCTTTGTTATATTGTCCCAGCAGCAGCCATATGTAGGCCTGCAGCCACTTTAACTTCTGTTCTCTTGAAACTGGAAGTGGGGCCCTAATTCCATTTAGAAAAGGAGTACAGAAAGCACCTGTTAGGCCACAAATATTGGTGAAAAGGTAAGTTCAGGGCACCTACAATGAGTATTCAATATTAAAATGTTTGGTTATTCAAACTAGAAGAAATGCATTTTATATGGTTTCTGTAGTTTTTCACACCCTCCCACAAGAAACTATTTTCCCAGGGGAAGGATATGCTACATAAAGCCTTGTGAGCTATTTGTGTATTATATGGGAAATTAAGGCAAAACGCCATTGGTATTTATCCAAGGCATGTGCAAATCTTGGACACTAATGTACATCCTACCGTGGTTTAACGGACAGCATTAGGGACTTGGATTTTTGATTGTCTTTTCTTTAGATTGTCAGTTAACATTCATTAGGAACATAAAATGAGGTCTTGCTATCTTCTTCCAACATCTGGAGAAAGGTCTTTCAATTTGACAGGGCTATAAGCAACCAGTCTAACAGTAACAAACTGTTCTTTCACCTGTCAGAGTATACAACCTAATTCAGCATATTTTGATGCAATTTAGTCAAGGTATACAATATTGAGTTCTTTTTACAGCCTCTTGCCACAATTTACAACCTAGCAAAGGGGAGATGTATCTAAATACCAGAAAACAGTACTCTATGGCTTAGTAAATAAGGGAGTAGGAAACAATAAAAAATTGTTATTGCGTAGGCTACAAAAACGTGGAAAATGCACACCACACATTCAGTCTGTATGCATTACACATCAGCAATGGCTTTGTAACCATGTAGCTAGTGAAATGTTACCTAACTTGTTATGGGCTTATCCCACTGTCAGATCACATTTCATAGTTGAAGTTAAGAGATGGAGAAACATTTTTCAGATCACTTCATCTAGCTGCCTGCCAGTGCAGGATCCTTCATGGTTTGGGGACTGAATCAATGAACATCATCCAAAGGAGTAACAGCTGTTCAGGAGAATATCAGCATCAGTTTCTGCCTGGAGTGCCTTTCTGTAATGCAGTTAGCATGATGAAAATTAAGGGTCTTCTTCCATATCGTCTGGATTTGGAGCCATAATGAAATGTTGGGGGTATTCAAGGTTGTGCTCATGAGCATGTTCTTTCCAGCGAGCGTCATCACTCTCATGGGTAATGTAACGCTCTCCAATGCGAGTTTCAAACTCTCTCAGGTCAAGCCAAGTCTGATAATCCTTTAAAAACAAAACGGGGACTAGTTCAAGAAACTTTATAGCAGCACAATAGTCAGAGAAATTTCGCAGTTCTAGATTTTAATTGAAGATGATTAACTGGAAGACAAAGATCAATCAAAATGAGACTAGGTTCCCATGCAGTAGCCTAACCTGAAATAAATTAAATCCCTCCGATTTTAATTCTACAATTAAATTTAATATCTGTAATTTATCAAAGGTAAATGATTCCAAAACAGACATATAACAACTGTGACACTAGGTTAAAATTAAATTATGTATATAAAAATATTATCGTTGCAATTAAAACACTAATCTCAAAGAACTGCCGACTGGGCTTTTCCTTCAGAATTCCCTAGACACAAAAACAGAGATTAAATAAAGAAGGGAGAGGAAGCCATAGGGCTGTGCAAAACAGCACTGTTCTGTTTTGACTTGAGTTTCAAGGTTTGAACAGGACAGTGTTTTATTTTGAATTTCACTGAGTTGAAACACCTGTTCCATTTCGCTTCATCCAAACAGGCTGTCCCGACGTTTTGCCTGACCATCCCACTGGGGAAACGAACACAGCCCAGTGGGGCTGAGTTCCCATCTCTCTTTCCCTTGCTAGATTGGGCTGGGGATGGGAAGTCAGCCCAGCTGGGCTCAGTTCCTTTCCCTAGCTCAATAGTCGAACTCAGCCCACCTGGGCTGACTTCCCAACCCCAGCCCAATCATAGCACTGGGGATGGGAACCAAGCAAATCAGGCTCGGTTCCTTTCCCCAGCCCAATCGCAGCACTTGGGAGAGGAACTGAGCCCGGGTTCAATTCCCTTCCCCTGCACTGTGATCAGCTTCTCGCAGTCCAGCGGCGAGGGATGGGGAGAGCCAGGGCTGCACTCCCACGTGCTGCTGAGCGCGCAGCCCTGGTTCCCTGCCCCCCACCCCCATCTCCCACCACTTCGTTGCTGCCTTTGAAACGTGAAACATTTCAAAACTTTCGAAACATTTCAATTAGTCTCATTTTGTTTCAAGGCTGTTTTGAAGCCCTTGTTTCAATTCGATTTCACTGTTTCAAGCTCAAAATGAGTTGAAACAGTGTCGAATCAAAACAGCTGGCAAAATTTCACACAGCCCTAGAAGCCAAGCATAAACCACACTGGCAGTTTTCTCTCAACTCCATCCCCCAGCTACAAGTTGCCTCTTCTGGAATGAGTACAAATCATGTTATAAATTACACTTTGTTCTGTTCCTAAGATCCATGCACAAGCCTGGTGAAGCTGAGTGTATCAATAATTGACAGAACTGAGTGGAAAAAGAAGTGGGCTATAATGAGCAAAACTCTACATACTACTGTTAGATAGGAAATAAAGTAAGTCTGGGACAGACCAAAAAAACTGATACACTATTGTCTTTCCAATTATAGGCTGGCCCTGCATATAAACTGATCTCAGATTTTCAGGTTTAATTTTTGGAAGAATATCCTCTCCTCACTACGCAAGTCACTAAGTACAGATAAAATCCTTGATCAGTTACCCAGCCATTGAGACCTTTCCCCACACAAGCTGAGCTCACCATCTTGCAGCCACTGTAATTAAGCACTCATAAGGACACTCACTATTGTACAGAGTAGATGACAGTACGGCACTATTATGGGCCTGCTGCAGTTATCTGCTCTGCCATCACTATGACCAACCACTGTGGCCCCAAAAGGAGCCATGAGTTATCTTCTCCTATGTACAACAGTGCCATATTCTGGTTACAGGTCAACTCTATGCAAGTCAAGGGTGTTTTTATAGGTCTTTTGAAGGGGAAAAGGCAGACCTCTAATGAGAACACTACAGTAACCCTTGAAAGTACAAGGCAAGAATCCTATCAACATGATGAAGGAAGCCATCAGGAGATGGAGGGTTCCCAAAGATGAGGGGGGAGAAGGAATGGGCACATTCAATGTTAAAGTGTTATCCTAGTTGCCGCCTCAGTGGTTACAAAGCATGGCAGTAGTATTTTAAACATAAAATCAATCTTTTATAAAGTTCTCTGAATCTAAAATGACAGACATACAGCTCTTAGCCTAGCAAATAAAAGAGACATTAAGTTTCTACCTGTAGCCATGGGTGACTAAGAGATTTGTCAACACTGAAACGTTTCCTCATCTTCACTTGAAGCAGATTGTTGATTAAATCAATGGCTGGAAGGAAGAGACAATAATAAAAAAAGTTCAGCAATTTTACAGCATTAATACAAAATTTATTTATAGTACGTGCAACACCAAAATGGTGACCTAAAATATATACCCTATCTTTATGAAGCTGAATCATACCAATGATTTCTAAGACTTAACACAAGTGATAGGTCCAAGCATGAACAATCCTAAGCCTTGGTGATGTTTGGCTTTAGATCTGCATATTCTGGTTCATCCACTTCATTAAAAAGACTGGACCAAAACTCCAGATACAAACTACCCTGGACTTAAGATTGCTCCGGAGCAAAATTCCAACTATATGCAGATATTTTATATGTATCTGTATATCTGAATGTACATACACAGTTGTACTTAAACAGTCAATAACATATTTTAAAATATGAAACAACATGTAGCCTTGCAAAATGTAACCTTTTATTGGCTTTCAGAAAAGATACACATCCTTAATTCTAGTTCTCCTGTTTTTAACCTCAGCAAAGTTATCCAAGCTATATTTTTTTCCATAAAATAAGCTATTGTGTCAACTTTTATCAAAACACTTTCTGAAAATCTGGATATTAAATCCATTGGTCCCTCTCTTCACAAGAATAATACTTAAATGTAATTACATTTAAACAAGATTTTTCACATCTATTATATTACTTTGCCAGAGAGTCATTAAGCTGTCAGCAATTTTCACACTTCTGTGGGACTCAAACTCATAATACAATTCAAAAACAATTAATTAAAAAAAAAAAAAACCAAACAAACTATACAATATAACAATTTTAAAGAACATATTATAAGTGTTCTCTCCAATTTCTTTACCTTCGCTAGAAATTTCCTTCCAAGGGTTTGGTGGATACATAAATGCTGCGTTTTGGATTTGATCATTTATATCTTCATCCTCGTTAAATGGGAATGTACCACTAAGGCTTACATAGATGATAACTCCCACTGACCACATATCCAGAGAGCGATTGTAACCTTTACTCCTGAGCACTTCAGGGGCAAGATAAGCAGGGGTTCCCACCACAGAGCGCCTAAAAGACTTTTCACCTATGATGCGGGCAAAGCCAAAGTCACACAACTTCACCTGTAAAAGTAGCACAGAACCGTTAAACTGACAATCTTCTGGTTAACTTCACAGATGTTTGAGTGCCCAAAAAAGAGACCCCTGGCATAAATTATAATTCTGGGGTGATTAGAGTATTAATCATGCAATAAAAATGGCAACTGGCCACAATTTCATCATATTTATGATAGCACAGAACACCAAACCAGCCACAAAGATATTACTCAAAAAACATCTTTGTGGCTGGTTCGTATGGCACCATAAACTGAATGTGTGGAATGCCCCATCACCCCAATACTGACAATCAGTTGATAGTCCATGTCAGGATGCAGGCTTACCAGGACGTGGCACCTTGGAAAGCCTTGCTCTACAGCCTGCAACCTTTAAAGCTTTTTATGGTGCCAGGTCCTGGCAAGGCTCAGGACATGAAGCAGCTCTGGGGGTCTGGCACACAGACAGCTCCTTCCTGGAGGTGGGGAGATGACACAGCCCATCCTCAGCTGCATACACCAGTTTGGAGGAGGCGCCTGACATGAGAAGTGTGTGTGGGGGGGGAGGCGCGGAGGAATGCTCCCCCATCCCCAGCTGCTCGTGCCAAGCAGCTCTTTACATGGAGCAAGTGCAACCAGGAATGGAATAGCTTTCCCATCCCCAGCCGCACAGGCCCCTTTAAAAATGGATCAGGCACGAAGAAGCATCTCCCATCTGCTGCTGCCTGCACTAGTTTAGGGAGGCCCCCAACATGTGTAGTGAGGAATGGGGAAAGCTCCCCCATCTCCAGCTGCATTTGTCTGTTAAAAGAGCTGGTCAGTGTTAGCAGCTGGGGATGAGGGAGGTACATCTTTAAACTGGCTTCCGCACCTCCAGCTGTGGCATGGGGGGCACCATGAGCTCAACATCAAGGAGCTTCTCCCCAGTGTCAGGCTTACAATGCTTGGGAACATATAAAAGCATGCAGGCATTCAGCCAGGGCTCCCAGCTGCACACATGCTTTTTAAAAGTCCAGGGTGTCACGGATCCAACAACTGGGGAGGGTCTGCTTCCATGTTCAAAGTGAGGTACAGCCCCTCCCCACATGCTGGCATGTGATTGGGGTTTGAGGAAGTATGTCCCATTCCCACTGCTACACAAAGCATGGTGTCTGCAATTTGGGGAATAGGGTTTATACTTTTTCAGACTCTAGTCACTCAACTGCCTTAGCATCTACCAGCAGCCAGAGTGTGGTACTTAGCATTAGTTCTGTCAACATATTTAACAAATCAGACATATTGGGGGAAAGTATTATGAATAATATTAGTGCTGCATTATAGAATGATACACAAAGTTAGCCTGCTACAAAAAAATCATGCTAGTTAGAGGAACTAAACTATTAGCAGTTTGTATTCTGTTCATGCCTCCGGGTCCTAACCAAGATCAAGGAATGACCCACTGATCAGTCCCTATCAGAATGTTAGCCAGACCCAACCAAGGGGGACTTTCAACCTGCATCTCTGACTTCTTAGCCCACTGCTCTAATCATCTCACCACAGGCTAGCCATTATCAGTCTCCTCTCTAGCATTTCTTTTTGAGCCATCCCATTGGGCATTCACAAGAGGGAGATATGTGGGGTAAGGAAGAACAGAGTGAGCTTGAGGGTGAGCTTGTGTGGCTCAGCAAAAAAGGGTCTTGATCTGGAAGCAGGGAGTGAGGGGTGTTATTTTCTTGCCTAATTCCTTGTTCCTGGTGAGGCAGAAACTTCCCCACTGCCCTGTTCTCCATGTATCAAGTATTAAATGCAAAGTGCAGTGGCTCAGCTTCACAAAGAACACTGGAAAGGAGACTAGATAATACCTAACCTGTGGTGCTGTGGTAATAGAAGGGAAGAGGCAGAGAGAGGCAGGTCCAAGGGGGAGGACACCTAGAACCTGACTGTCCTACTTCTTGGTCAAGTGTCATAATCACTCAGCCATTTCGACCAAAATATGTGACGGCCCTCCTTTGTCTCTCCCCCACACCCATTAGTTATGGTTTTCTGGCCAGCTACATGTTCATGACTTCCCCATCCCCAGCTGTACCATGAGGGACAATACATCCAAGCAGTACATACAGGTCAGGTGTGCTTACACATCCATGCACATACCTAGGCAGCCCATAGTCTATTGTGCATATTCAGTCTGCATGTGAATGCTTATGTATCCACACTGTAAGGGTAACAATCACAACCTGTGTGAAAGCACCAAAAATCCACTTACACAGCTAGAAAGCTCTCATTTAGATTGGAATCTTATTTCCCTTTACACACTGAAGGTCAGGCACAGTACTTAAAGAGAAGAACAAACTAAACTAAATTCAGGCAAATTCAAGTAATTCTAGCTAGATTTTGGCTGCAATCAGCATAACACTGCCACGTGACAGGCTAATTTTGAATCCTCAAATCCAAAAAAATTAACAGCAAAAGGAGATTAACAGCAAAAGGAGATATTAGTTAAACCTTTACTCACTTGAGGGAATGGCTCTGCTGATGCTAGTAGTACATTTTCCGGTTTTAAATCACAGTGCACAATATTTTTGAAGTGTAAATTTCTCAAAGCAACAAGTATCTAAAAAAAGAGAAAACACATTTTCAGAATTAACAGAGGCACAACAAGTGCAAGCGTCTGGGCACTAAAGATGACATACTAAGTCAGGGTCAGCAACCTAGGGCCCAAAAGAACAATTTTATTTGGTGTGCAAAGCCCAGCTATTAGTGGTGATTCGCATGCACACAGGCAAGTCAAAAGCTCCAGCCCATTGCTCCTAAATGTAGCTGAGCCCTATAATAAGCAATGCAATAATTCAGGGCTGAAGACTTCAGTTTTTCAGCACATTGATGGAATACAAAGGTGTTTTTTCTTCTTGCTTCCCTAATCAAACTTTCAACTGGTGTTATTTTTTTGTTTTTTTTAAACCACACATACATGTACCTTTGAAAAAACTTAACTTTTGATGTCCCTTTAAATGTAAACAATTAACCTTAAAAAAACTACTAGTGAAGACTGCCATTCAAAATAAAAATCTGAATTCTTTTCACATCATTTCAACCTCTATTAGATATGAAGCCTACCATTATTGCTGTGTCCCCTGAAAAATAATGACTGAATCTAGACTATCCTTTAGGGTACATTCAGTTACTACACAAGCATAAGAGATCAAAATCTGCCTATGAAGTAAAGGGGTCAGACGGCAATGGAATACCAACCTGGGTTACCATGAATTTGGTTATTCGTTCTGGGAGCCTACTTTTCTCACTGGACAAAATCATCTCTAGCATATCTCCATGCAGCTTTTCCATCACAACAAAGACCCGTTCTGGAGTTTCAAACATACATTCCAGGTTTACAATCCCAGGGTGGTGCAAATTCTAGAGAAAGGTTAACATGAAGAATGTGAATCTCAGACAACTGGCTCTACACTTCATTGATACAAATACAGAAACAAAGTTCTGAATTACGATCACAAAAGCAAATCAATTGAGAGTTATATAAGAAACAAAGGCCTAAGACAAACAAATGAAAATATTTTAAGGTAGAAAGACTTAGCACATGAAGTGTTGGCAGGCTGACCATTGGAACTAACTGTTCTATTTAACTGAAATTATATCCATGGACTGTCTACAAAATAAGCCACTTCAAAATCAGACACAATTAGATAATACAGAGGTAAGAAGAAAATATATGGACAGATGGGCAAGAAAAGTAGCTATCCAAAAATCACATGAATTTGTCTGCTTCTTGGGGCAGTCACCAGTAAGCCAAGGTACATGTCACTGGGCCTAGTGACAGCAGCAAATAAACAGCAGCTAGCAAAAATGTATTGATTTTGCTGACAATCAGGCTCCCTGTTCTTTCAGGGTGGCTTGGCACATTAGTTACAAATCTACATTTTTTCTAGAACAATAAGCTCAAACGTATATTAAAAATGCATCTCCCTGTACCTGCAGAATGGCCACTTCATTGCGAAGCTGACTTTCCTGTTTTGTAGGGAATCTCATTTTATCAATGACTTTAATGGCCACATCTCTTCCAGTCTTCCTATGTTTTCCTGAAAGAAAAGTGACATCAGTTATCATATGGCTGAAATAATCATTGCTCTTTATAAAAAGTTACAGGGAAAAGGTATATTTTCCAGAAGTATAAGTGTTCAATACCTGCCTGACACGAGTCTGACAAGTTCTAATCCTGAAATGCAGGCATTTTCTGTGCATACTGCTTTGCTGTCTAGTCTACACATTGATAAATGGTACACTAAGTAAAATTCTCTCTTATGCAGATGACCTATACATCATTAATCCCACATGAAACTACAAAATCCCGGCTCCCACTTCCAGGCTGATGTTCATGGCAGGAATGGCTATGAGGAAACAGTAGGAATCCTCTCTTGTGTTGTTCCAGAGCTCAGAAAGAATACTTTTACAGTGTGCAGGAACCTACCATAAAGATTTCATAGACATCAGGGCTGGAAGGGACCTCGGGAGATCATCGAGTCCAGCCCCCTGCCCAAAGGGCAGGAAGTCAGCTGGGGTCATAGGATCCCAGCAAGATAAGCATCCAATTTACTCTTGAAGGTGTTCAATGTAGGTGCTTGAACCACCTCCGCTTACAAGCCTACACATATCACCATTCCCCCCCGTCTTCCACGTTCTCATACAGGTACTTAAATGCCTGCCTCTGACTTAGCTGGTACAAACTCCAGTGCCAGCAAGGCAGCACATCCTTATGCAGACGCAGAATACATGAACTAGAAAGGAAATGGATAAGTGCCAGGGAGCAACATTATGTACAAGCTTAACCTCGAGTAAGAGTTGTATGCATGAAGGACAACACAGCATTCCCCAGGAGATACAACACCATCATCAAAAACACTGACTTGAGGTTAGGGGAAGCATGTAGGTGCTGGGGCTGCACCACTCAAGTGGAATTTATACCAATTCAAGGTGAAACAGCCTGCCTTGCCTTACAGAGAAGAAATGTTTCAAGTGCTGAGTGTAGCTGTCTACCCAGTTTCGCTCCCCGCAACCCGCTGTACCTACACCAAGCTGTTTTCTAAAACATCAAAATTAAGCTCTTAATTAAGAGGCAATGTTAATTAGATCAGACACAGGAAAAACTAATAATCTAACAAATTAATATTAAATCTAGAATGAGTTTGTAACAAAACAAGAACATGGAAATATCTGCTCGAAAGTGCTGAAATCTTTCAGAAAAGTATACAGAAAAATATACAACTGTAGTGAGAAAGGCATAGAGAATGCTATATACATTGTCAGACATACGCTACAAGGTCGCCAAACTACAGTCACATAAAACAACCTAGCTAGTAATTCTGTATTCGGTATGGGTGGCCTTGACTTACTCAGGTTATAGCAAGTTCATGAAGTAATCAACATGACACTGTACCTGCCTTAAAAATTTACATATAAATAAATGATCAAAAGCATAAGCTAATTTCCACTGGACAAAATGAGGTCAATGTAATGAAGACCTGATTCAAGTTCCAACTGCCAGCAAGGCAATCAATCAGTGATTGCAAAACAAAATAATTAAGGCAGATTAAAAGGTCTATGAAAATGTGATGTAGCCTAGAATGACAGAGGAAAAAGTTTTGCGTGGATTTTAAAATACCTATTTGCACTTTTTTTTTTGTTATTCATTATCAATACTAAACAAATCCTTGGGTGACAGGAGCCACAGAAATAAATCTAAAAATTACAGACCTCCACAGGGTTAAAAATATCTAACAAATGCCAAGGAAGAGATCCTAGCTCTACTAGATAGTACATTATGCCAAAGTGCAAAAGAAATAACATCAATAGTAGACTAACACAAAAACCAAAATATAAACATTAAACTTCAGACTATATAAGCAGGTGACCATTAGACTGACAGATATGTAGTACAGGAGGATAAACTAGAGTTGCATGAACACAAAAAAGAATTAATATTAAAAATGCAGGTTCAAAACCATTTTAATGCATAGGCCTTGAATTTGAGAGTGCTAGCAAACCTTTCTACCAGTCAATCTTCCCCTCTATTCCTCAGTATTTTCAACTCCTTTAATTCCTGTTTCTTCTAATTGTTTAGAGGGGACAAAAAGAAATAAAATTATGTACTGTGTTCTGCAAAAAAGAGAAGGGGTCTCCATTCTAAGCAGTAAATGGAGTGCCTTAGTAAAACTCTCAAATCCATGGGTTTATAACAATGAAAACAATGCCTTAAATTACTCATTGAACATTATTTTGAAGCAAGTAGAACCAAGTTTTTATTTCATTAAAAAAATAATTTTATATGAGGCTATGAGAGGCAACCTGTACTGTCAGCAATAAAGGAATACAGTATAATCAATGCAGTCAGTATGCAGCACTAATATTAGATTACTGTTATGGGCTCTATCATTTTCTTGTATTTTTATTATCCTAAGATAAATTGTAAATGATGTAATTGAAGAATCTGAACAAATGTTTTCATCTGAACATTAAACGTGTCAGCCACAGAATCAAGGAGCAACTGTACAAAACATCAAGGGAGTTATATACAAAGGACAGAATAACTGTGGGAGTAAGCCAGAAAGTGAATACAAATATAGTTTAATTGTCTGTATTTGTATTATAGTCATTCATCCCCTGGTCCATATTTTAAAGGGACTCCTTTATGTACAATATTGCACTTTAGAGACTCAAAAAGGCAAAAAGTTTTTGGATTAAGCAACCAGCCTGTTAATGTACATCTCTATCACAAAAACTTGCAAAATAAGGAAAAAAATTTAAGCAGCACAGCTAATACACAAAGGTAAAGTCACAATGCTTCCTTGACAAAGGAGACAAAATGACAAGCGGAAAGAATGGTTGCTGCCTTTAAATTAATCATTAATTATTCATTATTCTTCTGCCTCCCTCCTTGCTTTCTGGCAGATCGAACTCTTTGGTATTGGAAAAGAATGCATGAGATAAAAGAAATTCAGATCCTGTTTTATTTTCTAAGATTTCTTCATGCTTTTAATATTGCAAACAAATTTAATGTTGCAGGATAATCATTTTGTTTATAAAGTGACAACAGAACTAAATCCAGATCCTAAAATGTAGACCTGTGATGAAAACAATTATGCTTAACATCTCCCTGTGCTGCTGAAAGGACTGAGAAGTAGTCTCAAATGCTATACATGAACCTATGCCATTAAAGAATGCAATTACAAAACCACACAATTTATTTCTCAGTTATTGTACTAAAGATAAGCACAGAAACAGGAGACACAGTGAAATGTATTATTTAAAAAGTATTGCAAGAAGGATACAGGAAACAAGGTGAAAATATTTTTTTCCCCTTCTGAGCATAAGAACTTCAGGTACAACTTACTACAGTTTTCAGTTTTACAATTTACACAAATACTGATTTTTCAGACAAATGCAACTAACTTGACTGCGTCTCAATAAGTATAACTTTTTATGTTGAATTTGCACACATTAGACATCAAGGGATTCAGCCCTATATGATATAGCTAGCTTGAAGTTAACATTTTACCTTTTTAAAAAACCAAAATGGAACCTGTCGAAACAACGTACAAAATACAGTAGATTCCAAGCCAAAATTGTAGTTTGTTCTCAAGTCTATTCAAATACTAAGTAAACCCCACTAAATATTTTTTAAAGATAAAACATTAAGCTAATTTAAAAATGGAGTTACATGGAACACAGAGCTGTACTCTGAAGGTACTATATCTAAAGAACAGATGCAACTAAACCAGGGCTGTCCAGTATGCAAGCTGTGGACTACATACAGCCCACAGGTTCTTGCCTAGAGCATTTGCCCCCTCCCTCCTCTGGCTTCAGCTTCCTGTCCCCACTTCTACTTCTAGGAGTGGTGCAACATGGCTCATGGGGCCCCTGGAGCTTATGGGTCTGGGAGACCCAGGGCTACAGCACAGTACAGTAAGAGGAGGAATGGGGTGCCAGCAGCATGCAACCTGGGGGAATCGCAGGCTCCAGATATAAAGTTGGACAGCCTTAATCCAAAACAAAAGATGTGTCACGGGTATTTTTTTTACATTAAAAACTATAGCAACAGAACTGTATGCCACCAAGACAACTTAGTTATGAGTACACAGATACAAAATATTTAACTTTATAGAAAGGTATCTAAACAGATACACTGACCAACTATACTGCCAGTATGAGTAAATAAATAATGAGAACCTACAGTAACTTACCTCCATATACAATGCCAAACTGACCAGAACCCAGCACCTCATCAGCAAAGATCTGGTACACAGAGCTGATATCCTATTGTATGAAATACGTAAGCTATAAATATCATGAGTAAATCAGAGAACAAACATCCATTCTAAGATTCATTGGTACTGGTTAAATTATGCTAAAATAACTTTATTAACAAATAGCTTAAAAAATTCAAACACTATGCTGAACGGTCAGAACTCCACAAACTTCAGTAAACCTATGATAATTTACACCAGCTGAGAATCTGCCACTCTGAATTAAACAGAGTAAGACATAGTTCAGAGAAAAAAAGAGAAAAGAAAGGATTATTTTGTACTGATACCCATACCCAGTTTCCATCCAATTATTCTGAGAATTTATGGATCTCAACTTTCTCATTCCTCCCATTCTTTTTCTGAAACTAACTCCATTTGTTCTTGGGTTTTCATAAAAGACAGTCAAGCAAGCAGTTAAAAACAGGCTGCTAACATTCATTATCCTTTACTAACGTCTCCATCCCTTAGTGAAGGAGATTTATCAAGCCAGAGTATTTGGAGCACTACTCCAAAGCTTAAGTAAACTTCCCCTATTTTGTATGCCACATTTAAGAAAAGTCTGGGTATATAACATTATTATTTATTTCTGAGACTCACCACATTCTCTTGGATCTGGCAATTTGAAACAGAGATGCTGAGAGATAATTCCTCTGGAATAAGAAGGAAAATATACTACCATAAGAGAATAGCAGAAAAAGCTTTGTTAACGATTAAAAATCTTTGCAACTGAAATCCAGAAACGTTGCCACAGTGAAAGAATGTATCCCAACATTCTGCAGGAATATCACATTCAGATTCAAATGTGAGTACTCATGTTGATTTAGGTAAAGTGGTCTTGGGTTGAATTTCTGCAACACATTTTTTGGAAAAGCACTAAAATGCCAGCATTGAGGAAAACAGGTAGAAAATGTAGCACAATTTACACAGGCTCAGGAGCTGGGAACTGAAGCTGATCATGACCTACTGACTGCTTCATTAAATCAAGTGACACTCAGATTTTCAGGTAGTGAGCTAGACAAAACAGGGAAGCATGTAAAAAATAGCATTTCCTTTGGTTAAGAAACTAAGTAACAGCAGAGTCAAGAAAGGCATAGGTTCTTCTTTATTATATTCATCTATTCTAAAGCAAGCTATAGAAGATCCCCATTTAGAAAATAACGGAAAAATCTCTCTCATGTTTGGCAGATAAAGGACACCATAAATCCCCTAGATTTAAGGAAGCCTCTAAAAGATGCGATGAGAAGCACTTAGCAAGTTTAAAAAAATAACAGACAATTGATAATTAAGAGTACATAGAATTTCTCATCAGGCAACCAACTTAAGCTATGGCAAGAATATAATCATATGATGCATAGGCAAAAAAACTAATTCAGGAAAAACTGCCTTGCCCTTAGACTCCAAAATGGAAGTCAAGCTTCTCAGACAAAACAAAAACCAAGTTGATCCACAGTGAAACAAATTCATGGATAGTATACACAAATAAATATGGTACTGTTATCATACCATCTATCACTCAAAAATGGCCTTTGGGAACACAGTCCCACAGCCCAAAGAGGAAGCCTGCTGCTGCTTTTCTAACCATCCATGTTCCCCTGAAAGCAAGGCTCTACTGAGCTAACATGGTAACAAACACCAGCTCACAGGAATTAATTTCCTGTTAACATTACAGCTGAAAACTGAAGAAATTGTGGTTCAATTTCACATTTGCACACTGGTTGTTCTCTTCTACTTGAGCAGGTTAGGCTTCAGTATTCAATTTAGATCAAGAAACAGAAGCACTCAGGAGAAGAAAAATAAGATATACTCTTCCTGAACTTGGGAAAATAAAGTAGATTAAGTGAAGAATAATGATTGCAGAATTCCTGTTACTAAGACCATTGAATAGCCAAATGCAAGAAAGCCTGAACAGTAGGCACATCTACACAAGACATTTACTGTAGAGTAGGCTGGCTCTGTAGTAAACATCTTGCATCTACGCATGCGGTCCTTTTGGGCCACAGGAAACTAATTAACTCCACAGCAGGATAGTACTTGTAAATACAAGTGTGCACCACACATGTAGACGCTGATGCAGCTAACTGGGACACATGGGTGCTTCAATGGGGAGGTTGCCTGCTGGCTAGTCCCACACTAGAGCACCGTCGTGCCCCAGCCAGTTCTTCTGCACCATGCTGATCTGGGTCAGGGCAGCCCTGGGCTGACAGCCTGAACCCCTGGGCTCACCGCCAACCAAGCTACTCAGACCCAGCTCAATGTGCTACAGTCCCACGTGCATGTGTAACTGCACTATCCAGGAGTAATAAACTCCAGTGTGATATATGCTGGAGTTTATTGCTGCATGCTAACAGCACATGTAGACATGCCCAGTAAGAAATTGGACTGGTCACCATAAAACTGATGGTGACCCACTATAGAACCCTCCCAAAAACAGATCCTACAAAACATACAAAAACCAGACTGACCATTCTCTATTCAATACACATTTGAAGAGACACAAGAATTCTACTTCATGCCATCATTAATTTATACTCAAAATATTCTTCTCAAGAGCTACTTCTACTCATATAGTACCATACTGAATTCTCCTTCCCCCAACTCTTCCACTTTAAGTCTCGTCATACTCCTTAAAGAGAGTTCTGTCACTCCACATACACTGAGACCTGGAGAACTATCTTTGTAAAGACATGCCCTATGATCATCAATGAATAAAAGATGCAACTACAAGGACCTTACTTACATACAAAAATACTAGACCTATAATGCACATGTAAACAAAATAGTTTGCCTCCTAGACAATTAAGGATTTTACACCTGATAGATCAACAGCTGTATGTCTATATGCAGCCATTATTTTTTTTAGTTTCTATTGCCAGATTAATGACTACTTTCACCAACAACTCATTTACTAACAGATTTTCAGAATATATCATCTTATCAAGAAAGCTATATATTGTGTATATGTGCACATGTGTGTGCACACACAGACACGCACACTTTTTTTTTTTTATATACATGAAGTTTGGATACTATATATATTACTTCATGGGTTCTCAAACTTTGTAATACCATGACCCCAAGTGCTGGATGGCGGTAGGGGACGGGAAGCTCACACAAAGCAGCCGCTGATGTGCACCACTTTCCCACGCATACCCCCTTGGAAGTTTGTGGCCCCCTTTTAAGTTGCTCACAACCCCCCCGGAGAGTCGCAACCCACAGTTTGAGAACCCCACTATTACTTAATTGCCTGTTGGGGGAGAGCACATTTTCAATACCAAAAAAAGACTCTAGTCTTTATTAGTATTTTGAAGGAATTCATTTTGAGAAGCTGGCTTATATAGAAAGGCTGCTTGGAATGCTTTTTTGGACTAAAAAACTAATCCCCCAATTTAAATACCAATACAGGTCTTTGTTAAACCTCATGCTAATCCCTCATCATTATTTGTGTTTTCAGGATATGCCTTCCCTTCTTGCTTAAAAGCTGATAGCTGAATGCTGCTGCAGACATCACTAACCGTGCAGAATAAGCAGGTATCTTTGTAGCTAGAGATTTAAAGAAGGAAGAGAAGGGAAGCACCAGCAACAGAGAACAGTGAAGGGGAAGCTCAGGAGAGGGGAAATAAACTAGAGAAGGGGTAAGAATGAATGTTTTTACCAAGCTGCTGCGAAGAAGCACTTGAAGAGACAGACTGGAATGTCTGATTCAGAGCGGCAAGGACAGTGAATCTGATCCTCTGCTAGAGAAAGAAGGGGGCAGGGAAAAGAAGGGCGATGTCTTCCTTTTGCCCTTTTAGTACCCACAGCACAGCAGGAGTTCCTTCCACCACTGGAAACATTTACTTCCCACCATCAGCTCCTTTCCATCTTCCAGCATATAGAATTTACAAGGGCATTGTAAGATTTGAAAGGAATGATAAGAGAAGTCTACCAAAGAAGATCTGAATCCAATAAATTTAAATGAGTAATACCCCATGTTTTACTATTTATATTATAAATACTGTAGTCAAGGATCTGCATTACATTCATAAGCCACATGTGAATTGTATACTCTTACAATAAAGGTTCTCCCATATGTGTTCATAATGAAAATATTACAGATTCTTGACTACCATTTAATGCTACATAAGATGAAAAATTCCCAGTTAAAATGATAAAATTCCATAAGTTCATAAAAAGAAAGTCCCAATTCACCAAACATGTGCTTAGCATTAATTATGTGCATAAGTGCCTTGAAATGAAGCCTATACCAATTACAGCTTGAGTATAGGAACAACAGTGCCTTGTCTGCCTGCTTACTGTGATCTTTTCCTTGTCCTGGTGCAGTGCAAACGCTAGCTTGAGGAGTGACTGGCATCAAGGCCTGACGAATGGCTTTCTCCCAGCCCTGAGCTACGTCAAGTCCAACTCCGGTGGCAGCAAGAACAGGACTGTGATGGCTGCTGCCAATGTTTTCGCCAACAAAGTACACCATGGTGTCAGTGATGATCTCAAAACAATGTGGGTTGCTGCCCTGCACCATGTTTGAGAAATCTCGAGGCTGAATCACCTGGAGAATTTCTGAAAGTGGAATCTCCTGAAGAAAAATATGAAGCATTAAGAAAAACAGGAAGTGTACATGTATCTATAACATACTGGTGCACAGAACTTTAAATAACAAGTTAAAAGCCACAACAAATTAACCACATGAGTAACTGTAAGTGTCAAGCTCCATATTGCTACCAACTCCCCAACCTTCCCAAACTGTTCTGTACTTGGCCAGAAGGAATTCTAAGCTTGCTTCTGATCCTGTTTGATACACTTGGTATTTAACCAGGACTGCTATGAGCTTAAATAGAAGCACATTCCAGATCAGTAGCATGGGATCAGGTAACTTTTTGCTTTCATACATAGCAATATTGCTTTAAATTTGGACCAGTGAATTCAGTGCAGAAAAATATATACAAGGTAACACCATTTTTTTCTTGAAGAAGTTACAGTCTAACTAAGATGACACAACAAGTAAACATGACAAGGAATGGTGAAAGGAGAGACAAGGGGAGCAATAATAAAGAATGTGGTTACACAGGGTAGCTCATGAGCACAACTTCACAGGTCTGATTTCATTATTTTTTTAATAAAACAAATCATTGCTACATTAGCAATCCCCACTGTTCCTCTACCTTGCCATTATCAACTGGCAATTTCCAATAAGATGATGGTAGAAGTGGTCTTGGGGAAGAGATTTTAAAAAGAAGTGGTTTTAAATTTCCAGACTAGTTAGGGGAGGGTATTCCATGCTCATGTGAAGGTACCAGCAAAGATGCTTGAAAGAATAGACAAGCAGGTGAACTAGGTTGGCATTGCAGGAGTAAGAGGGAACAACAAGATACAAGAGTAGAAAAGTATGGCAGGCAAAACTGTGAAGGGTTTTAAAGGTGAAGACAAAAAGGCCTGAACTTAAGTGATAGAAAACAGGGAGTAAGTGAAAGGTTTCAAAAAGGCAGTGCAGTAACAAGGTGGGAGCAACAGGCAAAGAAGATAACCTTAACACATGTGTGTTGAAAGTGGGGCAACATAAATGTCACAAATGTCCAAGAGGAGAAGACTGTATTGGTCAAGAAAAGGATGAGGAGGACCTGGATAAGAATTGTAGCTGTTTGCACAGGTGAAAAGGCTGAATCAAAGACCATACGGAGAAAGAAACTGCAAGATTTGGACAATTCTTAAAGGTGTAGGGGAAGAGAGAAAGATAAATTATTTGTTTATATTTTAATTAGAGACATTTCAAGTACCTTACCACAAAATACACGACTATATTAATGCCATGCTAAACTTATTTTTAAGCCTCCATTATTAAAGGGCTACACAACATGGTATAACTACAAAGATGACATTTGCTAATCTTGCTTAGATGTTCCTCCCAGCTTTACAACTGCGATTTTTTTGCTCAGGAACTTTAAAATAAACATATGGGCACAAAAACTTTACAGTCAACATCTATGGTAGGAGAAAAATCCTAGCCTTTAGCTAACTTCTTGCCTTGTTAAACTCTCCAAAATATTGTTCAGATAAACTGTTCAGAGTACTACATTTTCTTAACAAGATTTTTAACAGTAAACAACTAAAATAACTGAGGGATAAGTGTTAATTTTTGAGGTGCTAGTACTGACTCTTCTTATCTCTGACCTTTGACAACTCATTTAACTTTTCTGCCTCAGCTCTGATCTGCAAAACAGGAATAGTAAATTTTCATTAGCGTGCTGCAAACACTTTACAACCCAGTGTTTGTAAAGTATCTTGGAAAACCAGAGTGTATTATAACTTACTTTATAATACTTTGTTCCAGATTCATTTTGAAATAGCGTGAGGCATTTGCTGTCCAGTCTCCAGTAATGTCTCTTTCGCTACAAGACACATAGCAGAATATCATAAGGCAAAAATGCAATGGCTAAAATTTCAGTTTCCAGACATTTAAATTTTTACAGAAGCTTCACGGTACATACTGCCAATGGAAATCAAACGAGATGGCTGCTTCATTTGCTGGATGAAGTTGAGTAGGTTCATCTAGCAAATGAGTAGTAGAATAACCTACATTACTATGGAATTATAATTCTTTAAGTTCACATGCATATTGATCATTGTTAACTAATCTGTTTCACTGATCATAATTTTAATATGTCTGTATGGTGGATATTGCTGGTTACAGTGGTGCCACTTGCACATAAATACAAAAATGTAACTGCTGAATAAAAAAGGGATGAAACAAGTAAACAACTTCATATACACAATTTATATTAGAATAATAGGATTTTCTTTAAGTATATTTTAAATATGTAGTTAAAATAAGGCAATTTAGAAACTTCTAGGGAATAGAAAACAAGACAAAAATACAGTTGAATTACCAGAATAAGCGTTTTGGGAACTCTAGAGTCTCACCACTATAACTTTCTGGCTATTGTGTTCTTGTAAATAAATACAAAAAAATAAATATATCAAATGAAATGAAATAAAATAAGAACATCTCTACATTTTAAATAGAAAGAAAATTCATTTATTAAATTTAAACAAGTGATCTTTGAAATACATAAGGAAACTCGAATTACTGACCAGGTTGTCTCTGCTGGTATAGTGAACCATCCATCCTTCCTTTACCATTGTACTGCTCTTCCTTTTTGTATGCTTGATTGACTGTACAACCCTCATTAATGGAATATTGTTGCTTGTTGATGGACTACGTTAAAGAAGTATTTATGATATAATTAAATAGTTAAGATGTAAAAATATATCACTACTGAAATATAATTCACCCGTGCTTAGGAAGACGCATCTTTTCTCATCTAAACATGCTATGTTTTGATAGGTAAAGGTCAACCTCTACATTAAAAAGTATACAGTAGTGGCATCCCTTTAATGAGTATCCAATGAATGAGAGGATTTGGGGGTCCAAGTAGGCATCAAAAAGTTCCTATTAGCTTCCCCAGTGCAAATGTTATGCCACTTATAAGATGTAAACATGCATCTTATAATAAGATGCAAGATAAGGCACAATTGACTAAAATGAAAATGATTAAAGAAATAAGGCTCTCTTATTAAGAGAAATATCAACTGAATGTTTTCCCCTATCTACCTTCACTAAAATTACAGTAATGCCATTAATGCTATATCAGAGCTGTCTAACTTCTAAGCGGCTGGAGGCCACTTGCATCCCCAACCATGTAACCATGCAGACCACATACCAGACCAGAAGACCCCCTCTACTTTATGCTGCTGCACCATGTGGAAGCCCAACGTGCCTTGCCACACAGGCCCCTGACACACCATGCAAGCTCCCAGTGCCCTATGGCTCTAATGTGCAGATAAGCCACAGATATGCAGACCTCCAGTGCATGTGGACATAATACATAGTGCAATCCCACCAGGCAGGAAGGAACTTCCACTGCATTGCACCAATGCATAGATGAGGCATAGGGTCCCCGAGTTCAGGCCCTCCAGCCACTGGCTCCCTCAGCCCAGTGGGCCATATCACTCTGCCCTACTCCCAGGGGGAGAGGCAGGCAGCTGAAGCTGGAGGGGGGGGATGGAAAGCCCACACTCTCTGGCAACAGCTACAACAGAGCAAAGAGGGGGAGCAGCATCTGGGCCAGGAGTCCAGGGGCTACAGTTCATCCCTTGGGGTCTCCATGCAGACCACCAACTGGACAGCCCTGGCCTATATTATTATTCTATTCCATGCTATTCTATTCAAACAATGAACCTACTTAAGTGTGACATAAGCCAAAAGCAATTTTAGATAAGACACCAATAAAATTTGTCTACCTCAGAGCTCCCATCTCTGAAAGTGGCTGTAAGACTGACAGGAATGGTTGTAAACATGGTTTAAGAGAATGAGGTTGATGTTATTCAATTTATGTAGAAAGTAAAAGTTAAACTTGAAAAAAGAAACAAGGCAAACAATGACCTGATGCAAGCCCTACAAAATATGCACATGCTAACAAATTTTGCCTTGCATGCTAACAATACCCTACCACCTAAGACATATTTACTGGTCAAAACCAAAACTTCAAAAACTAAAAATATCACTTTCATTAGTCTAGTTCACAAATAATTCAAATATGATTACTAAACTCATCCTCTATATAACTCATGTATTTATAGTAAGAATGAATTTAGTCCACGTCAGCAGCATAAAATAGGCATGAAGATCTTGGTTAGCATGGCATTGTCCATTAACTAAGCTGTAGTTTTAACCATTTTTCAATATGGAGATTCGCTTCTGTTTTGATAGCTTCTATTGCTAAAAAAAAGTCTGCATCATTTTTACGCTTTTAATTAACTTTGTTTTCAGCTTTACTTGAGACTAGAAATGTTTTGTAAAATTATCCAAATTAAAATATTTGGCTAGCCATAACAAACACTGAATTATGCAAAGGCATTGTTTTTCATCTGAGGCCTTACTTAACAGCACTGAGTTAAAGTGAGTCAGTAACTAATCAGGCTGCTGTTTACCTGATAGTTTTGACAGCTTCTTCATCTTTATCTACATCAAGATCAGATGGGTCCATAAAAAACATTTTGTCCTCTGGGGGAGAGGGTTCTTCTACATCATCCAAACCTCGACTGCCATCACTGTTCATTTCACTGCTGTCAACTTCCATTGGCATATCCAAATCTTGGCCAGGACTTGCAGGTTCTAGCAACAAAATAGGATTATTTTAAGCAAGTGAAAAGCAACAAAAAACACAGTCCAAAAAGGCAAAAAATTATCAATCCATAGATAAAAATAAAATGAAAATATATTTTAAAATTCTCAAACTCTTTATTAATTATGCACAAAGAATTAACATTTGTAAAGTGAAGCTTACAAATACATCAAATCAAGCAGAGTGAGGGGGTCACAGACAAAACAGTTCTCATAAAAGAACCATACAAAAAGTCTTGGGGTTCAATTCACTTGTTTATTAAGGTCTTTTTGTGCCACTCGCTTATGTGCTGGTACCAAATTACAGTGACTTGAGACAGCCAGTGGAGAATTTCTATGGCTACACCTAGTGCCACCTAACCTCCCACCCACATAGATGAGGGGTATTTTGGGAAAGGTTTGGGGTGGCTTGCAAAAAAGCAGGTGCAACAGAGCACAGCCAGCCACTCCAGAGCACATGGAGCCCCACAGAAGCAGCCCTGGGCTAGCTGCTTCAACAGGTCTCCACGTGCTGCAGAGCATCTGGCTGGGACGGGAGGATGTGTGGGGGCTGCCTGCCAGCGAGGCCAACACTGAAGCACCCTCATGCCCCAGCCATCCCCATCATCACCCACACATGCATTTAAGCACAGTAATTTACTGTCCTGTCAGATAGTACTTGTGTAAGACAGGACTATCCAACGGCACAGTAAATTAGTCTATACCGGCCTAATTGCCGCACATGTGTAGACAGTAATGCTTTACTGCACAGTAAATTAGTCTACTGTGCAGTAAAGTGCACGGGCAGACATGCCCAATGAGAAAAAGCAGTTGTTTTCATCCTTCATGGTAAACAGTAAGCAGACTGAGCACAATTTTAATTCATTTTTTTGCACAAAAACCTCTCTTAACTCCAGACTTCAAGAGAAAGCTCAAAGTGTATTGAGTTCGCCAAGAATTTGAATTTAAAATTAGTATTACAATGAAAAACCTTAAATCAATTACCTCATAGGTACAAATTTTCCTTAAAAAACAAAAAGTAACAAAAAGAAGGAATTTATCTTTAAAATATTCAGAGATGAAAAGACCAGGCAGTAACAAAGCCTGCATATTTTGTCAAGTCTCCAGAGATATGTCACTACGTGAAAATATTTTTTTCCTACCTCCATTGAAAACCACTTCTCCAAGACAGTCTCTAGGTACTTTAGAAGCACAACGTTTGTGACAGTTAAATCTACAATCTGAAATGGAAAAACACAGATTAATATTATATTATTATAGTTGAATTTGTATTCAGAAGGAACCTGTGAAATATCTATTATTCACTGATTTCACAAGATATTCATTGGTTTTGGGCTAGATTTTAATCATAGCATAAAAGCCAAAAGGCAGCATCAGCAAGCTCATGGCAAAATGATTCCTGACCTCAAGATACGTGAATTACCACCACGCAGTTTAATCACATGCTGACATCTAACAACATCTTTTCAATCTTTCAATCTTTTCCTTCCAGAAAATATACTGTTCCTTTCTTCTTCTCTGTCTCAATTTGTATATTCATATCCTCATTTAGTTTCTTTCCTGCTGTATTTTAAGTCTTTCGTTCTTTTTTCTCCACTCAGTCCCCCCCCTCCCTTGCTACTAAATGCTATGGGATCAAAGTTGGTCCCCCTCCATAGCTTTTGTTCGAAGTACTGCTATGGGTCTAAATATCTGTCCCTACAGTTGTGGCAGCCACAACACTATTCTGGAACTCAGTATTTCATCGCATCATTTTCTAGTTTACAATGCTATCCTACCATGACTCTCCAGTAACACCAGGCCTTGCTAAAAGTTTCCCTATTATCTCTGAGACGATGCACGAACCAACAATTTGGCCCTTTTCTGTTGCTCCTGCCCACCTGAAGCAAGGTACTCTTATTCAGACTTAAGAGAAACACCAGTGTCCTACTTTTTAAATTAAGTAGCTAGATTCTGGAACCTGACCACCAACCTCTTTAACAGTCTGAGTGCCTAGGGTGATCACGTCTGTGCAAACTGATCATTTCCCCTTTTCTCTAGGCTGTTTTCAGTCAAATTTGCAAATTTTCGTCACTTTCTTAGTTATGAACGTTTGGAAGTAGAGCACTGAAGACATTAAAAAAAATCCCAATATAAACCAAAGAAATTAAGAGCATGTCTACATAGTGGCAACAGTGTCTTAATCAAGGATAGCCCTAAACCTAGCCCATTCACTGCTCCTGCATGCTTCAAACTAGAGATACAACAACAGGGAGCTGCTCCAAGCCGCTGCTGAGACCTTGGTTTCCTGCATGTTTGACTTCAGCACCTCTGGGATAGTCGTCTCCAACTTCATTTTCAGATCTGGAGCATGCAAGTAGGAAAGGCTGAGGGTTAGCCCTGCTAAGACATGTTGGTCTAACAGCACAGCTATACCCCAGGACTCCCAGTGGTTTGCTTAGAATCCAAGTAGGAATTTTGGTGGTACTGAAGGATACAAATGCTTTACTGGAGGTTCAGAGGCCCAGAGGCTGATCAAAGAGTCCAACAGATTGGAAAGGGCTCAGATTCTCATCTATCTTTAAGATGTCAAAGTGATTCGCACAGTTTTTAATGCCACTTACATACATTAGCATTATTTTTCTAGGAGTATATGTAGCCACTCATATGCATATGACTGTTACAGGAACAGAGTGCTAACCTGTGTGAAAGTGGCATTTTTGGGACTTAGATGACCATACCTGGTCATCTAGATTAGTAGTCTCCAAACTTTTTTAAATCGCACACCCCTATCAGTAAAAATTTTTGAGCACGCACCCCCAATATATTTCACAATACGCTGAAAGCGAACAAATGAGTGAGGGCACCACTGTCAGCCTCTCTGTGTTGTGGAAATTGGTAGTCTGCAATCCGGCAGAGTTTGGGAATCACTCCATTAAGCCTCACCCTTTTCATTATGCATCTCCATTTTGGCCTGAAAAATCCCTAAGCAATTAGTCTTGGAATAGCATATGCACAGAAGCAAGTCAGAATGACTACCTAAATGCCTCACCAGCACCTAATCATACAACAATCCTTCTTCTATCTGGGAAATGCATAAAATCATCCTAATTCCTTAGATAGCAAAAATCTTGACAAACAACTGCCTGAAGCTGAGGGGTGGAGAAAAAGTAGGCCCCACACAGATTTTGCACAATAGCCAAATGATTAGAACACTCGCCCAAGAAGTAGGAGACTTGGATTCCAGGCCCCACTCAGGCCACAGACAACTGAACCCACACCTCTCACTTCATAGGACAGTATTCTAAGTCATAAGCCCATGGGTTAGGCTAGGCTGCTGGTATACTCTTGTTACACTTGGGTCTCTAGACAGCCAAGAATTAAAGATTCAAGAGGTCAGGACAGCAAGCAAGAGGATATGTGACTTGCAGCCTACTGAGGCATTCCCCTGGATTCCGCTGTCAGCTTCCAAACCTGTTTAGGTCTTTTGGTAAAACAATTAATCCAAAACTTTGTAATCATCTATGAGTTATTGGCAACATCTTTCAATGTATTTGGGGGCTGACTCCACTAATTTACTGCACACATCCAACACTGTCATATTTCAGGTACAGTGTCACTTACTGGCAAAAGCCCTATTTACTTTGATAATTTCTTTAACTCACTCTAGCATATTTTGTTTTGTTTCTGTGGTTCAAAACCTACTCATGCGTGGATGATCTCTACCTGACTCAAGAAGTCTACAGGCCAACAAGAGGCAAAGCGCTACTCGACCTGGTACTGGCTACAGGGGATGACCTAATCGGCGACCTAGTGATCAATGGGAAACTGGGTGACAGCAACCACGAGCTGATCACCTTCACCATCCGCCATAAAGCTGGCAAGTCAGTCAGCAACAAGGAAGTCCCTGACTTCAGAAAAGCCGACTCTGACAAGCTCAGGAGGCTTGTCAGTCAAGCCCTAAGGGACCATGACCCCAGGGAGAGGGGAGTTCAAGAAGGGTGGCTGCTCCTCAAGGGAGCGATCCTCAGTGCACAAGCTAAGTCTATTCCATCTCGAAGGAAAGGCAGCAAGAGGGCACAGCAGCCCCCCGGCTCTCCAGGGACCTAGGAGACCTCCTAAGGCTAAAAAGAAAAGCCTACAAAGGATGGAGGACAGGATTCCTCTCCAAGGAGGATTATTCTGCACTGGTCCGGTCCTGCAGGGAGCAAACCAGGAAAGCCAAAGCTGTGACTGAACTCCAACTAACTTCAAGCATCAAGGACAACAAAAAGTCCTTTTTCAGATATGTGGGGAGCCGGAGGAAAAGCAAGGGCAACGCTGGACCCCTGCTAAACCAGATGGGGGAACTGGCAACTGACGCCCAGGAAAAAGCCAACCTAATAAATAGGTACTTTGCATCGGTCTTTCAGTCCCATGAGACGCCCATGCCCGCTACGGGACAGGGAGGTCCGGGTCGGGGGAGATCCCCTACCCTCCATAAATGCTGACCTCGTGAAGGAACATCTTGAGAAGCTGGATACCTTCAAGTCAGCCGGCCCTGAGAACCTATGCCTCGGGGTACTCAAGGAGCTGGAGAGCATCATAGCCCAGCCCCTGGCACAGATCTTTGAAAACTCGTGGCGCTCTGGTGTAGTACCCGAAGTCTGGGAGAAGGCCAATGTGGTGCCTATCTTCAAGAAAGGGAGGAAAGTGGATCTGGCTAACTGTAGACCAATCAGCCTGACTTGTATCCTGGGGAAGATCTTAGAAAAATTTATTAAAGAGGCCATCCTTAACAGACTGGCCGACACCAACATCCTGAGGGATAGCCAGCACAGGTTTGTTGTGGGTAGGTCTTGCTTGACCGATCTCATTTCCTTCTACAACCAGGTGACCTATCACCTGGACAAGGGAGAAGAGATTGATGTCATATATCTTGACTTCAAAAAAGCCTTCGATCTGGTATCCCACGATCACCTCTTGGCAAAACTGGCCAATTGTGGCCTTGGGTCCACCATGATCCGCTGGCTGGGAAATTGGCTCCGTAGTCAGACCCAGAGGGTTTTAATTGATGGCAGTCACTCATCATGGTGCCCTGTGACCAGTGGGGTCCTCCAAGGCTCTGTCCTTGGACCCATATTGCTCAACATCTTCATTAATGATGTGGACATTGGAGTCAGGAGCGGACTGGCATAGTTCGCCGATGACACCAAACTTTAGGGCAAAGCATCCACACCAGAAGAGAGGCGGGTGATCCAGGCTGACCTGGACAGGCTCAACAAATGGGTGGATGAGAACCTGATGGTGTTTAACACTGAAAAAATGCAAGGTTCTCCACCTTGGGAAGAAAAACCTGCAGCATCCTTATAGGCTCGGCAGTGCTACACTGGCTAGCACTATGGAAGAAAGAGACTTGGGGGTCATCATTGACCACAAGATGAACATGAGCCTGTAATGCAATGCTGCGGCTAGTAGAGCAACCAAAACACCGGCTTGCATCCATAGATGCTTCTCAAGCAAATCCCAGGACATCACTCTCCCCTTGTACTCGGCCTTGGTGAGGCCGCAGCTGGAGTACTGCGTCCAGTTTTGGGCTCCACAATTCAAAAACAATGTGGAGAAGCTTGAGAGTCCAGAGAAGAGCCACGCATATGATCAGAGGACAGGAAAACAGACCTTACGATGACAGGCTGAGAGCCATGGGGCACTTTAGCCTGGAAAAGCGCAGGCTCAGGGGTGATCTGATGGCCACCTATAAGTTTACTAGGGGTGAACACCAGGATCTGGGGGAATATTTGTTCACCAGAGCACCCCAAGGGATGACAAGGTCGAACAGCGTTAAACTACTCCAAGACCATTTCAGGCTGGACATAAGGAAGAATTTCTTTACTGTCCGAGCCCCCAAGGTCTTGAACAGCCTGCCATCAGAGGTGGTTCAAGCACCTATACGGAACACCTTCAAGAGCAAATTGGATGCTTATCTTGCTGGGATCCTATGACCCCAGCTGACTTCCCGTCCTTTGGGTGAGAGGCTGGACTTGATGATCTTCCAAGGTCCCTTCCAGCCCTAATGTCTACGAAATCTATGAAATTCACTACTTTGAGTAAACCCTGCTTGGCATTCTGTTAATTCAGAGACAGAGAAAAACAAGGCAACATGCCATATATTAAGCATGATGGTGATATAAACAAAGATATGAAAATATAATAATAGGAATATAAATAATGGGATGGAGATGTTAAGCTACATTCCAAGGCAAGGCACACAGCTGAAAGGTACTGAACAGCAGGGCTGTGCGAAGCTCCGGTCGCTGATTTGATTTAGTGGAGATTTGGCCCAATTCAACGGCCGAATCTTCGGATCCAAATTGAATCCGGAGACTGTTAAATCTCTCTGAATCAAATCGGAACCCTTCAAATAGATTCAGAAAGATTCAACGATTCAGACATAGATACAGCTTTGTGTTTTTTCTTCATACCTCAAGGTACCAGGCAGCTCATGAACACTGAGATGGTGGGGCAGATGGAACATCCCGCAGGAGCATGAAAGGGTCTCCAACACGCTCAGCGGTGGACCTGGAGGTGGACCAGAGGCACTTCCAGGTCTGCTGCAGTGTGTGGAGGACCCCCCCCCCCCCCCCGCCCCAGCAACTGGTGCCTTCTGGGTCTGGGGGGGCAGCCAGGGTCCCCGTGTGGCTGATCCCCAAGCTGGGGGGTAGGGGGAGGCAAGCGCGAAAGGGTCCCCCGCAGGCTTAGCCATGGACCCAGAAGTAGACCGGAAGTCCTTTGGGCTTCTTTCCTATTAATTCCATCCAGGAAGAGCACACACTAGCTGCAGAAGCTTCCTCAGCCTGACGGAGGGTTTTTAAACCTGAAAGCTTGCCAAGAAAATTTTTTTTTCCAACTATTTAAGTTAGTTTAATAAAAAAAATATCATATTCATCCACAGAACCTTGTCTGCCTATGTCCTCAGACCAACACGGCTACAACCTACACGCCTATATGCATTATATATGCACTTAATAGAACTTGCTGAATAAAACTGTAATTATCTTAAATAGTCACAAAACTGTTCAAATAGTACTGTGGTTCTAGGTAGATATTTTTAAAAACAGTTAAATATTGTAACTTTAACAAGAATTAATTTTACCACCATAGAATAATAAACTTCTACCTTTACACTGCATTCCTTGGCGAAAAAGGCCCTTGAGCAGGCGTTTGCAGTACTGGCATATGGTGGGACGAGTGTAAGAATGAACAGCAAAGGTATGTGGAACTTTCACTCTGCAAAGCACCATCTTTTCCATCCATATTGGACGGCCACTCCAAGAAGGAATCCTTTTACTGGGTTCTGGGCAGCAGCGCTGAAGTAAGAGGCACATAAGATTCCATAAGAACATGCCACATTTAAATGTGATTTTTCAACAAAGTTTGCTTCAGAAACTGAACATGCAAATCTTCTTTAAATATTTTCCTTAGACAGCCTAACAAAAATCACTGATAGCATAAAGAAAGCATGAGATTGAGAAGCAGGGATCCAGATTTTCTGTTCCCCATTGGACAGGGCAGGGAAGCTCACTGCCATGAACGCACATCACCCTGTTGAAGCACCCTCTGCCTGCCTGGCAGCAGCAAGGGGCACAATTCTGTGCCGTTGCCCCCACTGCTGCCCAGTAGGCAAGGGGCTCCTCATCAAGGCAGTGTAGTTTGCAGCAGCAAGACAAGCTTCCCCACCCCACACTGCCCTGCTGCACCAGGTCCCACATGCTGGGCCACTGAGGCCCCAGGGGTAGGGCAGCAGGGTGGGGAAGCCCACATCCATCCCCCTGCAACAGTCTCCACTCCAGCCATGCCGCACATGAGAGAGGGGGAGGTGGGCTCCATGCTCTGCAGTGCAGGTGGCGACTGAGGCTCAGGCCACTATATATAGTGAAATTTCATTTTAAATCAGTGTTTTCTGCTTTGATGTCTAAAGCTAATAGTGTGGTGTGATGACTGTCTACTTAGAATGTAAAGTACTAGCGGCAATCAACCTAAGTAGACAGCCACCACACCACACTATTAGCTTTAGACATCAAAGCAGAAAACACTGTATATGCCTGGACTAAAAGAATAAAACAAATAAAGATAAATTTATAGTTTTGGAAACCATAACAAAAGATTCAGTATCTTACCACTGCCCCAGCTGTATCATTTAGGAAAATAAAATACCAAAAACTTGGGTTTGGCAGGGGAGGGTTGGGAAGAGGGCGGGGGGGGGGAAGTGTGGGGAGAAAGCACAAGAGAAATAGTGGTGTGTGAAGGAATGAGGGAGGACCTACTGACAGAGAGATTACAAATCCCATAACAGCTGCTATGAGTAAAACCTTCTTAGAATCTAAGATGCACTAAATAGATGCATTGAATATGGATGAAAAAAATAAATGCAACTATGATACAGGGTGGAAAAATGCTGACTATTGCATCTTCATTCAAACAAACATCTGCCGAGATTTTCAATGATTTATAGTGGTCTTCACTGATCTAAGGCTGGACCTACCTGTCACTGGCCAAAAAACCTGTTCTTAAACTGAACTTTCTATACAATTTATCATTTAAGTTTGTTTGGGTAAGAAAATGCATCTCCATTTATGTACAATACCAAACTCAACAATGAAAATAACATCCAACATTAAGACCAGAAAACTATTTTGCTTAAAATACTTTGGATCAGATCCTCAGCTAACAAAGTAAAGTCTCTCCACTGAAGTTTAATTTTCTCAGAATGGAGCCCAATCACTCACTCAGGGAAGCAACAGCTTTACCAAACAGTTCTGGAAGGGCTGAGATGCCTCTGTGGGTTTCAAATTGTTAATACAGAAGAAAACCCATATATTCTAGAATTATATGTTAAAAAAGAAATAGGACAAAAACTTAGGGGGCTAAGCCCTGGTTGATTATAACTGAAACTTTACACCTGCAACAGAAAAATATCATTCTTTATACAGTTATATAAACGGCAACCAACTCAACAGTAAATTAATATTTAGATCATTAGAAATTAGCCCAATGTTGGTTAAACTGTGCTCATCTGTCACTGATGATTTTACTGATTTAATAAAATAATGTGTCCTTTAATCTTTTTAGGTATGTTAGGAATGCAATACCAGAGTTTCACTTCTCATTTTCCCTTAAGGAGGACGATGACTGTGGACAACTACAAAAATGCTCTATTCTATTGATTTTACTCTCTACAAGAGTTTGAAGTGAGAGGGAGGAGGGAGCATTTTGGTTATTTTTGTTTTTTGTATCGTTCTGGGTTTATTGCTGAATAATTCTCTCTGGAAAGTTTAACAGGCTATCAGTAACATTTCTCTCAGAAACGTACAATTTGTACCATGTTATATAGTGATACAGTAATTACAGACTAAATCTGTATCACAGAGAAAGCACTGTATTTTATCTTCTAACCCAAGGTTTTTAAAAAGAGTAAATAGCTCTGTGAATGACACACTAATGGTAAAATTATACATAAAAGTTGAAATCCACTTTCAGTTTCGTTTTTCACAATGCCAGTAATAATACAGAATTATCCTCAATCGTCAGAGTATAAAAGACTTAGCAACTTAAAAACGAAAAAGTACTGATTGAAATGGTTAATCTGAACTAGTTTTTCTCATTCTAAGTCAATTTAAAGTTGTTTCTAGTTCCCAGAAATTTGATGAATTTAACTCCGTATTATTTTATTCTAAGTCTACTTTGTTTTCACTTTCTATTACATACCTCTTCAGTAGCAGAGGCCGTGTATTCAGTTTGCGCTGGTCTTGGAACGGAAAGCCCAGTGCTTGGTAAAGAAACATTAGACAAACGCCTCTTTCTCACTCCGCTACAGTTGTTTGGGATCTTGAAGGCACATCGTTTATGGTAGTTTAACCCACAGCCTGAAAGTGTCAGTTTGAAAAAACGATGAAAGAGAAGCCTCTCTTTAGGTAAAATAATTAAGAAAAAAAAAATTAAGAGTCCAGTATTTATTATTTAAAAAGCAGTTGAAAGAGAAGGAAAATAATCCAAGAATATTAAAAAGACAGAAACACAACATCTTGTTTAGATTTCTTATAACACAATAGGGAGCACACTGTATTTCTTCTTAATATAATTTACAGCAGAATCTTCTTTTGTACTAAAAAACATACACCATTTGTCTGAATACTAATTTCCAATGATCCTGCCTGACATTCGTAAATACCTAAAAAACAGGGTCTTTAAGACGTTATATGGTTGTTGATCTTCCTCACTTTTCTTCCTGCTGGGAGGCTCTCTTGGCTCTGCTGGGGCCACAGGAGTAAAGAGGAAGTCAACTGACAGGAAATGCTGGGTTTCTAGTACCTGGACACCAGCCTGCTGAAAGCAGGCTGCAGTATATTCCACAATCCAGCTGGACAAAGACTGTATGGAAAGGGACTCCCATTTGGGATGCTCTGTAAATTAAGACAAGCTGAAGCAAGGATCTTAAACTTAATTTACAACACCCCTGTACATCAAATGTTAAAAGCTATGATTGTTTTTCATCAGGTGGGAAAGGCACAGAAAAATTACGTGATATGCCCAAGGTCATACACAGTCTGTATCAGAGCCAAGAGAGAGCTCACATTTCCTGACAAAGTCCATTGCGTCTTGCTTCAAGTACTAGACTGTGCTATTTTACAGAAGCTAAACTCATACTGGGCCAACAAATTAAATGTATAAAACACAATATCCAATATCTCCCGCCACATCCAAAAGTTTGCTTTTCCAATAACTTGCTGCTAAGGCAGAAGCTAGGATCACGTACTTCACGTGTTAACAAAAGTTAACATTTAACTTACCTTCACATTTTAATCCTTGTCGTACCAAGCCCCAAAGCATCTCTCCACAATAGTCACAAAAAGTAGGGGCCTTGTAGGAATGCACATAAAGCGCGTGAGGACGAATCTGGAAATCTTCAACTGTAGCTAAAGCTTTAAAAAAATTGCAGTAAGTCATTTTTATTGCAAGATTAATGAAGATTTACTAGACATAGTACTGTTTTAGAAAAAACAGCAGTTTCAAGAGGACACCACTGAGCTGTTTAGATACCAAAATTACACCCCAAATCCCATAGAGCATATTTGGAAGATTACACGTTCAGATGCACACAGTTTTTAGCCATTTTTTTTAATTAAAAAAAAAGTCTGTTGGAATTTCTAAGACAGTAAAACCTTGAGGAATAAACATTACCAGCTACTACATTATATTTAATGCTGATAAAGGGTATGGTTACTATAGAATTCTTAATATTAACCTGTTTTTTTTCTGGAGTTTCAAAATATGAATGAAGGGGGGGGAAAAATTAAAAAAAAAAAAAAAAATCAAGAATCTTTAATGAAATAAAGTGCTACTAAACACTGAATAGAGCACCTCACAAACCATTTACCAGAAAACTAATTCAAGGAGTACTGTGTCCAGTTCTGGGTGCCACACTTCAAGAAGGATGTGGGGAACCTGGAGAGGGTCCAGAGGAGGCCACTCCTATGGTTGAAGGCCTCCATGGCCAGCCCTATGAGGAGAGGCTGAGGGACCTGAATCTCTTCAGTCTCCGCAAGAGGAGACTGAGGGGGGGATCTTGTGGCTGCCTACAACCTTATCAGGGGCCAGCAGCAAGGACTCAGGGAAAGTCTGTTCACCAGGGCCCCCTTGGAGTCCCCAGGAACAATGGCCACAAGCTGAGGGAGGATAGGTTTAGGTTAGATATTATGAAGAACTACTTCACTGTAAGGGTGGCCAGAGCCTGGAATAGGCTTCCCAGAGAGGTGGTGCTCTCACCTTCCCTGGAAATCTTCAAGAGGAGACTGGATAGGCACCTGGCTGGGGTTTTATGACCCCTGCCACCCCCAGTGCTCCTTCCTGCCCATGGCGGGGATCGGACTAGATGATCTGTCTAGGTCCCTTCCAACTCATTGATTCTATGATTCTACGAAGTTAACTTGAAACTATATATATGGAGAATTGTAAGCAACAGTACAATACTAGACCAGATCTTGCTATCTTTGGTACCCTTCCATTTAGATGAAAGAAATTAGGCCACCAGTCTGAACTTCCAAGAACAAGAAAGCTCTGCTCTGTGATGACATATGGTTCCTAGAAAATGCATTCACAGTTTGAGACAAATTAAAGAGTACACCAATCAATGGAGCTCGCATTTCCCTACTTAAATCTAACCAGGTTCCAATATTAGGCAATCAATCCTCCCTTGTGTGGTTCTTCTGAGCCTCAGTTATCTTACTCCTACCTCCCTATACCCCTTGTTTACATACATGAACTTGCTGGTATTATAATGTTTAGACCCCTAGGCCTTGCATTTCAAAACCCAACAAATACATGCATGTGTGTCACACATGCTTATTCAATCAATAGGAAGACCATTAGAAGCCAACAGTAACAAGCAGGCCCAGCTTCACTTGGAGATTCAAGTGGACACACCAACCCAAACAGCTTGTACAGTATGCACATTAAACTATACAGAACAATTGAACAGAAAGTACATAAAAGCGTCAAAGAACAGGGATTATTAGTCTGGAGAAAAGAGGAGGAATTTGATACCTGACTTCAAATATCTGAAGGGTGGTTACATGGAGAGAATGGTGATAGGACTTCTCTGTGACTACAGGAGTACTAGTCAAACTGAAGCAAGGGAAATTTAGGCTGGGAATTAGCAAGAAGTTTCTCTCTATGGGGGATGGTTACGAATTGGAAAAGATTACCTTTAGAGGCTACCTCAACCCTTGGAAATTTTTAAGAGCAGGCAAAAACTTGTCTGTGATATTTTTGACAAGGATGATCCTGCCTTAGGCAGGGGATAGACTAAATGATCTCACTAGGTCTCTTCCAACCCTACTTTTCTATGGTTGGAAGAGGTTTTCATGATTGTATAGTGGTTTCCAAGTGTTGTTGACCAGCAGTACAAGAAAAAGGTCAGTCCAAAATAAACAACAGCCACACAACTTGTAAAAGTGTGCTTTGAGCCCTCCATGCAGTCGCAAAACCCAATTCCAAGACACAGAAGAGAGCATTTTACCAACCAGAGTTACAAACCTAACTCTGCAATGGATTAAATCCTAGGAAAGCTATTTTGGCTTGGTTTAGCACTTAGTTCTGAGAGTCAAAAAATCAAAACAAAAACAAAAAAACCCCAATTTCTTATGTAACCCGCATCCCAGGGTTGCCAAAGGTTAAGATAAGAAGGGTGCGCCCACTCCAGGCCCAGGAAAACCAGACCCAGGGAGTGGGGTTGAACTACAGATCCCAACCTGCCCTGGGAGCTGGCAGGAAGTTGCCACCAGGTAATATGAGGGAGGACAGGGCTACAAAAAGCCCATGAAAATGAAAAGCAGGGAATGATGGATTGAACTACAACCCCCAGGCTGCTTTGAGGGTAAGCAGGAAGGGAAGCAGTAAAGCATGGGGAGGGCATTAGAGCCAGTATGGCTGGAGCAGGCCTTATCCCCAGGTATGCTCCAAGCACCACTGAAAAAGGCCCTGGGAGATAGTGGACACGCCTGGTCTAAGTGCAGCTGGGAGAAGGATGGACTTCCCCACAGAGAAAGAAACTGACTGCTGCTATAGAGCAGGGCCCAAGTTGCTAAAAGGCTGCAGAAGTTAGTGCAACCAGTGTAATTATGGAGGTCTTTGTGCAGTGGAAGTCTTTGTGCCATCTGGAACAGCTTAGGCTGTGCACAAGGTGCAGATTCTCACCCTGAAAAGTCCTTAAGACTGTTTGGACTTGGAAATTTAAGTTTCACTGAAATAATTCTGTTATCAGGTTTCCATGCTGGGTTCCAGCTTGTGGCTCTGATCCTTATGGGTATAAATAAATCCAGCTTTTCTATACCATTTTGTTAAACTGAGGTACTACTGGGGACACTGAATCACCACTGCCACACACCCGCACCCTCTAGTGAGAAAGGCTACACTTACTACACTACAAAGCTAATAAAGCTAGCTTCTATTTCTATCACCAACACCAATCATAAGGTCTGTATCCATCTTTTAAACGATTCCAGCAAGTTTTAGATCAAAGACCAATATTTCATGTTTTGTGAATCCGTACAATACTAACCACAACTGTTCAGGACTTTTCATAGAATCATAGAAGTAGGGTTGGAAGGGACCTTGTAGATCTTCAAGTCCGACTCCCCGCCTGGGCGGGAGAAAAGACTGTACTCAAATGAGTCCAGCCAGTCCAGTGTAACTTTTGTTTCCCCTATAAAAACATAGGGCTGAAAGGCATCTCCCAGGCCACTGAGTCTACTTCCCTGTGTTCACTGGAAAACATTTACCCAAAGCTTCCCCTAAAAATTATCCATTCTAAACCTTTACACAACCCCAAGATGAAACCAAAAACACCTACAACACGCCACAGGTAAAAAGCAGGGGAGATGAGGCCACTGCAAGTAACTTAGCACTATAATGACAGAGACGCAATTGATCTACACAGGCTCAGATCTCAACAAGAGGAACATACTCCATTCTACAGAGCAGAGGTTTTCAAACTGTGGTCCGTAGACCACTGCTAGTCCGCAAGCTCCATTCAGGTGGTCCGTAGAAAGGTTGCAGAACAAATCGAGAATATATGTACTTGTAAGGCAAGACTACTGATATTAAAATATGAGTTGTGTGCTTTGATTTGCAGAAAAAAAAACTGTATTAAGTGGTCTGCCAAGACGCTCAGCAATTTTCAAGTGGTCCGCAAAAAGGTTTCAGAACAACTGCTATAGAGGAAGGCCAGTTTGCCTGTATTTCTTGCCCATGAGTTGGGGAAAAATTGCTTCCTGACCCTAAATCTGGCAATCGCTATTGACCCTGAGCAGAGGAGCAGAAACCTCAAATTAGGAACTGTACTAGGGCCCTGACCCCATAACAAAGAGGGGTACAGTTCCTTTAATAAGACCTTTTTGTGAATATAGACTGATTCTAACTGCAGAGGGATCCCTGCTAGGTCCAGAGGTTTTTTGGGGAGGAGCAGCTGCCAGATCCCAGAGCACCATGAGAAGTGCTGCCCAAGCCCTGCCATCAAGGGTGGCACCAGGGTGCAGAATTAAAAGAGCTGCAGCCCCCAGCGTGTAAATAGCAGGTTGCAAGGACCAAGCCAAAGGCAACTGATTGAGGGAGGCAGGACTGCAGCAGAGGAGAGCAGAAGGCCCCTTAATCAGGCCAATTAGGCTAATAGGAAACTACTGGTCCCTGTTAAGGAAGCCCAGGTCAAGTGAGCAAAAGGCACATACACGCCAGGCTCAGGGGCAGGAGCTGCAGTCTGGGCAGGAACAGGACTCTGTGTGCCCTGAAGAGAAAAAGCTCGACAAAACTTGAAGGGCAAGAGCTCACACACCCTAAAGAGAAGGAAACCCAGGAGACGTTAAAGTAAAGGGACTGCTTAACAGATAAGCAATTTAGAGTTTATATTTGGTTTGTGTCAGTGGTGCCTAACCTTTTTGGCCCACAAGGCTGTATGAGCAATGCCAGGTCCATCTGTGAGCCAGATTCGGTCTGCAGACCTGATCCCTCTGCAGGGCCCAGCCAGGACCAATCCATCTGCATGGGGCTTGGAAATCTGGCAGTGGGGGAGTGGTGGCAATATTAATTGCCACCGTTCCCCTGCTGCCAATTTTCCAGACCAACAGGAAGCCTCCCTGGCAAAGAAGTTGAGCACCCCTGATTTTTGTTGTTGATCATTCATACCCACAAGGCATGATCATGGCTATGGAGGAGACTGGAGGCCATGACTAGTAATAAGAAGACTTGGAGTGTTGATTAGTGGACTACCAGAGGCCTAAAGGCTGAGATAGGAAGGTGAGAGTTATAGGACAGCCAATCTTTTGTCCCTTGCAGGCAACGAGCAAAAGTCCTGGAACACAGCATTGCCCAGCAGCTGTCGTACTGAAAAAGCAACTTCTATGCCCCAAATGTCAGAATTGCAAATATCAGATTCCACATATCACACTAGCTAACAAACTAACACAAACTCTCTATCCTGTCATGCCACCCCTTCCATATACTTAATTAAGTTTGAACTTAAAAACAATTCATAACCTTTGACCCAACTAATGTGCTTGGAAAACCATTCCAAAATGCCACTCTTCTGAAGTTAGAAGTCTTTTAATTTTCAAATCTGTCTTTTTCAAAACCTTTTTGCAGCCCTTTGATCTTATACAGGCATTGTTTTTAGCCTAAATACTACTTCTTCCTAATACCTGCCCCAGAAGTATATTTGTAAAAAGTAATCCTATGCATTCTCAATCTGTTCTGTTAAACTAAATGACCCCTGTTATCATCTTTCCCTTAACCACTTCAGTGTCTCTCTCTGTACCTGTTCCAGTTTAAGTTAATCTTTTTTTGAACAACCACTACTAGAACTGTACACTGCATCCTAAATGAGGTCATAACAATACCTTACTTTGTACAGACCACGGGTAGGCAACATTTTTTTGGCCAGAGTGCTGAAAAAAACTACAATGTCTACCTTGGAAGGTGACAGAGTGCTGGCATGCCAGAAAAACAAAATGGTGGGGGGGTGAGTACATGGCAAGATGCACTGCATATTAGTATATTTACTAATCATAAATGTTGCCTTTGTTGTTGCGTATTCCTTTTTTGTTGAGCACGTTGCAATGAGAGAGAGAGAGAAAAAAAAAGAGACAAATACTAGAGAGAGACAGAGAGAGAGAAAGAAAAAGGAGAACAGAAAGAAAACCAGA
The DNA here is from genome assembly GCF_052110815.1 of Crocodylus siamensis. NCBI lineage: Eukaryota > Metazoa > Chordata > Crocodylia > Crocodylidae > Crocodylus > Crocodylus siamensis. The sequence continues at coordinate 147,410,869 of NC_143395.1, read as the reverse complement.
CATACGCACACAGAGAACCACGTGCACAAACAGAGAACCAGAATACACTCAGAACAGACATGTATGGGCACACAGACACACAGAACCAGACAGAGGCAGACAAACACACAGAACCAGCTACATGGGCACATGGAGCCAGGCTCCTGGGCCACTGGACAAAGTCCAACCCAACAATGTCCTGGTCCCACCAGAGCCCCTGTGCTTCCCCAGGGAGCCAGCCCCCAGGCTGCAGTGCTTCCCCAGAGCCTGCCCATCAGCCCAACCACCCACCCACTCACCCCGCACAGCTAAGCCTGCAAAAGGTGCGATGCTCCTGGCAAGGAGCAGCATCAGCCTCATCCCAGTGGTGGGGCTGGGTTCAGAGCAGGTGGGAGTCAGGCAGGCTCAGCTGCAAGCCCTGGGCTCTGTGGCTGGCAGCAGCTCCCAGAGCCTGTGCCGGTGGCAGCCAGGAGGCTGCAAACAGCTGCTCCAGGCTTCCGCATCAGCTCCATACCAGCGGGTACATGTGCACCTCAAAGCAGACAGTGGGGATAGGGCCTGAGGCAGCACAGCCCTCCCACTGTCCACTCTGAGGTGCACATGCAGTTGCCACCAGCATGGAGCTGATGCCAGGGCTGTGGAGCCTGACACAGCTGTTTGTAGCCTGCCCGCTGAACCTGCCCAGAGCCCAGGCTGGCTACAAAAAGCTGCACCAGGCTCTGGAGCCCAGTCATCAGCTCTGTGCCAGCAGCAGGGGAGAAGCCGGGGTTGCGCTGCCTCAGGCCCCTCCCCCACCGTCTGCTCCAACACACATGCACCCGCCGGTATAGAGCTAATACCAGAGCAGACGTTTGCAGCCTCCTGGCTGCAGCCAGCCCAGGCTCTGGGTAGCTGCTGCCAACCACAGAGCCCTGTATACTTGCAGCAGGGCATGCAGCCACACAGCCGCCTGCTGGGAGCAGCCCAGGCTTCATGGCTGGCAGCAGCTGCCTAGAGCAGCAGGCTGGCAGTGGCGTACCTAGCAAAATGGCCTTGGATACCGTGCTCAGCACACATGCCAGGGGTTGCTGACCCCTGGTATAGACTCTACAAGTCTCTACTGAATACATCTCAGCCTAATATATAGTAGAATAGTGTTAGCTTATTTCCCAGCTACATCATTTTGGTAGGTAGGTTGTGGTCATCCCACAACAGACCATTACACCCAGCTCTCTCTCCTTCTCAGTTGCCTCCAATCTATATACTCTCATTTTACAGCTGAAGTCCTTGTTAGCCCCAAGTCACACTTCCTACCACTTACGAATCTTTTAAGATTATCTTAAAAATGTTTCCAATAAAATGTTCCATGCACTGTCTGATACTGATTCAGAAGCTTACCAGAGAGGACTACCTCAACAAGGTCTCCTTCATGAATCTCTTCTGCTGATGTAATCCGCTGCAAAATATTTTCCGAGTTCAGGTCATGGCGAAAGAGCAGAATTTTGTCATACATGCCAAAGAAACCACACTCTGGAAACTGTAAAGGAAAGACTTTAAAATTAGCGTATGCCACAATTTGCTAAACAGTTAAAGATTTTTGTTTTTTTGTTTTTCTCAACATGACTACAGAAGATTTAAGCACTGCATTAGTGCACCAATGATCTGGTTATTACTTAAGCTTATTTTTCAGAAGCTTGGTCCCAAAACAAAGGACAGGCTGAAAGTGGCAAAAATCCCAAAAGAGGAAAATGTCTAAAACACTGCTGCTACGAGAGCACTTGCTATCAATGACATAAATGGGTTAGAAAATAACTTAATTTTGTCAACATAGATACAGCCAATGACTGTATAACAAATGCAATTCATTTGAAATAAAGTAGTATTTCTAGCGCCCAGACCTACATTCTTAAAGTTACCTTAAGTCAATCTTATTCTTGTCAGCTTGGCATGCAGCCACACAGCCGCCTGCTGGGAGCAGCCCAGGCTTCATGGCTGGCAGCAGCTGCCTATCACTACCTGTATTCCTGACCTCACAGATGTTATTCAGGCATATACCTCTGTACAGATGTGAAGACTGCCACTAGAATCTTAGTAACACTTTTGTTGATGTGTAACCGAGAGGAATCTATTGAACTATCCCATGATTTATCAGATGGGCAGGCAGAGGAAGACAAAGATATGACTTAATCTATACGAGGAACACACATGCCAAATAAAGAGTGGCTTTTTCACATTGCCAACTTTTTGCTCAGCCTTTAAAAACACTGCCAAGGCAATGCCAAATAAGCTATGGTTTAAAGTGTCAGTCTCTTAAAACAATAAATAAAACAAGTTTTATTTTCTTCTGCCTAAGGCAGGAGTCTGCGATACCTTTTGCAACAAGGACTGCTTTAATGGAGCCTAGCTCATCACAAACCACTTCCAACCTGGTCTGTAATACTGCCACAGCCAAAATCAGAGCTCAAGTCACTGTTTCTCCCAAGTCCGCTAAACATCGTTGCACTGTACAGGTGAAGTTTCTTTCCTGCCACCCTCTCCCCACTTCAGAAACACTGCCAAAGCCCCTCTATCTCCATGAGATGAATAAAATGGCTCTGCAGGCCAGACCCCTCGCCTGGGGCCTTTTGCCTAGTTCACACAGGAGAACTAGAATGGATTCTGAAGTAGTTAATATCTGCCAGTCTACCTCCCCAACCCCACATCAAAATGGAAATACAGATTGGATGCAAGCAAAGTATACAGAAGCAGTTGGTCCACGGAAGATGGCAGAATACAGAAAGGTCTGCACATAATATAAAACAAGAAACAAAACTATTAATTAATGCAAAGATGGGCTTACAGCATCTTACACAGCCAGTACATACATGCATTACATCTGTAACGTGTTACAGGCCACATTAAAGTTGTACCTTATGGCACCTAGAACTTTAACATTATTTAGTCAACAGAGAATCTCTGCCTGGATTATTGTACTGACTGATTGCGTCCATACTTTCTGTACTACTTTGCCCTTCAGTGGTAATCATTTCCTTTTTTCTGATAGCATTTCCCCTAACAATATTACTGTGGTCATGTGTATTTCAGCCATGTAGGCTATCAACCTTTCCTTTGGATAACCACTGTGTAAAACTGAACATTCAAAAGACTGCCATAGAGTAAACAGTACACACAGCAGCCACCAAATCCCTGAAGTGCCACAAAAAGGAAATGTTCTTGTTCAGTATCAACAGATCTCATACATGCACCAGGCAATAAAAAAAGACCTGTAGGAGAGATAGTTTACTGGACATTGTCAAATAATCTAATCTCCAAAAACTGACTGAGATTATCCATTCCATCTGACAGCCACTGGGGTAAGCATTTACTGTATGATGGAAAAGGAGAAGAGTGTTTTTTCTTCCTTTCTGATCAGTTTGCATAGGTTCCACAAACAAGCATATTTACTCTCTTATTCTTGACAGTGGCCCTGAGAGCACAGCAATACGTCGCAACCATATTTATTTTTATTACAAGCTTAAAACACAAGCTGATAGAAAACAAATTACAACAACTGTGGAGAGCCTCCCCCAACTTTTTTCCCATCTGACATTAATTTCCAAGTATTTGCTTTCACACCTTGCAACTTGACTGCTAACTAAGTAATTTGCAGCACTCGTTGCCAGCTTCATTCTTTTTCTCAGCACAGTCCTCCACAGATGAGTCTTGGTAACTGGCATCTGTCCCTGAATTATCTGGAAATGGCAGTTTTTCCATGAATCTTCTGAATGAGAATGTGTGTCAGGGGAAGGAGATAAAGAGGGTAGGAATGTATGGTCATGGCTTGTGCCTGGAACATCAGAAGAGATTTCACAGCATTATGCTGTATTCAGAACACACACACTGATACACTGTAGTAGTAATATTTCCCATACTTGTCTAACTGAAGTCCTGCCTTTACCTCAAACCACCTCAGTACAGACACCACCACCATGGGTTTGTAATCATATATTAGTTTGTTTTAAGTTGCTTTTGTTCAGAATATTGGTGGTATTTTACCACTGGGCTTCTGGACTTGGTTCTTAAAATCTTGGTCGCTGTGTATTTGTGGGTATTTTTTTGTTGGCATAGCCAACTTCTCAGGGTGACCTCATCTGCACTTTCCTTGGCCTTAGAAGCATACTTTGGCTTCCAACATCTTTTGGTACAACTCCAACTCACTACAGCTGTCTGAGAGGAAAATAGGATATGGAGGAATATGTTAGGATAGAAAACATGCTGCTAAGAGCATTAATTCTGTATGATGTCCATGCTTAAATGCTGCAAATAATGGCAATATGTAGTACCTTGTGATTTAAAGATGGAGATCTAAAACTCCAGATTTCATAAATGTATTGTCAAGATTGTTTCTTCAGCAAGCCTGGTATCAATCGTATCGGTAACACAATCTTTCTGGTGAATAAGACAACCTAAAGCCAAAGAGCAGATATCTGAAGGGTTGGTTAACCACGGTGATGTCTCATAGATCTGGTCTTCTATACCTTTAAACCAGGGATTTTCAACCATTTTTTAATAAGTGTATCCCCAGCAACCAGATTTTCGGGGGGGCGGGGCCACGTTTTGCAACTGGATGCGGAGTGGCAGCAGTGCAGGGTGGTGGGTGGCGGCTGCCACTGCCGCCACATGCAGGCTCCCGTAAGTTCTAGTAAAAAAGTCTAGAAAAATGTGTCAGAAAATGTTCCCGTCTTTTCTCCCTTTCAAAACAAATTAAAACTTCTTGGATGCACAATATTCATTCACAGAGTTGTAAATGATCTAAATAATGTTGTTCAGGGCTCACTGGTACAGAAACCAGACCCATACTTCCCCACTCCACAAGTAAAAAGTTCTGCATTTAGCTACAGCAGGACCCTATATCTACATACTAGATCTCATCATCGCCACAGCTTTATACTGTATTGAAGATGCATTTCCCACAGTCACGTAAAAACTGACACACTTATTTAATTTTTAAAAAGAAACTTATTTTCACTTAAGATACTTCAACCATTGAATTTAGTATATTAAAGAGATTTAACTGAATACAAAGAAGTTCCCAGAACAGCCACAAAAGCCCTCATCTTTTTTATAAAATATCTATGGCATGTAGAGGATTACATGACTGTTCAATATACATTTCATTAAGAAATTCTGGATAATTCACTCGTGACCTTTTACTTACAAGTAGTGTAATATTATGTAAACTTTAACACACCACACTGCATAGCAGCTGTATCATAGGCCAGATTCTACCCACAGAGCAACATCATCCAGTTCCCAGTGCTGGCCCTGGGTCTCGTGGCACACACCAAACCGGTTCTGCATGCACAAGTCTCCTGCACGTGACACCTGCCCTGGGACCTGCACTGCCCATGGCATCTGCATACAGCCAGTCTGAGACACCCCCTCACCGCCATGCTGGATCCAGTGCACACCATGCTTGCTTCAGCTGGTCTGGGACACTCACAGTCCACAGTACCCACACGATGTCAAGTCCAGGACACCTCTCCACCTTCCATATATAGGCTCCAGCACCCGTGCTGCTCGTTCTAGCCAGTCCATGATGCATGCTGCGCAAGTCCTGAATTAGGCACAACGGTCCCAGACCTGCTGGAACAAGCACTTGATCCAGCATGCAGGGGGTGGGCAATGTCCGTGGCCCCAATCCAGCCCATGGGGCCAGTTCACTGCCATTCATCCAACCCATGGACCAGTCCCAAGTCATAAAGTCATACACCATCCTGGCCCTAAATGAGTTTTCCACTTCTGCTATATAGCAATTTCTATTAAGATCTTCTTTGCATATAGTTTGCAGAATAAAGCCTCTGTCATCATTTAAGGGTCTGCTTCTTTCAAGGCCTCAAGAGTTCTCATAGTTGTATGGTTGGATTTATTGGGGGGGTTTGTGGAGGGGGAACAGAATCTATATAAAAGTTATACCAACTACCTGATTATTGTGGGAAAAGTTTACCAAAGAGAAAGTTATTGCAGCTTGACCTCACCTTAATATACTGGATTAGTTATCTTTACAGCAAACTGGTTCCACAGGTACATCTCCAACTATGAAGACCTTATCTCTTGCCTACACACATTTTAACACGTAAACTACTGGTGCTTAAATATAAGATATAAGCTTTCCCCAATTTTGGTGGAATTTATCCCCTTTTCTGAATTCTTCTAAACCAACAGTATCAAACATACAGCCTGCGGAGCCCTGCCATCACCCCAGTGCTGTCCCTGGATCTGATCAGACCCACATAGGACACAGGGCACACCCACAGCACAGGACTGGTCCAAGGGCCAGACAGAGCCCACAAACCCCTCTCTCATCCCCCTCTCCATCCTGCCCCCTCTGGCATACCTGATCAAGTGGCCACTCCAGCCATTCTGGGAACCATGCTGTGTGCACTGCAGATGCCAGAGCTGATGGAATGAGTATCACACACAATGCAGTCTGTCTGGAGCTGCAGCAGAGCTGCACACAGCAGCTGCCCTGGCCAGACTGTACCACATGCAGCACCACACTACACATGGTGCTCACAGGTGCCACATGCATTCCAGACTAGCTAAAGCAGGTGCCACATGCAGCTCAGTCAGATAGGACAAGCACTGTATGCAGCTCAGCTGACACCCTAAAAGAACTGCACTGCACACGATGCCTATTCCAGCCACTCCAGGATTTGCACCACACGCAACACAAGGTAAGCGTCTTCCTGAGGAGCCATTCAGTACTATGCTTACCTTGCCAAGACAGTCACACTCAGTCACTGAAGGCACAACTGGAAAGTATCAGAGCACTTACCACTCTGGGCCTATATACCCTGAAAGACCTGCTGGCAACCTAACCACTGCTCCCTGAAAGACAGAAAAGTGTCTTGAATCTTCCATAGCCTGTACTCAATCATCAACATACCAACAGTCATCTAGTCAAAGCCCTCAAACCATTCCATACAAACCATAATCTAGACTCTATATAAGACAACTGTCATCCATCACACAACACAGACCTAGCACCCTAACCTGCCCTATCACCGTAACCTGTAAAGCAGGAGAACCACAGCAGGCAGTGTCCTGTTTCTGTTAAAGTGTTATCAATATACACTGAAGAGATCCTGGGTAGGAGGGCCATGCTCCTCACTACAAGCAAAAAAACCCCAGTCCATACCAATCTAACCATGAGGTAAAATTCCTTCCCGACCCCAGATACGGTGATTGGTCTGACCTGGAGTGGAAGGGCAAGACCCTCTAGCTAGGAACCTCTGACTTTGGTCCCAGCAGGAGCACTGGCATACCCCAGTCAAAGTACCCAGCATTGACTGTAGCCAACACCCGATGTCTCTGGGAAGGCTTAAAAACACCTTGACATACATAGCAGAAAAAAGGGATGGGAAGGGGGGAGCAGGAGCAAGCAGGAGAGCCCAGAAGCATAGAAAATACCCACAGAAGAACATAGGTGTAGCTATGCCTAGATTATCCCCGACCAGTGGCTGTCAAGCCTCTTCTTGAACATCTCCAGTGATAGAGAGTCCCCAACTTCCCTAGGCATTTATTCTACTGCCTCACTGTTCTAACAGTGAAGAAGTTTTCCAGATATCCAGTCTAAACTAACTTTGCTGCAACTTCAAGCAACTTGCTCGCATCTTCCTCTGTAGCAAGAGGGAAAAGTACTTTTCTTCTTCTTTATGACAACCCATCAAGTATTTCAAGACTTCTGTCACATCCCCTCTAAAGTGTCTTTTCTGCAAGCTGAACATGCCTGGCTCCTTCAGCCTCTCCACACATGACATGCTTTCCAAGTCCTTTATCATCCTTATTATCACCCACCACTGGGCCCTCTCCAACTTCTCCACAATTTAAAAAAAGACATGGAGTCCAGAAATGCACACAAGTACTCCACATGAAACCTAACCAACAGTGAGCTGAGAGGCACTATCACCTCCCAAGTCTTTCACCTAATGCTTCTATTAATGCATTAATCCCAAAACTGCATTCACCTTTTGTGTGGCTCCACACTGGAGACTCGTATTAAGTCTGTGATCTACCAAGACTCCCAAGTGTTTTTCCATCAACCATTTTCCATGTGTGTTTTTGATTATTCCTCCCTCTGTAACACATTGCATTTGTTTGCACTAAATTTCACCCCGTTAGCTCTAGCCCAACTTTCCATTCTGTCGAGATCCTACTGAATTGCGCTTACATTCTTCATGTTCTCAATTCTCACATTTTTAATCTGCAAATTTCTTCAAAAAACTTACAATGCCAGCACCCAGTCAATGAACACATTAAACAGCACCAGGCCCAGAACAGACCCCTGTGGCACTCCACTCAAAAATCACCTGCCATTCTCGCATGGATCCATTAATAATTACCCTTTGCTTGGGGCTATTGATCCAGTTATCTACCCACCATATCATAGTTTTATCTATCCTCATTTCTCCAACTTCTTTACAAGAAGGTCATGCAGGACTTTGTCTTCCCCAGTACTCTTTCCTGCCACGGCAGGGGGTCGGACTCGATGATCTGCTCAGGTCCCTTCCAACCCTAGAAACCATGAAACGCGTTGCTGAAGTCCAGATACAATAAATCCACAGTATTCCCTTCATCCACCCAATTAGTTACTTTGTCAAAGAAGGAAATCAGGTTTGTCTGACATGATTTGCTTTTTGTAAATCCATACTGGCTGCTTGGGATCAGCTGTTCCTCCTCCAGATGCCTGTAAATGGTCTTCCTTAGGATATGCTTCAGCTAACCAGTCTGTAGTTTCCCAATTCCTCCCCAATTCCTCCTTTTTGCCTTTCTTTAAAGAGAGGCCATTAAGTTGCCTAAGTGTGGAGAGCAGCTCCCTGCAGGTAAGTCTGTGAAAGGGAAGGAGGTACGGGGCAAAGGGGGGAGCAGGGGCAGAGGCTGGGGGTGCTGGCCAGCGAGGGCAGCAAATGGGACCCAGGGCAGGGGCAGGGAACAGGACTGAGCTGTGTGCAGCTCATCCAGAGGATCAGGGTCCCGGTGTTTAAAAATGGTGGTGGGGGTGCTTGCACTACAGCTCATCATATGAGCTTTAATTCAAGTACCGCCACCAGTATTTTTAAGCGTGGAGATGCTTTAACCAGAGCAGAACCAAGCAGGGCAAGAGTGGATGCAGGCTGCTTGCTGTGGACTTGGGGCTCCCCCCTCTGCTGCCTTTGTCCCAGGGTCCTGTGTTGGATGCATGTCCCCTGCCTGCGCAACAGCTGGAGGCACACATGTTAAGGTTCTGAACAGGTTTGTTTATAACATTTATGTAGAACCATTTATATTGTTGACTTCATTTTTCCATCCCCAGGTACCTGTGTACCAGATGTGTAATTATTTTAAATTAACTCTTTTAACATTTACAACAATTAATTCTAAATACTTAAAACTGATTAGCTTACAGGAAAAAAAGCTATAGCAAATGTACATGCCAGTCTCCTCTAAAACAGCAAACAATCACACCATATCCAGAAAATACTTTTAGTCCCAGAAAAACACTTCAAGGGGTGATATCCAACTTGTTCATTGAAAAACTGCTGAAAACAGCCTAAAACTTTTGAGATCCGACTCAAACAAATGAAACAGTCTCGATGGCAAGAAAGAAACCAGCTTTTGTAAAGGAAGATTTGATGAAAGAGGTCAATGTCAAAGTTAAACTGTTTTTGAAGCACTCTTATCTGCGTGCTACAAATACAGGTTATATAACACACACTGTCACTGCTTTTTATGTTTATGCAGATTTTCATTCATGTCAACATATCATTTGTATGATGTTACACTGCAGCTGGAAACTAAAAGGTCTGTTTCATTATTTATGAGTAACTGCAACTTTATCATCTCTTTCCTTCGCCTTAAAAACACCTTTGCCTTTAAAAACAGTAACTTTATTTTAGGGAAATTTATTTTCATACTGTTGCCAACATCTGGAGATATACTTGTGAGCTAAGAGTGGTAAGAAGTTCATCTCAAAATCTGCACTCCATTTCCCCTCCTGAAGGGAATTTGTTACAGACAAAACCTTCATTTGCTAACCAATTTTGAATCAGTCATTCAAGAGACTAAAACTTTTGCTAGATAATACTCAATTATCTGCATTTCAATTGATGCAAAAGAAGTAAGTGATAGAATGCATCTCTACAAGCCATCAAAACTGGTATAAAAGTTTACTATTATACCCAAGCAAGGGACATTTCACATCAATTAAGATTTTAAATATATATTTAAAAATAAATAAATAAACAAATAAGCTTCCTCAGCAAGCTCTTTAGTTCATGAGGTAAAAAAGTCTTCTTTCTGGCTCTTCCACTCCTCAAACTAGGCACTAACCAAACCCCACTAGTGATCCATATCACACCCTTCACATTAACCTGCCCTTTTCCTCTTGGACTCTAAAGCTCAGAGGTCATAACAATCCTGCTGTAGATCTCCAGCTGAGCCTGTACAGTCTCCCCCGCTCCCAAAGATGCTCCATAGTATCCTTCCCCCTTGGTCATAACTCCTGCCACCTCCAGCTCTGGAATTCTTCAGCTGGAGAAACTCTGACCATTTGCCAGCTCAAGTCCCACTCTGATGAGCCACAGGTGCTTCATCATGGAGCTGGCTGGACTTCAGCAGGAGGAACTGTGCTGGCAGCTTCCTTCTCCACAGCCATAAGCTACCAGCTCTCTCCTCCATTCCCTGTTAAATCTGTAGAAGCCACAAGGGGCTCAGCTACCAGCTATGTTCCTCTTCTTGACACTTCAGCGAGCCAGCCATCTACACTAGCCAACAGCAGTCTTACTGATGAATGATCTGTTGGGGGGGGTTTTTTATCCCAAAGGGTATCTTAACAAAAACAGCTTAAGATTAAATTTGACAGATATTCTTCTTTTCAAATTGTACATTACCAAAACTACAAGTAGTTCTTCACTTGGTAGTACAATAAAGTAGTAAAGCTATTCCAGCTTCTCCTTCAGATATTATTGTAAGACTTAAGAGGAAAATGCCACAAACATTTTCAACAACTTTAAGAGATGCACAAAGTACATTTCAAAACAAAATAAAATTTTTTTCAAAAAAACTGTTTGAGCTTCCAGGGTTATGTAGCTGCTATGTTCCTGTTTAAAGCCCCAAACAATCTGCAGAGTGACTCTAAATGTATAAACTGTTAATCCCAGTATTACTAAATTTCCTAAAAGCAAACTGGAACATAGTCCTTAATATAACAGTTCTAAAAAAGCATCTAACTACAGGAAATCACTTAGGGAAGTCTGCTTATGCAACAGGCTATGCCGAGTGCACCCCTGGTGCAAGTATGTCAGCATTGTTAGTGCTACACCAGGAACGGCCTGAGACCTTTATGCTCTAGTAGTACTCACTAATATATCAGCAATAACATTATTAGACTACCAGGATTAAATTGACAAAGAAAAGACATATTTTGTGTAAAACTTGGTTCTTATATAGGTGTTATAATTATAATACAAAAATCCATTTAACTTTTATGTATAGTGTTTTACATCCATTATTTCTACAAGGACTTCAACCTACAACAGCCAGAACTGCTGAAGTGAAAAAAACCACTGGGTTTTTTTCTGTCTTGGCAATAACAGAAAATCACTCTGGTTCAAGTTTCAGGACTTACTTTACACAGTTCTGGACCAGTCGCCAAAAAATCTCACACAAGGGACAAGCGTAGGCGGATATTGTTTTAAAGGTCCAATATCTCATGACCCACCATAACTCAAAACAAATGCTTTATACCATTCCCAACTTCTTTCTAGCGACACAAAACATCACTTATCTTGGTTTTTATCATCACTCTTTTAAGTCACTCCACTCTGATTATTGGCTACCCAACCCTCCCGCACTTAAAATTAAATGTCATGAATTTATGACACCACTCTCTGAAGAACTAGACTTCAATATTCAACCTTGGCACAGACCCATTCTACTGTCTTGGTAATGTCACTTGCTATAAAAGAGGGGCCCATGAAGTGCCAATGCCTCATCTCAAATGCTCATCTCCACACAGACACACACAGAAATGTTAACCCTTCTGCTCTCAGTTGCCCAAACCCATGCTAGCTCTTTGTGTTCCACACCTAAGTCACTCTGCTGACCTCCATACAGATCCACTCGTGTCCTTTTATTAGCCACTTAAGGCTTCTTTTCCCCAGAGCCTATGAATATGCCATGTTCCTGAACATGCCTCCCCTGATTACCAGGGACAGGTAGAGAGTACAGCTGGTAAGTCAAGAAAACAGACTGCACCAACAGAAAACATGCATCACTGATGAAGCTGAGGCATTCCATAGCTAATTTTTTTTTTAATCCAAAGAGGCATCCCAAATTATATTTAATATATTTAATAAATATAAAATGAATACACACACACACACACACAAAATGAATTACACAAGATTTCACCAGGAAAAGAACCTAAAGAACCAGTAGTGGTACATTCCCCATGTGCTACTCACTCATTAAACCAAAACAATACTGTTCAGAGTAGGTAGGTAATTTAGATCTTTATAACTGCAATCCTGCTCTCATTTCTCATTAACTAATTAACTGCTGATAAAAGTAACCACCAAAAGGTTCCAGTAAGAAAAACGGATGCAAGTCATCCACATGAAACACAGGGGGTTTTTTGTTTGTTTTTTTAAGTACGTGGAAAATGCAAAGTGGTTAAACAGGGATATCAAAGGTACAGTGCATCGGGATGGGGAAGAGGGGGCTGGGCAAGTTTGACACCAGAGTTAAAATCCTTTTTAAGCAGACATGTGCAAATAAATGCCAAGCAGAAATTTCAAATTAAATTAATCTTATTTTAAATAATTTTAAATATTTTGAATTGGTTAAATTACCATAAACTCAAGAAGTTTAAAATAATCTCATCAAAAGTTTGCAAAAAACAAAAACCACAAACACCCCACTTTTTCCACCAATTTGGAAACAGGCCAATTTTCAGGTTCATTTTGTTCTAGAGAGTACGTTACATAAGGATAAAAAAAAATAGGTTTGTGCTAGAGCTTGGCTGTATCCCCAAGTGACACATTGACCACTCAAATTAAATCCTATTTTCTGCCTCATTTTTACTCACTGTAGTTACAAGTAGTATCCAAGATTAACTGAAGAAAACAAAGATAAGAGTATTTACATCAATTTATTGGAAGTCAACGCATGAAATTGCTGTCAAGTAGTTTAAAAACTAAAATATTTAGCATCAGAATCAAATTACTCTTTTAGAAAAAAGTTTAAATTTCAAGATGAATTCTCCTTTCCACGTCAAGAGCTTACAATTTAAGGCCATGGTCCCACACAGACACACACTGTATTAGGGCCTAATGGACAGAGGCCTAAAGGCAGACAAGACAAAGCAGTGGGTAATGGTTCAGGGAACAGTGGACAAGATAAACGGTTATTAGTAGATATAAAGAACTGCGTAGGGAGGAGATGGCTATAAAGAGATCTGAAGTAAACAAGAGAATTCTTGGCAGATGAGAACAGAAAGACTGGACTGGGTACATAAACCCAAGTATAGACAGAAGGGACCAAGGTAGCAATTAGGTGAAAGGTTGAAGAATACAAGGTACTGGAGACAAAAATGAAGACATAAGAGGCCCATTTTTAATCTGATGCTTGGAAAGACTGCAACTGAAAATGGGGCTGACAGGCATCAAGTGGAGAGAGAGGATTTTACTTCAGAATATTCAAGAAGTCTCCACTGTGAAGAGGAGAGAAGAGCTGCCAAACCATAGAAGATTTCAGTAATCAAGGTAAGAGATAACCAGGGTTTCAGCAATGCAGACAAACAGCTAGTCTAGCTTTTCAGGATACTACAGATGAGAAACGATGAGATAACAAGAGACTAGATATAGAAGAAAACTACCAGGGTTCTGAGCTTCAAAGACAGAAAAGTTGTTAAACAGACTCAAAATTAGAAGAAACTTGGCTCTAAAGTTTCCATCATTAAGACGTTGCTAGAATCCACTGGATAGAGCAAGAGATACGAGATTGAATAATGTAAAGAGATAGATTTAGGAATAAATATGAAGGTAGGGTTGAACAAGTAGAAATAGATGAGAAGAAAAGGGACAAGACTGAGAAAAATAATCTCTCAAAAGACATGAAAGACAGGAGAATCAGCAAAGCAAACAACGAAACAAACCAAAAAAGAGAAAATGAGTGATCGGTTCAACTAAGCAGCCTACTTTTGGTTTTGCTAAATGGTGACCATTGTTAGTTGGGACTGCATACTCTGAATTTAGGGCAGTAGTTAGAAAGGAAAATGAGAAACAAACACGCATCCATGCATATATACAAAGTTAGAGAAAAATGCTTCACAGCAAAAGAAAGTGAGACAACAAAAAAAAAAAGCATGGAAAGATAAGAGAGGGTCTGAACAACAGAATAAGACCAGAAAAAAAGAGCAGAAGCAATAAGGTACAGTCAGTAAGCACGGAGATGGAAAATAGAAGAGAAGCTTCAGAACAAGAAATGAGAGTAAATTAGATGTTTAAGAAAGACAGGACAGCAAGAAAAGTTCTCGCCCCATGTTATTGTTATCAAGGTAAAAGTGAAAAAAAGAATTTAGCTGGTATCTCTTGTTTATTTATAAACAGCTCTGAGACCTCTGCCTCCACTGTAGCTAGAAGAAACCAACAGCACCAACAATTTATAATTTATAGCAAGCTGTCAGCTGAACACCTCACAAAGAGCATTACAGTATTCTAGTGAAAACTGCTGTATAGTCCTACATTTCATTAGATTCCTGACGCAAGAGAATGTGCATGGGAAGAGACAGCAGTTGAAGTGAATGGCAGATTTAAATACAGCCATGTATTACAGAAGGTTCCTAAATCTTATCACAGGGTGAGACTCTCTCTTCTTTAAAAATTCAAGTTCATATTGTTTTGTTTGCTTGTCTGTTTTAATCATATCATGATAACTGCTCACGGTACTCCAGGTAAAAAGACTCATCAGGGCTGAAGAGTGGAAGAATTCCTTCCCATTCGGATACAGAATACCCTCTAAACCAGTGTTTCTCAACCCATTGGTCACAACCCAAAAGTGGGTTGCAAGAATATATGAAAGGGTTGCAAACAAACTTTAAAAATGGATTCTCCTTTAAAGATGAAAACCATGGGAAACAGTGGCTTTTTCCCTTGTAGGCTGGCAGAGGTCCAGCCTGAAAGGGGCTGCATGGAGACCCATATGCCCCACATACACCCTTTGCCCCACACACTGGGTGACTGAGGGCAGCGGGTCAGGAACAAGGGACACTGGGTCAGGACTAGGCATTGATGTTTACAAATGGGTCCTGGTACAGAAAAGGTTGAGAAGCACTGCTCTAAACAGCATTCCCTGAGAACATATTTGGCTCGCTCATCTTCACTCCTTTTCAATGAAAAATACATGCCTTTTGTCCCTCCATTTTCAGTTCTGTCACCGATATTATTCAGTGCCCTTTTGCAAGACTTGGATAATAACTTCTGTCCCTTAAAAGTAGTGCACATAAGATACAAAGTTCAAGTAACCATCAACAAAATTATTATATACAAAATGCTGTCAAATGGACAAAGCGAATAGAAAAAAAAGAGTCAAATACCT
This sequence comes from Crocodylus siamensis, assembly GCF_052110815.1. Classification (NCBI taxonomy): domain Eukaryota; kingdom Metazoa; phylum Chordata; order Crocodylia; family Crocodylidae; genus Crocodylus; species Crocodylus siamensis. The sequence goes on along the minus strand of NC_143395.1, from coordinate 147,395,293 downwards.
CTCAGATCTCTCTCAGTTACTGGTTTTTTTGGCAATTACTTGTAACAGCAATATATATAATATTTTCTGATGGAAGTACAATTTTAACTGGATTATTACAAAAGAAGTTAAGACATGCCTGAAGATGAGCATTTTAAGAGAGGCTAAGGCCAGGCATTTGGAAGGACTTTTGAGGACATCCTACCCCAGTGTAACTAGATTATGACTGGGAAAAAGGACTATGCTCCAAACTTCTGTGGGACAGCTGGAACCCCAACCAACATTTTTTGATAACCTGAACCTGCCCTCAATGAAAGAGGTTCCAAGCTGGAGCTCCTAAAGGAGACAGGCAGGCAATTCAACTTCAAATTCAAAAGTGACTGAGGCTGTTGAAGGTTGGCATCAAGAGCAGCTGCCCCTAATCCCAGCTTCACAAAAATGCTACCAAAATATGTCCTTGCAGCAGTAATGAAAAATACAGAAATGAATGTTGCCTTTTGATTTTGGCACTCCCAGAATTTAAAAACAGTTAAATTAATAATTAGAAATAAACCAAGGATTTTGGTTAAGGAAGTAACAGAAATATATTTTAAAAAGCAAATTCTAAAATTTTACGTATTTACTATTACATATTTCCAGAACATACATGAGATCAAGCTATGTATCATCCTAAAGCTAGGAAAAGTTAATAGAAGAAGACATGAGAGAATAAAACAGCTGTAAACTGCCACAGGTAGGAAAGGCTTGAACATTACAGAATTCTAATTCCCACAAATTTCAGTGATATTGACTGGGGAAACAAGTGGCTATATGCAGGGCAGTTTTCTAAGAAAATCATAAGAGCTCTATATTAATATGAAAATACATTTATGGGTATAATTATAACTATTGTCTGATCTACAGACACATTGTGATGTTATCAACTTGCAGAGGGGATAATAATGACACGTCTGCAGTCACTGCAAAAGTACTTATGAAAGAAGAATCCACCATACATAAGCACATCCCCTCCCCCTCATTTCCTGATCAGTGTCTGCTGCCTGCATAAAACATCTTCTCACTAAGCAGCTGCTTCTATTGGTATGAGCCACAACAGTTAGCATAAAACTCAACTGAAGTTTGCCGAAGACCAAAAAAACAAAGATCTTGAAATACGGGTAAGGTTTATAATACATGGACTCCACATATAATATGCCCCTGAACTTGAGCTGTGCACTGACTATAGCTAAAGCAGCCTGACAGACAGGAAGAGCCGAAGAGGGAGAGAAACCGAACAGAAAGAAAGGTGAGAGAAACATGAGACGGGCAGAAACAAAGATAACACATAGATGCAAAGAGAAGGGGACAGTAAAACAGGCAGAAAGGACACTAAATGGTGTAAAATAATTAGCCTAATATTTATGCCACTAAAATTCCCTAGGCCAAAGCCAAGACAAGACCCACCTGAACTGTTTTGATAATTTAGGTAACTACCACAAAAATAGGTTTCTTACTGTATTATTTCTAATGCAATATAAGACATATGAAGAAAATACAACAAAATTCTAAGGGTCTAAGGAGTACATAGATATTTGTGTTTGTGTGTTTACCTCTACCTTCTCAAATGGATTCTGCATCCTAGGTTTGATAAGCCTTATTCTGAACCATAATAATATAGTTGAGAGAAGCACCTTAGCCCACAATCCTGTTGTCTCTCTAGTGTTTTCATTTCTATAGAGGTGTCTAGTTCAAGAACTCTTTATTTGCTTGAAACATACTGTGAACTAACTTCTAATATAGTTAACAGCACATAACCTTTACATAAAGAACAATACATAAACAAAAACAACAAGATGTGCATTATTTCCTTTCTAAGTCAGGGCTTTGAGATGGTTAAAGCAAAGTGCATTTAAGCATTACACTAAGGTTCTCAAATTTTTTTCAGTGTGAACAATGTCTTACTAAAAAAACTGTCTTGTTGATACTTCCCTTTCCATTCAACAGCTTACTGCTTCCCTTTGACAACTGAAGCAATTGTTTACATGTAAAAGTGCTGTTAGAAAAGTATTAGCTAAGTAAAAGTAAAGATGGCATTAGCTGTTTTTTTAACAATATTTTAAGAGATAAATATAAGAACAACCCATATTACATTGCCTTTCGGATTTCTAAGACCACTAGAAAATGCTGCATCTTGCCACTGCTTCACAGATTATGATTTGAAAATTACCATATTATACCAAGGACATTACTGAACAGCGTTTCCTTCAACTCGTATCCACAGCAGCAATGAGTACCAAAGGAAAACGTTAAAAATACAACAACACTAACTGCAATCACAAGATGGGAGGAAAAAACACTTTCCATATTATTATTATGAAAATGAATTACTTCATGAAGATTCCAAGCTTATTAACATACCTTCTTTTGCTAAATTTTGCCAAGCCAGACCTAAAGGAACAGACTACTTCCTTAAATTTAAACATCATCTAGAACTAAGTAGGGACCAACCTTTGTACAAGTCTAACACTGCCTTGCCTCCATACCTAGCCCGCTGGGATGCCTAAATTACACCAACGTTCTTATGAATACATTAACAATGTAAAGTTATCAGTAAGATCATTGTATGATTCCATACTATACCTTCTGGTAAACTATAGAACACACAAGGTCTTTGACAGCAGAAAGGGACAGGTCCTGAGCTTCAATGGTGACAGTTTCTCGAGTAAGACCAATCTGCAGTAGGAATGAGATCCCATGCATAGAGCCCCTGGAGTTAGTGAGACTCTGTGTACTGAGGCTGCCATTGGACAGTCGGCTGGAGAGTCCAGACTGGGGACTTGAAGATAAAGAAGGCGTTGGCGGTGCAGCAGCATGAGATGCAGGTGGGGAAAACTTCTGTAAGGATGGAGGAGAGGAGTCGTTTCCTGACATCTGACTTGCTTTAAATCTGTAGAGATTTGCCTAGTAGTCAAATTTTAAGAAAAATATTCTACCAGTTTGTTGGTTTAAATTGTAAAATTAAAGAGTCTAATGTTCCCTTTTTTATAGTTCACTTGAAGGCCTCTGACCTGTAAGTCACGTTCATTTTCCCTTTCATTCCGTTTACACTGGCTGATGAGTAACAGTATTTCAGCCGGAAGTTATTTTAAATGAAAGGTCCTCTTCCCAGAGTTTCAATCAGCTGATCCAAAAACACAGACTTGCCTTTAGCACCACATCCAAATGAGGCTTAAATCACACAACTGCCCACTTCAGAAGGGCACAAGGATCTTTCATTTCATTACTTTTGAGAAACGTCAGTCCCAAATTAAACAAAAGCAGTAGTAGCTCTTTAAAAAATATATATATTCCTTCTGTGACTTAACTCCAGAGACTAAAATAACAAACGCAGGTTCATCTTCACCAAGCTGTCTTTTTAACCTTGACCAAAAGGTGTGGACAACGTCCTGAGCAAACAGTAATGTTTATATCAAGGTTTAGGTGGGTCTATTCCTTCCTCTGAAGTTTTCCAAGTTTGCTGGCATGTAAGGGCATAGTTAAAAGGTTACCTTCACCGGTCTCCAAATTTTCATTTTCGTAAAATGTTTTCTCTCATGAAAGAAACAAACCCATTAATCTCTTGGGTCACCCAGAAAATCTGCAGCATTTTGAAACGTATTCTGCCTATAGAAGAAAAAAATTGAAGTCATTATTTCAAATTGCTCCATAACATTGCTTAATGGCAGTATAACCACACTAGTTTTAAAGCTAGTTAATCAATTTTTACATTCATTTTGCTGGTTAGCAACTGATGCTTAAAACGTTCCCTGACACGTGATATAGCAGGTTAAGGATGTCTACAGCTTCCTGACATGGCTGCCATATTTAGCATTTTATGGTTGTTTGAGTAGACCACAGCTCTGCTGTATGAGTATATAGTCTGCAGGTGATGAGTGGAGAAGTAAATGTATTAAGTGAAAAACCATAGTCCCATCATCAAAAAAAAGTGTACACAATGTGCACGTAACATGGAATTTAACAACTACTCTTATTCGAGTTGACATTAAACTGTGAAACATTTATTATTCCATATAGCACTTAGAAAAGCTTAATTACATCCCCAGAATACATTTATATAACGTTTTCAGAAGAGCTAGAAGTAGCACATGATTTTAACTAGAAATAATAAACCTACCATATTCTGTTTTATTATTGTTCTGTGACGCATTTGGGGGGTTTTGCTCTGCTTTGGTGACCATGGACGCTCTGTATTTTTGTTACAAGATTTTGTTGTTGCCCAAACCAGTTTTTCAAGCAGGAAGGAATGCTGAATACCAGTTTAAGTCATTTGAATCTGTACCAGCTGTTATGTTAATAGTACTGAGCAGTTTTAGTCAGATATATTAAAAATCAAGGCGACTCAAATGTCTATTTCTAGAAGAACTAACCTTCTTCCACATTTATATTATAAATAGGTTTAAAATACAAAGAAGTGGGTGGAGTTGCAAATGCTTATGAGAACTGAGCTAGGATCCAGAAAGACCTTAATTGACTGTGTAACATTTCTCAGACAAAATGCATGACAAGGGCAAGTGCAAAGTCCTCCACTTGGGATAGAATAACTGCATGCACAAATAGAGACCAGGGAATGACTGGCTAGGCTGCAGTACTGCAGAAAAGGGCCTGGGGGGGGTTACAGTAGCTCATAAAGCTGAATACAAGCCAACAGGGATCTCCTGCAAAACAGACAGGCCAATAGCATGCTGAGTTGTATTAGCAAGAATGTCACTTGCAAATCAAGGGAAGTGGTTCTGCTCTATTCAGGACTGTTCAAGCCACATGAAGTACAGTGCCCAGTTTTGGGCCCCACACTTCAAGAAGGATTTGGACAGTTTGGAAAGTCTAGCACAGAGCAACAAAAATGATTAGGGACCTGCGAAACAAGATTATGAGAAAAGGCTAAAAGAACTAGGGTTAATTAGTCTGGAGAAGAGAAAACTGAGGGGGGATTTGATAACAGTCTTCAAATATCTGAAGGGTGACTACAGCCAGGATGAAGATGGGCTTTTCTGTGTGCTTGCAGGGGACAGGACTGAGGAGCAATGTCCTCAGGCTGCAGCAGTAATGTAAATTAGAGATTAAAAGGGACTTTCAGACTATGTGGGTGGTCAAGCACTTGAACAGACTACCTAGGGGAGTTGTGCAATCTCCATCCTTGGAAGATTTCAAGAGCAGATTAAACAGACACTTGTATGAGATAGTTTAGTCAGGGATGATCCTGTCTTGAGCAGGGGACTAGACTAGATCAGTGGTTCTCAACCCTTTGCGCCTTACGTCCCACAAATCGTCTTGGTCAAAAAACCCTGGTCCCACCATGATAAAAACAAAACCCCACAAAATTGAACTGTTCAAGGTACCTGTTGATTCATCTATCTGAAGTGCAAACAACTGATTTTTTTCAATCAGGCAATGAGCTGAAGTTCCACCTACCTGACCTTTGACTCCCACTGGTTGAGAAACATTGGACTAGATAACCTCTCGAGGTCCCTTCTAGCACTACTTTCCTATGATGTTATGATCCTAAGCATCTCATCACATTTCTGAAACATGAACATGAGCCCAATTTTATGAGATGTCGAACACAATTTTATCTCACTTCCTTCCCCCAGGGTACTCAGCATCTAACAAAGGTGCCCAGGATTTAGGAAAGCATAATAAATGCTCCCACTTAAGTTTCACCTACACATCTTCTCCAGTTTGGAACAGTAAGAGAAATGCTAGCAAATAAATCATTCTGCCTTGCCCCATATAACTCTTGTTTCCATAAAAAAAGAAACATCTACAAATGAACCAGGTGACTTAAGTAGCAGGATACCATCTACAATGCTTCTCCTTCAAGGAGAACAGACCAACATAGGAAACGAAAGCAAATCAAGCTACCCTGCTTTTTTGAGACAAAGGAATTTTGACAATTTTTTTTTTTATGGACCAACTGCATATTTGACAGATGTTAGACAAGCTTTTGAGCATAGAAGTGACCTCCAGGATGGGAAAGAATCAGACACAACCATACACCTGACTATCATCTCAAGCAATGGTCTCAAGTTGCAGCAAGGGAAGTTCAGATCAGCTATTAGGAAAAACTCTCTCACCAGGCAGGTAGTAAAGCCATTGGAACAGGTTACCCAGAAGTGGTGGAATCTCTCTCCTCAGAGATCTTTTAAGTCCCACCTAGACAAAGCCTCAACTGGGATGATGCATTTTGGGATGGTCCTGCTCAAAGCAGGGGCTTGAACTAGATGACCTCCTGCGGTCCTTTCCCCAACCCTAATTTCCTATGGTCCTACGACTTCCTGCACCGCCTCAGCTACAACACTCCAACCCTACTACATAATTTTTGTGACATTTTCTGTAGATGAAGGACTCTCAGACAGTGTTTCACTATTTCACTGCTTCTAACAAGTCACACACATGCACACCCACCCTCCCCCAGTTTCCTTCAGCACTAACTTCAGAAGGAATCAACCTAATTCAAATCCTGCAGGTTTAATTTAACAAATTAAACCAACTAACAAATACTGGCCCACCGCACAACTAAAGTATCTGTTTCAGCGTTTTGTTTGGTTCTAAATTGGTTACACTTGGGGGAAAAAAATACAAAGGGTTGCAATCTTAAGGGGGGGGGAAATGGATCGGGGGGATGATCCTGAAAAAACAGCAGCAATAACAAGGCTAACTCAGATCAAAGTGGCCAACTGCAAAATTGGTGCCTGAGCTTGTAGCAGCCCTTCTTCCCCAGGCAAAACACAAACAAACAAGCAACTACTCTGGTTTCTGGTGTAATAGTTACAATATTATGCTTTAAGCACTCAAGTATATATGGGGGTGGCGGGGGCAGACAGGTCCCACCTCAAAGAGCACCCTGCTCTTGCCACCCGCCCGAGCTCAGCTGGGACATGAGAGGAAGAACAAGGGTGACAGTAACGAGAGTGGGCAGCAACTGCTCAGCCAGGCATGTGCGTAGCACAGCTGTGCCCGCAAACAGTCAGGGGCCCAGCTGATCCACGCTGGTGGGGCGTGACTGCCTTGCCCTGAGGAGCCAAGGGCCTTCACCACCCGCACGGGGCAGGACAGCGGGGCCAGGGGAACAAGGCAACCTGGGCCAAGCATGGCCCTCTCCCTACCCCCACCACCTTCACTTTTATTTCTTTCCTGAAGAGTAATATCTGCCTTACCTTCATAACTACCATATTTACACAAATACAAGACCAGGTCCCGTGTGGCCCCCTCAATTGGCATGAGAAAAAAAACACCTCCTCATTCTTATCACCTTATAAAAGGGGCTCCCACTAAATGCAGTGGCTAGTATTAAACTCCCCCACCCCGGCCCCTCGCAGCTACCTGCCCTCCCGGGGGGGAAAACCTGCTCATTACCATTAAGCGACGTCACAAAGGGGGGGGAGGCGGAGGCAGCACCACAGGGCAGCGGGGAACCCCTCCCCCCCGGTCGCGGGCCGCAACAGCCGGAGATGATGTGGCCTCGGCTGCACCCCACCCCCACCCCCGGCCCGGCGCCCCCCGCGCACCCACCTGCTGGATGGAGCGAGGCCGGCGGCGCGGAGCCGCTTCACGCGCATCTCCGGCTCGGCGCAGCCTGCGGCTGCCCGCGCGTACCCGCCCTCCCTCACGCAGCGCCGCCCGGCAGTGAGGGCGGGCTACTGGTGGGGGGGGGGGGACAGGGAAACAGCGGCGGGAGGGGGGGGATGCAGGGGCATGCTGGGAGCCGCAGTCCCGCTGTGCCTCCAGCACGCCGCCCCGCGCGGCGCGAGGGACTACAAGTCCCGCGAAGCACCGCGCGGGGCAACGGGCGGGGGGGTGGCGCGGCGCATGTGCAGGCGCCCGCTGGAGTTTCCGTTAGGTGGTGGCGGTTGCTGCCCCGACCCGCTAACGGGGCAGCAGAAGGGGCGGGGTTTCCAACGCGCTCTGTGCCGGCGGCTGCTCAGACGTTTCGTGCCAACCTCCGGCCCCGTTACCTCTTCCCCTCCCCCCAGCGTTTCTCTGGCGCTGCCCCCCTTTGCTCTGACTGGCGCAGTCTTAACCCCTCCGGCCTCTGACTCCTGCCTCTCCACCCCCTAGGGTGGCCATCATAGAGGACAGTCCGGTTGTCCTCTGTTGATACAAAACCAGTCACCTTTATGTCCTCTATTTTTCTTTTCTTGGAGAGAAAAACAGAGGCCATGAAGGCATCTGGTTTAATACCAGTAGAGAAAAGAGTAGCAGAAAACGGGAACGTCCTCTATGACGGCCCCAGGAACCCTCACAGTGCTCTGTACCCACCCTGAGGGCACAGCTATGGCAGACTGTGGTGGTCAGTGCTGCCAGCGCAGGGTTTCCCCGCAGGAGTTTTGTATTCTTAAGCAGTTCTGCTACACTTGACATACTACATGCATGGTTCAAAGGTGAATCATGCAAAAAATTTCAACCAGCCACAGGTGCAAAGGCTTATCATGCTATATGAATGGCTCTCCAGGTACAAAAAAAGCCAACCAGTTATCAAGTTAGTGCTTGGGAATGTGTAGCAATTCTATGGCTGGTTTCTATTAAGCTTTAATTTGAAGTGGAGCAGGGCCCAAGATGAGGTATCTTCCTCTAGAGGCTGACCAGATATTCACAAGGCTGCTGAAGGCCTCTGCTACACCTTACATATATTGCGCAGTTGATTAGATGTAGCCAGGTCACATGGGCAACACAATTCTGACACAATAAAAACGACTAGCCCAGCTCTAAAAAGAGCCAACCAGCTACTAAGTTAGGGCTTGAAAATGCGTAACAACACAGATCCCTGGGAGGACCCCCTGGTTTATCTCTTTCCATCCCAAATACCGTTCGGAGTCACTCTATGTTCTACCCTTAAGCCAATTGCTATTCCACAAGTGGACCTTCCCATGACTACCTAATGTTATTAAGAGCCTTTGATGGGGGGGCCTTGCCAAAGGGGTTTTGGAAGTCTGATATACTACTTCAACTGGATAACCCTGATCCACCTGCTTACTGACACATTCAAGAAACTCTAATAGGTTCGTGGTGGTAGTGGCGATCAGTGGCACACAGTGGCCAGGGCACTTTCTCCACCCTGGGCTGTGCATTGCTCTGCTGCATGTCACCAGTCCCCTGAACAGCACTGCAGCCATTCTTGCTCTGGGGTGTGGGATGTGAGATCAGCCCTCAACTGCAGCCTGCATTTACCCTTGCCACTGCATTCAGGGCTACCCATCGCCACTGGTGACACATATTGATGACAGCTGGTAGCAATGGTAGGTGGAAGCTGCAGTAGTGGGGTGAGGGAGTAGCCACAGACGCACCGCAGGGGGGAGCTGGGGGGCTGCACAGACAAATGGCAGGAGGAGTCAAAGGCAAATGTGTCTCAAGCAGTGGCCCACAATTTTTAAATGTCACTGAACACTAGTCTAACACATTATTAATGTAGACTATAACTCCACCACCTTTACCTTTATTTCTATCTTTCCTGAATAATGCATGCCCTGCAATATCTGCCTTACATTCATAATTACTGTATGTACTCAAATACAAGACAAGGTTTTTTCACCCAGTTAGCTGGCATAAGAAAAAAGCCCCTCATTTCTTGTAATCTTCTACAAGGAACTCTCACTAAATGCACTGTCTGTTATTAAACTGCTGCTAAAAGCAACATGTGCTCAGCCACGGAAAGCAACTATGAAGTTGATTCAATGCAGCCAAAACTGAGCTTGACTATAAAACACATGGCGAGCATACTTTTTTATATTTTTTGGTGACATCCTACATGCAAGCCCCAGGCCTGGATGCCTTCGAGCTCAGATGCCCCCTAGTCTTGCTTTCTCCTAGCTAAAAGGCTGAGAAGCAGCTAGGGGAAAAGCGCAAAAGCAGCCCCCATTCCCACAAAATTGATAGGAACCTACCACAAGGATAGGTCAGTGAACCCTTTTTCTTTTTCTTTTTGCAAATTTTATTAAAAACACACTTATCACCCTACATGTACAAAGCTTCACATATTAAGCATCCTTGTTTTACCAAAACTTCATATTGCAAAAACAACTACATATCCAAAACCATACAGCCACACATATATTAAACACATTAACAACATACATCAGAAACAAAGAAACCCCTTACAGAACTCTTTTTCTTCATACAAAATCCCAAGAAAAACTATTACCTCGCTAACCACCTGCAACACTCCACCCCTCCAATCAGTCCTCTCTGTTGGTACAGTGAAACAAGTGTTTCTAGTCCTTTTTCCTCCATTTCTTCTCTGCCTTTTTTTCTCCATCTCTTCCTAGTCCTAATCAATGTAATATTTTAATTCCTGCAGCCCCAGCTTCAGGCACTCTCTTTCAGTAAAAGCCAAAAAACCCCAGAGATTTCTTACTTTCCATAAACTAGTTTTAACACATGGGCTAGGGACAGATATTCAAAAAGCCTGAACCTGAATTGCTTCAATCTTTGCAGGTTAGTCTAACCTGGCTAGGCTGGGCCAGTTCGTAACTGTGCAGACATCCCAAAAATGCAGGCACATGCTTGCAGTGGCTCAGGCTAGAAGCCAGGGGGCAAGAGAACAGCCCTCCTTTCCCTTCTACACTGCTGAGCTGAGGGGGACATGGCAAAGCCCCAGCAGGATACTCTGATTAGGGAGGGGTTCCCCTTGCCCAAAAGCCCAGCAGGCAATTGATAACACAGTGTTTATCACCCCTTTCTCAGTGGTTATTACTCCATCAGAAAACAAAGCCTCCATTAGTTCAAGCTCTTCTTAAACAGTTTTTCCAAGGAAGGAACCAGCCTCCCACAGCACGGACCATAGCCAGCATGTGGTCTGCTAGCTAATGCTGAGTGGTATCTATGTAAGGCAGAGAGGAGGGGAAAACCCTGCTTAGCAGGGAGTGGGGAGGGGAGAGGGGGGAATGGGAAAGCCAGGCAGTCTCTGCTGGAGCTCCAGCCAGGGAGCAAAGGGAGGGGGGGGCACAGCTCAGCTGTGGTGCAGACAGCCCAGCCCAGAAAGCATGCTGAGATGCTGGGGAAGTCTAATTTAACTTAAACTAGGAAGAGGACTGGGACAGATATTGCATAAACCAGTTTGACCCAAATCAGTTAAGTCTGATACTACATTCAACCAGGATTATCTCAAACCTGTTTCAGCCATTTGCAAGCTGGTTTACGTGCACCGAACATATGTGCTGTTACAGGTTTAAACCAGTTTCTGATCATTTGAACCGGTTTATGTATAATGTTTGTTCCTAGCCATGCTAATAAAGTCCTTAATAACATTTCCTCCACGCCTTTTGGTATGATCCCATATAGTACCATTTCCTGTGCTATCACAGTTTTATTTTGGTGACACTCAAAAAGCAGTGGCCCCTTTCCCACAACTCTTTTGCATATGTACACTCCCAAAACACACATCCCACCATTTCTTCTTCCCCTTACCTTGATGAGCTTGTCCAGCTCCATGTGTGTTGTACCTCTCTCACCACCAAGACCTTTGTTACTATCTATGCTAGGTCAGCATGTTCCCCTTTTAGTTGTTTACCCACCACTGCTCCACATACCTTCTTCACTGAGCTGGGGGGTCACTGTGGCTTGAAATACTGTTGACTCTGATGGGGCCCAGACATGGGCAACTGGTGCCTCCTGAGTCTGGGGGGGGCACCTCGCCAGCCCTGTCCATTGGTAGCAGGGACAGGGCTGGCGAGCACCTGTAGATGCCACCAGCAGTGCCGGCAACAGGGTTGGCCCTGTCAGGGGGGGCATATGCCCCCTCTACCAGTCGCCTATGGGCCCAGCCCAATGAACTGTGTGGTAAATCACAAGTCGTTGACTTTGGACTAATATTTATGCATGGATGGTACTACATGTAAGATGATACTAAAGTGCTACTCAAAAGTGTGTTTGTGGAGTATTGTGCTAAAACTTGCAACAGTGTACAAAAATGATGATAATCATCAATCCTGGATGAATTAATTGTGTGGGTATTATATGCAAATTACTATAGCCATGTTTAATTTAAAGGTTATTGTTTTCAAATTTGCTCCTCACTTTTACGTGCTGAGGGAGAGCAGGGTCTGACAGTAAGGAGCAGGGAACAGGATCCCAAGGGAAAAAGTTACGAGAAAAGCAGAAACAAAGGGACTACCTTACCCCCAATTTATTTTCCTTGTTGTGGCATTGGGAGGGAGACAAATTCAAGGCAAACTCCAAAAATTAGATTCTATACCTGGAAAATTATAACGAATTTATAAATTTTCCATATATAGAATCTAATTATGGGGGGGGGTCATCTTATAATCAAAGCCATCTTCTATTTGAGTAAATACAGTATTATTCTATTTAATTTCTCCTGTTCATATAACACCTGGTTTCACACTGTGTATCCACAGTTCTAGTTTCTCCACATTTTTGCCAGAATTCATTACATTACGCAAATATTTCAGTTCTTAAGCTTCCCTTTTACTAGATTCTTCCAAAGACTTCTAGACATTTGTCCATTCCTTCCATGATCATCTTTGCTTCATAAACTGAAGGACACAGACTCCTGAGATACCTGCCAGGAGCACTCTTGTTCAACACAAGGGTGGATGGACATTATATGGAGCAAAATACCATATAACAGAGGTTCCTAAACTTACCAACAGAGCACTTGCTCAACAACTTCTCCTTGGTGAGTTGGCTGGTCACATAGCTAGTTCATGTTTTCGGTTACTAAATCATATCAGCCATAAAGATGGTTGTGTAGTAAACACTAACCTATCATGTAAGCAATTGTTTTGTGTAGTTGGCTGGGGTGTTATCTGATAAAGAATGGAGGGAATGCATGGAACTGTGTATAGAAGGAATGTGGTCCATGATACAATCTCCCCTTCAAGATGTGATTCATACAGCAAAATGTCTAAATGTTCCTAACATGTACTTCAAGACATCACATTCACTAACATCCCCTGCACACCTTTTCCCCAAAAATCAGCCCTCCAAATTTGGGCTGAACATCTTAAGAAGAGAAACAGATTTCTGTGCCAGAATTGAAGCATAGCAATGCTGTAGTGGCTGCACAGGGATGCTCTGATGGGTGCCAGGAGGCTGTCAGTCTACCTCAAGTCATCATAATTAGTTTTAACCATTTCAAAGCTGCTACCATTTGGTCAGTATTCCTTGTAGCCAGGATTCAGCCAGGACCTTGGAAAGTACCTGACCCCCAGTTATCTTTCCTGTTTGGTACAGAGGGCTGGACCTGATGATCTTCCAAGGGTCTCTTCTGGCCTTACAATCTATGAAAAATCTTTTTTTTTTTTACTCTGCCTTCCTGAAGTAAATTATGTATCTTATTCGGTGCATGTGGTATGCAAAAAAATATAGCAGGTTTGATGGAGTGCATTTACACCAAGGGGGCAAGATGGCCCCAAGCAAGTTCAACCTGCCTGCCCCTGCTGATATTCTCCAAACCAGGCAATGTAACAGTGAGGCTACTTCAGGCCAATTCTCTACTGCCACTCTCAAGTGGATTGGAAACTTAGGTCCCACGAGTAGCACCAGCTGGAGCAAACTGCCATCACAGCATAGACCCGCTCTGGAAGTCCCCAGATAGATCATGTGCTTAACATTTACATGCTATTAGTAGACTCAATGATTTAATTAGATAATTCTTCATGTAAAAAGTTAAAAATATCTGTCAGTTTTTGTTGAATCAGAACCTTACATGCAAATTTTCAAAAGTAGCCATCAATTTTTATCACATCTATTTTTGAGTGCTCAATATGAACAAAATAAGTATCTAAATATTTAAAAATAAGTGGCCACTTTTGACCCAAAGCCAGTTAAAGCCAATTGGGAGGATTTTTCTAGTGATTTCAATGGGCTTTGGATCAGGTCCTTAAACAGTATAGTTGATAGGACTGTACACCCATATTTGATCACGGGGGAGGGGGAAGATGAGGGCGGAGGAGACGATGACATACCAGGCCCAGCAACAGCCAGCGAGCCCAGACCAATGGTCAAAACGGAGAAACAGGTAAGCGATAGGGGACGGGGCATTGCTGAGACTAGGGGGTCAGTGGGCACAACCGCTGAAGGCCTCAAATGCCTCTACACGAATGCTCGAAGTATGGGGAAGAAGCAGGAGGAACTCGCCCTCCTCCTAGCTGTCACCAGCCCTGACATAGTAGGGATCACAGAAACGTGGTGGGACTCATCGCATGACTGGGCGGTGAGTGTCAAGGGCTATAGGCTATACAGGAAGGACAGGATAGGAAGGAAAGGTGGAGGAGTAGCACTCTACATCAAGGAGGAATATACTTCCTCGTTAATTAGCATGGGGGTAGAGGGGGGGCACTCTGAGGTGCTCTGGGTTAGAGTAAAAGGCAGTCCAGGGGAGAGAGACTTAACGGTGGGAGTCTACTATAGACCTCCCAACCAGGGAGAAGAGCTCGACCTGGAATTCTTAGGTCAGCTTACAGAGGCAGTGAGGGCTAAGGATGTGGTCATCATGGGGGACCTAAACTTCCCAGACATCTGCTGGGAGGAGCAGTCAGCCAAGTCTGATCGCTCACGTCGGTTCTTAGCCAGACTGCAGGACCTCCATCTAACCCAGGAGGTGCACAGCCCCACCAGGGGAGACGCCTTGTTGGACCTAGTGCTGGCCACGGGTGATGACCTGGTGAGGGGGCTGCGGGTGATGGGCCACCTGGGAGACAGTGATCATCGCTTGCTGGAATTCACCATCCAGCGTAAGGTGGCAAAGGGCTGCAGCAAGGCAACAGCCCTAGACTTTAGGAGGGCTGACTTCAACAAGCTAAGGAGGATAGTTGGGGAAGCGCTGAGGACCCAGAGGGGAAGGGAATCAGATGTCGAAGGTGAGTGGTTGCTCCTTAAGGAGACGATCCTCCATGCCCAAAGGGAGGTAATCCCAACAAGGGTCAAAGGGAGCAGGAGGGCACATAAACCCCCATGGCTCACTAAGAGCATCCGGGAATGTCTCCTTGCTAAAAGGGAGGCATATACCCAATGGAGAGATGGGGTCATCGCCAAGAAGGACTATGTTATAGTCGCCCGAGGATGTAGGGGGGCAGTCAGGAGGGCCAAGGCAGAGTTGGAGATAGGACTAGCTTCCCGGATTAAGGACAATAAGAAGTCCTTCTTCAAATACATAGGGGGTAAAAAGAGGGTCCCGGGTAATGTGGGGCCCCTGCAGGACACGATGGGCAACTTAGTCATCACGCCAGATGACAAAGCTAACATATTTAACGATTTCTTTGCCTCTGTCTTCCTAAGTAGGGACCAGTTCAGCCACCTCCCTGCTGGGCCCCCCTCGGGCCCCGAGAGAGACACGCCTGGGCCAAGGGTTAGCGAGGAGTTAGTTAGGGTACTTCTGGAGAAGCTGGACGTGTTCAAGTCCGCTGGTCCGGACGATCTTCACCCTAGGGTTCTACAGGAACTGGCTGAGGTCATTGCGGGACCCCTGGCACGGCTCTATGAGCACTCGTGGTGCTCTGGCGAGGTGCCGGAGGACTGGAAGAGGGCCAATGTGGTCCCTATCTTCAAAAAGGGAAAAAAAGAGGACCCGGGAAATTACAGGCCAGTTAGTCTGACCTCAATCCCGGGTAAGCTCTTTGAAAAAATTATCCTGGCACACATCCAGGAGGGCCTTGCGGGGGAATGCATGCTCAGGGGCAACCAACATGGGTTTATCAGTGGCAGGTCTTGTCAGACCAACCTGGTGGCCTTTTACGATCAGGTCACCAAATCATTAGACGCAGGGGTTGCTGTGGATGTAGTCTTTTTGGACTTCCGGAAGGCTTTCGACACTGTCTCTCACCCTGTCCTCATCAAAAAGCTGAGAGACTGTGGTGTCGATGCCCACACGGTCAAATGGGTCGCCAACTGGTTGGAGGGCCGCACCCAGAGGGTGGTAGTGGATGGGTTCTTCTCGACCTGGAAGGATGTGGGCAGTGGGGTTCCGCAGGGCTCGGTCCTCGGGCCTGCACTGTTCAACATCTTCATCAGTGACTTGGATGAGGGGGTAGAAAGCACCCTGTTCAAGTTTGCTGATGACACTAAGATGTGGGGGGATGTGGGTGCACTAGAAGGGTGCAATAGGCTACAAGCTGACCTTGACAGGTTGCAACGGTGGGCGGATGAGAATAGGATGGGGTTTAACACTGATAAGTGCAAGGTGTTGCACATGGGGAGGAAGAACCGGCACCACACTTACAGGTTGGGGAACTCTCCTCTTGCCAGCACGGAGACGGAAAAGGATCTTGGAGTCGTCATTGACTCCACGATGAACATGGGCCGGCAGTGTGGGGAGGCAGTCAAGAAGGCCAATCGTACCCTATCATGCATCCACAGATGCATCTCGAGCAGGTCCAGGGAGGTGATCCTCCCCCTCTATGCGGCACTGGTCAGGCCGCAGCTGGAGTACTGCGTCCAGTTCTGGGCGCCACACTTCAAGAGGGACGTGGACAATATGGAAAGAGTTCAGAGGAGGGCCACTCGTATGATCAGGGGTCAGCAGGGCAGGCCTTATGAGGATAGGCTACGGGACCTGAACCTGTTTAGCCTCCACAAGAGAAGGCTAAGGGGGGACCTTGTGGCCTGCTACAAACTGGTCAGGGGGGATCAGCAGGTATTGGGGGAGTCCCTGTTCCCCCGTGCTCTGCCAGGAGTGACCAGGAATAACGGTCACAAACTGGCGGAGGGTAAGTTTAGATTAGATATTAGGAGGCGCTACTTCACAGTCAGGGTGGCTAGGGCCTGGAACCAGCTTCCAGGGGAAGTGGTGCAGGCTCCGAGCCTGGGGATTTTTAAAAGGAAGTTAGATGAGCACCTTGCCGGGGTCATCTGACCCCGGTGCTCTTTCCTGCTAAGGCAGGGGGTCGGACTAGATGATCTACCTAGGTCCCTTCCGACTCTAGCTACTATGAAACTATGAAACTATGAAACATAATTAGCCTGGAGCTTCCTGTTGAAATCTGCAATTGTTTTAAACTAAGATTGCAGAAGTTAACGTCTGCTTGTGCTTTTAACTGCTTTTGAATGCTAAAACACCCTGGGACTTTGTAGTGCAGGATATTCTACGAATAGATTATGTTGTTGCCAAAGTGCTATACAACATAATTCTGAGCAATCTTTGTTTCTTTTTTCCCCATAAAGTGGGACACCCACACAACAACATTATAAACACAGAGATCACCTTCATTAGCATGATTTCTGTTCTTTGGCACAGCAAGGATTCATACTCTACAGTTTTAAGTTCAGCAGGCTTTTCACATAATGAGCAGCAACCCAAAAATAGTGATTTCTGGACCATAACAGATGGTCATTAGGTATTACCACAGTCACTGGTCAGCAATTAAGCTTCTTTGTAAAGAAGCTCAGCCCTACATCATCCAGTGTGGTTGATGCTGTTTTATTTGCTACCCTAAGCCATAATAGTTGCTTTTTCATAAATTAAAATCAAGGATGGATTAGTTAAACTCTAGTTATTATAGCATATAAAATAGCATTAGCACAAACCCAAAACAAATTGCTTTAAGCACATTCAAAACTACCTTCAGTGTTGAGTAACTGTTGCTGAAGAACCCAAAATGTTTTGTTCATATTTACAGATTTATAAGTAAAACAAATCTAAATTCAGTTCTTCACTTCAATATCTATATATAGTTACACATATGGCTGTACAAATTACAATATATAATATTGCTTACAATTACAATATATAATATTGCTACAACATGAGCATTCATGTCTGGATCATCTGCATTAATTGACAGTATAGGTAGCCTAATTTACTGTTTTCATAGCTAGAGCAATCTGTAATTATTTAACACTGGCCAATTGCCCATCAAGAATGACAGGGGATGGGGAGGGGAGGGACTGGGGCTGGGATGGAGTGCCGCCACCTAATGTCCCATGCTGTTACTGCTCTGCCTCTTGCAGAGAGCAGGGTGGGGAGCTGAGGCCAGTACCTCCCCCAACCCCATCCAGTCCTTGGGGTCGCTTGTAGGGAGGAGGGTGGGGGAGCTGAAGCCAGTAGCTCCCCCACTCTGTCTGGTCCTCGGCATGGCTTAGGAATCATGGCAGTGCTCCCCCACACTTGAAGCACTGTGATTGGCTGTTTCTGTCAGCCAATCAGAGTGCATATAAAGCGTTACAGCTGGACAGACAGACAGACAGACTTAGGCTTTTATAATATTAGAATTTCTGGTGGATTTCAAGCATTTATATGTGATTAATACTCATCTCTTTCTCTCTGTCCTGTGTGTGGGTGGGTAGATCTATCTATCTATCTATCTTCAGATATATTATTCATACACAAAAATATATATATGTATATGTGTATATATTATATATATGTATGTATGTGAATGTATTTGTGTGTGTGTCTGTAGTAGTGAAATGTTTGGGTTTGGGGCTTATGTATATTTGGGCTTCTGAGACAGTCTTCACAACTCAGATATTTTGCTACTAAAACCACCTGATTTCTCAATGTACAATTTTATCTCTGCATGACCCACTGGCTAAGCCAATGGTAATTCTAGCATTCTGTCTCGAAAAAGGTTAACTGGCTCTTCGCTAATTTTTTTTGTAAAATGTCTTGTATTCTACATGTAATACCATTTAAGATAGACAGATATCACTTTTTAGCAACTGTTTAATGACAGAAAATTTACATAGAGTTTTTCAACTCAGTGCCCTTGACATAGAGGTATGTTGCAATTATAGAGGGAAAACAAATCTATTCCTTTTCACTTTAGCACTCCAGTGTTTACAGAATTCTTGTAGCATCTAAATTATTTACAAATGGGGGAAAGTCCCAAGGGATTTGACTTCTGCCTTTATTTGTAGAATGTACAGATGTGGTTATTGCTCACTGTGCCAATCATGCATACCTGACACAGTCAATGCTCCCCTTTCAGTGAACAGGAATTTGGGCTTTGCAAGGAATGCTAGTTCAGGCCCTAAGATAGAAACTGATATTTACACAGGCAAAACTCATGATTATTTTTTGCCTTCTCAGCAGGTCACATCTTCTAATATTTTTCTATTCTTGTTGCTATGAAACCTCAGAGGTCTGGAGTTCAGACTTGGTTTGGATAAAATCCTGAAATTTGGGTGCATGTCTGAATTATCTCAGTCTTTCTACGGGGCTAACATTCTTCTCTACAAAGTCAAACCTTGTATCAAACCTTGTAATTGAAAAACCACCTACGATGGGAGAGTGGAAAGTAAAATTCACTGTTTAAAAAGTCAAATGTATGGGTCAAATTCATGCCTTGTATAAGTCCACTGAAAACAGTGGCATTACCCCACAGAAGTGTTTGATCTTTTGGAGTACAACCACCCACAGCTGTAGAAACATAAGGCTCCAATCCTGTGACCCAACTGAAGTGAGCAGTTCTGGCTCAGGTTAGTACTCTCATTCCAATTATGTAGTCCTGTTGCCCTAGTTATAAAATTAACATGACATTAAACCTAGTAAGGTCCTACATATTTAAGTAAGGGTTCAAGAATTAAATTCTGCAATACTATTAATATGCCAACAATTATATTTGGAGGCAATATAAGGAAACCAAGGCCCTGAATTATGTCACCATAAACATTACTTATATTAATTAAAAAAGGGCTGGTTCCAATACCCACTTCAATTAACAGAGATGTTCCAAATGCCTTTAGTGGTCCTTTGGTTAAGTATACTTACAAATAGTGCATATATGTCAAAGCAGTTTCGCCAAGTACAGGTATATATGTACAGTTCTGCTAAAAATATATCTCAAATGGCTTATGGGGGATTTAAATAAATGTGAAAACTGTATTACCTTCCCTCCTAGGATCTATTAGAAGAACTGAGCATCAAAAGCTCCAGTAACATTTAGAGGGGAAGCTCTATCCCTCTGAAAATCAGACCCCACATTAAATCAACAGCTTTTGATGTGTGCTTTTTCAGAGTTTAGAACAACAGGATATTCAGAGAATAATCAGAAAGAATCTGATTTTGGCTAAGACACTCATATGATGTAGTCTAATTGAGAGTACAAGTCGTGCACAGTGAACTCCACAAATATTTTATCTGGATGATGTCCCAGTCTGAGTCCACCAGATGGCACTATTATGGTGCCTGGTGTAAAGACAAGGGGTCCTCATAAAAAGCCCTGTAGAATCAATTTTTGCAGATAATTCACTTGTCATTTTTCTTGAAATAAACAGTTTGTACATACATTCTGGCCACCTTAGAAGACATCTATGTTGTAAAAAATATTTTAAATATTTTTATTCATTATAAAAAGTATGCTATTTTAAAAGGTCTAAAACACAATAAAAATAATAATTACAAGTCAAAGAGGGTATTGACATCTTGTTAATTTGATGGTGCAAAGTAGAACTAAGTTTCCCTTTAGAAATCACTGGGAATTGAATATTTAAAATCTTCTCTTCTTTGCATTTTCTTGTTATTGTTGAACCGAGTGTTATTATTTTTTAAATAATTTTAAAATTCCCTTGATGGTAAAGGTGATTTTCCCAGTCCTCCTCATATCATCACCAAGGACTGTTCCTAGGAAGTCTCATGAAGGCTCCTAAGCACTTAGTATTAAGTAACTATGTGATTACATCCTGATGAAGTTACTGGGGACTAAACTTCATGCTTGATGTTGAATGTGTGCTTAACTGTTTTGCTGGATGACTTAAGCTATACGTAAGTGCTTTGCTGATCTGAGGCACAATATAGCAACTCCGCCTGAGAAAGAAAACAGCTCCACACAAAGAATGAAGGTATTGAAACAGGTGTTTCTAACAAGCTGCTTTGAAGTTTTGTTTTTGATACATAGCAAAAGCTGCACTAAAGCAGTTAACTTCCTGCTATCTTCAGGTTGAAATAAAAGACCTTATATTTTTCCTAAACAGGATGTCAAAGTATCAGTTTTAATTTCAAAGTTTTCGTCCAAAGCCTTGACTGTTGCAAGAAATGTTTTCAGAAATGTTCTCCCTTAGGGAGAACCCCACTGCCCTCTGAATCTATATTATATGTATTCCCATTTCAATTTTTCCACCAGTCACATTTCCTGTTTCCCAAACCTCTAAAGTGGTCTAGCGTGCATGGGACAATTTTTAATATTAGGAAGTGGCTTTTGTGACCCAATTGCTTACCTGTACAGCAACTTTGAATCTACCACAGTGTTTGATATTTAAACAATAGTTAACATTTTCCTTTTTTTTTAAATGCTAATGAAACAGAACTCAGGTGGATAAACGGGAACTGAAACTGTTGATCTTTGTTCCATTTGCTTCTTCATGCTACCTCTCTATTTAAATATCATTTAGTGCCACTGATTTTAAGCCAAAAGTAATTTCCTGTGCAAGTACCATTTATAACTTGTAATTATTATTTATAATTAACTAGTTATTCTAGGAACAATGCAAGGGCTTTGTCCAGAATTTAGGTTCCTGTGATTCTTTTGTCTTCAGCCTTATGTACCACCTGAACATATTTGAAGGGTTGATTTCTGGGATGGGAAATCTCTGAATCTGAGTGGGTAAGAGAAGGATGGCTATTTTACCCATTTTCAACCTTTTTATGCCATTTTCTGGGATCCTTCTTAGTTTGGATAGTACTGGGTAGCCTGTAGGCATGTCTAAGCACTGCACTACAGGACTGAGGAGCACTAGACTGAGACATGCTATCTATGCCTGTGTCACGCTCACTAGTTCCTTAGCAGGAAACAGTGTAGCCAGCTGAGTGGGATGCTGCATGGGCACCAGCAAACTCTTCTGAGAGAAATTGTTTATTAGTTCATGGCCACAATTGCACTAAGCTACTCACACTCCTTCTCGAATGGGAGGAAGGACAGCATCTCAACACAATGGTCCTTGGCACCATAATGGGATGGTAGAGCCATGTTCTCTGAGTACAAAAGGAAATGTATAAGTGGAGACTTTAAAACAAATCTCTCTGAACCAAGCCAGTGATAGCCCAGGTTGTCAACTGACCTTGTACTTTAGCATTAATAAAAATCCTATAAAAAGATGTATAGCTTTGCTAGTATCACTGCAAAATTAAAGGAAGGTAGTCAAGATACATACTTGTGCAGATGACTGCAGGTCTATGCATGAGAAGCCCCTTCTGTTACCCTATTTGCAGCACTACCCAATATTATATATGGACTGCAAAGTAATTACTTTTGGCAGGGATAGATTGAGTTGGGGCATGGCTTTTTTAGCCCACTTTTTGTAGGACGTTCCTCAAGAGAGGCAAGCAGATCAACCCTGAATAGGGCTGCATGGGTGACTTGGGAGCTGTCTCAGGTTCCTTATGCCCCTTATGGAGTCCTGTGACCATCACACCAAGATCCTCAATGCATGCACTTAGGCAGGGGTATGGAGAAGTGGAGGCTGTCCTACCATTCTCCCCTTTAGACCACTGAGACAGAGTACAAGGCCAGACCAAGTCCAGATGTTCAGTGCCTTGATGGTTGTAGCTTCTGCCAAAGAGCAACACATTAGACCTGCTGTTGACTGCCTAATGCCTCAGTGAGGGAATACTTTTGTCAGGGTGATGTCCCTTAGCCTTACTCCAACCAAGGAATACCCATAAGGCAGTGGAGGGTAGTTTTTGTTCCTGGGTATGAGTGTAAACTGCATCTGACTGGAGGGCATGGTGACAACATAGTAGGACTACTCATGGTAGGGTAGCTCCTATAGAACACCATGATCTTGTAACCTCAAGAGTAAGGTGAGTATAGGGTGCCTCAAAACCCTAGCAAAGTAATAATACATGACAATAATGCTTTGCAGTTACATACATCTAAGCAATTTCAAAACACTTTACAATTATTCCTTAAAAAATAATTGTAATTAGCTAGTAATGTCCTACACTTGCAAGTAATAGGGACCTACAGCTAGGCTTACTGAAGTAAGTAGCCTGGAAGTAAAGGGTCTGATGTTCAGACATATGGAAGTCAAGGGGTACTGAGCTCTCAGCCTATTTGAATTCATTCAGCCTGTATGCAAAAACAAAAAAAATACATGCTTTATGATCCTCATTGGTCATCACAAAGAATAGCAAAAAACACAAACTGCAACTCTTGTCACTGTTGCCAGTAAGAAACAAACCCCACCATGGAGGCTCATTGCAACACTGGAGAAAGAAAGGAGGAAATGGGGGAGGGCAGAATTGGGAGAGAGGGAGAGATCATCCCACACTAATTACTGCCTGAGGGCTTGGGGATTAGTCACATGCAGCTCTCCTGATGGTGCTGACGTGGTGCTAGGGACAAGGCTCATTTCACAAGGGAACTGCATTGGGAAGGGGTGGTTAATAGTAGATATTGCTGAATAAATCACATAGAGAGAGCCAAGTGCCTGCTCCTGCTGCAGCACACTGGAAAGTCTCCCCCCCTCCACCCCAGCACTGCTCCTTTTCCTCCTCCCTCAGCACAGACCCCGGATCTCCCCTTCCAACCCCCAGACACTTATAGAAAGCAGAAGGGAGGGGAAGGGGTGGCCTGCAGGAGGAGCTGACCCGGCTTTTGACACATGATCAGGAGGAACAGCAGTGGTAGCTGCAGAAGAGGGATGGCAGGGGGAAGCAGAGGTAAGACCCAGGCAGCAGCATCCTTCTGCCAGGCCTGGGCACTCTGCCTGGCAGCAGTCACTCTCTCTCAGCTGGTGGATGGGAGGGAAGCCACAAAGGACTGGACACAGGAGAAGGTGGGTCATGCTTGCATTTCTCAGACTGTTTTTTATCCACCCCCCTGCTTCCCCCAACTTGCTTGCAGAGTGGGGATTTGATCTCTCTTGTAGAGGGGAAGAGAGATCAGCAGATGAAAGCCATTTAATGCCCCAGAGCAGTTTCTCTGTGCCAGTCAGGAGGCTTCTAATATGATCTTCATAAGATCCCTTCTCTTTCCTTACTAGAGAGAGAGGTAGTTAGCCCTGTCAGTCTAAACACAGGCTGCCCTCCCCTCTTCCTTACTAGAGACAGTCAGATGAATTGCATCTTTACTGCAGAGCCATCTCTGATCAGTGGGGATCCAGGTTTTCTCTGTTTACAAAGCCCAAATTCTTGGATTAAAACCCTGCCTTTAAAGCAATTTGGAAACCTACCAGCACCAAAATATATAGGTATTTAGAATTTAATTTTATTATAAATAATAAAATAAATTCTAAATACCTATATATTTTGGCATTTGATATCACTTTTTTTATCATGGGAAATCAGAGCTCCCCCTGTCCCCTTCACTCACCAGTCTGTGGGTCCAGTTGTGGCTGCACCCCCCTTCTCCCCACTGGTTTGTGGCACTGAGCAGCTCTGATATGCCATTGCCTCTCACTCACATGCCAACCCCACCCCAGCCCTGCTGGTGCCCCTTACTCCTGACCTGCTGCCCCCACCCCTGCCCCCCAGTGCACGAGGAAGGGAATGGGTGTGTGGGGAATGAGGGGGCGTGGGCACTGGTGATGCCCGGGGGGCCAGGGAGGACCAAGGCAATGCAGCAGGAGGTCTGGGGGGCATGTGCACCCCAAGACTTCTGTGTCCAGAGCAGGGCATGAGACTGCAGCTGGGCCGGACCAGCTCTGGGCAGGAGCTGCTTCCACAGCCCAGTGGGCAGGACTTGGTGTGGGAGTGAGCGCCAAGCTGCCATGGTGAGGCAGGGCAGCAGCACAGAGTTGTGGCAAGGGGAGACCCACAGTTTACCATGTTTTTCTTCTTTAAAGGGGGAAAACCCGTTATTTTCCCAGTTAAAGAGAAAATCTGCCCTTTTTTTCTCTGTTAAAGGAGAAAATCCACATTTTTCCACAGCAAATGGAAAACCCAGATCCTTGATTATCAGGCAGCTATGCCCCTTTGTGTAAGCAGCATAGTTTAGATCAGTAGTGAACAGAACACACATTCACCCTTTGGGGGATAGGGGGCAAATCTTAGACCAGTTCTGCCATGTTTAAACCAGTCTTCATGTGCCAGACTTCTGTTCTGTTACAGGTATAGGCCAGTTTTCAATCACTTATACTGGTGAAAGGGTAACGTTTGTACCTCGCCTATGTGATGCTACCAACATAAAGATCAGAAATCTTAACCTATTATTTAAGAGGTGCTGTTATTAGGAGGTACCAGTATACATGGCAGTGGCAGATAAAGAGATAACATGGTCTCTATCTTTTGTAATTTAACATCTGTACAGAGAATTGTTTTTCCTGAATTTACCATTGTGATGATATATGATTTACACCAAGTTGGAACTGGTAGAACAACAATGTAAATGTTTAACAGTGAGTGCTGCTGAATTGGAAAAAAGTTGATGGGACTCTGGAAAAGAAATCAAAATACAATTAAGGTGATTCAAAGAGGCTTTAATTAGATCTTAGTTGAGGAAACAAAGGGTTCCTTGGTGAACTATGTCTAGCTGACAAATATGAGTATTGTTATGGCTGAAAGCCAGGGATCCTGGTTTCCCATGGAAAAATGGGGGGAAATGGGGATTTTCCCTTTTACCCAAGGAAAAACATGGATTTTTAATTTTAACAGAGAAACATGCAGATTTTACTCTTTTGCAAAGAGTTCCAGCCTGCAAGGGGCTGGGGGCAGCAGGAGGAGGGTGGTCAGGCAGAGTGTATATGCACATGGCCGCTAGACAGCTTGGAGAGCAGCTCCTGCAGGTAAGTCTGATGTGGGGGGTGGTTTTGAGGCCCTCACAGGGAGGGAGTTGGGCAGGGCTGGGTCCCCTCGCTGCTCTGGGGTGAGCAGGGGGTATGTTGTCAGGGCAGCATCAAGGAGCTTCTCTGCCTGGCCCGGCTCTGCTCTGCCCTGCCATGCCTGCCCTCCTGGGCTGTGAAGGCCCTGCGGGGAGGGCAGCAGGGTGGGGAGCCCGAGCCCACAGCTGGCACTGGCTATGCTGCCTGTGGGAGGGTGGGACCTGACCTTCCCCCAGGCTGCGGTAGCTGCTGCCTCCTGTGGATGGTAGCCAGGCCTTGGGTGCTTCCGTGGGGGGGAAGAGGGCTGCGGACATGACTCTGGACCTGGGTCCCTGGTCTCATAAGCTGTCAGCTGGGGGCCCCTCTGGCAGGGCTGGGGGAGGCAGGAGGCTGTGGGCGGGGGGCACCAACAAGGCCAGGGGACTGTAGTTGGAGAGTGGCCCAGTCCCTCCTTTTCTCCAGGTAGAGGCAATGCAAAAGGGTCAATGCTGGGAAAGAGGAGTTGACAGTGCACTTCATGCTGCTGATCTTTTCTATTTCATAGGTATTGTCAAAGCAAAATCTAACTCGTATCTTCTATTTTCCTTAGTTCTTGTTATAAATCTGCGTCCCTTTCTGGATAGGTAAATTATGTGACTATATCATAAAAATGGGGATTTTGTTCCTCTTCCTCTTTCATGAGTTTGTATCTTTGCAACACTGCCTCCTTTCACAATAACTATGCAGCCACTGTGGTGTACCCTCTTCTTGTGTTGCTTCAGCTAGACATGATTCACCATTTTAACCAAGCCCATCATTTCCTCAGACCAAGATATGCTACTCTCTGAATTCCCTTAATTATATTTTTGCTGGCTTCTTTTGTAGAGACTGCAGTTTTAGGTCTTGTCTTTTTTTTTCAACAGTGCTCTCCACCAAACTTGTTTTCTCAATGATCTGCTACTCCAAGGCTGATATAAACCTGATGTTATCAAACACTTTCTTCAGTTGCTAAGACACAATCATGCCTCTCCTCATTTGTGATCACTTCTAATAGGTCCATTTTACACAATATCAGGTGCTACACTTAGAGGAAGTGTTTCACAGTGTAATGGGTGAGTCACATAACTGTGCTGTAAGATTGCTGAAGACCTCACATCCTCTAATGGTCAGTCTGCTTTTTGTTTTAAAGTGTGACTCTAAAACAAAAGTCAACATTGTTGTGTCACTCTGCTTCCTATGTGAAATTTGCAAATAAAAAAGATATTTTCTCTAAGTATCTGCCCTGAATAGGCGGATCTAGGGTTTTTGAAAAACAGGGAGCAAATAGCGTGGTGCATCATCATCCCATACAACACAGCACATGGTTTTTTCTCCAGTTAAAGACAAACTAGAAGCTTTCCTAGCATACTGGGGGGGTAGCGTTATATTATTCATGTTAAGCTCAAAGTAGAAATAAATATAACTATTGGAATGTGCACTGATTTGCTAGATAATATATTCAATTTATAAAAACATTACAAACTAGGCAAAACAGTCCTATACTCATTACAGTTAAATGTACATCTCTTATTCAGATTGGAGTGCCTCCAATATTTCACTGACAGTCATTTCTATATCTGAGTTAATATTACCACACCCAAGTTGAGGTTTTTAGCTAAAGTTAACAGTCTGCAGGGCTGTGAAACAGAAGAGAGACATCACCAGGAATGGCTAAGAGACAGCACAAATGCAGAAGAAAGGACAGCTTGAACAGTGGAACAACAAGGTCATTAAAAAGGACAGCCAATCATTAACGCATGTAGAGTTGAGAGAGATTAGCAGAAATGAGGAAGATAATTTTAACTCCCTCAACCCTGCCTGAACAGAAGGGCCTCTTCCCCTCCCAGGCAGTTGGTTTTAAGTTAAAAAGACACCCCTGCTGTTCTGTAACCTCCACTTGTGTGATATGCTCTTCAGACATCATTAATAGTAATAGGTCAAATAGTGCTCTCAGATATATCGTAATCAAGACCCTACTTAAAACACAATAGCTTACCCAGATGTAATATTATTACTGGTAATGATGTGTGAGATAGAAGGAACCCGACTAAAATAAATGGTTGGATTTGCAGTGCTGGCACCTAGAAAAATAATTTTTTTCTATAGAAACTAAGCACATTCTGTCTGGAAATAAGTACATTTTTTAAAGGACACAGAACTCCATAATGCCACTTCTAGAGAGACTTCTTGAGAGATAAACCATACTTTAAAAGGAGTTGCTTTGTTTTCCATATTATTGTAGAATGCCAGGACAAATCAGAATGGCACTCAAGCTACTAATAATACAGCAGAAGATAGCAGTTGCATTCAAGTGTACTGTATTTCCTGTAATGTTTAAGAAAATCAAGTTTAAGAGATGAAATTAGCAATGATTATTGTAATATTTACTTTTTCCTTTTGCAGTATTCCCACCAACCAAATATTTTAAATTCTACCAGTATCCAGCAAATTGCAGCAAACACAAATGTTTCTCTAATGTGGCAAAGTGATTTGCACCCTATGCTGATAGAGAGATACTCAGGATCACCAGGAAATTATGCTGTGCGTCAGGTAAGACTGCATCTTCTGAAGATATTAGGGGACCCTCTAGACATTCAGGTAAAGGCGTGATAGGATCTGACGCGCGGTCCACACAATCATACCTCTTGCCATGCCACTCATTGGATGCAGGAGGCATCGCTGTGGTATTCAGCATCAGATCCAATCATACCTTATTGCTGGTGCAGGGGAAGCCCAGGATTGCAACCCCACTGCACCAGCTCTCTGGCCGTCAGCTCCACAGTTAACAAGGCTCACAGCATTCCCCGCACTGCCCCCACTGCAGGCTGCACAGCAGACAAGGTTCAGAGCAGGTAAGCACATAGCTACAGGTTCAATGAATGGTATGATAAGAACAAGCTACAAAGTAATTACACATGTTAAGGCATCATTAACTGGTTAATCAAGCCTTAAGCATACTGTGTAGATGAGGCCTTTGGCTACTATATATTCTTTGTATCCTGATAGTGCTCTCAATGTACTAGGCACTGATTACTAATATGGAAGGACACATTCCCTGCATTCTGTAAATACTGAAAAAAATGCTGTTCACAATGTGAAGGTTGATTGATCCCAAACTTAATTTACATCAGGTTCTACTCCCTAATCCCATTTCTGAGCTCGGTATTAGTTTTCATAGTAAAACAGAATTTGAACACACATTTTAATAAAAAAAATCCTTCTATGTTTCATAAACAAAAATCAAGTCTGCCTTTCGCTCCTTTATTGACGCGCACATACCATGTGGATATCTGTCCCGTACAGTGGACAAGCCAAGTGCTTTCCCTAAAGATTTCTTGCTAGTTTGGGGATTGGGCTACCGAGTTGCCGAAGAGATTTTGTTCTAGTGCTGCTCTGCTAGTATTCTAGTAGACACAGTACCACTTGCCATTTAACTTGTTTTGGATTATTACAGTCTGTCAAGAAGCCACAAAAGGGCCATGAGACCAGAAGTCAGGAGCTTGAGGTTTCTTTGCTATGTCTGACATCTACCCCTTGGGCAATGTTGGGCAAGTTATTTTTGCCCTAGTTCATTTCCCATTCATATAACATGGAGGTACTGATTGTTCCCTACTTCAGAGGAGCAATGTGAGGCTTCATTAATTAATGTTTATAAAGCACTTTGAGATCCCTGAAAGAAAGGTGCTTTCGAATTTCATAGTAGTAGAACAAAATGCAACCCTTAGTGTTGCTCCAATAACTTCCAGAGAGTTGCACTTGCAAACACCAGGTCTACTCTTTGGTCACCCATTAAGAAAAGTCCTGTGGAACTTCAGGAAATTAATAAACCATAATTATGTACTTGAAAAAGGACTTTAACAACCTAGAGAATTTAAAAGGATACTATTCACTTAATCAGCTTCCAAACAAGGTTCCAAAAAGACCTGCAACTGGCCACATGTTGTAAAACTTTAATCAAATAGAGTGAGCCCTATATAATATTTATGACAATGTTATTGTATGTATTGGCAACTGATTACTGATTGTATGTAAGATTATTAGAAGATTAGACACAAATAAGTAAACAGAATCAGTCATCCCATGGAGCACTGACTTCTACACCCAATGTTAATCTTTTTTCATGTTAAAAACTGAGAGTTCATTCTTGTTTCTTGTTTCCCCTTGATACATTTCTGTTTAAAAAAAAAAAAAAAAGATTGTGGCTGACTCTACATAGGTTTACACAAGGAGAATGAAGGATTCTTTTTCCAGTAATCTTTATTCCTTTTTCAAGGACTAGAGCAAATCTAATCCTCATGCTCTACCAGATTGCAAGCATCAAATGTATCTTTCTCCTGCCCAAGCTGCTAGATGCACTAGTAAGATGAAGCGAATCAAAAGCTGAGTTGCAGCAACCCCTTTACCAAGTAAGAAAGTTGAACCTGTACGTTTTAAACACATACTGAATCTGTTAAATGGTCTCTGCTCTGGTTCCCTCAGCCACACCAGGACTCAGCTACACGCCTACTCTATGGAAATAGGCAACTGCTCCTTTGCTTGCTCCTGTGGCTGTTGGCTAAGGGACTTAGGGGCATCTGGACCCCAAGACCTCTGGCCTTGGGCCTGCATGTAGGATGCATGCCAAATGGATCTGAGAGTATGTGAAACTCCAGACTGTGAAGTCTGGGGTGGAGGAGGCTTGCTGGTTGTAGCACCACATATGGTTTTTTAATGATTGAGTTTTGATCAGTTGATAGGATTCAGAACTGATTTGGCTAATTTGGCCTAGGATACGAAACCCCCGACCCCACCCCCCACAACCAAACAAACCCCAGGATACCTCTAAAGGAGGCTTACCCATGTAGGGCTGCTTTGCGCACACACCCCTGCAATGCAGACTTAACAGCTACAACAATGGTTTTCAACCTTTTTTCATTTGCGGGCCCCGAAAAGATTTCAAATGGAGGTGAGGACCCCTTTGGAAATTTCAGGTGGAGGTTGAATTGTAAATGTGGGTATTCACATACTTTTGATTGATCACAGGCATTACTGCAGACCCCTTAGACAGTCTGCAGCCCCCCAGGTGTCCACAGACCACAGGTTAAAAACCACTGAGCATAGCCCTAATTGTTGCGTAAATTAATTTGCCAATCTGTAACTGGGGGAGCAGAAAAATGCAGCTTGTTTCAAAGTCAAATGAGCCTCCATGCCATCCAGTCCTCGTTTCCATGGTGATGCTGGCAGACAGCCAAAAGAAAGAAAATAGAGCAGAAAGAGGTCTGGAAACCACACAGCCACTAACCTGGAGCTCTCTGCTGCTGCTGGGTAACAACACTGCATAAAAACAAAGCTCCTATGAAAATGTAACAAATAAGCATCTCTGATTTTATACTCCACTGTGCCTTGGCATTTCTAAGACCCAGTAGGCTGGGGGGGGTGGGGGACAGTCAAAGTCATTCTGTGGAGTGGGCCAAATTCAACTTTGAATTATTACCTGATCACTAGCAAGTAGGTGCAGAACTATGTATTCCACTTAATTCAGAGCAGAACTCCAAGTGATTCCCAATGGCTGGCTGGCACAGACAGAAGGTAGCACGTACCTTCTTACTGCATGGATTTTCAAAACAACACTAAACAAAATTAAAACAGCTTGAAGGAGGTGTCTCTGCCAGCACTGAAACTAATGACAACGTTCATGCTGCCTTCAGTAAGAACAAGATTGGATCTCAATGTTCTCAAAGACTTTACCCTCCTGCTTATCTAAATAGATGAAACTACGTTATCACAGTACTCGGGAACCAGTAAAAATCAACTGCTTTGAAGAGATGGTCTTCAGATGAAACTGAAGCAGAACTCTCTATACTGAATACATATAGAGCTATTCAGAGGCAATTTCTTAAGGCAGGAGCTGTCCAAGATGAGTGCTCTTGTATAGATTTTACTGTCTACATTTTTGTCACCACCCTGAATTATAGTCTGTGAAATTGCATTATTTTAAATTAGCTGTCCTCAGATGTTCTATATTTGTTGACTTTATGGAGAAGAAAGTTTCCTTTTGAACATCCAAGCCTTGTTCACTTGAAATTGTGCGGGAAGTCAAAAAATCAACATATTATTTACACTGCCGTACCTAGAGGCCCTAATGAGCAGCCAAAATCCCATTATGTTGGACACAGTATAAGAGTATAATAAAAATATCTATTTAAAAATGATCCTTGCCCCAAAGAGCTTCCAGTTTTAGGAGACAAATGGAACAATTGTGAGAGGAGGGATAAAGTAGCAGTGAAACAGTGATGTGTAGTATTTTAAGCACCAGTCATGGTACTGATGCTTAAATATTTGAATATGTCACTCCATTGAATGTCACTACAGTGCCTTGTTACAGAATAAACTTTTATTAAAAATGCTGTGACTTTTGCAGAAATATTTAAGTATAGCTATTCTAAACTAGCTACCGACTGGAGAGTTTGTTTGAACTAGAACATTATCTAATTATAATAATAATAATAATTATTATTATTATTATTATTATTCCAGCATATCAAGCACCGTCTTCAAAGATTACAGGCTGGCTGGGTAATTGAAGAAGATACATTTCAGAGATACACACCCTATGGATATCGAACCTTTTCAAATATCATTAGTACTCACGACTCCAGTGCCAAACGCCATCTGGTACTTGCTTGTCACTACGACTCAAAATATTTTGGCCTACAATGGGATGGCAGAGTGTTTGTGGGGGCCACAGACGCAGCTGTGCCCTGTGCTATGCTGTTAGAGTTAGCACGCGCCCTGGACAGCCAGCTTCATACAATGGAGGTATTTATGTCATTTTCTCTATCACTTCTTTTCTATCACAAATTGTAAGCCTTAAGTTGCTTCTGTGTCATCTCAGTGATCCTGCAGATACCCTTGCTCCCAAAATTACGGTATCTAATATCACATAATAGGTCAATTTATTATCCTAACTGATAAAGGACTATATGGGGCCTCCTAGACCATGGAGTCCAGTCCCCTGCACTCACAGGCAACTATTTTCTCAAGGATCATCCCAAGTAACTCTCAAACACAACTACAAGGCACAAAACCAGAAATAACAAAAACATCCTACAACATGTCATGCAGAGGCGATAAGGGCACTGCCAGTGCCATACTACTGCAATGACAAATGAGGATAAATGTGCAATGATAACAGTGTTTTGAGCATTTCAGTAATACACAGTGGAAGTTAACGGAAGACTTAAAAAAAATATTTCTCATCATGTATTCAATCCTGGGTTATAACATAATAATAGATACATACATAAAGTTGATTCCATTAAAGGGCAGATAACAGGCTTTTGATGAGTTCTGATATGAAATAATTAAATATTCTAAAAATTGGGAATAAATATACACAGTGTCACTTCTTCTTTTTTTTGTGGCTCATATTGTCCCCAGAAAATTATACACATTTGCTTTTTAATGGAAGAAATATATCTGGAAACTGCTTATTACAAAAATAAGCACTTCTATAATACATAATTTATCAGAGTATTTTACTTATTCATTTTCATTTAGAAAGGTTGATTTTTTTGTATGTCCTCCCCCAGCCATTTGTGTGAACAATCATCAGCATCAATTTGGAGATTTTAATTTTTAGCAAATAATAGATTTAATTACAGCTTTTTATCTTATGAGGTGGGCAAATACTTTTCATAGACTGGTAGCAAAACCGTTTGGGATATATATGAAGAATACATTATCTGTGACCTTTTGGTTCTGCCTTGGTAGTACAATGCTATGTTATTCTCTCAGCCAGATCTATTTATACTATGAGTTTGAGCTGCGATTTCCATTGCATTCTTCTTCCAAGTATATAAAGGAAGTATAAAATAATGTAGGTCAAAGATATCTTTCTACAATATTCAGACCTAGGACCAAGCAAATATGAAAACCTAAGAAACATGGAAGCAAACAAAATGCCTGTGCATAATATGGCTTTTCTTATAATAGGTATTCTGGGGATGACTCATGTTATGAGGGGTGGAAGTTCCAGTGGAAGGAATGAACAGGAATAAATGTAATGTCTACCAGAAAAAATAGTCACCATGGAGTGAATATCATTATAGCCCTAACTCCACAAAGGAAATTTTATAGGAATTACATATTTTATAAAAAAAAATATTTTCTACAGAATTTCCCTTGCACAGTTAGAGCTGAACTGTTTCAGCTCATAACAACATAAGAAGTGCCATACTGGGTAAAACCAATGGTCTGTCTATTCCAGTAGCCTGTCTTCAACAGTGGCAGGAATAGATGCTTTAGAGGCAGAGCATATAAACAGGGTATATCTAGAGTGATCTCTGTCATACCTTCCCTGGCACCCACCATCATTGATTTACATCTCTGTTTTGTTTAATAGCTATTAATGATTCTATCATCGACCTAGTGATCGATGGGAAGCTGGGTGACAGCGACCACGAGCTGATCACCTTCACCATCCGCCGTAAAGCTGGCAAGTCAGTCAGCAACACAGAAGTCCTTGACTTTAGAAAAGCCGACTCTGACAAGCTTAAGAGGCTTGTCGGTCAGGCCCTTAGGGACCATGACCCCAGGGAGATGGGAGTTCAAGAAGAGTGGTTGCTTCTCAAGGAAGCAATCCTCAATGCACAAGCTAAATCTATCCCAACACGGAGGAAAGGCAGCAAGAAGGCACAGCAGCCCCCCTGGCTCTCCAGGGACCTAGCGGACCTCCTGTGGCTAAAAAGGAAAGTCTACAAAGGATGGAGGACGGGATTCACCTCCAAGGAGGATTACTCTGCGCTGGTCCGGTCCTGCAGGGACCAAACCAGGAAAGCCAAGGCTGCAACTGAACTCCAACTAGCTTCAGGCATCAAGGACAACAAAAAGTCCTTTTTCAGATATGTGGGGAGCCGGAGGAAAAGCAAGGGCAATGTTGGACCCCTGCTAAACCAGATGGGGCAACTGACAACTGACACCCAGGAAAAAGCCAACCTATTAAATAGGTACTTTGCGTCAGTCTTTCATCAGTCCCATGGGACGCCCATGCCTGCTATGGGACAGGGAGATCTGGGTGATGGGGATCCCCTACCCTCCATAAATGCTGACCTCGTGAAGGAACACCTTGAGAAGCTGGATACCTTCAAGTCAGCCGGCCCTGACAATCTGTACCCCAGGGTACTCAAGGAGCTGGCGAGCGTCATAGCCCAGCCCCTGGCATGGATCTTTGAAAACTCCTGGCGCTCTGGTGTAGTGCCCGAAGACTGGAAGAAGGCCAATGTGGTGCCGATCTTCAAGAAAGGGAGGAGAGTGGATCCGGCTAACTACAGGCCCATTAGCCTGACTTCTATCCTGGGGAAGATCTTAGAAGAGTTTATTAAGGAGGCCATCCTTGAGGGACTGGCCCAGGCTAACATCCTAAGGGATAGCCAGCATGGGTTTGTTGCGGGTAGGTCTTGTTTGACCAATCTCATTTCCTTCTATGACCAGGTGACCTATCACCTGGACGAGGGAGAAGAGATTGATGTCATATATCTTGACTTCAGAAAAGGTTTTGATCTGGTATCCCATGATCACCTCTTGGCCAAACTGGCCAGTTGTGGCCTTGGTTCCACCACGATCCGCTGGCTGGGAAACTGGCTCCGTGGTCAGACCCAGAGGGTTGTAATTGATGGCAGTCACTCATCATGGTGCCCTGTGACCAGTGGGGTCCCTCAAGGCTCTGTCCTGGGACCCATCCTGTTCAACATCTTCATTAATTACGTGGACATTGGAGTCAGGAGTGGACTGGCCAAGTTCACCAATGACACCAAACTTTGGGGCAAAGCATCCATGCCAGAAGATAAGCGGGTGATCCAGGCTGACCTGGACAAGCTCAGCAAATGGGCGGACAAGAACCTGATGGTGTTTAACACCGAAAAATGCAAGGTTCTCCACCTTGGGAGGAAAAACCTGCAGCATCCTTATAGGCTCGGCAGTGCTACGTTGGATAGCACTACAGAAGAAAGAGACTTGGGGGTCATCATTGACCACAAGATGAACATGAGCCTCCAATGCGATGCTGCGGCTAGTAAAGCGACCAAAACGCTGGCTTGCATCCGTAGATGCTTCTCGAGCAAATCCCGGGACGTCATTCTCCCCTTGTACTCGGCCTTGGTGAGGCCGCAGCTGGAGTACTGCGTCCAGTTTTGGGCTCCACAATTCAAAAAGGATGTGGAGAAGCTTGAGAGAGTCCAGAGGAGAGCCACGCACATGATCAGAGGTCAGGAAAACAGATCTTACGATGACAGGCTGAGAGACATGGGACTCTTTAGCCTGGAAAAGCGTAGGCTCAGGGGTGATCTGATGGCCACCTGTAAGTTTATCAGGGGTGACCACCAGGATCTGGGGGAACGTTTGTTCACCAGAGCACCCCAAGGGATGACGAGGTCAAACGGTCACAAACTCCTGCAAGACCGTTTCAGGCTGGACATAAGGAAGAATTTCTTTACTGTCCGAGCCCCCAAGGTCTGGAACAGTCTGCCAGCGGAGGTGGTTCAAGCACCTACACTGAACACCTTCAAGAATAAATTGGATGCTTATCTTGCTGGGATCCTATGACCCCAACTGACTTCCTGCCCTTTGGGCAGGGGGCTGGACTCAATGATCTCCCGAGGTCCCTTCCAGCCCTAATGTCTATGAAATCTATGAAATGTTTTAGTCTCTTTCTGAACCCAGGTATATTACCTGCCTTTACCATCTCCTGTGGTAATGAATTCCTCAAGTTAGCTATGCACCACATAAAAAAGTACTTTCGCTTGCTAGCTTTAAACATGTCTCATGGTAATTTTAGGTCCCCCTTAGTTCTAGTATGCTGGGACTTAGTGAATAACAGTTTCCTGTTCACTTTGTCCACACCCTTCATGATTTTATAGACTTATCACCCCTTGGCCTTCTCCTTTTCAAACTGAAGTATTCTAGCCTCTTTTGTTTCTCCTAGTACGGAACTCCACCCATGGTAGCAAAGTTGAGTCACAATTCATATGGGACACTACTTGTTGACCCTGCTCCTACCATTTTAACTGTATTGTATATAACCCCGATACGGTTTGAAGCTCTGACTAGTGGACATAATAGTTAAAACACCAAGGCTAAATTGCTTAGACTAATTTTAGGCTAATTCCTAAAAATCTTAGGAAATATCCTGAGTACAGCTAAAGCCTCTATCTGTACTAAGAAAAGGGAAGGGGAAGATCTTTCATATGGATAGCTCTTTGCAACCCTAAACAGAAAAGTTGTCTTTTCTGCAGTGGACTGGATTACCTTGATTTTTTGGCGACTAAAGAGGAAGGGTGTGACCAACAGGCACCCTTTGCTTTGGGTTGAGGGTCAAATATAACCCCTACAGTTGGCTGCCCGTTACGCTACAGGAAGAGGCCGTCACTGGTTTCATGGCTGATGGCTCTTTGTTCCTCACTAAGGTTTCATGAGACCCAGCACACAGAAGCTTTACAAAAAACACAGCTTGTGTGTGTGTGTGTGTGTGTGTGTGTGTGTGTGTGTGTGTGTGTGTGTGTGTGTGTGTGTGTGTGTGTGTGTGTGTGTGTGTGTGTGTGTGTGTGTGTGTGTGTGTGTGTGTGTGTGTGTGTGTGTGTACACAGAGACAGACCTGCAGCCAGACATCCATGATGAGTTGTCAGCCGAGTCAGACCTCAGTTGGGTGTTGTTGCAGACCCACGTCTTTCATGTCCTGACTTGTCCCATATGCTGCTCCTATCTGACATCAGCTTTTTCAGCTACCTGGTTTTATAGATGGTTCTCAAGTTATTGGATTTATTCTCAAAAAAGGCAGAGATGTAACCTACAACATCCTTGTAAATAAACTATATCATCAAATGCTGGTGTACAAGCAAATGGCAGCCATCATGATGTGGCAGAGATTGAAAAAATTGGAAGATCTGGATATGATGTCCTGAAAATAGGCTAATGCTGAAGTTTCTTATTGACTAGTTCAAAAGGATGACTCATGCAAGTAACAGGTGCAGGATTAGATCAAGGATCAATGTTCTGTCTATATGTATTAAAAAAAAAAGCATCAGTGATACCATTATTAACATTTCTCAACAGAACGGCTCCACCTCCAGACCAGATCTTTCACTTCAGCTCATTTTCTTTGATGGTGAAGAAGCCTTTGTTCAGTGGTCACCTTTTGATTCGCTCTACGGATCTCAACACCTAGCTCAGAAAATGGCATCTACACCACATCCACCTGGTACCACTACCACAAGTCAGCTACAAGGCATTGTAAGTGAAAACCCTTTTCCTTTTAAAATAAGAAATAGTTAAACTTCATGCACATTATTACTGTGAAATAATTGGCCAAACTTCCCTTGGAACTGAACAGTTTCTCAAGAACTACATTCAAGTTAATAGCAGTTTTTTGAGAGGTCCTACTTCTGTTATCTTTCTTCAGCATGGCCAACTTCACCTAGATAAGAACAGGGACAAATGGAGGGACAACATGCTCTCTTTCTGAAAGCAGAAACTGCTTGCACCAGATGTTCTGAGTCTGGGCCATTGTATTTTGCAAATTATGCTGTTCCATTTTTCCTTGTTAAATGTACTCTCATATTAGAACTGGCTACTACCTCTGCCAACTAGATCTTTTCAGACATGGTGGTGATATCATTGGTTCTTTGATGAGGCTTATTGAGTTAGAGAAGAGGGAATGTTACACTTCCACTTGTATAAAAGTAGGACAGCTTATTTATTTAAAAAAACCATGGTCTTTAACAAGCTTTTGTTTTCCTCTTACAGGATCTACTTGTGTTATTGGATTTGATTGGTGCACCAAACCCCACTTTTCCCAACTATTTTCCAAAAACTGCCCGGTGGTTTAACAGGCTTCAAGCAACTGGTAAGGTGTGGGTTACCCATGATTAAAAGCAGGGCTGTCAATTAGTCACAGTTAACGTGTGTGATTAACACATTAATTGGTTCTTGAGTTAATTTTTTTAACACGTGGATCATGCATGCACCCAGTAAAGTGGCAGCAGCAATGCAGAGGACTGCAGGGCAGCCTGGTGTGGGCTCCTGGCGGCTGCAGTGGGTGGGGGAGAGGAGGGGGGAGGTACGTGCACAGGCACAGGCACAGATTAGCAGCTGCAGCCTGTATATGGCCAGGAACGCAGCCCGGTAGTGTGTAGAGTAGTGTCCTGCAGGTAAGTATGTGGAAGGGAGGGTGGGGGGAGAAGGAAGGGTCAGGGGGTGGTAGATTGAGGCCTGCACAGTGAGGGAGGGAATGAGGCAGGGGCAGGTCATGGGATGGAGCTGTGGGTGACTTGTTCAGGGGTGCGGCTCTCTGACACTGTGCACACCCTTGGGCATATGCCTCCTAGATTTGTGCATGTGGTGAAGGTGTGCTGCCGGCTGGGGCTCTGTCTCTGCTGCCTTTGCCCTGGGAGCAGCGCAACGCCAAGCCATATTGTGCCTCCAGCTGCCGGGTGGGCAGGGGATACAGCACAGCCAATGTGTGGCTCCAGGGGCAAAGGCAGCAGGGTGCAGAGCCCTAGCCTGCATCCGCCCTGCACGTGCCCCCCCCATGCCTCCCCCAGGGATGCACATAGCAGCAGGGAGCCGTGCCCCTAGATGAGCCACCCATGGCTCCATCCCATGATCTGCCCCAGCCCAACTCCCTCACTCACTATGTGGGCCTCGATCTGCGCCCCCTGCCCCTCCCTTACACAGATTTACTTGCATAATTTTGCAAAACTTTGATTTTTTTCTGCACGTAATTCTGAGGTTTTAGCTGTGCGATTAAA
Organism: Crocodylus siamensis; assembly: GCF_052110815.1. Taxonomy (NCBI): domain Eukaryota; kingdom Metazoa; phylum Chordata; order Crocodylia; family Crocodylidae; genus Crocodylus; species Crocodylus siamensis. The sequence continues at coordinate 147,355,826 of NC_143395.1, read as the reverse complement.
ATCATGGTTAATCAAGACTTTTTTTTTAATTGCGCAACTAATCACGATCAAATTTTTTAATAATTTGACAAGTCCTAAAATTCCTGTGTAAAAGAGGCCACTTTTTTTTCCTGGAATTCCACGGACTGTTTAATACAGACAGCTTGTAGACTTGCAATTGAAAATTGTTAACCATTTCTAACAAAAGCAAGTTACCAGCATTTTAAGGGGCATGTGTTTTTAGTAAGATCCTCCTTGCTAAAGTCATTTTGTTTTATCATCAATCATGAGGTTTCACAATTTCTGATTCACACCATTCCATTTTCAGGAACTGGGAATCTTATGACTAAAATTAAAAGAAAATAACAACCCTGCCCCCCAATTCTAAAATTGGCATATCTATTATAAAGACTCTCACATTTGTAACCTGTAATAAGGGAAGTCTAGAAGTATTAGGGCCATGAAATCAGGGTTCTAGGAGTGTCTCTGTGTAACCTTGGACAAATTGTTTAACTTTAGTGTGCCTTAGTTTTCTTGTATGTACAATAAGGAAAGCAAAACCAATCCTGAGATCCTGTACTGAACAATGCAAAGTAAATGCAAATAGTTTGTTTCTAATATTTTCCCTTTGGTGGGAAAAGGATCCTCATACTAGAGGACAAAAGATGTTCAAATGACTATACTGTCATGCATAGCTTAATTTTTATTTCAATTGTGAATTACAGAACGAAAGCTACACGGGTTGGGTTTGCTGAAGAATCACCCATTTGAAAGGCAGTACTTCCAGGGTAACTCACATCGGGGCATGATTGAGGATGACCATGTTCCATTTTTAATAAGAGGTACAGTAAAAGCTGCATTAATATTTCCTGCCTACTGTATGATCACTCTGTAATTTCAGGGTTGGGTGCTCATTATTGTGCCTGAACAGGTGCTTACTTCAGGATGCATGCAAATGAGCATTTTTAGCACTAAGCCTCTGAATTGGAGACCTTTAAATCCATTTTTCAGAAGAACCACAACTCTCAGAGAAATGCCATAGCCAAAGTAGTACTAAAACCCAGATCTGCCCAGCTACTTGGTTATAATACTACTGCAACAGTGAAATAAGGCTCTAGGATCCATATTTACAGGACTGAATTCACAAACCTGAACTAGGTGTCTACATTCTCACTGCAGCTCAGGGGAGGAGCTACACACCTAAGAATGGAGTTCACAACAGGCAGCATTGCTGAGTCAGGAGATACCAGAGAAAGCCAATTATTCTGCCTCTCTCCCAGATTTAAGCACCAATCTGAGATTGAGATTCAGAGCATGAGGCACCCAAGTCATACTTCTGTCTTCAGAGACTGGGTGGCCCATTCATTTGTTTGTTGTTTTTTTTTAAAGATGCCCAAGGAAGGAGGAGAGGGTACATTTCATGTAAGAGCAAGTGCTCCATTAGGATCAGGAAGCAGGAGACTTGGATTCAAGTCTGTTTTCCCCTTGTCCCAAGACAGTCCTTGCCTAACCATCAGGCTGCCATCTAGGCTGAGGCCACCTCTGCCTTTCCTATTGAAGTTATATCACTGTGTAGCCAAGAACACCAGATTCATGGGGCCACGGACAGCATAAGCAAGAGGGGAAGGACTGTAGCCCAGGAATGAAGTCAGTCTCTTGGCAGGTGGAAGTTTGCATTCTGATCCTTGTTCCCAGGTGTGTTTATATATTTTGCATTAAAGAATCATTGGATGAGGGCTGAAAAATGTCACAGCTTGCTTCCAGCCTAGTAGTTAGAGCAGAGAGATCAGAGAAGTGGGTTTGAATCCTTAAGGTATTGAACTCGGGTCACCCACCTCCCCCACCAATGCTTTGATGATATAAAAGGTGGTCATAGTACCACTACCTCCATCCTGGATGATGAATAGGAATGAGGCTGAACTGAACTCTTGCTTGTCAGCATATTAGGCTGATGTGGGCTCCCCCATGGCCTTGCACATGGTGTCATCTCGTTTGGGAATCCCAAACAACTTTTGGCAGGGAACAGGCACCAAGATACTCAGCACAGCTAAAATCGTAGTGTACCTAAGAAACAGAATTTAAATCCAAAAATACAGGTAGCTGCAGGCCCAAGTAATTAGACAGTTGTTGTGGATCACATGCTTAAGCTTAGGAACCTGTACCCTTTGCTGGATCTGGCTCCTGTTTTTCTTGCACTCTGGACCCATACAGTAGTGAGGAGTTTCATCAGGGAGAGAATTAGGCATAGACATTTGATTAAGCTGACAGTCCAAAGTAGTGGTTCCCAAATCCCAAGTTCTTGTTCATCTGTTTTCTCTTCAAATGTAACAAGGATTGTACTGCTCCACAGCACAGTCTCCCATATAGCTGTCTGCAGGAATTAAGCTCAAGCAGTTGCAAAGGTGAAGGCCATAAAAATCCAAGTTTCCCTGCAAGATTATGCCCAACTAGATGATGTGGTAAGTACTTGGTATTATAGCCAAGGAAGAGGCCAGCAAGGACAGGGAAGAGGATTAAGAAAGGAAAAATGACTCTGACTCTGAGGTACAGAACCAATTTAAATCCTGCCCCCTACCCCCCCTGGCTTCTCTGGATGCGTCTACACAAGACGTTTACTACAGAGTAGACAAATCAGTTCTACAACAAACTAAGCATCTACATGTGCAGGGCTATTAGGCTGGAGTAAATAAATAAACTTTGCAGCAGCGTAGTACTTTTAAATACAGTGCATGTGTAGACAGTCTATGTGGCTGGCTAGGGCAGGAGGATGCATCAATGTCAGGGCTGCCTGCTGGCTAGCTCTACAATGGAGCACCCTCGTGCTCCAGCCAACTCCTCCACAGCATGTTGAGCTCGGTCGGAGCAGTCCCAGGCTGGCAGGCTGACTGCCTGGACCCTCTGCCAGCCAGGGCTGCCTTGACTCAGCTCAATGCGCTGTGGTCCCAGGTACATGTTTAAATGTTATGCCCAGGAGCAATAAACTCTGGCTCAGTAAGCACCACAGTTTATTGCTTCGAATTAATTGTGTGTGTAGATGTGCCCTCTGACACTTAAGATCAACCTCCTCTGTTGGCTTGATGCCCAAGGTGCCATAAGCAGCTATTCAGGAGATTCTCTCTTCTGAGGAAAATGAGCAATGCTCTGTTTCAATAATATGGTAGAGTGAGGGATCCTCATCCATCCCAACAAGGGAACTGAATAATGGCTATGGAGAATAGAGCAACAGTAAAGCTACAGCAACATGCCCAAGTTACTGGGAGGTAAAAGAGTGTAAGGCTTTGCCTTATGTCAGCTGCCCCATAGTGCGTGCCTGCATGCATGAGCTTACCTTACAGCAAAGTTGACCCAAAAGTGGGAAGTATTTGTAGCCTGAAATGAAACCATGCTAAACTACTGTGGGATAGATTTCAGTTACCATGGGATATGGGCATCTCCTCAGCTGGCACTGTCCCACAGGAACTTGCCTATGGTCCAACATTATGCTGCAATAGCAACAGGGATCAGAGTGGATTTGGAGGGGCTACAGTAACTACTTTTGCTGCTCCCCTGTTGCTCAGTCACAAGCATGGTAAAAGCATGACCACAAACCTAAGCACTGCCTTTAGAGTCCAAACAACTATAGCCACAGATGTTGAAAGAAAAACAGCAGGAGTAGCAGCAGCAGGTGGGAAGGAGAAGAGAAAAACAGTTTTTGAGAACTGTGCAATGAAACCGGTGTGTTTACTAACTGAAAAAGAGGAACAGTAAAAGGAAGCTGTAGCAAGATTATCTCTTTATGCAGTAATCTTATTGAATAATAATCTGACTGTAGTTCTGCAGTCAGAGTGACCACAATGTACATTAATTTATGAACCATAAAGGCTGGTCTCATCTCCAGCTGAATTCTTCTCTCACAGGAGTTCCTGTGTTGCACCTGATCCCATCCCCTTTCCCTTCAGTATGGCACACCATGGAAGACACTGAAGAAAATCTTGACAGAACCATCATTGATAATCTCAACAAAATCCTGCAAGTGTTTGTGCTGGAATATCTTAATCTGTAATAACATACTGGCACTAAATTACTGCTCTGTTTTAAATACTGCTACCAGCCCTCTGGGGAAGTTCTTCATCATCTCACTTGGAGCCAAGTGTGGTAGAAAGCACTAAAGCAAAGGTGATGCAGCAACAACTCTCTGCTCTCCCCACCTGCATACTCCAGTGAAGTCAGATAAACCATAACCTCTAAACAAGAATTACTGCCAGCCTAGAAGGAGCAAGGTCCTGCATGTCTGATGAGCAGAAGAGAGGGGAATTACATTTTTCATTCACCCTGTTTTGTAGTCAACACTTTAAAACTAAATGGAATCAGCCTCAGTCTAGTTTAGAATTTAGCTACAGTTTTTTGCAAAGTAGAAGAAGTAAGCTTCTTAGCATCCAGAGCAGGTTACCATAGTCAGAGCATGTTATCATCATAAGAGGCCAGATGACAAGAAAGCACATGCTGCTCTCAGTGGGAGGCATGCCTTTAATTCCTGGTAGGCAGAGGGAACTCTGTCAGACCTTTAGCACATGCTCTGTAAATAAATGGCAGACCATGCTGAAGCAAGGGAAGAGCCATGTCCTTTGTGTCCAAGAAGGTGCTAGCAGAACCCATCAGACCACTTTATTATTGCAACCCAAAGTGAAATCTGAACGGCTTGCATATTAGTTGGCTACATTTTTTTAAACTAAGGTTTTGTATACAGGTTTAAATAAAATGCAATGAGAATAATAATGCACACAGACACTGCGCTGCCACCGCTCGCCATGCCCTTGCACTGCATCCGGCCACTCACCATCCCCATCCTCTCCCCCTGTCCCCCAGTAGTACATTTATTAAAAAGGGGGCCACCAGGGGTACACTTATTAAAAAAAGGTTAAAAACCCCTGATCTAAAGGGTTATTATCCAGTTTTGGCCATATCTTGGGCTGTGGTTCAAAAAGCTCACTTTTACACAGTCCAATATTTTTGTTATTATAAAAAAACCCCAGAAAAACAAAACAAAGTGAACAACACTGCAACAGAAATTTGTCAGAAGCACTAACAAGCCCCGGTACTGTTTTCAGGTCAAAATTACAACCCTGAAACCTGAAGATGAAGATAATTAACAGAAATGCAAAAGGTTAAAAAACTAGTGCTGTTGAAGTGGAAAAAAATTAAGTCATTTCTTATAAGACAAGTGAGAATTTTTTAATGTGATTTTTAAATTTCACATTATCCTATCCTGGATGCAATCTCTAAAACAGAGCACAATAATTTTAAATTTAGATTTTTTTTTTTAAATGTAAAATCATAAAGTAAACATTATGCCATTAAAGTTATTTGGAGTTTTTGCTATTTGAAATTATAAAAATCGCTGACATTTGAATACTGAAATTTTATACTTTATGTCTGAACAGTGTAACACACATACACAGCCAGTAGGCAAAAAAAAAGGTATTTACAAAATAGAAAAAAAATAAAATGTGAACATGAAGTTTAAAGATATGTTTTTTTAATATTTAAGAAGTGAACTGTGTCCTGTAGTTTTGTGCCTTATCACACTTCCAAAAGCAAAGTATGTTGGTGCTTGAAATATGAATTAGTATGAGATTTGCTAGATGCTAGAAGCATCTACTCTGGATATCTTTAAGAAATGCCTGGATGCTTATCTTGCTGTGGTGATCTGACCCCAGCTGACCTCCTGCTCCTTGGGCAGGGGGCTGGACCCGATGCTTATGCGAGGTCCCTTTCAGCCCTAATGTCTATGAAATCTAAGATATATGACTGGTGTCATTTAGAAACTGTTTCAAGTATATTAATTGTTTTGCACTATAACTCAGCCATATTATTCCAATCTGAAGATTGACTTGCAAGAAGCCATTACATAGTATTTGGAGGTCACCACTGTTATCAGTGGTTTTATCGGAGAATTGTAACACTTGTTATCCCCATGCCTGCTAACTGAAATCACAGTCTGAGATTTCTTTTGGAGATAATTGTGTTTACTGTGTCTTGGACTCCTCATTCAGGGCCTGAGCTTGAAGGTCATTGAACACATGTAGTCCTCACTGACATCAGTGAGTTGCAGTTGCTCAGCTCCAGGAATGATGGTACTGGTTCCCATGACAAGAAGGTTCGAAGACCCTCCTGGAAAATGAAGCATCACTACTCTGGGCTCAAAAGAAAACAGAAATGTTTTGAAACTACATGTAGGCTCTAAAGCTCATCAAAAGAGGCTTACCTGGAATTGTATAAGGAAGCCGTCAGAAATGGAGATGGTGCGTCGTACAGTTAGCAAGGGACAGCTGCTGAAAGGAAAAGGAATAAAAGCCTTATGATTTTGAAAAATAGGAGCCTGTATGTCAGCTAAAGACACAGCCTTAGAGGGATCCTTCAAGTAACTGACAAGCTAAAGCAGGGGTGGGCAAAATGCAGCCCATGGGCCGGATGTGGCCCACCAGGCCATTCTATCTGGCCCATAGGACCCCTAAAATTTTAAAAAATTAATATTTATCTGCCCCTGGCTGCTGTCATGTGGTGCTCAATGGCTTGCCAAAACTCAATAAGCAGCCCTCTGCCTGAAATAATTGCCCATCCCTGAGCTAAAGACTCAGTGCAATATATGGGCTCACTGGTCCATCTAGGAGAGGTACAACATTGAGTAGATGAAAATCTGGGCTACCAGATAACACTGCCTCAGGATGCAAATTATGAGAATGGACCCTCAAGGCATCGGGCTCAATAGTGGATAGTGAGATGAAAACAGCAATTCTCAACCTTTTTAGATTCAAGATACCCCTTGGGAAATGCTAGCCCTTAGCTTTCACACATTTCTTGGCCATGACAAAAATAACAGAGCAATTCTTCTGCTGCCAGGAACTCAGAAAGATTAAGGCAGGGCAGAATGCTTTATTATGATTAATATGAATTCCTATTTGAAATCTCTGGGGTTGCCTTATGAATGATGTGTAGGTAGTTGCATGGATAACAATGCTAATGCTGTGCAACACCCTTAAGAGTACATCATAGCATCTTGGTTGAGAATCTCTAGATTATGAGCATATTATGTCAGTTAAGACTATGTTAAAGGAACGAGCTGGGCTTTGGATCCAAGGCAGTACTCCCTTTCTGTATGTAGTGGGAGCATGCTAATGCTTGGACCTACTTCTTCACCTAGAGCTGTCACCAGTCAGTTAGCTAAATATGGTAGTTCTTGCCTTTTCTATTCCAGAAGGGGCACACAGGTATCCCAGATTCTTTGTAGAGGTGGCTGTGGAAAACTGAACAAAGGTTGTCTTACATTTTTGTAAGACATGCATCACCCATTTCTACTGTGGTAGCAGCCAGGAGCTCCAGTTATGAACCAGAAGCTTATTGTGCTGTGTATGCACTGTACCCACACACCAAGACTGCCCCTGTCCCCCAACAGTTTACAGTTGATATGCTTACATTACATATCATTACTGTAAACTCCACTAGTCTACCAAGGCCCTACAATTTTCTTCACTACCATTGCAGCAATCACTATCCTGCAAGACTGCTTTTGCAATAGGTAACTGGTTGACCCATTCTGAGTTCCCTAGTAGGCAGAATAATCTCAGCCTCTAAAGACTTGCATGTTACAGGGAGTTGAGCACTGGGTGCCCAGGCTGATGGCCAGAAGAGCAGAAACAAAATTAACCCTTTCTCACTTAATCCAGACAAACATTTGAGAGTGCAACAGACCACATAATAGTAAAGCCTGAAATACAGGTAAGCACAGGTAAAAGAGCAACAAAAATCCTTTTGACAAAAAAAGTGTCATAAGGAGTTATTTATAGCACCCTTCTAAGGAGCCTTATGAATTAGTACAGAGCTAATTTCATTTCAATAGCTCAGCTAATAACATGCATGGGTCGTTATAAAGGTAGAAACCCTGCATGCGAGTCAGTGATGCAAAAATTAACATGTGAAAATGCAACTGTAGAATTCTGTAAACAATTTATCTGAAAAAAAAAATCAATTTATTTTCCTCATATAATGGAATTGTAAGGATGGGAAAAAAATTAATCTTTTTTAACATCTATCCTGATCTTTCAAATATTGTGAAAATGTTCCAGTGGTAGATCAGCTGAAGAACTTACCCATTTCCATCATATACATGATCACTTTAGAAACACTTTTTGAATGCAATAGCATTACATGCTTGGAAACCTTCTGAACATACTGGCTTGTCCCAATGGAAAGCTGCAGATCCTAATTTCCCCTTCTATCTTTAATGAAAGGCAGCTTCACTTAAAGTGCATCTTTTAAGAAGTGGGGATATATGATAAATAAAACAGAAATACGTTTCACAATAATAGAGGGAAAGATTAATAAAAGTACTATCCTGGAAAAATCATATTAAGTTGCTGCAGCTGTTCTATTGCAGGTGAAATAGCTCAGGACGTACAAGAGGCAGAGGACGTTTTTAAAACCTCTCTACTGAGGTGAATTTCATAGGAACATAGGACTAGGAGGAATCTCCTAGAATCAACCATTCAGTTTAGTTCCCTCATTTCCAGGTATTCAATTAAAGCAAAGAATCCCCAAAGTTGCTATTTGAAACCTTCACCTGCAAGTACAAGGAACAAACCCAAACATCGCATAAAACCTGCCTGCTCACTGAGGGCAGTTTCTATTAAAACTGTATTCTAAAAGGCAGCTACTAAACAAAAGGCTATTACAGAACCATTTGGTACTTCTAGATGAAGATATTCAGTATTTGGAATTAAGTACTTGAACTGAGAACCAGCAATTCAAATTAAGAACTAGCATTTGTTACAATGGTTTTCCATATTCTGTCACGCATTGACACAGTACTGCAGTGAGTTGATCATTCATCTACTAGGAACAGTATTAGATCCCCACTTGTAAACTTACTTGATTAAGTTGTATATCTGTGATTGTCAGCATGTGGTTCCCAGATCACATGTAGTCTCACCAAAATGCTATCACGCACAGTGCTGCCTTGTTCTTAGTGGGAAGCCAGGATTTCTTTGGTGTATCTTTTATTGAACCAACTACATGGTTGGAAAAGTCAGAAAAGCTTTTGAATGCAAGACATTCTTCATCAGATCTGAGGAGGAAAGCAAGCAAACACAGCAAAAGTAAAGAGCCGAAAGTAGAACTGTGAAAACGGAGGAGGGAGGGAAATTCCCCAGGGGTAGCAGACAAATAATTAGCAGAAGCAGCTGATTACTGGCAGATCAAGTCCCATCAAAAGCAAGGGAAGTCATTTGTATTGGTTGTATGTAGGAAAAAAATATTCAGGAATCAGGTAGATTATAGTGTGTCAGAAAATCAGTATCAGCATTCAGCCTGTGGTTCTTAAAGAGGGGAAACCCTCATCCAAACCTCAGAGTGAAGTGACATGGGTAGAGACGAGGAGGAAGTGGTCTTTGAGAATAACAACAAAACTGCACAAGTAGTGCCTCGAGACAGAAGTCTCAGAATCCATGTGCTGATTTACACACAAGTGTTGTTCCTGTATCAACTTAGCAGGGTGAACACATTGTTCCACACAAAAATATACAAACAAGGGTGGGGAGTTGGAAATCTCTTATTGGATCAAATGCATAGTCAGGAGGACTCCAGCATCTCTCTCCTTTCTCTCAACCTAGGTCTACAAGAAAAAGCCTTGCCCATCAGTCAAATACCTCCAGAAAACATCTTAATATATCTCAGCATCTCATTGAGATGCTACAGTGACTGGTGCCTGGTAACTTAGTGTGGATGGGTGGATTGATTTCACAGATTTACAGAAGTTGAGGCCTGAAAGGGACCTTGTGAAATCATAACTCCAGCAACGTGTGCATCCAGCACACTGAACTCTTCCTCTCTCTCGTCTCACAGTCTTGGAGGTCCTATAACCACCTTAACTAAGGTCTTCTATTTCCTCTTATTGTGTGCAATCTCTTTCCACACCTTGTCACAATCTTTGCCTGTCCCTTCCAGATCAGTTTTTATATTATCATCCCATCATTGTATTGGATTTGGTGAACATCCAAGTTAAATCCAAGGACCCTTCCAGCCTTACAATCTATGCATAAATAAGTGCAAGGCATGCTAAGTGGCAAGGCAGACAATTGGAACAGTGTGTCAACTAAAAGATACAGAAGGCACTGGAAAGGAGCCTGGTGTAGATCATATAGAAAGCTGGGGAAAAAACAACAGAAAAAAGCAATGTTGCCAGACTTTGTTTTGTATGAAGAACAAAGGAGAAGAAAAAAAGGAGTAGGGGGAAGAAACGCCAACAAAAGCCACTCTAGGACCCCTCTAGAAATATGTCTATCTGGATATAGATTACGAAAATTATATCACACACCACACATTGCACCCTCAGTACCAAGAAAGCTAAGCACCCATTGCAGTGCACTGCATTATCTATCTGTGCATCTCTGAAATGCATCCTGTTCATCTTTATTGTTTAAGTGCTGAATTATTTTCCTTAAATTCTACAGGAGAAACAAAGTCAGCAACCAAATCAAAAGGTATCTGCAACCAACTTAAGGATGAGGTAGCAAGCTTAATGAGAGATAAGGCCATCTGTATATTCTTTAAACAGGACTGACAGCAGTTAAAAAAGAGGTGCCCCTAGAAATGGCAGTTTTCAGTATTTTATTTCCAAGTATATTGCCAAGGAATTTTGCAGTTAAACCAAAAAAAAATAAAAAAATACAGAAGTGAATATGGAACTATTACAACTAAAAACAGTTGTTTGAACCCTTTGTATGTCAATAATACAAATCAATAATAAATATAAAATGAACACACGGCCAATTAGATTTTAAAAAATTGAAGTTTGTCCTCAAGATGTCCAATAAAATGTGTTGATTAAAAAAAAAGGACAGACTTCTCCAGTGAAGGAGAAACTAGCTGCAACTTTGCCACAGGTTTATTACACAGTAGTCAAAGAAATATAATAAAAACTTGTTTGGAACAGCAACATTCCCCATTCTCTTAACTGGTCACCAATCAGGAAACAATTCGAAAACAATTCTCAGTTGAAGAAAAGAATGCTACTCATTCACAGTTTTGCTCTCATGGAGCTATGATAATGCTGTATTTTGATATGGTATGGGGAGGAGGGAGTGGGAGAAACATGAATAGAAAAACTGAATAGGAATAAACTCAGTAACTATAAAATGTATCTAAAATTTCACAAGCTTGTAGAATACTTGCAGCATCATATAGTTTAGTGTAAAAAAAGTAAATGCATTTCAATTGTTTTATGAATATGAACAATGCAATTGTTCCCAGTCATTTAGAGAATGCTCTAATATTTTATAAAAATTGGGCAATAAAAGAAAAACAACTGAGAAGTCAATAGCCTTCAGTACAATAAATAATGAAAAATGGAGTTTATTGTGGTCTGGGTTGCCCTTTCACATTAGTTCCATATCTGTTTGGAACATTTGTAAAACCAGTCCGGAATCCTTGAGCTGCTCCCATTCCTGGTACTCCAAATCCTGGATTGAACATATGACTGTATGGTGCAGATCCATGATTGAAGGCTAATCCATATGGCCTTGTCTGAGTGTTCAGAAGAATAACTGGATTCATATTTTTGCCTGGTGTGTTAAAAGAAAATTCTGGAGGCGGGCTGCTAGGTTTAGCTGGTGTTGATGTAACAGGGCTCAAATTATCAGCAGCCTTTAAAGGTGGCATTGGAATAATATGATGATCTGAAAGGCTCAATATATTGTTTGCAAGAGGCCCAGACGATAAAGTCGGTCTGATCCAATCATCTTTGAAAATCTGAACAGTCAAAGTAGACACAAGGGTATACAGCCGATTAGTCACATGAGCAAGAACCATTTGTTCATTGGCATCTCTCCGAATGCGTACGTGTACTGATCCAGCCTAGAAAGTGAAAAAAAAAAGAGTCTGTGAAGAGTCCTTCAGGTAATTAATCTAATTTTCTTTCAGTATTTTAACTACCAGTGGAGCTAAATGTCTTACTGTGCACAATCTAAGGCAGTAGTTCTCAAACTTTTTAGACTGAAGCAACCCTTGGAAAGTGCCAGCTCTTAGATTACACTCATTTCTTGAGTGCAGTAAAACAGTAGACCAACTCAAACACCACAATAGCTCAGAATGTTTTTGAAACTTTGGATTCCTTTTTGAAATCTCTCTGTTTGTCTTGTGAATCATGCGTAGGTGTTGCAAACCAAACTGTGCTAATGTTGCAAATTACCCTTAAAAGGGTCTCTCAGCATCCTGGCTGAGAATCAGTGGGATAAGGCCTACTCATCAGCTCTACTCCTTACTCATCAGAGTAAATTGAACCACATTAAGTGACTTCACTATCAAGACACATTTCTGTAAAGGGAAATTCTTAAGAACATTAGTCAATTAGCTGCTAATATAATTTATGGCAGGCAGCAATGAGGGCAGCAGCTATAAAAATCGTATGAGCAAGCACAGAGGGGAGGAAAACAAGTACACACTGACTCAAAGCACTGAGCGTACAAAACATACCAGAGAGCCAGTGCCGAATGCTATCAGGAACAGCTGTAATTGACAAGCTTCAGTCACCTGCCCCCTTGTAGGAAGAGCAACACTGCCACTGGTAAAAGTCAGAACTCCATGCCTAAAGTGCACAGGCTATTGGTTGTAATCCGACCATCTACACCTTAATATCACCAATCTGCAACATTAGTTAGTTGCAGGAGTGGTAAGTGAAAGTAAACTTCTGTTCCTTCTGTGCCTTTAGAATGCAAAGGAAATAAAGCAGTTGGCTTAGAAAGGGGTGTTGACAGCTGTTTTCATTTTGATGGCAAAAACAGATTTTTATTTTATTTTATTTTACAAATCTTATGAGTCTTATAAAGCAATCTAGTTTCTACAGCAGGATATAATGGGCAACCTTTAAACCTACAAATGCTTTGTAAACACTTGGGGAGAACCAATTATGTCCAGGGATGTTGTTTGATTCATCCAACATTTCAGATAACATAATGGGTAACTCCAAGGTCCCCCTTTTCTTTACAGCCAATAGGAGTAAATTAACTTTGGCCAAAGAAAGGATCCCTCAGGAGACGACGTACCACAAGAATACAAGGAGGAAAAGGTTTAAAAATACTTACTCCCCTGGTTATTACCATGCGTCTGATCCCCTAAACTTTGGCATCTAAGTGTATTTTTATATATCCATTTTATGTTATAGAAAAAAACAATTGACAGACATCTTTAATAAATTCTGTACTTTGCATTTATGAAGTCTGAAGGTCACTGCTTCCATTTGGAAGTTAGTGCTGATAATTAGGAGAACAATTGTACTTATGCTTCAGGACTGCTATGAAATGCATGGTCTGGCTGAAAAGACCATGGTTTCCTTTTAATTTCTTCAAGCTGAGTTTTAATTTGTTTTCTCAGAAAAGTCACATCCCTATAGAAAACAGCCTTCAGGAGATTCCCTTAATTTTAGTTCAGGACTTCAACACTTTTGATATTTGGTAGAAATGTTTTAAGGATCCAAAATAGTTGCCATAAATATTACAGTACAGTACTAAGATAATTCAGCTCTAATATACTGCAAAACCAGAAAGTTGGAATTACTGTTTAGTCATAGAAGAAAACCACATTTTTAAGGGAAAAAGCATTATAAGAACCAAGAAGTGATCTATCCTAGAGTAAGAAGCCTGGTTGAAAAAACATGCAAAATAACTACTGCTGTTCTCTCTCAGATGTCAACTGCCTCTACAACCATGACACACAGACCTGTGGTATAACACCTCTGTATGCACAACCAAAAACTACATCCTGTTTAAGATGGGGGTGGAGGTGAAGATCTCAAGTTTCAGAAACATGCCCCAATGAAAATAGTCCACTCATTTTATTTTACAACAAAGGGAAAAGCAGTATTTTATGGCACCTGAATTCCTACATTCCATGCAAAATACAGAAGAGATCACATTTATTTGCTCATATTTAACTAAAGAATTAAAAATAGTGACTGACATTCCCTTTTTATGAGTAAAAGGCAACATACCAAAGTACCAAAGCCCAATGTCCAGAAATGTTCATTTCGAACCTCCAGAACACCATCCAAAGTAGAAACCTAATTGAAGACATAAACAGAGGGTAAAATTAATCATTAAATAGGACAACTGCATTATTAAACAGGATTAATTGCTTTCAGAAATGTGTATTCAATAAAAGTAGTGAGCCTGTTGAGCACTTTTAAAATATTCTTGACCTTCCCCTTGACTAAATTTTCTGAAGGGGTTTTACTATAGATCATCTAACCAGCTCAGTACAGTTATATCTAATGGATTTAGGCTATGAGCAAATGAATGAAGTTATCAGATTTGTACAGCAAATGTTTTAAGCAGTCAAAGCTCTCTGTTGTAAGCATTTAGATGAAATGCTGTCATTTTATCAAAAGAAATGCAAAAACTCTAGAACTCTTGGTCCAGAAATGATACCTTTTATTAGATCAACTAAGAAATCACAAAAAAAAAATCTTCTTATCATTTTATCAAATATTTCCTGCATTATAAATAAAAATCCCTTCTTTAGCCTTCCTTTAAAAAGCCCCCTTCAAACCCTACCAACAATAATTCAAAATTGCTAGAATGCACATTTTAAGCTGCACAGCAAGCTCAGTTAGCATCCACAAAATTGCCCAATGTATGCAATGGTCAGCTAATCCTTTAAACTCTGAGGCTGAGCAACTTTCCTTGTCTGCTGTTGCAGCTAAGTGCCTTGAGTTACTCCATGTGTCTGCTGGCACTCTGAATAACAATACAAGTCACAATGAGACGCCTATAGCCAGGCCCCTGCTGAGCACACCTCATTAAGGAATAAGGTAATGGCCTTTAATGAGATACAAAAAACTAAGCAAATGAGCCATCAAATGTAAAATGATTTAATCAATACCTTCAATATAGAAATCAATAGGATTTGGCAAACAGTTTTGCACGTTTCACCCACAAATACCTTAAGTGGTTCACACTGTTTACAGATTGGTACAGATCATTTTCTAAGACATACAAGCCACTCCAGGCATCAAAATGATATTTAGGATTGCAAGTTTCATATTTCTCATATATAGCAAAAGCAAACAAAAATTTCTTTGGTAATCAAAATTTATTTTTATGTGCCCTTTATACACACTTGGCCTTTGTACTGAAGTTTTTAGCCATGCACCTTCTTTAACATGATACATGCTTAACTTACCTCTCTAAGAAGTTTATCTAGCTGACCAATCACATGAGGTGGGGTAGTCTGAAAAAGGCCAAAAGAAAGTTACAAGAAAGAAGCAGATGTTTAATTGGCTTTATCTTAAAAATTCCTAACTTTATCATCTGCCTTTTTAGTCAACAAAAATATTAAATATAGCGCTGGATATTTTAATATCCATGTACGTATAGTAAACTGCAATGATTCCGTGATATGTATGTGTTTTGATTTGGAAATTCCTTTGGAGTCTAACCACAGGTGATTTCTCTCTGAACCTTTTTCATTTAAACACTTAATGTTAATCACCTTAAACACAGACACTTACAAATGTAAAAGTCAAACATACATTTAAAAATGTAAAATTAACACATTTTGTGGCATTGTCTCACCTGAAGTAATACTTTTCCACTGTACACACTCATAGGATACATGGTGCCAAAGGTCATCAAAGCAATAGCTACTGCAGAGGCTGTATCTACAGCAAAATAATTGCTGGGGGAAAAAAAGAAACTCTGAATCTTGTTTCTGTTTCTTAAGCTATCTGCAAAGGTTTTCTTTTAAATGGTTACTGCTGTACAACAGGGTAGAGAAACTAGGCAAATGTGTGCATCTGAAACGCACATCTCTACAAACCAAACTTATCCAAAAGCTACATAAGCAAAATTCAGCTTACAACTCCAATGGCCAATGCTTCTAAATCTAAAAGACTTCTCTGAATTAGAAACCAAAATACATATAATATTTAACGTAAACAATGATCATACGTACTTGATTTCAATTAACATATACGTGATACAAAGAGCTAAAGCCCCAGCAAGATCAATCAATACAAAAGGATTCATTCGTGGAAGGAAAATGCTGCTCAACCCTGGAATGATTCCACAGAGACTGCAATAAAACAGAGAAAAATGACTGTCAGATAACTATTTATCATAGGTGCTGGAAAACAATAATTAAAGACAGTTACACCCACCTATTTCAACAATCACTAACGCATCCACTTTGGGGCTTGTACAAACTTAGTGATGTAACTGACTGGTTTCAGCATTTTCATTCCTGATGGAAGCTAAATCATCTTTTTTGTACATCACAAAGATTACTCGCATCTAAATCTCACCATCTGAAATCAAGTGCTTTGTGCATCCAACTTGCAAAGCTTTTGCACTTAATACTAACACTCAAAACAGAGTTTAAAAAGTTTCTAGTCTTACAAGGAAAAACTGAAGACAATATTCAATAAAGTACACTAAAATAACTGATCAGAAAATGCTTTTCTATATTTAAACTGCAACCCTGCATTGCACCTTTTCTGTTAAAAAAAAAAAAAATCTATGCATGTGAAAGTCGTAAGCTTTGTGTTTTTCCCAATAAAAATTAGCAGCCACCACATAAAAAATCCTTAATGCTCTTCTCTGCACTCTACTACCTGTAATGTTTTTTAGATGCAACTACCAATTCTCCAGGAACTAGTCTAGAGATGCTTTGTTAATGCCTTAAGTGCTTGGCACTTCCCTTTACGATTACAACACTTCTTCAGTTGCACCTCGTAGCTCATTGTTCATCCCACACCTGAAATGCCCTAGGGAACAGAAGGGTTTTGTAGTGTGTCTAAGATGTTACACAACACGGTACAGCAGTTTCTATTACCCTATTTTCATATTACCGCAATTACTCTAATAGAAGACATTATTACAAGACGACCACCCCCCAGTAATTAGATTTGATATATGGAAAATTTATAAATTTGTTATAATTTCCAGGTATGGAATCTTAATTATTGGAGGTTTGCCTTGAGTTTGTCCCCTTCCACTGCTACAGCAGGGATATAGATTGGCGGGGAAGGGGGGTCAGGCAGGCCTGTTGCTCTCTGCTTCCCCCAATTTTTTCCTCTGACAGACTCTTCCCCCTCTCCTTACTGTCAGACCCTGTTCTCCCTGAGCACATAACTGAGGAGAAAATTTGAAAACAATAACTCTGAAATCAAACACAGCTGTAGGAATGTGCATGTAATACCCATACACTCAGTTCATCCAGAATTGATGCATGTTACTTTTTTTGAAACTGCAGCAAGTTTTAGCACAGATACTCTATACATACACTTCAAGTACCATTTTTGTACCTACTTATATGTAGTACAAACTATGAATGATATTAGTTCAAAGCCAAAAGCTTGCACTTTATCACATAGTTCCTTGGGCTGGGCCCCACCAGAGTCAACAGCATTTCAAGCCATGGTGACCTCACAGCTCAGCATTGCTCAGGAAGTGCATTCTCCAGATACCCCCCACAAAAGATCCATGTGCTAATTAAACACCACTGACAACTGGAGCTCGGTGTTCTTCTCATGAGTCCTGAGAGACGCCAAAAATGTATATGCAGATGGATGAGGCACAGGGCAACCTCACCTGGCTTCACCTCATGGAGGGCAGGGCCACACTAATCATATGCCCTGGGCTGAAAGAAGGCAGCAGAGAGATGCTGGGTGAACTCTTTCGGGAGGGTGTCAGGGCTGGCTCTGGCCCTCCAAGCCCAGTACCACTTCCCTGTGGAGGGAATATCTGCCTGTTTTCTCAAGGGACAAAAAAAGGTTCCCATCAGAATGTTTCTCCAGAGTGGGCCATGTATTTTATAGTCATGCTCAGTGTTGGCTGCATTTAATCAGCTTCATAGTTGGTTTTCATTGTTGAACACATGCTGCTTTTGCCAACAATTTAATGACAGACAATGTATTTAGTGAGATTTCCTTATATGTGATTTTAAGACAAGGGGCTTTCCCCCCGCATGCTGATTATAGCGGGGGGGAAGGGGGAGAGGACACTTTATCTTGTATTCTAGTAAATATGGCACTCTATTTACTTGCATCTAAGACCACCCTGGTTTTATACAAATTTATAATGTTTCCGTATACAGAATCTAATTACTGGGGGGGTTACCCCCTCTCCCCCACTGTCTTGTGTGTTAGTAGCCCCAGAGGGGCCTAAATTGGTCTGAAATAATCAAATATAAACTTGATACAATGCAACAGTGACTAATATATTTTAAATAGTAGGTACTATGAAAAAGACTGTGAATCCTCACCTTCTACTAAGATCTGCAACATGCTCCTGAAGCCAACTGGTACTAGCAGCTGCACACAAACAAATTACAAATTTTAATTAAAACTCATCTTAAATATACACTTAACATAACACTTTAGAGAAAGGGCATGTAATCTATGAATGAATGACATCATCTCAACATATACCCCAGAGATCAAAGGAATTAATTTGTTGCTTGAGAAAGAGAGAAATTTTGTTTTTTCTGAGCTATGGCTGTGTAAAAATGGGTGTCATGTATTATGCATGCAAATGGATTACCATATTTACCCGGATCCAAGACAAGTCCAAATTTAAGACAACCGTCTATACATGGAAAATTACAAAAACACATGTATAATTTTCCACATATGGACTCTAACAATTGAACAGTCATCTTAAATTTATTCCCCCCACCCAACTGCTGAGGCATAGAAGCAGCAGCAGCAGCAGGGAGTGAGGGTATAGACCTCTGTCCCTCACCTCCCTGCCTGTCCCCCCGCATCCTTTACCTGCCCATATGCCTACCCCTGATGTCCCCGTCTTGTGTCCCTGTGCCCGTGTCACCAGTGTTTGCCCCCCTGCCTGTGCCTGACCCTGCTCCCTACCCGGCCCCACCCCCTTGCTTACCTTTGCCACTGCTTAATTTCTGTGGCGGGTTTGCTTTGGTTCAGCTCAGCCAGGCAGAAGCAGCGACAGCAGCTCCAGGCCTAGTCAGGATCGGGGCCAGAGCCAAAGCAGAAGGTAAGCAGTAGAGGTGAGGGGAGGGGGTAGGCTGCAGAGGTCTCCCCTCAAACTCCCCCACAAGTGACATACTGCAGATCTTCCTTGTACACCCCCATCATGGAGTCTTTCCCAGCCTCCCCCCACCACGAGTCCTCTCCCCTGCCATGAGCCACCCTAGCCTGAGGCAGGCAGCAGCTCAATTCTGGCTTTGGCCCAGAACTGAAACAGGAGCGGAACTGCTGTATGCCCCAGGTGGGTACTCAGGTCTAAAATAACACTGGTTTTTGCCCCCACGCTGACTGAGGGGGGACAGGGGACGATGACCTTGTACTGGATTTGAATAAATACAGTAAGTTCAAGTGAAACTGCAAAGTCCCTGGGCTAAAGAAAATATTGCCTTTGGTAATACATGTAAAAAGGGATTATACTAATGGTATTCAGTAGACTATCTATGCAAGATGCTTACTGTGGAGCTGACTACTTAGCGCCACAGTAAAATAGCACTTCATGTATAGACACTGACATTAGGCTGGAGTAAACTCATTAATTCCGCTGTAGGATAGTGCTGCCAGACACAAGACAAGATTTATCTTTTCTTAAAATCAAATAATCGAGACAATGAAATATTTAAGTGAGGATATGTGGTACAATGTGGTCATAGTAATCTTCTGGGGCTTTTTCATTCTTTTTAAATGAGAACTCTATGTGCTTTAACTACTGGTATACTTTGTGCACATGTTTTCACTGAAACGCCATGAATATATGCATTTGTTTCTTGACAGAATCCTAATAGTTCCTTCACGTGGGAGAAATGTAGATAAGCTTTCCTGTAACTTGTCTGGATGTTGCCTTGATATGCCATTAAGTAATATTTCCAACCTTAACACTCATGATCATTTTACTAAATCTTCTTCAACAATTTTCCTTCATTTTCACTAGCCAAAATAGTTGCCATCAGCACATTTCATTATCTCCTTGTCTGCAGCTTCCTTTGATCCTTCAGACAGACACCTACGGATATTTCACCTGGTTTTTTTTCCTCACTGCGTAGGAGGAAAAAACATTTATGACCATTTATTTCCTCATTTTATACCATCACAGGCCTGTCCTTCAGTTGTTTGTGAAGGACAAAAGCAAGAAATTAATTTTCTGTATCAGAAGCCATTCTGGAACTTTACCTATTCTGGTTTTGTTACTAAGCCAATTCACTCAATTTTCATGGAAAAATGATGATTTCATCAATCTTCTCAGCGTAGGTCTAAACCTGAGCCTCACATTACTATGGTTTTGACTTTCAAAATATACTTTGGTACAAATTATAAATAACAATAAGCATTGATAAAACATTAAAACTGATACAATATAGCACCAAGGGAACTGAGGGAGCTAGCCATTATCTCTGAAAACCTGCCACAATCAGGAGAGATTCCAGACAACTGGAAAAGGGCAAATATAGTCCCTACCTTTAAGAAAGGAAAGAAGAAGGATATGGGGAACTACAGAAAGGTCAGCCTCACTTAAGTCACTGGAAAAAAAATTATGGAACAGATCCTCAAGGAATACATTTCTGAGCACTTGGAGAAAGCGATTAGGAATAGTCAGCATGGATTCACCAAGGGCGAGTCATGCCTGACCAACCCGATTGTCTTCTGTGACGAAATGACTGGCTCTGGGGATGTGGGGAGACCAGTAGACATGCTATACCTTGACTTTGGCAAGGTTTTTGATACGGTCTCCCACAACATTCTTGTAAGAAAACTTGGGAAGTACAGGATGGATGAATAGACTCGAAGGTGGATAGAAAATTGGCTGGCTCATTGGGCTCAAAGGATAGTAGGTAGTAGAGCTGTGTGAAGCTTCGGTAGCCAATACAGTTCGGAGGAGATTCGGCCTAATTTGGCAGCCAAATCTCTGAATCCAGATCAAATCAGGAGACCCATTCATCTGTCCTAATTGAATCAGAAGCCTCTAAATTGCTTCAGAGAGATTTGGAGATTTGGCCATAGACTGTACAGGCAGGCACTAGGCAGTGCTGGTGGGAGAAGTTAGGGAAACAGGCATGGCTTCAGCCAGCAGCCCCAGGAGAAGCCATGGCTCCCCTGGCTGCCTCCCTGCCAGGGTGAGGCAAGCAGTGCTGGCAGCCCCAGGAGAAACTGCGGGGGCTGAGAGGAATGATTGGGAGCTGAGGGATCAAACTGGGAACTGGGGGATTGATCAAGGGCTGAGGGAATAAACAGGGGCTTCCCCTCAGTTCCCGGTTCGATGCCCCAGTTCCACAATCATTCCCCACAGCCCCTGCAGCTTCTCCCAGGGCTAAAGGCTCAAGCCACGGCTCATCCAGCTGCCCACCACACTGTTGCCAGCACTGCCTGCCTCACCCCAATCTGGAAGATGGGAGGAAGCGTACTCTCAGCCAGTTTGCAGAGGATACCAAGTTAAGGGGTAGTAGCAGCTGCACTGGAGGGTATGACTATGATTCAAAGAGACCTAGACAAATTGGAGGACTGGAGCAAAAGAAATCTCATCAAGTTAATAAGGACAAGTGCAAAGTCCCGCACTTAGGATGGAACAATCCCATGCACTGGAACAGGCTGGGGCCTGACTGGCTAAGCAGCAGCTCTGCAGAAAAGGACTTGGGGATTACAGTGGACAATAATCTGAATATGAGTCAACAGTGCACCCGTGTTGCCAGAAGGCTAACGACATACTGGGCTGCACTAGTAGGAGTGTTGCCAGCAGATGGAGGGAAGTGATTCTTTTCTCCTATTTGACACTGGTGAGACCACACCTAGAGTACTGTGTCCAGTTTTGGGCCCCTCACTACAGAAAGGATGTAGACAAATTGAAGAGGGTCTAGCAGAGGGCAACAAAAGTGGCTAAGTGGATTGGAGCCATGACTTCTGAGGAGAGGTTGAGGGAATTGGGTTTATTTAATCGGAAGAAGGGAAGATGGGGGGGTGGGAGTGTTAATAAAAGCCTTCAATTCTTTGAAGAGTGGATCCAAAGAGGATGGAGCTAGACTGTTCTCAGTGGTGGTAGATGACAGAATAAGAAGTAATGGTTTCAAGTTGCAGCAAGGGAAGTTTAAGTTAAATGGTAGGAAAAACTCTCTCACTAGGAGGGCAGTAAAATACTGGAACGGGTACCCAGAGTGGTGGTAGAATCTCCATCCTATGATGTTTTCAAGACCTGGCTAAACAAAGGCTTGGCTGGGATGATCTAGTTGGGAAATAGCCCTGCTTTTAGCAGGGGGTTGGACTAGATCAGTGTTTCTCAATCCATGGGTTGCATCCTACAAGTGTGTCACAAGAACATATGAAAGGGTTGCAAACAAACTTTAAAAATGGATTCTGTTTTAAAGGAGAAAACTTTGGGAAACCGTGGCTTTTCCCTCACAGGGTGTCAGAGTTCCAGCCTGCAATGGGCTACTTGGGGTCCTCATACACCCCACCACACACACCCCCACCTCCTGCCCCGCATACTGTGGGGCAGCAAGTCAGGAGTGAGGGGCTCTGGGTTGGGACTAGCCATCGACGTTTACAAATGGGTCCTACTACAGAAAAGGTTGAGAACCACTGGACTAGGGCTTCTGAGGTCCCTCCCAACCCTAAACTTTCTGATTCTGTGTTTTTCAAAGCAGAGCACAATAAATCCTGTTCCACAGCTGAAAAATCTAAGGTGCAGAATGTTTAATATTTAGTCAAGGAAGTTGGATTAGAACTTACATGTTTTCCAACTCCTAGTTCAATTTACTCAGACTTTTTACAACATGTTAAAATATTATATAAAATCATAAACAACAAAGATACAGTCACCCAACTAAATCAATGTTTTATAGTGCAGCAGCTTTTAAATAAAAGTAGTGTTTGCTAATGACTGCAATCACTCAGCATTATGGAAAATTATGGAGAATGGTTGTGATTCTACTGAAAAAAGGAAAAATTCCAGGGTGGAAGTAGTATATAGAAGAGTTGTGTTTTTCTGGGGGTTTTTAATAAACCTTTCCAGCTTTTACAGAGGACCATTAGTAGCCCTGCTAGATTACATCTGTTTGAGAAAAGGAGGTAAAACAAAAGAATAAAGTGCATCTTAGCATAAAAATAGTGGTGATATCTCAAATTAAATTTAATTACTCTCATTGGTGTTTGTATAGTACTGTTTGAAACCTAGAGGCAACAAAACAGTTTAATTAACCATGCTTAAACTCAGTAATCAGAAGTGACACCACAGTAACTGTGTTCATGTCTAACAAAGAAAACATATCTAGAGAAAAATACATTGATACCTTTTTCTTAATTCTTGTTATAGGTTCTTTCATCACATACCTTCAGAGACATAAGCAAAAGGCTTATTCCTTATGGAAAGCATTGTAAACAAGTTGAAAAAAAGAGCCACAAAAGTACCAACTAACAGTCGCCCCCTAGAAGACAGAAAAAGAAATGCATTTTCATTTTTTTATAACTTATGCTATCATATAAAATTAAACTAAGATTAAGGGCTGGTGCCTTGGAAAGAACAATTGTCTGAAGATACTCTATCAAGACAAAAACAAGACTAAGATAAATTCTAGCTGACTGTAAAATATCAGCCAGCTTTCTACCATTTTAAGAGAATATTTGTAAATTTTGCATGTTAAAGATGAGCTGATGACAATTCTCAGAATAACTGCTTGTCCTCAAGGCTGAAACAAATAATAAAAATGGAAGAAATAACTAGTAAGTTTGCTAAATTATCAGGAACAAATATGTAACTATTACTCAGCTACACAATCATTTATAGGTTCATTTATATCTGTACCTAAAAAGATCAAAAAGTTATTACCACAAAAGTTTACATACATTTTGGAATTTAAATGCCAAGGTACCAAACACAATTTGGTGTTGGATATGCCAGTCACTCATATATGCCAGATTAAGAACCAGAAAAAATAAGGAAAGTGAAAAAAAGATAGTTTTACATATTAAAATCACATCTTACGTGTGTATCTCAGGTTGTTCCAGAAACCGTTTTGCACTGCAAGAAATAAATTGTAATTTCTAATTATATTAACAGAATTACATGAAAAATTACAAATATAAGGAAAACTTTTCATTTGTGGACATCTAATCCATATCCCTCTCTCTCACTAAACTGAATTAGGGTATAATTTACAGAAAAGAAGGTAACTCTAGTAACCCTCTCAACAGCAGAGCCAGAGGCAGTGCAATGGCATAGCTGCACCCTCTTTTTGGCTGTGCCACATGTGAACTCTCAGCATGGAATCTGGCCTGAGCCCCTGCTTTCCATAAATCGGGACTCCAAGGGGTGAGAGTTGCCAATGTCTCCTCTCCCCACTTTTTCTTGCTGCTGAATTCAGAAGGGAGAGGAAAGGTGAACAGCAGCAGTCCAGAATCACAAATGATGGCAGGGACTCCAGTCAGACCCTACTCCAATCAGCCGGTGAGCTCAGAGCTCGCTGCTAATATGCAGCTCCAGCAGGAGGGGTACCCTTTTTTCCCATTCCTGGATCTACTACTGTAACCTTCTACACGTATAAGGAACATTATAATAAAGATAAGAATCAGTTCTTCTCAGTCAGCAAGCACTAAAACAAGATTAAGCTTCAGCTGGGCAGAGAAAATCTAGGATAAATTTCAGAAAAAACAAGAGTTAAACAGTAAAGCGTACTGTTCCAGATACGGTGCAATTGCCATTACTAAAAACAGTCTAGGCTATGCTAGGCATCCAGCTGTTAGGGCTACTTTAAAAATATAAATCATTTTTTCCCCAGAGCCCATTACAACAGACCCTTCTGTCAAATGAAGGAATGAAAAGAAATATTTTCAAACAAGTTTCAGTCAAAATAAATTAAATCTTAATTAGAAATGAGATACAGCAATGCAACTTGTCTCAGTAAAATGAAGGGCCAATTTCACAAACTGTTGAGCATTCACCTTTTCACTGAAACCAGGAGGGCAGCACTCCCTAAAGAAGCTCCAGAGATATTTCAGGACTGCATTTAAATTACCTAACGATACTTGCTAAATCCCATAAACGCAAAAAAAATTCAATACTACATCTTGACACATTGCATATCATGGACAATGGCTTGTTAAACATGACCACAAAGTATGGATGGAATTCTTTTACCTTTGTGCATCTAAATAGCAGTTTTCCAGCTGTAAGTGGCCTTTCTGGCATTTACCACAGTTTGTGATTCTATCACCCGTGCAGTGTAAATGCATAAGTATGCACACATATACTGCATGTGCTCAGTTTGACTGGGTTGGTCCATGGCTGCACATGCATATCCAGGGAATGTGTGTCAATTACAAGATCACAGTCAGATAAAAAAAACCATGGTTATATGCAGATGCAATTTTTTATAGTACTATGGGCAGGTGCTATGTGGACAGTCCCCCTATCTGGATCATACCACTGACATGCTTGCCTGATTAAAGTTGCTATACCAACAAGCTGATCAAGACCTGAGACCCACCTCTTTTATGGCGGTTCCCCCATCTTGGGCTGCCCAGGAGACCTTTAAAGCTTCTAGTTCCTGGACAACCCAACAGGCAGCTCAAGCCAGTCTCGGGTTGTCTAGGAGCCCTTTAAAAGTCCCAGCTCGCAGATGGGTTCGCTGCAGCTGGGTTATCCTGTCTCAAGCTAACTGCCAGTCAGAACTTCAGGGGGCTCCCAGTGAGTCCCAGACAGAGAACACCACCAGAAGGCAAAGTTTTGCCCTGTTCTGCAAAAAGCCTGGCAACTGCCCAAGGAACAGACCCTATTCTTGGGCTTTTGGTAGGGTTCTGGTCACTGTCTCCCTCCCCGGAGGCAAGAGACCCAAGTTCTAGGATTCCCTCACCCAGAAGAGATTTGAATCTGCAGATCTCTAACTTCTCACTGCAGTGCTCTTACCACTACACCACAGGTCAGGCAGTGGTTCAGTGAGATGGGTGTTCCACTGGAAGGCCCTGGGCCCTACCCTGGACCACTGGCACTGTCTCCACTGAAGTGGGTCTCCATCCATCTTATCTAGTGACTATTAAATGTAAGGTGCAGTAGCTCAGCTTCAGAAGTGCTGGAAAATGGACTTCATAATGCCTAACTTCGGGCACCGTGGCTACTGGCTACATCGCTTTGCTGGGAAGTCAGAGAGATGTAGATTCAAACCCTTCCTGAGGCCAGGGGGAAGGGCTTAGAACCTAGGTCTTTGGCCTGCTGGCCAAGAGCTCCAACCACTCGGCTACTGGGGTTAAAACAGATGCAGGGTTGATTGGGTGGGGAGGAATTTGTCTTCCTCCTCACTTTTTTTAGGACTTTGCCAATGTGCACACACTTACCTGGCAAATGCGTAGCCTATTAAGCATGCTTCATATACATGTGTACATTTCCATCTCCACACAGCACGGGTAATAGAATAGTAAACTGTCTTTAAGTGCCATTCAGGTACATGAAGGATAACAGAATTCCATCCTATTCTGTAAATGACCTGCAACAGGTCAATCTGGAATATGATATCATTAGGCCAGTATCATAGCTTTATGCACTTAGGAAGAAGTTGCTGTACACACATAATAGCCAATTTTCAGCAATTTTATTTTCTTAACTGGTTCTTAAATAAGTTTTGAACATAAACACTTGAAATCAGTAAAAGAACTGCACTTTATAACATGCTGAAAATTTATTGAAACAAGTCATGTGCCTAGAATTAATTATTTGCGTATCTAATATTGGCATGGAGACGCATAAATGTTGATGGATTACTAACCCATTTAAAATAGAAAAATCCACACCTTCCCACTTCTATAGTTACTTTAGAAAATAAGGTGCTACTTAACACCTGAACACTTGAAAATACTGGAGTTAAATAATTACACAAAATTGTGTTTTCATTATTGCTTGATTGATCACAATGATCAAACAATATCGTTTATCAGGTCTTAAGAGAGCACTTGGAATGTGCCATGAACAGTACTATCAATTTTTTCCCTTTAAAAATTGCTCACATACATTTTCCCATGGCCCACATGGAGAACAATCAGGATAATTAGTGAAATAAGGTTCTACAACATCACCCCTTGCTGCAAATCCATTTTGTCTAAGAAGTCTGGAGCTATTTCTGAAAAAAATCACCCTTTCTTTTACAGTACTTTAAAAATATATAAGCTTTACTCAAGCTGAATGGAAAATTCTCGCCAAAAATTCATCATAAAAGAAAGAATGCATATATTCCTACCTTTCTTTTAGGATAAAAAGAGCTCCTAGCTGTGCCAGAACTGTGGATGCAAATACTGCTAGCACTTCAAACCTCTCAAACCTGAAATTTGAGAAATTAGTTAAAAACTTTGAACTACACATACAAAGACCTTTCATCCTGATATGTGTGCAATTAGCCTGCCTCCTACTCTCTCCCTCTCATGTGAGGGACAAAAGGGAAGGATTCACAGATTTTTGGGAAAAGGAATTTTTTCTAAGTTCTATTAAGCCAACTATCTGTTTAACAAGGGTAATTAATTGATCTGACAACCAGTGGAAATACAGACTACAATTCCAATCATAAATACAATCCATTTGCTACCCTACTAACCTCTCTTCTCTTTATCTCAAATATGGGACTTTTTGTTTAGGCTTTGCAATTCCTTGCATGTCCTTGAATTTTAGGATTAAAAAAAAAATAAAGATGTTTATTCTACATATCATGTACTTTATGTACCACAACTGTCAAACCATACATATTGAACAAGCACAGTGTAATATGTTAATAGGAATAAAGTAAAAAGATTCTCATGATAAGCAAGCTATTTTAACATGCACACAAATATTTATACATGTGTTCAGGAACTCAAAAAAAAACTGAGTCAGCCTACTATAGTACTGTTCATGGCACATTAAATAATTAATGCTCCATATCAGTACTTACCCAAATGAATAGACTGGGCTAGGTTTCTTCATCATTACCCAGTAGCTTATTAGACATGTTATCAAACTGAAACAAAAGGGGACACTGCTGTTAAGATGATAAACTTAAGCTACTAAGCCAGCATAATTTATACACAAAACATACTCCAGCTTCCAGAATTCAAAGTGGAATCTTTCAGTAACATTTAAATTACTCCATGCATTCAACCCTGCTGTTATACTAGCAAGGTTTTTCTTGAATCCAATGAAAGTACTGTCAGGATTAGGACTTTGGAACCAAGTCTATGCATTTCATAGGAATACCTAATGAGGTCAAGTTGAGTAAGTGATAACCTTATGACAGAGATGATCAGAGATGCACTGTATTTACAGTGGACATCATCATCCTTCCCCAGCATCATTCAGTACTACAATAAAGGTGCCTCAACTTCAAAAACTGCTATAAGAAACAGAAGTTAAATGTTAAATCAGTGGCTGTGTCTACACAAGATACTGACTGTGCAGTAACTCATTGCTACTGTGCAGTAGTGTCACATGGCACAAAGTGTGACGCAATGCTACTGTGCAGTAGTAATGAGCCACTGTACGGTCAGCATCACCTAAAAGCTGTCTGTGAATACTTTTAAATGCACAAACATAGAAGCAAGATTTATATTGTGATTCTCAGGTGGAAACCAAATTAATTTTTGAAGTGTCTGAAAAGTGAATCAGAACAGTTGGGCTTTCCTAGTTTGTGTGCAGCAGGCTGGGCACCAGAGTAGACAGACACTGTGATGGCTCCAAGTACATAACCAAAACCAAACTTGCATTTTTGGCTGTGAATTTCAGTTGTGGTTTTGGCTGCAACTTACTCAAAGCTTACAGAAAATATCAAGAACCAACTGGATTTCTCACTTGGACTGAATATATGTGATTCAAATTATTTTCTCCCTGATGTATTAGGTTGAATTTTTCAAGGATGAAACTTATTTCCTGTACTTATTTCTCTCTGCAGATCCCTTTGGATTCTGTTTGCACTGGAATGCACACCAAAGTAATACCATCTGTAAATGTTCATGCAACATACTGTTTACCACTTTTTCTTTCCTCCAGATCATTAAAACATCAAATAAAACTGGATGCAGAACTTTTCCCCAAAGCAACTTGAGATACCCTCCCAGTTTGATCCAAGCTGTTTATCGTTGCTCTTTGTTCACAGTATACAGAAGAAAAACAAGCTGAAGTGACTGACTGTTCATATCCAACACACTAAAATAAATTTTTCCAGTAACATTTTAATTTATTATAAACAACCCAGAAGGTCAGAAGTTGAAAAAGAAAGGTTTTTTGCAACAAAACTGAGCATTGCTTATTCTTGACAGGTCAATATTCTCTAAAGAGTTCTGTGATCAAGTTGGAAAAATGTTCAAGTCTACTACATTCCCATCGCACTTGATAAATCAATATTTCAGGGCATTTTATGTTACTGGGTCCCTAAAACTGTGCATTTTAAGAGCTATTTGCAAATATATTACTTTTCAAAGATTAGGTTTTCTTCAAAATCAGTTGTCTTATGCTTGATGCGTTGTAGTACATGCTGATTTTTTACAAAATATTAAAATAGCCCAAAAGTTGTTTTTTTTCCTTCTTGGTCTGAGACTACAATGTACTCCCGATTTTTAAGACTTCCAAACTATGCAGGTGAAACTAGACATGGGCTGCATACAGGCATTATGTTTCTACCAGGAGAATCACCGTTCTCCCAGCAGAAACTACAAATGTTCACTCAACCTCTACCAGGGGAAACATCCCCTCCAAGAGAAAGGTCTTCCAGGTTCACACCTGGAAGATCTCCCCACTGAGACAAACTCTCCTGCAAAAACAAACACCAGTATGCTCCCTCCTGATCTGGTCTGGGAGGAGAATGGAACATAAGGGCACTACTCCCTGCTCGCTTCCTATACCAAGGAGTCCCACCCTGGGGAACTGGTAGAGGATTTAGGCTATTTAAGGAACACGTTAGACATAAGTGTCTCTCTCTTGCCTACGTCTTCCATTACCTGAAGATAGTAACTGTATGATGTTGCTGCAAACGTGTAAAAGAAAGGCTTACAAGGTCAGAGTCCATGTTTTTGCTGATTTAAACAGGAAAGTACGGATGAAATGTTTGACTATAGGCTAGAAACAGACATTGCCACATGAAGTTGATCACCTGTACCAGGATCTGTCCTGCCACAGCTGATCTGCTTCAATGGGCAAAACACATCTTACCCATTCATCCTGTGGAACAACAGGACATATTCCCTAGGGCTGTGCGAAGCTTCAGTCTCTGATTCAATTCAGCCCCGTTTGGTGGCCAAATCTCCAAATCCAAATCAAACCAGGAGACCCTTTAATCTCTCCAAATCGAATCGGAACCCTCCGAATTGATTTGGAGAGATTCGGAAAGATTAAACTCTGTCTGTCTGAATCGCTGAAAATGTTTTTTCTATATAGCTCAAGGTACCAGGCAGCTTGAGAATGTGGAGATGGTGGGACAGATGCAGTGTCCCACAGGAGTGGAGGGGGCTCCCCCATGTGGTTGGCAGCAGACCTGGAAGTGGACCAGAAGCACTTCCAGTCCACTTCTGGGTCCACCAGGGAGCATGCTGGGGACCTCCCCCAGCACCCACCCCCCTGGCTCAGTGACTGGTGCCTCCTGGGTCTGAGGGGGCACCTAGGATCCCCCTGCAGCTGATCACTGAGTCAGGGGGGCACGGGGAGGTTGTAGGGGGGGTCACCCCACATGCTCTCTGGTGGACCCGTTAGTGAACTGGAAGTACTTCCAGTCTACTTCCAGGTTCACCGCCGAGCATGTGGGGCCCCCGCCACGTTCCTGTGGGATGCTCCATCCACTCCAGCATTGTAGCATTAATGAGCCACGCCCAGTACCTAGAGATATGTAGAAAAAACATTTAAAGCTATGTTTATGGCCGAATCGCCAATTCTCTGAATCAGTATCAAATCTTCAGATTTGGATTTGGCTGAATCAAATCAGGGTCAGTTATCTGAATCAACTAATCAAATCACTGTCCCCAATTTGAGCCGAATTTTGATTTTGATGCATATACATGAATATGCCAGCATTGTAGATGGGATGGGTAGAGAAGCAATAAGGAGCCGACTTAAGCAGTGCTATGTACTAGGCAAGTTAAAGTTGCAACTTTGGAACACACATCTGCCTAGGAAATTTGTGCCTTAGCCGATTTTAAGTTGTAGCAAGGAATCGAATATGGCCCATTTTGCACACCCCTAATATTCCCCACTTCCAAAGACATGCCCTCAGCAATATCCAGGGCACGTCTCTGGAAGCAGGGAAAGCCAGGAAGGTGCTCCTGGGCTTGCTTTAGAGTCTAAGTCCTGCACAGGAATTCCTGGAGTGCATAGGACCAGGCCCCAAGCCCCAGAAGCACCTGCCTGAGGTGGCAGGAGAGTGTAGGCAGCTTCAGCCCATATTCCCATACAAAAAGTATGGATGTCTATTTCCTGTTGCTTTGTACCACCATAAAAATCTGTAAGGTGGTACAACAGCAGCAAAAGGTGACTTCTGTTTCCATGCATAGTAACACAAACAAAGTAACTGAAGCCCACTAGCATATGAAATAGTCAAGAGCAAAGTTAACAAAACCCACTATCACTGTCAAGAGCCAAAACCACAATGAGAACCTCTGAAAGCCCTTC
This sequence comes from Crocodylus siamensis, assembly GCF_052110815.1. Lineage (NCBI taxonomy): Eukaryota > Metazoa > Chordata > Crocodylia > Crocodylidae > Crocodylus > Crocodylus siamensis. Next base: position 147,324,237 of record NC_143395.1, on the reverse strand, counting down.
TAATTAAACTTATAATAAATTCTTCACTTAGCTGGGGGTGGTCCTTCATAATCAACCCCCACATACCCAACAAACATATACCCAACCAAACTGTACATAGATACATGTCATTAATGACTGTATGATTGTAAACCTGGGGAGGATCAGAAGGGAATAATGTGCCTGAGTTGTTGGGGGAACAGAACAATTAAGAAGAACCCAGAGATCTTGAGGTCCAACCTACATCCATCCTCCCAGGTGTGAGTACATTTTTGTATTTCCTTTGCCTGATCTGAACGCTTCTTAATGTTTAGCTTTCCAATAAGGTGGTTCTCTTGAGAAGACACAGATGTGCTCTTTCTTTATTCCAAGGTCCTGCCTGACAAAGTAAGCTCCCTTTTGTTCCAATTTGGGATAAAGGTTTCCCTTTAGTCCAGCTGCTCCAGGCCCCTCCCAGGCTAGTCCAGGGCATGGAAGGCAAGGCAGAGATGTATCTCTGATTCAGTTAGTCTATAAGGTGCATCTTAACTCTGCCTTAAGGAAACTCTTTTCATTTACATATAGAGTAATGCATATGCTTTTGTTTTATCTGCTACTTAGCTCAAGCTGTATCTGCTTTCCCCTCAAACCTGAAGAAGAGTAGTGTGAGCCTGAAAGCTTGTCTAACCATTCTCCCAACTATACAGTTGGTTTAATAAAAGGTCACTCACCCAGCCCCCCTCACTTGGCTCTTCACCCATCAAGATATTCATCTCTCAGTTGCCTTTTCCTTTGTGTGTTTATATTTAGAGATGTTTTGCTGGCATTCAGATAACCTGTATGATATATATGGGCCTCTTAATGATTAAACCAGACTATTTTCCTTGCTGCAACTTAAAATTGGCCAAGTCACAAATTTCCTAGCAAACACATTCTCCAAAGTTGAAACTTTAACTTGCCTAGTACATAACACTGGTTAAGTCAGCCCCTTATTGCTTCTCTCCCCATCCCATCTACAATACTGGCATATTCATGTACATGCATCAAAATCCTGCATGCTAATATCTCCAATCTGTTATAAAGTGAAAAATACCTTTCAATAGTGTCTGCAAACCAGAGGAATCTATTTTTGAAAGCAACAACCTGCTCTAGTTATGCTTCCTCATAAAAGCTATGAACAACAAATCTTTACGGGAGTCACACATGAAAAAGTACCAAAAGCTACTTATAATTAAACGGTAAAATTAAAGAAAAGGTGAACAGAATTGTTCTAACAAAATTCATAGTCTTCCTCACTTTACCAGATATTCAACAAAGAATCTAGATGGTACCACATCCTGTAACAGTGGTCAGCAACCTTTAATAACCTGCAGGCTGGATTACCTGGCTCTGGTCTAACATGAGCCAGGTGGCTTTGGCAGCACATCAGCAACTGGAAGGTAGTGGGGGAAAGGCGAGGAGGAAAGGTGGGGCGCTGTCCCTGCAGGAGCCTTCCCTGCAACTGTGCTGAGGCAACCAGCTGGGAGCTTCACCTACATCCCCACTCCCACTCCTCTTCCTGACTCAGTTTTGAGCTGGTGGGGGGTTACACCAGGATTGGGGAGCTGCAAACTACATCTGCAATGCTTCTACCCCCTCCCTCCTGGAAGGGGTGGGGAGTACGCTGAGGCAGAAAGAGAAAAATTTATTTGGGGGTGCACCTCCCCAGTAGGTAAGTCCCACCCAGCCAGGGCCCCACTCAACTTACCCCTGTTCCTGCCTCTGTGGCACTGTCCCTCAACCACGGGGGCCTCAGTCTAACCCCCGACCCTCCCCCACAGACTGACCTGCTGGGCTGGGGCACACGTGTGCATACACATGGGCACTCAGCCCCCCACCCCAGCCTCAGATCAACTCCAAGAGGCTCTGAGATCTACCACAAGAGGCTCCAAGATTTACCAGTGGATTGAGATTCACTGGTTGGTGACCACTGTTCTAGCTCATTTCCTCACAATCCATACTATATTGCAGTTGAGTCCATTTAGAGAAAAAAAAATCATCATTGTTTTTATAGAACATAGTGATGTGCTGGTGATGGCTGAAGACTAATAAAACTTGGAATTATTTGGAAAGTTTCAAAAACACCAGAATCAATAAATAGACATTAAATTTTATTTAAACCAGCAATCTCACTGAAGTCAAAGACCCTATTCCACATACTGAGCACACAAATGGTACATAGGTATTTAAGTATGACTACACACACACAAGTTAACCCAAAAGGTGACTGGTTTTTCTTCCATCTCATTGCTTTTGAAACTCCATGCTAAGAAGTACAAGGGTAGACTTATTAGCAGCTGTTCAGGGACTTAAGCAAGGCAGAGTAGGTTGTGTTTAGATGCCTAGTAAATGGAATAGGATCTGGCTCTTGGTGCATTTTTAAACCATAAGTAAAACTAAACCAGGTTTTTCCACTTACAGTTAAACCAAATACATTTTGGTACTAATAGCTGTGGCATTAGTGAGGTGCTCTAATGCCAAAGAACCTTGAAGTGCTGTATCAGGGACTGCAGGCCAACCCCTGTATATCAGCTTGATCCAAAAATGTAGTGGCAGGAGCACAGTGGCAGCATTAAATGCCACAGGGCTTGCAGAGCTGCGGCAATTAACACTGCCACTGCTCTCTTCCCACCAAATTTCCAGACCTGTGGGGAACCCCACAGGCTGGATGACTCAGTTTGCAAGTCACAGTTTGAGCACCACTAAATTAAAAGGTACTAGTTTGACACAGTAAGAGTTCTGTTGTCAATTTACTGAGTTACAGCAGTATCAGGCAGCTGTATACAGAAATCTAACTATAGTTCATTTGTTAATTATTCAGATCACAGCTACAGTATTTGTTGTTTTACTCTTAAATAAAATTATTTTATTTGGCATAGTCTTACATGTGTATGAAAAAAATAACTAAAAAATCATGTAGTTGGTAGGTCTTTGTTCACTGTTTATTTACTATTTTTCTTACTTTCAAACTTAGTTATAAAGAAGATTCTTTGCAAGCATTGATATATCATCAGATCATGTGAAAAAAGTCCTACCTGAAAAGATCAAAGATTGTCAGGTACGTATATGCAGTTAATGCTGTAAAAACAAAATTTAGTATTAAATACTTCACCATAAGTAATAGCAGAAAAAATACATGTGCTTTTGCTTTCAAAAACTGCTTCTCTATGACAGCTCCCTATCATTTGCTACCTGAACAAGATCCTTCTGCTAAAACACAGCCCTGTAACAGTATAAAAAATATGGTACATTTTGAATGTTATGAAAGAAAAATTATAGACCAGTTGATTAAAGTAAGACCGGGTCTACATAAAATACTAAGATATTTAGTAGTGTTGGGGTGATGATGTAACCATGATGGTCCAGGAAACATGTAAGGAGATAAGGATTTTTGTGGATGATATCTTATATTGGACCAACTGCATGACTGGGATATACCAAGACAAGGTTAGACCTAATGAAGTATCAATTGCATTTGAAAACTTGTCTCAGTTTATCCCAAACATACAATCGGTCCAGTAAAAGATATTTAGCATCTTGTTGAGCAGCTATTAATGAAGTTAGGAAAATTGAAACATGGAAAGAGACATTTCACAGTTAAGGTTCTACCCTAACAGTAACAGCACCTTTATATATTTGTGTTACAATAAGAGGTGGGTGGAACCGGTTCAACTACAGCAGGAATTGGAGCAAAATTTTGCTCATCATTTGAACACTTGGACTTTTTTTTTGTTTTGTTTTTCCAGTTGTGGTAAGACACCACATGTTAAAGATGTAACCAACGCAGTCCCTCGGCAATGCAAACAGATGGGAAACCTTTTGTGTACTGTAAGGGAAGCATGCTGTAAGGACAACTTTTTCTTGAATTTGAAGAAACCCAATAAGTCCTGCTAACTGACTTCAATTTAAAGCTTTACCTCCATAGGTTATTTATGAAAGTAAAAAGTTCAAAGGATGGTCCAAAGACCTAAAATCCTATATGAGTGAAGCTTGAAAGGACTGTCAGACACATCAGAAGTGCTAGCAAAAATTGGGAAGTTTAAGATGCTAACAGTGACATGCAAATTCTAAAACCTACAAAAGAGGAGTTTTACCCTAAACACATTATGTAAAATCTCAAAAGGGATAAATTGTGAAGCCATTTGCACAGCCAAATAATACTAGTATACACTGGGCCCTGCTTGTCTATTATGCTAGAAGTGTAAAGTTAAACACAGTAAGAGAGTCAACAATTATTTAGATGCAAGAACAGCTACATACCTATACTGTTAGTAGAGCTGCACCACATAAGCAGAAAACCAGTACATATTAAGTTTATTGCACCAAACAGCAAGATCTTCCAGGACTGTAAATTAGAAGAATTACACCATTAACCACATTTTAACTTGTAAAGTCACTACTGTTCTAGTAGAACCAGAGATGAACATTAAATAAAAACAAAGCTAATTTTACAGCTACTGTTCACAGCAAAATAGCACTTTATTTTCAATCCACTGTTCTTGCAACAAGTCATACTGCTTTATATAGAATTTGAGGGACAATTCTCTGAGACTATTAAGAGGATTTGTGCATGTTTATAAGGAGAAGAGATATGAAGTCTTCAGCAGTTATTGAACAACTTTAGACAGAGCCCAACCTAGTACCCTTCACATAGCCAAAATTCCACACTTCACAAGGGAATTTTATCTAAGCAAGGAATGTAGGAGTTACAATTTAAAAAAGGGGCAGGCAACACCTGGCACACGTACCAGAGTGCGGCACATGATGGTATTTTGCTTGGCACACCAGCCCTTGGGGGAGATGGTGGGGGAGCCATGAGGGGCCCAATCCTTGTTGCAGCAGTGCAGTCTCGACCCCTTCCTTCCCTCCCATTCATCTCAAGATATGTATACATCTGCCAGCAACAAGCCATGCCAGGGCTCCACAGACTCCAGTGCAGCTGCTTTGCAGCCTCCCTGCCACCTGCTATGAACAGCCTGGGCACTGTGGTGGGCACATGAACCTTGGGACAGATGGCAGAGAGGGGGCCAGAGCTCCACTGCCACAACAAGGATCTAGCCCCTCATGACTCCCTTGCTGTCTGCCCCTGGCACACCAACATCTTACAAATCAAGGTTGTGGGTGTTTCTGGCACTTTACCCAAAAACACTGCCAACATCTGTTTTAAAGTGTTTAAGGCAGCCTTGATAAATTCTACTCATCCATTCACCATGAGAAAGTAATTATTTTTGATGGCAAATCAAATATATTTTTAAGTATAATCACTCAAAGCAAAGAGCAGGTAGATTTTCTGCCCAGGCTGGTACATATATATATGATAGTTTCGCAAAGGCAATATTAATTTCTTTTTACTAAGTTGGAAACTTATCTTAAACCCTTAATTAAGGCATTACATGTACCATGATCATTGCTGTCCATTTTTTGTTTCTGAGGACATAGGTCTTGATTCAGTTCTATCGGAAACGAATGGGAGTTGGACAGAACTTGTAACTCCCACTTGTGTTATAACAGTATTATAAAGCTACTTGATTAAGACATATTTGTTTTCTTATCTACAAAGCCGCCGAATTGATGGTAATAAATACTATAAAAGTTCAACAAAATTTTCAACAAACTCAACAAAAAACAATGCAACTGCAGTTAACAGTTGCATAAAGCATTAGGTGGGATATTAGTGTTGAGCCCACCAATAAAATTCAATCTGTGCTTCGTCTATTCCAAAATATCTTTGTCCATTTTTCCAGTTCTGTGATTACTGTAAGATGCACTTTGTGACAAATGCACAACACATGAATATTCCAGAACAATTAAAAATCAAAATGTCCTAAAGACAGCTTTGTCAGGACAGGACAAACTCAACATTATGGGGGAAAGTTAAGAATATATTTGTCACTTGCATATAATTACAACTACTTTTTTTAAAATACAGTTAACAAAAACTAAATTAACTTACCCTTCTATCAGCTGCTACCAATCTAAATTCCTGTGTTAATTTGCCAACTACTGATCTTTGTGATTTGCGAAATAGATGTATTGTCCCCTTTAGGAAAAAAAAAAAAACACACAAAAAATTAGTGTTTTTCTTGTTCAAAACTTAAAAATTTTATTATTTTTTTTACTTACATTTCTCTCAGGAACTTTTTGGAAAGAAATGTGTGCGATTAAATGAATATGCCAATAAACACGTACCAAGAACTATTATTTTAAATATTACTCAGCAAAGGGAAGCAAACAGTGCAGTAGATAAATTCCAAATAGGCTTTGGGAGATCCCATGATTTGCAACAGAGCAAGCAGTAACAACATCAAACTGCAAGTGCTTGTCTAACTTGTCTCTAAAACCTTTCCCTACTCTTCCTCAATAGGGTGGATTGATCTAAATCCAACTTAAAATTCCCACTGTAATAATTTAAATCAACAAGCAGGAAATGTTTATTTAAATAATTAATTTTAATTTAGGTTTGTACATTTTAATTATTTTCCTGAAGAATGAACTTCTCATTGGGTAGAAAAGCATTAAAACATACACACATAAAAGCATAAAACATATATATACATACATGCAGCCAAGTACAACATTTACACTAAATTTTATATTAATTTCTTGCTAACAAGAGCATACACTACATCAAACCACAGTTACTTACTAAACTTTTATTCCAATTTTAAATTTTTACATTTGCATTATGTAAGAAAGTGGTGAATCATTTTCATTTTTGATTTACAGTATATTTTTACTTGGTATGTGTGTCAAGCAGCACTTGTATGGAAACTGGAATACAAGTTCATTAAAAAAATGTTCAAAAGTAGCATTTTGTATTGTTTTTATTATATAAAACCACTTCCAATATGTTAGAGAGACAACTTTTCCTCATCAAGAAGTTTTGCATTTAATATGGATTTATTATTAACTGCACACAATGATTATACGGATAGTTTCTCATCACGCTAGGCCGGATTTCCAAAATCTGTAGGCACTTAAAGATGCATGCAGGGACCAATTGGGATTTTCAAAACCACCTATTACTCACTGAAATCAATAAGGATTAGTGATGCTAACCTGCTTAGATTAGGGGTGTCAAACTTGCCCAGCTCCACAGGACCAGAGAGCATACCTGGAGCAGGGCTCCTTGTTTTCTTGCTTACAGGGCTACCCCAGGTTGCCAGAAATGTTGGTGGGGTGAGCGGCAGCAGCATGAGTTGCTGTGGCAACCACCGCTTGCCGGCCAGATCTGCTATATTGCCCACCCCAGCACTGCAGAAACACGGTTGGTGATCATGTGTATACACACAATCGCTATGGCAATGTAGGGTGATATGTAGACACACCCAACAGGAGGGATCCATCTACTGTGTGACTGCAGATAAAAATACATTGGTAATCCATTTAATTATTGTCTGTTTATATCCCCAGAGAAGGGGCTTTTTCTTATCAAGGTAGCGTGCAAAAAACTTTAAAAATACCCATGATTTGGAGTTTCTTTTAGCCTGAACAGGTACAGGATTTGAGAGAGAAAATGAGGCAATGAAAAGTTAGATTCATATGGAAAACTGACAACTGAAAATAAATTTGGTCCTAGCACCAAAATGTGGTCTCTGGGAAACACTTTGTAAGGAGGATCTGCTACAAAAGCTTGGAGTTCATGGACTCATCTATTTGATGTAATGGCCATAAACTTTCTAAGTCAGACAACTCAATTTTGCAAACATGACAATTTGCAATTCACAGATAAAATGGTGGGACAAATAAGTCTTACTTGAAACAAGATCAACTTCTTTGGGTCTTTGTAGGAAAGTTCTTGAATTACTTTGTGTTCTTACTGAGTACAAAGGCTACTAAAACCCCTCATTCTGGGACAGTACAAAACTTCTTCGAACACCTTTTGAAGTACTTTGCCACTATTTTGCCACTCTTTCAGCAGGTGGAGACAGTGTCACTGGCAACTCCCATAAAGCTTCTCAGATTCTAATATGCTCCTATGAATTGGTAATGCATTTCTGGCAAGAATGGCATAATGCAGTGGATCAAGAAGTTTGTATCAGTCTTCAACAGAGGGCGTGGGCTTTACAAGGAAGCTATTTTTGGAAGGCTTTACAGTCATATGGCTGATACAGGAGCTGAGGAACCTGTTTCAACAGGAGAAAATGATAACAGATCTCTAGGAAAAAAATAATGGTATGAGGCACAAAACATGCTTTTCCTCCTATGCAAGCTGTTCCTGTTCTTCCTGCCTGCCAAGAGAGAACTGATAAGTGATGAGGGGGCAGAGCGTGACCTTCTTGAAAGATCATCTCTTGCATGCTTTAGAGACAAACCACCAGTTTGTTCCAAAAGGGCTAAGATGTATCACTGTGGGGATAAACCTGGTTCTCATAGGACTGACCAAGTCTATGACCATGTTTCACATGCTCTGAAACAAGCATTCGTGATCTGTAGGAGAGAAATTTCCCAGGTGGAAGGATGGAGAGGAAAAACTATGTGCTGCTATGATTAGGACAACTTCAGTTTCATGAGAACAGAGGTATGTATCCCTGAACATAGTGATAGGAATGCTGAAACATTGCTGTGATCACTAACAGCAGACTGGCTGGTACCATTCATGTTTCTATCACTAGTACTGATGCTTGTGCCAGTGCAACAGTCAGCGGTCAACAGCAGGGTTTGGCATAAGAACTAAGGTTAATTATTCAGGCTCAGTTCAAAAAGAAAGCTAAGCCAGCACCATTTGCCCCCGCCTGGAGTTGGCAAGATTAGGATCATACACTCAGAAGAAAAGCAAGTGGGCAAATTTTTCCTTTATTCAGTGACAAGAGTCAGGACCAGTCTTGTATTCTGATCTTGCCCATCTTGGGCAAAAGTTACCAGCCAGTTTCAAGGCAGTATTGATGGGCTCAGGTCACTGGCTGACAGTACTGATCTTCGGTGTTGTTTAGCAAACAGCTACAGCATTAGCCTGCCTAGGACTTGAACACCAGTCCCATCTTGGAAGTTGATGCCCATTATTCCAGGTTTACAGGTCAATTTGATTAGAACCAGGCTCCTCCCTAAAACAATTCAAGAAGGGATAACAACTTCAGGAAAGTATTCCTAGATTTCCCCATCCTGGTTGAGAAGAAATATAACAAGCAACAATGTGGTACTCAGCTCTTACAGAGAAGCCCTCCCCCACACACACACACAAACAGAAACTAGTAGCTGTGGCTATCTGTAGGTAAAAGGAGTCAGTGGTTTTCAAACTTTTTTGTACCAGGACCCATTTGTAAACATCAACAGCCAGTACCGACCCAGTGTCTGTTACTCCCAACCCACTGCCCCCCACTCCCCAATGTGTGAGGGGCATAGTCCCAAGTAGCCTCTCACAGGCTGGAGCTCTATCAGCCTGCAAGGGAAAGGCCATGGGTTCCCACATTTCTCTCCTTTCAAGGAGAATCCATTTTTGAAGTTTGTTGATCCATTTTTAGAGTTTGTTTGCAACCCTTTCATACACTCTTGCAACCCACTTTTGGGCCGTGGCCCATGGGTTGAGAAATGCTGCTTACAAAACAGGTACAGTTTGAAGCTTGACAGTTTTGAAGCTAAAGTAGTGGAGTAAAACGCTGCAATTGCTGAAAAACTGATATAGACTGTCAGTTAACTGCAGTTAACATAGGCCATTAACACAAAATAAATTAATGTGTTAATTTTTGTAACAAGCATTAATTGTACACATCCATTTTGAGCAGGGGTGGGCAAAATATGGCCTGTCCCATGCCCTCTCCAGACTCAGCCCAGCAGAGCGGACCAGCAGAACCTGCATGTGCAGGCCTGACCCCATCCCATCCCACATCTGTTCTCAACCTCCTGCCCATACCAAGCAGAGGCTGCTGCTGCTTCTGGGCAGAAGCTGCTGCTCTGCAAAAGGAAAAATTGGCCATCCCCCCTCACCGCTGCCAGGCCCTTCTTGCTGCAGTTGCCCAATCCCAGGTTGACCCATGGCTCCTCTCTGTCACTGCCACCCAGCAGGACAGCAGTGGCAATGCACAGGAGCCACAAGGCAGCCTGGGTGTGGCCTCCAGGTGGTTGCAGCAAAAAGGGCTGGCCTAGCAGTGGTAAGGGGCTGCTCCCTACCTCCAGCACCAGCTTCTGCCTGGCCACCAACACTGCTGCTGAGCATGGGTGTGTGAGCCTGGAGTGGACACAGGGTGGGCCAGGGTCCAGGCTGTTTACACAGGTTCCAGCTGGTCTGCTCCAGCTGGCATGAGCCCAGAGCAGGGTCAGGGCTGGGGCTCTGTGCTGCTGGTGGTGGTAGGGGAGGAGCCACAGGGCATGCAGGCTCTAGGCTGTTGGGTAGAATGGTGCTGACTACTGTTTAACTGCAATCAAAATTACATTTAATTGCAACCATTTTTTAATCTCGCAATTAACTGCAATTTATTTTCTAATTTTTTGTCAGCCCTAATAAAAGTCCTTGATTTATCACTGAATTTCATTCAAAAGCTGAGCACCAGTGACTACAGCTTTCAAGATCCCACATGCACAAAGTACGTGCACACCCACAGCGGCACCTCCTCAGACATACATTTAAAGAGTAACCATTCCCCTCCTCATTTGCAATCTGCAGGAAAGCACTGGCAGCCGAGCAAGACACTGACAGAGCTTGAATATTTTAAAAGAGGCTAAAGACACAGCTGAAGGAGCAACACTGTGAACAGCTGCCATACCAGGAACACCTACAAGCTACTGAAGCAGCTGTAGCTTTGGGGGGACTGACACAGGAAAGGAAGAAGAGGGTCAAGCTACTGCACCCCCAAGCAAGGCTTCAGTGGTAGCTCATTTCCACACCCTCTACTGAGGATACCAGAGTGGTCATCCCTCACCCAAACACTTCTGCCTGGCTGGACTCTTTCAGTCACAATCTCTGCTCCCCCCTCCAATCAAATGGGGCACCCTGCCCAGTTAACAGGCTTCTTTTGCAGTTGATTAGCAAGCTTTGGGAGACTCCAGACATAGAAGGCTGGTCTGTGCTTCCTTACCAAAGGCTGGAGCAGAGCTGCAAAGAGGACATGCATGTACAGATGCACACAGACAGGCGCGCACACATATGTTTTTAACAGGCTGTGGCTGAAATTTCCAAAGGACCCACATAGGAGGTAGGAAAGGCCCAAACCCCCAGTGCCTTGCCACCCCCATGGGCACAGCCCGTGACCAGCTAGGAGCACCAGCCCCGGCAACTGTACCCCATAATCCTTTCCCAAACAGCCCTATTTTCCAATCAAGGGATTATAAACCCATTTAGAGAATACAGTAAAAGTCCCTGCAGTCTTGACGACAGGTTTACTGGCACCCCCGGCCTTACGTTAACGTTTAATTCAGGCTTTGAATTAAACGAAGACGCAGCGAGGAGTTAATCAGAACTACAGCCGGCAGCACTGGCGCGGCAGCAAACCGGCTCTGACCTATCAGCGAGTCAGACTGCACACCGTTTTCGCTCTGCGGCTGGGCAACGGGCGCGGGGCGGGTCTGTGGGCCGGAGCCGCTCCACAGGCCCAGGGCCCACCGCCTGCCCCGCTCCCCCGGCCACGTCATCGGGGGGGGGAGAGGTCCACACGCGAGCCTGGCCCTGGCCCCGCCCCCGGCCCGGGACAGGCCCCGCCACCCGCTTCCCGAGCCTTCCCGGGCACCAGCCCCTCCCCCCGCCGCTGCCGGCGGGAACTCACCATGTTTGTCCCGCGCCCGGCGCCGGAAGTGGCGACGCCATGCGGGGCCGGAAAAGGCGGGCCCCTCCGTTGCCATAGAGAGGCCACCCCAGCGACAGCAAAGGGCCGGCGTGCGACTCGCGCTTGGGGCTCTGGGTTGGCCGGGAACCGGAAGTGACGCCAAGACGTCTCACAGCTCCCTGCATGGCTTGATGTGGCGGGGGGGCCGAGGCGCACGCGCGCGGGGAGCCGGGGGGGAAGTATCAAGGTACATGCGCAGGGGCTGGTGTGCTGGGATTGGCGGTTTGCGTGCCGCCGGGGCCCGGGCGCTCTAGTTCCGGCTCTTCTGCGGGCCCTGGGGAACTCTGGGCTGGCGGGATTGGGTGCAGGCTGCTGGGTCACCCGCAGCAGCGTCTGTGACATGAGCCCGTGTCCGCAGTTTAAAACACTCCGTCCTGTGGCCTAGGAGCTGCACCTTTGTTGTGCCAGGACTCAGTCCTGGCCAGCGCCCCTCACTCCCGCCCCCAGTGGGTGGGGCCGAGGGGGCCCTAAGCAACCTTCAAAAGGAAACCAGGGTTTCCCAAATTTATCTTCTCTAAAAGAGAACCCATTTTTCAAGTTTCTTCCCAACCCTTTCAGATATTCTTGTGGGACACACCTTTGGGTCATAACCCACAGATTCAGAAAGGCAGCTCTAACCTCCATGTAGGGCGACCATCAGGCCTGAAGCAACACAGATGAAGCACCTGAACCTACAGCAGGGGAGGCACACCACAATATTTGTGCCCCCCCTCCAACTATGTTAAGACCTCAAGCAGAGTTTGCACCTTTCAAAAGCTGTGGGTAGTTTCAGGGTTGTGCTGGAAGGGGAAAGGTGAAAGGAAATCCACCGCCTTCTGCCAGGATTGATCCTGGCTCCATCTTGCCCAGCTAGCTGCAGACAGCTGATCCATGCCACTGAGAAACATCAGGCAGGTTCTTGACATTGGAACTACGAACACAACAGCCAAGGCTTCCATTCAAGGGTCAACAGGACACAACCAGAGCAGAAAGCTGACTTCTAAGGAGTCCAGCCCCCACTGGAGGATGGGCTTGAAGAACAGCTAACAGTGGCAGCAGGAAAGAGGGCAGCTGATGGGGCACTTGTGCACAAGGCTGAGGAGAGAGTCTCCCTCCCCCCCCCCCCCATCATAATTGTTTATGTAAATGTATTTCTCACCTTGTGCTACTGTTCCCAGCAAGATGCAGGCACCAGGACACACTTAAGGGACAGGCTAATGCTCTAGTCTACACTAGAATGAGATTAACCAGATGGGTTACAAGAGGTGCTCCCAGGGACACTCACTTTACACTTGGGTACAATTTCTTTGCCTCAAGTAATTCTACTACCTCATCTGTATAGGTCTCTGTCACAACAAGAGATCGAGTTAGGGGGAAAAGGAAAATATGTTCTTCCTGACTAAGCTGCCTTTGATGACTATCCTTTGGGTACAGGAGTCTTTATTCTCTAGGGCTGCATCCACATTAGCACAGAGGTTTGGATCCCCAGGGACAAGTAGCAGTGGCACACCTTGCATCCCTGCTACTTGTCCCTGGGAATGCCTATGCCATGCCCTTCAGCATGTGGCAGGTTACACCAGGTAAGGTAGGGGAGGTTGAAGCCAGCAATTCAGCCTGTCCTGGGGGTTAGGATAGCTTGTCACATTTAGCTTTAGTTGTACCTGCTGGAATGGTGAATTATAGCATTATTTGAACTTTTCCTTTATATTCACCCTTATTTAGCCATTGCTTAAGTTTTTGTATAGCTTCATTATTATTTGAACTGTTCTTTTGCATTCTGTGTCTGCACTATCAGCTAGGTGTGAGCTCACTTTCACAGGCAGCTTATGTTCCAGCTTTATCAACATTGGCATGTAGGCCTTGTTACTAGCTCAAATTAGTTTGGCACTAACCAACTGAATTAGAGGGAAGATATGATTGGATGTTACTGAAAGGTGATAAGAGGGGACCAACTGGACTGCCCCACTGCAGAGCCCTTGGAATTTCCAGTTTTCTAATCCCTTTTTTGAAAATATATTACCTGCAATGCTAGGGGAAACATTAAATATATGGGGTAGAGGTGGAAATAGCCAGGAATAACACTCTATGGAAGCCAGTTTGATGAAGTTCAAGTCTCCTACTGACAAAAGGCTACATACACTGCCTACTGAGTTTTAAGTTCATATATGAAAGGAAGACCTGAGAGTTACTTTACCATTTCCTAACAGCTGAAACCTAATGAAACAGCAAACATCTAGTGAAGGCTAGACAAGGCTATCCATACTTCTGAGGACCCAGCTCTAAAAGCTGCCCTAGAAATCTCAGGTGTACTTGCTATGACATCTGCTGTTGGCTAAGTTGTCTTGTTGCCACATTAGCTGGAAGCATAATAGTTCCTTCATTCATATTTACATCAAAACTAAAACTTCAAAATCTAAAAACATCATGTTCATTAGTTTAACTGACAACTAACAAATGTAATGATCAAATTCATCCTTCTGTGACAAATCTGAGTTAGAACTTGGGATGGATCCTCAAGGATACTTAGAAAGTTGTTGATATAGAGAGGATCCATCATAGGGCTTGCATCTCACCCACCCTCATTGCCAAAGTGCTAGGTCCAGGACTCTGTTTTCATGAAGCAGTGAAGCAAGCAGCGTGTAAACTGTAGGGTCAAATGACAGCCCCATTGGAGCTGCAAGGATTGAAGTCCCTTCTGTAAAAAAAGGAATCTTTAACCAGAGAGAAAACATTGAGTCGTCGCAAGCAGTTCAGGACAGGCAAGTGAGAAGGCCCATGCAGGCACTCAACTGGGGGATAGTGGACTTTGGCCAAGCTGATATACAGGCCTACATCTTTGAAGCCCAGCAGATGTTCTAATACGGCTATAGAGGAAGCACCAGGGGAGGGGTTTCTCCAACATGATTTAGGGAATCCAGGCCTTTTAGGCTATGAATGAGACTGTCTATCTGGAGTATAACACTTCCTCCTTGAGATCCATCCAGTATCAAGTTGAGACATAGAGAATGCAGATATTGGTTAAGGATTTTCCCTTTGTCTTGGGTAAAAAAGTTCAGACCCAGGGGCAGAACCATGAGCTCTCTCAGATGTCCAGAACTCAGCCATGCAGTAGCCCTCATGATCATCTGTACTACATCCCATCTCACCTTGTGGCAAACCCCTAGAAGTAGAGGCAGAAGTGGGAAGGCATATAAAAGGGTTCTTTATGACAAAACCAAGGCAACATCAAATACACAACACAGACCACAGCCTTCCATGAAGTAGGACTGGCAGTTCCTGTAAACATCTGATGAAAAAATGTTCATCATCAGATAACCTTAGTCTGCAATTATTGATTGGGGAATAGAATCCTTGGCCTTCCAACTCATGGGATGTGAGGAATGAAATGTTAATTTTGGTATTCTGGAGAATAGGAAAGCGCATCACAGACAGGTATACAAGGGACAAATGCACCACTGCCTTGGGCAGTTCGGCCTGCCTGCATAATAGGAAGGACCGTACACCATTCTTGACAGAACTTCATAGTACCAAGTTGCCCATGGCACCCTTTTATATCACAAAAGGAAGGCCTGACATGCTTTCCAAACCCACCCTACCCTGAGCACTGGTATATTAATAGTTTTGTCCTCTGCGGCACCCAGGTACTCCTGGAAGCTCTGATATGCACTCTCCCTTTTCACTAAGCATCTATTATAATGGCCATCAACAGGGCCAAGGGGAGAAGCAATAACCTCTTACACACACAGAATGGAGTCCCTCTACTACCTCAGGGAGGATTGAACCACCAAGGGTCTCTAGTGGTTTCTCCCCTAGACTAGACTCTTCAAAGCCATGACAAGTAAATGCACCTAAAGTGATGTCTGATGCACAGCTCTCAAAAGTCTGGCATAGCATGCCTTAAAACAGCAAATGACTGCTAGTTGTGCCTCTTCTGTGGAGCTAGAGAGCACCTCTGGTATCATAAAGGTGGCTCTAATCTTTGAGATATGAAGAACCCCAGCTTCAATACGTTTCTCCCAAACTGCAGACCTCTGCCCAGTACTCACTTTATAGGGGACACGGAACTTTCAGGTCAAGAATACCTGTCACCCCTGTGGCCTCTGAGTGGGATGCCAAGGGCTGTGGCAGACATCTGATTTCAATGAAGTTTCAAATACTGCATGCCCCTTAAACACCAGGGTTAAAAGGCCTTCTTTAAAAGAAGTCCAGTTACGAGCCCGTCTTGGTAATACATTTATAGATGAAAATCTATAAAGGCTGTCGAGGCAGCCATGAGACTTAGCTAACAAACTGCAGCTAGCCAACAAATAAAACTTAGGACTTAAGTGGTCAACACATTTTAACTCTGTCCCTCAGAGTCGAGTCTAATTAGTCTTTTTTTCCTGGTTTGCAACACCTAAAGGAACCTGGTGCATAACAGAAACCATTCTAGAACTTCAAACAAGATATGAAGAGCCCGAGCCAGATGTTGCATTAAGCCCAGAATCCCCCCCTCCCCCCCCAGGCATCCATCTTGAGACTGGAAGGACAAGAACTTTTCCTGGTGAACAGATGGATAAGAGAATAGCAACAACTGGGTACAATACCCAAAAATGTCAGTACCATGTCAAAGAAAATGGGGGGGTAGACAAAAACCAAACCAAAGATTACACACACAAAAAACCCAAAAGGAAAATAACCTAAAACTTTTATCTTACAGGGAATATATTCAGACTGTGGGGAGAGAGACGGGACATATAGGTTTGCAGCTCTTGAAAAAGGTTCAGTCAAAATGTGCATCCCTGGAATCATGAGATTAGACCAGGAGACCTTAAGCTGACAGTTGAGAAGAACTGCAAAGCAGAAAGTGTGTACCATCTTTTATCTCTTCCGTGCAGGGCATGAGAAAGCCAGACTATAGTACACCATACATGTAGTAGGATAGTCTCTAAGCTTGACTTCGATGGGGTATGCACACTTGGTGAGGATGTCCATGTCAACAAAAACAAAGAATCAAAATTTCCAGACTTCTACTTTAAATCCTAAAACATTCTTCCTCCAAGCTCAAAAAAAGCAGTTCTCTTAATTGTCCTGCCACCCTCCAACCAATCAATCTTTGTAAAAGTCATTACTCACATAACACTCAGCTGAAAGAAACTAGTTTTAGCTTATCTGAGCAATGTTTTCCTTACCCATTTTTAAGAGTTGACCGAGACTCTAGGGATTAGGTAGTTATCTAAATACTAGTTTCCACTTTTTTGTTTGTAATTTATCAAAACTGGTGGTAACCAAATGTTCAATTTTAGCCCATTTTATTTGGGAAGTAGCACTTAGGTTTATAGTGTTTTTCTTGGTTTTATTCTCCTTGGTTTTAGTGTTCTTCAGACCCGCCTCATAGAAACTGAATTGAGGTAGTTACACGATTTTCCTATTATTTGGTTTTATAGCATCAGAGAAGTTTAAAAACAATAACAATGCAATAGGCTTCATGTTTGTTAAAAAGCTAAGTTGTGGACATTTTATGCAATAAAACTGACAGGAAAACAGTAAAAAACAGACAAATTGCAACATTTTATTAGAGAACAATCAAAATTGTGGAACCAAAACCACATGAGTGTTCATCATGCTTTTTACACACTGTTCCTGTACCAATAAAATGATATAATTTAATACTGGGTAGCAATACTTACAACATTTCATAAAACTGACACCCTGAAGTAAGAGCCTCTGAAGCAACAAAATACAATTACTCCCCCTACCTCAATTTGAGTCATCTGGCAAGTTTGCTGGAAAATGGTATTGTTTTTCTGTACCTTTGGTCTTTAACTGAAATCTGGATTTCTGAAAAAGCCAATGCTCTATACCGTTCAACCTTTTGTCCACATGAAGCACCAAACTGTTTCTTAAGTGCATCCTTGGTCATTAGTGACTTCTCCCATTTCTGGGTTCCCAAAGGCAGAAGGGTAATGTAGAACTAAGCAGCTGCATCTTGAGCATGGTGTTAAACACAACACAACATACAGACAAAGATAATGTTGGCATGTTATGTCTGTCTACACCCATCTAAACCATCTACAAAGAAAAGGACAGAATTACAGTAAAAGAAGAACTTTGATCTCCTACATCAGTGTTTCTCCACCCGTGGGTCACAACCCAAAAGTGGGCTGCAAGAATATATGAATGGGTTGTGAACGAACTTTAAAAATGGATCAACAAACTTTTAAGATGGAGTCTCCTTTAAGAGAGAAAAACATGGGAAACCATGGGTTTTCCCTTGCAGGCTGGCAGAGTTCCAACCTGCAAGGAGCTGCTTGGGGCCATGCCCTACACGTCCACCCCCTACCCCACACACTGGGGGGCTGGGGGCAGTGGGTCAGGAGTGAGAGGGACTGGGGCAGGACTGGCCATCAATGTTTATAACTGGGTTGTGATACAAAAAAGGTTGAGAACCACTGTCCTACATTTCAGGCATTTAAGAATCTGGAAAGGAAAAGGTCACGCCCCAAGTACTGGTACAGAAGTTTGGCTAACGGATCCGTCTGTTCACTGAACTGTTTACCTTGCCAATTATTGCTGGGTTCACGAGGTAGTTATTGACAAAGTAAACAGTTACTGCTCTAAAACAAATTAGTTTCCACTAGGATAAGGAGTATGCTAGCAGATATCTTTTGGACAGTAACCAACAATCCTGTCCTTACCCAGCAAGAAAAAAAAAGGACAGTCAAAACAACTTTTCTTGTTTTTAAGGAATGAGATCTATAAAACTGTGTCAAACTCATCCACTTTCCTAGAAAACACTCCTATTATGATCACTGTAAATAAAAAGCAGGGAAATAAAGCAATATCTTTCAATGCTACATAAAGGCTCAAAAAGTACCTGTCATAGTGAAACCAGCAACTGCCCTGAAGGAAAGCAATCATTAGAATCCCACCACAATGACTCTGCTGGTTGTTTATCTACTTGCTAATTTTCTCTCCATTCTTGACATCTCACAAGGCCCCCTAACATCCAGTAATGTCAAGAGAATTTCTAGAAGACAGACACAGATGGACATACATGTAGACAAATGAGAACAAACAAGTCCTAAACACAGGATGTTTTCCCTACTCCAAAGCCAAGACACATGAAAGATCCTGAACTGTCATTCAAGCACCATAGATATATAAAGACTAGTCTGACCTACTATAAAATTACCCTCATGATGTGCAGGGGAGTGCAAGAGGAATTTGTGGGTTATACTTAGATAAGGAGATCCTCAACAGTTACTAGACCATGTATATAGGACAGAATACAAGCAATTTTAGCATAGGATGGTATGGCTGCCAAGTCCATACTGGGAAATACAAGCACTTCAAATCAGGATGTAGAAGGGGCTGCAACATTTTGTAACCCTAATTGATTGAACTGTCCTTTCTGCAGGGGGGCAGGGGAGTGGGGAGAGGGAGAGCTCCTAACTTCATGATAGAAAGTACCTTAGTCATGCTCAAGTGTTCCCTTTTCAACCATATGTGTCTCATCTCCATCTTCAGAGTGAGACCAGACCTCATTCCTCTTTACATTTTTAGAATACTTATCAAGCTTTTGCCATTTTCTTTATAACATTATTTTTGCATGGCTATAGTCAAATTTGGCTAAAGACTGACTGGTTTTCCTTGGTAAAAGCTCTCAAGTGGTAGACAACTTGATTAAAGCTTAAACTATGTGCAGTCTGAGAAGAGTCATTTGCCAAGCAAGTAATGGCTGCATAAGTATCCTGCTCTGAAGAAACGGCAGGAATATTTCGCAGACTTTTGGTCCAGTTCCAAGATTCCTTGCTGTTCCCAATTCATACTTCTGAGGAAAAAAAGTCTGCATTACTGTGCTGCAATACTGAGATGCTATTAGGGTATCTCTGTACTTTCCAGACATCTTTGTGCTTTGAGAGAATGCACTGCTTAATAGTTTTAAGAGTAGTAAGTGATAACAAACTTAATTGAGGGCTGTTTAGAGTAGTCTTAGGACATTTATATTAGTCTTACTTAATAATTTCAATGTCCTGTACAGAAGCAGCTGCAGCATTAGTGAGTAAAATTCACCACACTGGGGAAAAAAAGAGGGAGAGTAGCATCTGAAAGCACTTTTTTTTTTCTTATAGAAACCGAACCTGTCAGAGCAAGAAAATTCTTCCTCCAGTTAGTCAGAAGTAGAACTTCTGCTGAAAAACAAAAGGTAGTGATAGACACTTCTAATAAGCCTGATAAAAGACTACTTTAAAAAACTGGATTTAAAAAGCACACAGGCAGGCGGCCAGACAAGCAGCACTCTAGTAATTTTAAAGAAAGCATGATCATTGTGAGGCAATGAGTAGTGGGGAACTCTGAAAAAGTTGATTGCTTGTAAGGCTGCTATACTTTCATTTGAAGTTTAAGCCAAACAATTTCCTGTCTATCCTACTTCAGTTCAATAGATTAGTGGGAAAAAGAGCAACCATCTGTAAAGACATCCACATTTATCTAACAAACAGCAACACAGCTTTAGAAGGTAAAGCATACATTTCAAATGTCAGCTCTTATGCTGTTAGTTCAGTGGATAAATGGAAGTTGCTGGACTGGAATATACTTAAACCTGAAATGCAGAACAAAAAAACACCTACTAATTTCACTTTACAAGTGATTTACAGAAGCATCCAGGTAATTCTAGGCCACAAATGTATTAAAGAACAGAACAAAAAGCCAAGATATTTCCCTGAAGAAGGCAGAACTGCCAATTCAGAAAGAATCATTTAGCCAACTGTAAATCCTGAAGCTCAAAGGAAATCTATGGATGACAAATCAGTTCACAGTGCTGTCAAAAATGCAACAATTGTGGCAGAAATAGAGAACCAGTAGGATAAGCAGTCCTACTACTCATTGCTGTGTTAGTAACATCTATAATACCATATGTAGTCTGTTCCCACATTATAAAAACATAATATTCAGGATGGGTTAGATAGCAACTATAACAATAAATATTGGTAATTGTCCACATATACCTAGACTCTACCTTATGACCTGTACTGATTTGTATGAAATGGATACTTCCTAAACCTATTTGCCCTATGCATGTTTAAGGTCTTCTCCATGGTAAGTGCTGCATATAGATGTATTTTTCTTGCAGGTGAACAAGATGATCCCTATACTGCAAATGAAAAAGGTTCCACTGAATACACTTCTTGTGTAAGACTCTAGTACATTTCTTCCTGTTTGAGTAAAGTAAAAAGGTGTAGGTTGGACAGCACAAAATTTGACTAAAAATAAAGTTTAAACAGATCTCTTGTACTATGTAAAGTAATTACTGCTCCAAAATGACATCAAGGCAAGTTTAGATAACAATAGAGAAGATGCAGTCTTTCCTAGATGTTCAACTGTTACAGTACCCTGCTGAATAACTGAAGTAATACTAACCAGCCTTGGCCCCAAGCCTAACAAAAATGGTATGAATTAGCCAAGTGGTGCAAAACAGACATGTCATAGTCCTAAGGCAGAACAAAAGCCAGACAACAAGGAATTAAAAGGCTTTTCATAGAAAGCTGAGGCACTGAAATCCTTTAGTGCTGCTGGCTAGTTTAAACTGAAGAGAGATGGATCGGGGAAAAGAACCCACATACCTTATGTATAATAAACATGTTTAAAAAATGTCAATCTTGAAAACCTTTGTCTTCAAAAAGCATTTGTGTAACACAACCTCCCGTATTTCTTATCATATCTCATTGCCTTAACTGATTTTTTGTTATGTTAAGCAATTGGCAGTTTAAAACAAAGGAAAAAAAAAGAGAAACCCTAGAACAGTCACATATACTCCTCTGTACAGTTTTGACGCAGCTTTTACGATTTAGTTCCTGCTAACAGATACTGAACAAAAGACAGCTCTCTGGTGGTATCAGCAGCACAGCAGCTCTGCTTCAGCAAATTATTTTTATAATTGCTAAGATCAACTATCCCTAGAGTGTTTTAAATTGCTTTATTCCTCCATATGTAAGAACATTTCTTTTAATGAAAATCTTAATGGAGAATTCTGCTGCTAATTTAAAAAAGCTAAAAAAAGAGTCTATATAAACTGATTTAGGAACATTATTACTGAAGAAGAAAATGAATACATTATTTATCTGGCAAAATCTTCAGTGAGGTGGGGTGTCTAACATTACTGAAAGAAGTTTTCCAAAGCTAAGACTGTATTTCTTCCTACAAGCACTTTCTTGTAAAAGTTTTAAGCTCCACAGTTGAATTTGTAAACAAAAAATATCAACCCTATGCAATAAAAGGGCAAGAATGTATTTACCTTTATCAGAGTATAAATACAAATACCTGGATTTTCATTAAGACCATACTTACTTTAACAAGAACAGATCAGATGAATCTAGAATAGATACCAGTATATAAACCAAAACATATGAAGGCTATAAAAATGCCAGTGTGTATTAAACCTGTAGCCTCTTGCCTTAATGCACACTTAAAATTTAAGAAGGTAAGGACCAAAATGGAGGTAAACTTGTACAGACTGTAAGACTTCAGTTTAAAAAATCTGACAGTTTATGACTTACCCTCTCATGTGTCAGTTGGTCTTCAAGTGAAAGTTTTGCATCATAAAGATAAGCTGGCATTCTACAGTGTGAGCTGCACAAATGCATTAAACAATATTGCAGGTAAAGAATGGCTTAGTCTAGCAATTTTATGATGTAATCGTAAAACTGATTTTTTTAAGAAGTTTCTTTTTTGCGCCATTCTGCTAGCAAAGAATTTAAAACTGTCATGTGAACTGTATAGCCACAATACAACCAGACAAAAGAAAGTAATAACAGACCAGCTGCTTTATCCTTTTTAATAATGCTACTCCCCAATGCTGTTCTTCCTGTTGCATAGGGAAATTGTTTATTTGGCACAGTGTGAATAAAAATGTCAAAAATGGAAACAATAAAAATTTACAAAAGTCCAGTTAAGTTAGTTGTTATCAGGAAGAAAGCAGGAAAAGTCAACACCATAAGCAACATTATAAAATAAACTAAGGGAGTAGGGCCTTCCAACAATAAACGCCATTGGAACCTTCTAGCTACAACACAATGCACAAATTATTGTTTATATCATGATTAGATTGCTAGAGAGTTTACCCCAGGTCTTATTGTGCTCTAACTTAGAGTGCCCTGTGCACAAATGGCAAAGAAGCATTGATCAACATATTTCACATTGTACATTTTTTCTTTATTCAATCTCAAGTTTTAGTGCAGATAAAGATCTGTAAAGTCCTGTAAACTCTGGCTGCAGTCCAGCAGTCTGTACCAATTGCTTCTTGCAGATAGCACTTTCTTCTCGCACTTTTACAAAGCAGTGTTTCAAACTGTGGTATCACCAAAGTCCTTGTTCCAGCGAATGTATGCATCCACGGTTTGAGGGCTCAAACTGCGCTTTATCTTCTTCAAAGACTCTGTGAAATCCGTCAATTTGATATTCCTCATCTAAACAAAAATGCAGAGGCCTTTTAGGACAAAAATGGTTTTATGTAATTCTGTTTACTCAAATTTATGCTTTTAACTTGATGGGGGTGGAAGGGTGAAGAAATAAGCAAGGTAAATGGATGTTATTTTGGTTACTCAAACCCAAATTAAAAGATTACAATAAGAAGCTCTATAGATAGGACCTTAGAAATAAATAAATTGGACAATCCTAATTCAGCCAAGACCAAAATAAAGTGAAATGTTGCCTCACTCCTCTAGATGGCAGTTGCTAGTGCCTATGAAGAGGCAAGTATCTATAGAAGCAGCATGACCTTGTTCATGCTGTCCCCTTTTTCACAGATAACAGGATTAAGATGTCAGCAAGATTTTGTTGTGTGGTGCCACCAGTCTCAAGAAAGCACATATGCACAGACAGTATCCCCTTACACCTGAACACAATTTAGAGTGTAATTTCAGAATATTGCTCTAAGAAATCAAGTGAACAGTCAGGATATACAAAGAAGTAGGAGACAAAAGTTTATTCAAGTAAGGGCAGAACAGTCAGGCTGGTAAATAGATCATCTGCCAGGCAAACAACATTTTCTACATCTTCCACGTCCTTAGACAGCTTTGTTTCTATATCCCATGGTCCTAATACTTGTGTCATTAAATAAGTGCACGTTACAATTTTAGAAATTCTTGAGCCTTGCATTTGTGTGGCAGCAGCAACCTTCAAATAGCACAAGACATTTTCATGCAGCAGCTTTTTATATTTAATACAATCAGATCCCACAGCAACAAGGATTTCTGCTACCTGTACAATGAGCCTATGACTCAAACATGGCTGCCTGAGTACGCTTAAAGCAGAAGGAAAGTACACACAAATCATATGGTTAGTACAGCTAGAGGGTTGTTGCAGCTATGCTGGTCCTATAAATGTGTAAGAGGTTTCTTTTCTGGTATGTTTTTTGGACCAACTGATGTTAGACATGCTTTTGGGCACAAAATCACCATTTAGCCACTCCACTACTTTTGCTGCCTCCCCTCTCAAAGGCAAATCTTCAGAGTACAAATACAGTTTACAAGTATAGCACAAAGTTGCGGGAGTCTTATTTTCCAGGGTGAAACCACTTTTTATCTGAGTTACTTTACTTCAAAGAGGAGCTTGGACAATTAAGTTGCACTGCTAGAGAAATAAGCAACTGTGAAATTAAACTTCCCCCTCCAACATGAGAAATTAGGACCTGGCTTTATTAAACTGCAGCAGAGCCAACTCTTTATAGTAATTTTGCTCTGAAAATTAATATTTTCAAACTGTAATTTAACAAGAGTAGTTTTGAACTAGTGATAATAGGAAAACTTCTGCATCTTAAAAAACCCCAAAACAACCTTATTGAGACAAACATGGATTCAAAGCCACTTATTTAATATTGGCCGACTTGAGCACTGCAGGCTCCCCACCCCCTGCCCCCAATATATTTTTTTTTGGTATACAGAAGCCTAAGCACATTGATTATGAAGACGTAAGTTTAACTAGCACCATTATCTCAAACACGGTTCTTGACACGGGACAACGACTGCCTATGGAAGCTGATATGTGCACTACCTGTTCATTAACCTGCTCTCACCCGCAGAAGTGGAAACTAAAGCAGGCAGCTTACCCCTAAGTGAAACAGTACAGCACTACTGTAGCTTAGCTTCCAGCCACTAAAGGTTGAAAGCAAGCAGGTGGACAGCTTCTGCTCAGCAGTTGCTCTGCATGAAGCCCTAGTTACTTAATAACGTGCTGCTATTTGATGGTGCATTCCCTTTCTCAGTCCAGCTTTTATGACCATTTGCTATGTATAAAAAGAGCATTTCAAAATGGCTCATAGAAGTCATTAATATGCCTTTTACCATTATTGGCAAATATAATTTTTTGACTTTTTAAAAAGCTGATAAATCACTACTAAACTTATTTAAAGGATTTCATGTTACCAATATTTTTAGGGGGCTTTTCACTTCAAAATGAAGTATTACTGTTTTGTGGTTAATACACAGCACATAGATTTCATAGACATTAGGGCTGGAAGATCATTGAGTCCAGCCCCCCCCCCCAAAGGGCAGGAAGTCAGCTGGGGTCACAGGATCCCAGCAAGATAAGCATCCAGTTTGCTCTTGAAGGTGGTCAATGTTTAATTTAGATCATAAAAATTAGACAATATTTTATTTTAGAAATCTATGCATCCTACCCAAAAAAGAAAAAAAAGGTATGGGAAATTATCATACCTCACTTGCTGACATATTCTTCACCTGTTCTGGTTTTAGTTCTGTCAAAAAAATAAACTCTATTAGTTTTACAGGAAATACCAAGACTTTGGATGCTTAGGAACATTTTACATAGTTTTAGTCAGAAAAGTGGCTAAACCAGCAACTCTATCTCAGTGGATCTGTTCCTTATGTATTCAGATCTGATGACTGAAGCTTTAGTGATTTCATCTTCTTGGCTTTTACTCCTTTTAGCTCTGCTGAATCAGCATAACCAAGACAGAAACCACGAACAACCTACATGTTGTATAGGATAAATAAACATATATATGTATATATTTGTCACCTGTCTACTATATACATGTATATAGATATAGATGTATTTATTTAGTAGACAGGTAACAACCCCCTGAAGTGGGGTAATTTTCCCCAACATAGAAGCGACTTACTCCTGAAAGAATCAGGGAGAAAATAAAATGCCCCTTTCCCCATAGTCAACCCTGTGTAGATCATAATGGTTTATCTAAACCATTTCTGTCCATGTCTATCTTAGGGTAGCTAATACTAAAATGTAAAATAGGCTCTTAACTGCTTGCCATCTACAAACAAAATGCAGTAGCAGCCAGCTACTGAAGGCAGCTAACACCCAGGATAGCTGCATGTCTGTTGCATTTCTGTTTATTACTGATATTGGTGTAATTTTTATTTTAAAAAAATCAATTCAAATTGTACCAGAGCATGCGTTTTACTCTTCCCCACTCTGTCGACAGAATTGTTGTTGAATAAACCCCTACATACAAATCAAACAAGTGTGTAGAGGTTTAAATGCAATGATTCCATGGTCAGTGGGGTTATAATGTGAAAATAGACTGCAAAGGGATTAACATGAGACATTTATTTACCCTGTAGTTTCCTTCTCCCTAGTAGTGAATGAGTCAAGGTGGACATCAGAGAGTTACAAATAGAAGGAACTTATAAAAACATATTGAGACAAGTCAGAAGCAGGGAACTGCAAGCCACAGAATCTTAGGGTTTGGTTTGGTTTTTGTTGGGGGGTGGGGATGAGGGGGGTTAAACTTTTTTCTTTCATATGAAGAAAATGCCACATACGTAGCATTTACACTGGAAATAAAATGCACAGACATTTTAATACAGCAGTTTAATGCACTGTTTCAATTTACAGAAGGAACAGATAAGGATATCACTTATGAGATGCTGATTGGTGCTATAACATCCCAGTTTTCACAATATATGAAATACTTTTTCCCATAAATTTTCACTCAACTCATGACTGACTGCCCATTAAAAGTGGCTATGGGGGGTAGAACAAAGAAACGTGGAGCTACTTGGTAACAAAGTTCAGTATGTAGTACATTTGCAAATCCACATTCTAGGATTTGTACCTAGTGTCTCAAATCCATGACCCATTTTAAACACCATTCACAACCACGTGATGGTGATGCAGAGACTAACTGTATCCTCTGACTAAACAAATCACTGCCTATCTGAAATCTAATTCCAGACTTCAAAGTAGTGAGCAAAGTGGACGAGTGTGGATCTGCACAGACAATACTTGGGTACTCTATGGTGTGAAGTAATCATAATTTCTTCATAAAAAAACACCTTGTGCTGACACACAGTACAACATTACCAAACAGTAGCAATACCTAGAAGGCATAGACAGAGAATTAAGTCATATGCCTTTCTGAAACAAGCATTTTTTTGGCTCCAGCTTTGCCAATGATTTTATCAGCAAGTTTCAAAGACGGCAATATCACAGGGGTAGCCACAACTGAATGGACTTATAACTGTCATTCAAAAGGTACATCTGGTATTAACAGGCTGAAAGGCAAATGAATCTGGTGAATTAATAAGTGTTCCCCTTGTGGTAGCACCTCCAGAATATTACAGACCATCAGCCTCCAAAAAATCGTTCTCATCCAATTCATGAAGCAAACAGAGCATACAATTAAGCAAGTAGGGATAGACAAAGATGAGGGTTCAGTTACCCTGGAAAGAAACTGGGATATGTACTATAAACTAAGGCAAAGAATGTTAAAATGTGTCATCTGCAGGGCGTCGATAATGTTTCCTTTTGTCATGTAGTGACAAATTGTAAAGCAAAACTAGACCTATCTTACCATGCACACCTCCCAACACCTCCTGGGTCTAACTTAAATACGTTAATTTAGAGAGACAAAGGAATAAGGGGGAAGACAGTAACAATGCATTCAGAAGGTCCTGAAGGCATTTAATTTTGCCCAGAAAATCTATGTGAAGAGCTAACTTCTTACCTCGAATAGGGCCCAGTGCTGCATCCTTTGCTAGTGCAGTTAGATCACTTCCTGAATATCCATCTGTCATTCTTTATAAAAATGTTAGAAGGGAGAAAAAAAAATATGGAACAATCTTGCAATATCTCCACATCTCCAAGCAAGTTCTACTAAAAAGGTAAACAGTATTTTCCTCAGGAAAAAAAAAAGCTATGGACATTACATAAACATACTAGTTTGAACATACTTCTGAAGTAAAGATATTTTACCTATTAACATAGTAATAAATCAGTATTAAATGTAAAACAGCATGCTAGAAAAGCAAAGCTGAGTACTGCAACCAAAAAATATTTTATAAAACACTTGCTTTTAAGCAGATGCATTAATTGTCTTTAGAGTGACCCCTAGCTATTAAGTGCCCTATACTCTAAACTACTTGCTTTAAAAAAAAAAACCCACCTTAAAATACATCTTGCATATGTTTTTTAACCTCACTGGGCATGTCCTTACATGCAGGGATGTGTTGTTGCTGCAGCAAAAATAGCAACGGCACAAATTTGTGCCACTGCTTTTTGCTGCTGTGCATGCTCCTGTATGTGGGGTTGGTGCAGGGCAAATTGTTCCAGGTGGAGTAGGGGAGGCTGAGGACAGCACCTGTACTGGCCTCAGAAGCCTTACCTGGGGGCCTCCCGAGGCAGCAGTGGCAGCAATCCAACGCCACAGAGCCTGGCTCCAGTTTCTTATTCCTTCACAGGCAAGGTCAGCTCCAAGATTACTGCACTAGGCAGCACACTTAGGGGAGGCAGTGAGCAGCCAACAATGGCAAAAGAACAGGTTAAGAGCTATTTAGAAAAGCTGGACACATACAAGTCCATGGGGCTGGATGGGATGTACCTGAGGGTGCTGAGGAAGTTGGCTGTTGAGATTCCGGAGCCACTGGCCATCATCTTTGAAAATTCATGGCAATCAGGAGAGGCCCTGATTGGAAAAGGGCAAACATAGTGCCCATATTTAAGAAAGGGAAAAAGGAGGATCCAGGGAACAACAGCCTCACCCCAGTCCCTGGAAAAGTCATGGAGGAGATCCTCAAGAAATCCTCAAGCATTTGGAGAAGGTGGTGAGTCAGCATGGATTCACCAAGGGCAAGTCATGCCTGACCAACCTGGTTCCTTCTATGATGAAATGACTGGTTCTGTGGACATGGGGAGATCAGTGGATGTGATGTACCTTGACTTCCACAAGTCTTTTGATATGGTCTTCCACAACTTTCTTGCAGGCAAGCTAAGGAAGTATGGGTTAGATGAATGGACTGTAAGGTGGACAGAAACTGGCTGGAGCATCAGGTTCAGAGGGTAGTAGCCAACAGCTCGATACCTAGTTGGCAGCCAGTATCAAATGGAGTGCCCCAGGGGTCGGTCCTAGGGCCAGTTTTGTTCAAATGTCTTCATCAGTGACCTGGAACATGGCATTGAGTGCACCCTCAGCAAGTCTGCAGATGACACCAAGCTGCGGGAAGTAGTAGATACGCTGGAGGGTAGGGCTAGGATTCAGAGTGATCTAGACAAATTGGAGGATTGGGGCAAAAGGAATCTCATGAGGTTCAACAAGGACATGGACAATTGCAAAGTCCTGCACTTAGGACGCAACAATCCCATGCACCAGTACAGGCTGGGGGCTGACTGGCTGGGCAGCAGCTCTGCAGAAAAGGACCTAGGGGTTACAGTGCACAATAAGCTGAACATGAGCCAGCAGTGTGCTCTTGTTGCCAAGAAGGCTAAAGGCATACTGGGCTGCATTGGGAGGGGTGCTGCCAGCAGGTCAAGGCAAGTGAATATTCCCCTCTATTCAGCACTGGCGAGGCCATATCTGGAGTACTGTGTTCAGTTTTGGGCCCCCACTATAGAAAGGATGTGGACAAATTGGAGAGAGTCCAACAGAGGGCAACAAAAGTGGGGGGGGGCCTAGAGCACACAACTTATAAGGAGAGGCTGAGAGACTGGGTTTAGTCTAGGGAAGAGAAGACAAGGGATTAAATAGCAGCCTTCAACTACCTGAAGGGGGGTGGGTTCAAAAGAGGATAGACTGTTCTCAGTGATGGCAGATGACAGAACAAGGAGCAATGGTTTCAAGT
Organism: Crocodylus siamensis; assembly: GCF_052110815.1. NCBI lineage: Eukaryota > Metazoa > Chordata > Crocodylia > Crocodylidae > Crocodylus > Crocodylus siamensis. The sequence continues at coordinate 147,294,428 of NC_143395.1, read as the reverse complement.
TGCAGCAAGGGAAGTTTAGGTTAGATATTAGGAAGTACTTTCTCACTAGGAAGGTAGTAAAACACTGGAACAGGTTATTCAGAGAGGTGGTGAAATCTGCATCATTGGAGGTTTTTAAGACCTGACTAAACAAAGCTTTGGCTGGGATGATCTACTTGTGGATGATCCTGCTCTGAGCAGGGGGTTGGACTAGATGACCTCCTGAGGTCCCTTTCAACCCTACCTTTCCATGACTATTATTCTGGTGGTGCATGCTGCTACCATGTGTGGTGTACCGCTTTTTTTTAGTGGTGAGGTTTGGGGGTTTTTTGGTTTTTACACCTGCATCTCCAATTGTCAAAAAAAAAAACTATACTGAAAATTAGCAATGTGGCAAACACCTGCATGTTCACCACATGCGGTTTGTGGCGTCTCAGACTGCACGTGTGCACTCATGGGGACACACCCTATGACTAACATAACAAACGCTTTTATTTTGCTTCTACCACGTCAGATTTCCTGGATGACGCACTCTAGTGCAAGACTTGGACTCTGATTAACAGCAGAACACAACAAAGACTAAAAGGAATAAGCTGGGGGGTGGGGGGAAAGAGAGGAAGTTTATACAATGCAGTGTGTTATTGAGGGCAAATCTCATATCATGAAAGTAATTATCCCTTACATTCATAACTTCAGTTGATACACTTTTTTCCATATTATCTGGCCACAGCAAATAATACTTACATACTTAATACATCAGGTACTATAACTATCTTACTGGTTTCTACTGATATCCCATACTACAAGGTAAGAGTGCCTTCTATGTAAAAACAGCAATAGTGATACAGCTGATAAGTGTGTCCCTTTGGGTAATGTATTAAAAAAAACCTAAAGCAAAAACGTATATTTTTAATCATAGAGGAAGTTATCGTTAGAATAGAAGTGCTTTTCAAAAATGTAGGTTTTGTTACATTTCCCAGCGATGGTCAGATACTGGGTGGGCCCTATTTCCTCTGAAGGTTTATTCCATGACTGAATCCCTGAACCAACAAATAACGTATCCTCAGACTTTGCAAACTGCATGTTCCAAATCTAGCGCAACTGTACGTGGTTTAGATTAGGGATGGTGAGCCAAGGGCTAAATCTGGCCCCCAGTGCCCTGTCATCCAGTTCACGGGGAGCCCGCATTCTAAGACTGTATGTTTCTGAAGGCAGATGGAGATAGTATCTTCAAAAATACTTCAGATTCTGACCACTAACCACCATCATCTCAGTTTGTCTGGTATTAACGTTAGAATTTGCTGCTCTCAATTCAAAAGCTAGTTTTTTGTAGGTATTCTGACTACAATCGTGGCTGTTGTGGAAGTTGAAAGGAGCTAGAGTTGAGTATCATGGGAATGCTGCTGCAGCTGTGGCCACAGCATCTCAAAAGACTTGAATTCCACAAAAATGGAAACCAATCCTTTTTTTATACTGAAAAGACTGATTGTACAAAATAACAGTAGTGGTAAAGGACAGTGAGACCTGCTTACTGTGCACCGTGCCTTTCTGAAAACAGCCATTACTTAAATGCCGAGCTTTACAACAGCAGTTAAAGCAACTCATTCATGACGTAGTTAGCAATATGCACCCCATTATTATTTTAGGGGACTTTGGGGCAGAAAAACTTGTTGATTATAAAGAATTAAACAACAGAGCAAATCCTATATACGTTCCAAATAAGGAGATGTGAACATAAATCAAACAAAGTCTGTAGCAGGAAAAGTGAGACCATAAAGAAGTTGCGCACTTAATTTGGTTTGTATATGGTGCATAAAATCTGCCATCAGCACCTAATTCCTTTTTATTCAGTCTGGTGCTAGCACCAGCAACATTAAACTCCATGTAAGAATTAAGATGACAATGAGCAATGATTGTGCCTCAAATATGTAATGCTACGGATACAAAAGGCTGACATATAAGCCCAGAGAACCATGCATGCCAACATTACTACTACTACTAATACTACTGGCTATACTGGAGCCATTGAAATTCTTGATGCTATCTACCTTATTCAGTTTTCCTTCTCTTCCTGGTCTACCAAGATGACTTCACCTCCTCAAAAATATGGTCAGAGAAAAAACTTGTGCTTCTGTTAAAGAATATTTCTTAAATTCTCTTCATTTTCTGTCCCCAAAAGAACATTTATAATGCAAACACTTTTACAGGATAAGCATATAGCTATGTAGTGAACCTTACAAGTGAAAAAATAATTTTCACTATGGATAAAAAAAATCACTTTTAGGGCTATTTCAATTCAAGTTCAGATAAAAATACCAGAAAGATCACACAAATTACGAAGTCTCTGCAATTTTGTGCTTGCAATTTCTGTATTACCAACCCCAAGAATCTACAAATCATGAAAAAGCAAAACCCAAACCAATGAGATGCTTTTTCAACCTGAAATGCACACAAAATGTATAAGCAGGTGCTCTCTTTTGGCAGCAGGGAACAAGATGGGGCTTGCCCAGAGTATGGATGGGAAGGAGCTTCTTCTGCTCCTGCCTCAGGCAGAGTGCTGATCAGCTTGTTTCAACAGCAGACCTGGGTGGTGAGAAAATAGTATGAACAGTACTCTTACAGTCTCAGAAAAGGGTGGTACTGCCTTCATATCTTCCAGAATATGTACAGTTCATTCTAAAGTTATACATTATTAGCATAAATTCTACTCAAAGTAAACTGAAGTAGCTGAAATGAATGCTAGAAATATTGCTGGTCCACAGTATAATAATGAAGTACTCACCTAGCTAGTTGGGCCAGCTCTTTTTGGGTCAATGGGCTTCCTTGTTTGCTTAAAAGGTTTTTTAGTAAAATCAGTCTGGTCTGAAAAGAAACATTCATCAGTTATAAATTACTTACAAAACTGAATGATTATTACTGAATAATAGTTTTGTGAACTAAGCAGATATATTATGCTTGTAGTATTTATGTTGTTCATATTTATCCCTCTTAAATAAAGACACATGAACTCATTACACACTAAATCAGTAAGTCCACTGGTTTCAGCTGTACAATCATGGTTACTGCACTAGAATCCTGAAATTCTTCTTTTCCTGCTGCTGGTAAGCTAATGAGTAATGCTGGGGGAAGGGGTATTTTTAATGTTGAAAGAAACTAGCTTTTAATGCTGAAACAAACTAGATTCTAGCAGTTACCTTTTACATTAAAGAATCTCATCTTAAACCAAACAAGCCTGGTTCTGCAAATATAAAATAATATGGGCAGATCAAAACATGCCCTTGGTTATTTAAAATAATCACATTGCTTGTGATGGCAAGTTGTTCAAGGAGGAGGGAACAGCTACTAGCAGATTTGATATGAATAGGAATCCTATAATACAAGAACTTAAACCATTCTAAGTGTAATTAGGATATTCAGGGGAGGTTGAAGGGAGATGGGGAGGGAAAACTCCTACACAATAAACATTAAATAAAAGAAAAAGTCAATAGTTCGCAATGGTCTACAGCTCTGAAAAACTTAGGAAAGTTTTCAAAATTCAGAGAAAAAAAAGTACATAAAGCCACTTACCTCCTCATTTGGTAAAGATACATACACCCGTTTGGTGAACCGTCTGAAAAACAGTAACGTTTTATTGCACGAGAAGAGGCCCAATTAAAGGGGGGGCGAAATCAAACAAAAACCCCCTTAGGAAATCTTAGGGAAGGAGTAACACATCTGAAACCATTTGTCCTGGGGTAAAACAAATCCAGATGCAGATGCATAAAAAAAATAGAACTGGAGTCAGAAGATACTGTAGTATACAATAGATATAATTTTAGTAATGCCACTATTGTTTCTTCTTTCTTCTCAGAAGAATGGACATATGAAAGCAAGGCCCAGATAGGTCTCTGTCTGTTATTTAAGCACAGAAACATTATACTGCCTGAACTCAAATCAACATTCTTTCTGTTCAGAAAAACCAAGGCTAATGCTATTCCTTTAGATAACAGAGGGTGCGCATACTACTCAAGTATATTTAGAGGGTTATTCTGGTGTACAAAAGTGTAGTTTGCTTTAGCTACAGTGAAATTTTGCCTATGTGGAAAATTTCTTCAACATACAGTTTATAGGAAAATGTTTGATGAGTGGCTCCCAAACTGCAGAACCACACTACCAAACCCAATATAAAAAACTATAAAAGAAAATGGCAATGCATAGGATACACATTAAATACTAGGATACAAATCCAGAAGTTTTAAAGATAGAAACATCATGCACAACCATTGTCTTAAAGGATTAAGCCCTATAACACTCACAGGAAGAAAGAAAAAAAATGTGCCTGTAGCTTTAAAATATTCACATATAAGCTTCCCTCCTCAGGGATTCCAATGATTGCATGGCCAGATTCTTCAGAAGACCCTTCCACCCAAGTTAGAAACACCACTACAACCAGAAGTAACAAAATTATGTTCCATTCACTCTTAATACCTTCTTGCACTAGCCACCACTGCAGAGTCTCTAAAATACCTTGAGAAGCAGTATTCATGATTAAGCCAATACTAGCAAGACTGTATTCTTCAAATCAAGGACAAAGAAAGGTGTGAATGTGATAGATTATGACAGAACTGTTGAGTATTTCTTTTGGGTATTGGATGTATGAAAAGTCTGGTGTTGTTTCTATGAAAGCGGCTAATGTCAGACTTCTCTCTGCTCCATTCTTTGGGCCTAAAGAAACTGAAAGAGGACTACACGATGAATGGGTTTGGACAGAATATTGGATTGGATCCAAGATACTATTGTTTTATACTATTTTAGATTCATGGCACTAAGTACACAGGTATCCCCAAGAGAAGACTGAAGCACTTAAAGAAAACCCACAACTTACCAAACTACACTAACAAATCTGTCCAGTACAATTTGAAAAACAAGATACTTAAACAGTAAAATGTGTAGTTTATAAAAGGAAGTATTTTAAATTGAATTGTAACCATGTGTGCTAAAATGGGAATAACTCTAGTACCTGAGAACAGCATCATCAAGCTCTTGTGGCCTGTTAGTTGCCCCCATTACAAGTATTCTGTCTTCTCCAGAAGACTGCACCTATAATTTTGTAAAACAAAATACTTGATCATTGCTTAGTTGTCAATTTCTAAAATCATCTATAAAGACAACTTAAATAGGGCACTACCTGAATATTAATGTTATGTTGGCCTGCTATAAGCCATTTTAGTTTTGGTTTTAGAAAACAGAGTGTTTTGACTCTTAGAGATTCTGTGTAGGATGCAAAGGTAGCTTAGCCCCAAATTTACCTGAAATGGCTAAGGCTGCCAATTAGACAAGACAGTGCTGAAAAACTGTATCACAAAAGAATTAAAAAATTTGGTCACCCTTAGAAGGCTCCATTTAAAAAAAATACCATAGCAAACAAAGAAAACCACCAGGCAAAACTGGTTTAACATTTAAAAATGCTGCTCCTTCAAAAAAAAAAAAAATACCCAGCTTCACTGCCACTCAACCTTGAAACTACTTTGAAACAGAAGAGGAAATCTAGAACAAAAAAATCACAGCAGCTCAAGAACTTCTGCATCAGATTATAGGTCTAACTCCGTCCAGTCTGCTGAGTAAGACTACAAACTTATATTACATTTGCCCCAGGATATGCTGGGACAAAGTGCAGTTGTTCAAATCCCCACATGTGGTGCCCCGAGATAAATCCTAAAATGGTTCATAGGATAAAAAGTACTAAAAAATTATCCCAGCACAGCGCAAAATGTGTCTGAGTGGATCTCAGTATTGTATCTTTAAAACGTTTCTTTCCATGCCATTGATATTTTAGTAGGAAACTATATTTTTACTTCGTTTGCATCCTGTCACTTGTAATTAAAGAACGATATTAAAATAATAAAAAGGTATGTACCTATTATATATATTTTATTATTATAGATATCAAACCTCTTTACAGTAGCTCAGCTGTAAATGGTATAAGCCTAATTAGTGGTTGACCAGGATCCTTTCTTAAATCTCACATTCCCTCCTAGTGAAATCAAACTCATTACACAACAAATCCTCCAACAGCAGAAAAGCGATTTAACAGCATAAGCCTTTTCATCTTACCAGATTCTAGGTATCCATTCTACTTAGTATTACTACAGACATTGAGCTCAACTGTCTCCAGCTGACCACTCTCAACAAGCGCTGGGTTCTTCCTCATGCCCAAAGTACAAGTTTGACCCATAGTTCTTCTATGGGTATTGTCCCACTATTTTTTCCCCACCCATGCAACACCATAGCCCATCCACAGTTATTCTCCTCAGACCACTCGCTGTGATATTGCAGCAGGCTGACTGGCACAAAATAGAGGGTATTTGCAAAAAGAGTTACTGGAACAACGTGTGTTCATGCAAATATTCTCAATACAAGTGAGAACTCATGGCAGAGGTGATATCTTTTATTAGACAAACTAGAAATTTGCAAAAACAAATCTTTATTTGCAAGCTTTCAGGCACAGGCACCCTTCTTCAGGCATAAGAGAATGCAAAGATTGTAAAAGTTCTCCTAGGCAGAAATGCAAATTCATTTTCAGAATGAAATGAAAATGAATTTGCATTTCTACCTAGGAGAACTTAGGAATTGGACAACCCTGGCCTAGCTGACAGTAAAGGAGAGACTAAGCTAGGGGATGGTGCTGGATTGCAACAAATTCCAACAGGATGGTAAGGCCACGAGGAGGAAACAGTGATGGTGCAGGAGACCAGTGATGCCTGTCCCCCTCACATCCAGAGCCAACCAGGCAGCAAAGTAGATGCCAGTGTCAACAGGAGCCACAAAACTGTTCCAACATGCTCAGCTGGAGCACTTAGGCCTCTGTCATCTACCATTCTTTCCAGATGACAGTGTGCAAGTCTCCATGAACTTCTTCTCAGGCCTGTGTGACTCCCACAATCTTAAGGACAGATGTCCAGCACTGACGCCTGTCAGCACTGACATCTTAAGGACAAATGTACAGTAACCAAGTCTGAACAAGCTTCAGTAGGAACCATGTGGGGCTGAGAAGTCAAGGCAGCAAGAATACATTTCTGTACAGAATTCCTGGTAGATGCTCTTCCTCTGGAGCAGGACCTGAAATGCCAAGACATAACAACCTTGCAGGTGCCAAAGGAGAAACTGCACAGTGAGTTACTGCCAGAAGACCTCCAGTACCAGATAGAATACCTCATTTCCGGATTAGAGACTGAGCTATTAGTCTATTCAGGAAATGTATCTTATGTCTATTATCTTGTTCCCTGCAGATGTGAGACCTAAAGGCCTACATGTCTGAGCAGGTGCTTAGGATCAAAGTTTGTTTGAGATAGTAAAGGCACCATCTGAAGTGGAAAATGCATAATCACATGATATTGCGCACCAGAATGAATACACACCAGAAATCTATCAAAGACAGGAATACCCAATTACCTGTGGGGGCACATTTCTCACAAGAAAACCACTCTCTCCCCAATCTCCCAGTTCTAATCCTCAAAGGAAACTTACAAAAACCTTCTCAGAGATGAGCCTATGAACTCCACTTCATCAACCTCCTGGATACTAAGAATCATAGACTAAATACAGACATTGAATTTATGACACACTGTAACCTGCCTGACATCTGACTCCCCAGGTACCTCTCCACTATTTAACATCTACATTCATTCCCCTTCTCCCCCACCACCCAGCCTGTCTCTCACCCACTGACTCCTCAAATTACAATCTTCACTGGCTACCTATCTTGCATGCATACCAGCCCAGCCTCTGGCTTCTTTACTATTTATTCCACCCAGGAAGAGCACACACCAACTGCAGAGATTTCCTCAGCCTGATGAAGAGTTTGTAAACCTGAAAGCTTGCTAATAAAACGTCTTCCCCCTCAACTACTTAAGTTGGGCTAATAAAATATATCAGATTCACCCAAAGAACCTCGTCTACCTAATCACATGATAGGCAGATCTTGAAGGCTGGGGTAAGACCACCATCACGGAAAGGAGATAAATAGCTTTCCTAAACTAAGAAAAATAATGACAGTCTTAGTCCTTCAAAACAAAGGGACAGGATCCATATAACAAAGCATCCCAAGATGACAGTGGTTTATAACACTAAATATCAAAAGTGCAAAAGACTGCAAGGAAATAGTGCTACATCCAACCTGAAGACTAAAGAAGGTGAAAAGACAGAAGACCCGTCATCTTTCACAACAAAAGAGAAGAAAGAACAGAAAATGCAGAAGCCCTGAACAGAGGGTATTCTGAGACACAGAGAGATGGCAGAAAAGATTGATGGATAATATGTTGTCAATATGATGTGTGCATTCATTACCTTTTATTTGTTTGGCATGAGGAGGTGCATGACTACGGAACATCCTACAAATATGGTTAAACTAAGGCAGTAAGTCTTGAAGCTCAAGGCATATATGCACAGTTATAGGTAGAATATGTACATGGAAAACAGTCAGTGGAGAAGTATCTAAATTGCTGCTCAGTGAAAAAGTGAGAAATATAACTGGTAGTGCTCAGCCCCATGTGCCTCATTTCCACTGGCCCCCACTACCCTCACCAAATTCAGCTAACACACAAGTAAGATACTTACACCATCAAATTCTATTAAAAATTCTGTTTTCAGGCGCCTACTAGCATCATGTTCACCTTCTCTTCTTTCACATAAAAGGCTATCAACTTCATCTAAAAGAAGGGAAAAAAATCTTTGTTAAGGGTTTTAATCCATGTTACAGTCAGTGAGACAAGTATATATCAAGGTTTGAATCAAACATTGTTAGTGCGGGGCTCCAATAAAACTCTGATGTTTATTCTTCAAGAGACAGAACCTGGGAAATTAAGGAATATATTTCTACATGCTTCAAATAGTGTGGCCAATGTCACTGGTACATGATCACCATTTTGACGCAACCTGACAAGAACAAGGTATGCATTCTAATACTGGTAGGTAACTCCAAATGGAATAAGACTTTTTTTCCAGCAAGTTACATATAAACATGCTCTGCAAGTAGAAAACACTTGGCATGTAAAGCTATCTATGGAAAATTGTTTCCTTATTTAAGCTTCTTTCACACACCAGTTGGATACTGGGACAGAAAGTGAAGCCTGCTCAGATGAACCAAGCCCCTCACATGAAATACTGCTTTGAAAACAGCTAATTGCTGAGCCCTTCAGATCTGCTTACCTTGCTATAAATTATATTATTACTGGAACCAGTGATCCTCACCCAAATATAGGAATACTTACATTCAAGAAACAATTTTTCCTTCAAAATGTAATTACAGAGGCTTAGCAAACAGCAATATCTTACCTATAAAAATTATAGAAGGCTGAAGTTCCCTGGCTACGGCAAACAGCGCGCGCACAAGTTTCTCACCTTCACCCACCTAAACAAGAACAATTTGTTAAGTGTTTTCCAGAGTTAGTGATAATAACTTATAGAAAAAGCTGCTTACAAACATGAAGTTTGGTCTGACCCATGAACACTGTCTCTAATCCACGGGCGGGCAATTATTTTGGCTGGAGGGCCGCTTAACCAGGCTTGGTGAGCTTTCGAGGGCCACATGGGTAGAGAGAATGCTGGCCCTTGACCACTGCCCTGCCTCCTGGTTGCCATCTTGAGACCAACCCCTGACCTTTGCCACCAAAAGTCCCTCCCCTTGTGCCCTAGCAATACTCCTTGGGGGGGGAGGGGGAATGAGGGGAGTACGCTGCCATTTGAGAACCAGAAAAACCCCCCAAAAATCACACAAAGTCAAACACCTACTATAACATAAGTTTTATTTTAAAAAATATTCTTGTCATGATTTATGTTTGCGTACTGTATATAGAGATGATCCCATAACTCAAAAGTAAAGTCTTAGTCTTGTATATTGTGCAGGGGAGGTGTGGTTGCGGGGGGTGCGGTTTGTGTATGTTGGGACATGGGAGGTATGTATCTGGGTATATGGTGGGGGGGTGCATCTATATGGGGAGATGTGGGGGTAGGGTGTGGGGGAGGGTGGGGAGGGTGTAGGAACTCCCCACGCTCCCCCCATGGCATGCAGCCCCCACTAGCAACAGTGACAGCAGCAGCAGATGGGGGTGCTTGTGCTCAGTGCAAGTGTTTGGTCAGTATCAGAGAGATTTTTTGAAACCACGATTCTTTTGCTTAGTTTGTTAGTATGAAATACATGACTGCAGCTTTGGCTTATCATCATGATACAGTCTAACAAAGTTATTGGGCTAATGCAATACAGGATTATCTTCAGTGCACCCTTCACATTTAAAATTTCATTCTGATTTTTGCTCTGCAAATCCTTCAGTTCGAGATCCTAATGTAGTAGTGTTATTAAATGGCCAAAGTTAGCAATCATTACTTACATATTTGGAAGTTAGGCTTGCAGCACTTATGTTAAAGAAGGTTGCATTTGATTCTGCAGCAACGGCTTTGGCCTGCAAAAAGTAAATGCTTTTAAAATGGATGACAAATCGGAAACTGGAGTTACACTGCACTAAAAAGTTAAAAAAAAATTTTAGACACTAAATTACATTGCAGGAAGAAAAATTATACAATACAGCTTACCAGATATGTCCAGATGAGATGCTTAATGAGCAGTAGACTAATTCTACTGTGCATTAGCATGTCAACGCAAAAACTCTGCTAATACACAGTAGAACTACTCTACTACGCATCAAGCATCACAAAAAGACCATGTAACTCTGCTACTGCACATCCATGTAGTATTTCATATTGGAGGTACTAAACTTAATGCACAATAGCAAAGGTGCATTAATGTACATGTAGACAGGCCTATCCCAACTAAACCAGAATCCTATATAGATACTATACTGATATATTGATGTGGTGGTCTGTGATTTGTGAATCTGTCCATGATGCAGAAGTAATGCTATTTCCCTGAAAAACTTATAATTACATGACATTAAATTTCCAGTAGCATAACTACAGCAGAGCAACAACCTCAGGGGAGGGGACTGGGAGGAAGGGGCAGAGGGAGGCAAAATCAAGTGGCTGTTGCTGGCAGTTGAGATCGCAGAAGCAACCAGAAGTCACCACTGCCCCATACCCTGGGTGCCTGGCTGCATCCTGATCCAATGCAAGTTTCTCAAACTTGTACTATTCTTAGAAAATTAGGACTGCCTAATCCTTAAGCTTTACTATATTTATAATATGAAGCTCTGATAAGATATTACACTTGTTAAAAACGAGTTACAACATCTGTCTGTTACAGGGGTGTAGGTTGTAGCCGTGTTGTTCTAAGGATATAGGTAGACAAGGTTCTTTGGGTGAATCTGATATCTTTTATTAGACCAACTTAAATAGCTTGAAAATAATTTTTAAGCAAGCTTTTGGGTTCAAAAACCCTTCGTCAGGCTGAGGAAGTTTCAGCAGTTGGTATGCATACCAGTCCAGCCTCTGGCTTCCTTACTTTTCATTTCATCCAGGAAGAGCACACACCAACTGCTGAAACTTCCTCAGCCTGACAAAGGGTTTTTGAACCCAAAAGCTTGGAAAATAATTTTTAAACAACTATTTAAGTTGGTCTAATAAAATATATCAGATTCACCCAAAGAACCTTGTCTACCAACATCTATATGTTATTTTTCCCCCCACACATTTGGTAGTGAGGAAACTTCACTTAGTTGGGGGTTTGTTTGTTTTTTGCTTATTTTTCTATTCCAGTTACACATTGATGAGAAAATCTTCAGAAGAAAAAGGAATAAAAAACACTTTATATAAATGAGGGCGTTCTTGTCTTTGTACCAGTTGTACCATAATCAGTGGAAATAAAAAGGAAGATCAGAAGGCTGAAGTGTTTTACTTAGAGAGGCTTGACCCACTCCATGTTTTATGCTATGCAACTTATCTGCCAAACAGAACTAGCAGTTAAGAATTCAAGTCTGTAAGTATCCTGCTTAGTTCAATGGAATAGTATGCTTAACCAGGGGCTGCCTCATTCCTTTGTATACAAGAACCAAATGTATTCATTTAAAATAGGTTTACATTTTTATAATTAAATGTTATTAAATCGATAAAAAGTAGGATTTTCCCTACTTTTTAAATGTATAAAATAAAAATGTGTGGCATTGTCATAAGGGGTAGTTTAGAAAGACAGCACTGCTTATAAGCAGCTGTCATCCTCAAAAGCACTTATTTATGGGGGCAGGGTTCACTCAAAAGCTAAGGCAACGTTAGCGTCTGGTGAGATGGGGTGTTTGTTTTTTTAAGTTCCAAGTTCAAATGTTAGGTCAGCCACAAGCCACATCTAGGAAAGTACTACAGTATGCAGTTACTCATGAATAAATATAATTTTTCACTCATGAATGCAGAACCTTAAAAGCATGGAAATACACAAACAATGGATTCTCAATCTTAGTAATTAAGTTAGCTTAATTTAATGATGCTGTGACAGATACCTCCATTCCTTCACAAATCTCTCACATTCATTGCCCTATGAAGCTGCACTAGTAGAGATTTTTCTGGCTGATGCCAATAGCTGATTTTTAAGGAGGCATATAGTCTGATACTGATCCAATTTCTGATACCTGGCCCGGCAGCATGGAGAGCTGCCTCCAGCAGATAAGTCTTGTGTGGTAGAAGGGAAGAGGGGAGGGAAGGGGCTGGGGGGCGCAGATCAAGGCCCCCACGGTGAGGGAAAGTGTGGGGCTGGGGACAACACTACCCAGCCAGGGTGGAGCAAGTGCGAGATAGTTCCACAGCTCATCTGGGGGCCGTGTGGAAGGGAGGGGAAGCTCCCACAGCTGCGCACCGTTGGTCCAGGCGGGCACAGTGGGGGTGGAGGGAGGTGTGTGCCCCCGGATCTGCTCAGGGTGGGCGTGCTGGGGCCAGGACTGCACCAAGCTCTTCCCAGGGGGGTAGGGCTGCGGTGAATGTGTGGCTGCAGCATCCCCTTCCCAGCACAGCTCCGCCCCACTGGGAAGAGCTTGGCACAGTCCACCTCAAGCAGACCCAGGGGCACACTCTTAGCACTAAAATATGTCATCATATAGGTGCACAGAGTTCCATGCACATAGTCCATTGAGTTTGTGTGTTGGTGACACAATTTTATAAAACTGGAAGATGCTGCAGTGACAGAAATTAAAGAACTTTTAACATATAAATAGAAAGCATCTATTAAAGCACCACAGAAAAAACCAACATTAAGTAGAATTGGGTTCCAAAAGTATTATTTTTAAATGCCCAAGAGGGATGTCCTGATATCTAGGAGAACAAGAGCTTCTGAAAACAGTTTTTAAATTGAGATCTGCTAACTAAAGTGAAAGTAATTCTCACCAACATCGTTTTTCCATTTCCTGGAGGGCCAAACAACAATAGTCCTCGTGCAGGAGCTCTAAGTCCTGTAAATAACTAGAAGAGAGATACCGCATTACAAGAAAATACCTTTGGAAGGTTAAGTAGTGTAACTAATTGGGAGACTGGAAAAATTCTACAGAAGTTATTGCTCTAGTTCATTAAATTCTTGATCTCTATCATCTAACAAAACATACTAAGCTCAGAATATTTCAGTGCTCAAAATTCTGACTCATTCATGAGAGTTGGAGACTTTATAGCAAATAAAATATCTGAATTGTAAGAAAAATAATAGCCCCGGACCAAAGCATACTTGGTTTAAAACAGGATATAAAAACAGGATCTTAAAATAGGGACAGCAGAAAAGGAAGAATTACTGGAAGCTAATTAAACAAAAAATAACCTTAGGAGTAAATCTGAAATTTCCAAACAGATGACAGGGACAAAATTAAGGAAATACAGTTATGCAATGACAGCCTCTGCTGCACATGCACATACATACACACACACCTCCTAGTAGCTGGACCCTCTAAACTGGCCAAACAATGACCAAGCCTGACACTTTTTCTTGCAGCTGTATAACACAGCACAAGCGAAGCTCTTTGCCTCATGGCAGCAGTGCAGATAAAGCTCCCTGCTGCCTAACAATGTCACAGCCCCACAGCTCTGTGGGCTGAATCTGATGGCTTCATAGGCCATAGGTTGCCAGCTCTTGTGCTAAACACTAACTTTTTGTAGAAAGTAGGAACACCAAAAGGAACCCAGAATTATTCCTTAAAAGCTTTCCACTGAAACAAAGCAAAGATTTTTATTTGAATTCCTATAAATTTGTATTATGGCAACACACACAAAAAATTCATCTCAACTCAAAGGTGGAGTACATCTTTTGTTATCTGAATCCCGTTGGAAGGCACCCCACAGAGCTGTTTAGACGGTGTGTTTTTACTTGAATGAATTTATAGCTATCTTGTGAAGAAATATACATATTAAAACACGAAGTAAAACTATATCAAACTTAAATAGTCCAAATAATATACTATTTACTTACGTATAACATGCACATCCTCCCCTCCCCACCCCCAGAAAATAGCTATCCAAGATTGTGGTGGAAGGAAGCTCGTTTTCATGGCAGAATGGATGCATGAGGATGCTGGAATGGACTGCTAGGGGCTGTGCTCCATTCCTTGTGAGGCCCCACATCCAAGCCATCTGAAACCCATGCAGCAAGGAATTCTGCATTTGATAGTGGCAAAATGGAATACCAACACTGAACAGATGCCATCTCCCAGATATAGAATTAAGGGAAGAATGAGGATGCAAGGCACCATATGACCTCCTGCAGTTTGGGTGCATCAGTTGGACTAGAACTGTTGCATCCGAGACATCTGGATGCGGCTTTCTTTAGATGGAGAGTAAGGGCTTTTCTTTTTGCTTTTAGTTATTTTGTGCTATCAGTGTTTTCACATTTACCATAAAATAGCTGCCTTAATTCATCTCTTATTACCTCGTCATACACTTTCAAAAAGCTATATGGTTTCATCTTAACATGCTATATCCACACAAAAGGAATACCGCCAATACAAATAAGAAAGTAATTCTACCTTTCCTTCATCTATCATGTTACAACTTAATCCTACACCAATACACTTGCCTTTTCCCACACCAAAATAAGGCTTTGCTTACAAGTCTTTCAATATTCCCTTTACTGGAAGTGTTTTGTGAAAGGCTTTTATCCCCCTTCATTAAATTTTCTTCAGCCTGATCCCAGCCTTCCTTTCATCAACATGCGGTTCTTGTCCTTCATGTAATTACTCCATCATTTATATTTTGAGCTATTCACTGCTTTAGTTTCAAACTATGATCTTGTTTGATTATCTTTTCCCTACAGACAGATGGCATCAATTTCTCAAAAAACCAAAAACCAAAAACTCTATGCCTGAATGTAAAATTGGTTCATTAAAAAACAGGGTAGTATGCACACTCACCTCTCAACCATTTATGGATAGTTTTGTTTTTTTTCCCCCCACCAAACAGTGAAAAAAACAAAGCCTCTCAGCCTTTCGTTTTTCATAAAGCCTTTAAAATTATTGTGAACTTCTGCATGACCAAAACAAATAACATAACACTCTTCAGGGTGATCGATGAGCTCCTACAATCATCCCTTATGCTATTTACCCAGTCTTCAGTAAGCAGCACGTAAGACTGCTGATGGCCATCTTTTAAGAATGCTTCAAATTCCTATATTGCACTAGGGCATGTGGTTTCTGCCTAGCGGTCACTGGCAAGATGCTGCCTCAGGAACTAGATCACTCTTTATTCTTATCAACAGTGCTCTTCATATTCCTTTGCCCAACACTTGGCTCACACATCTCCCAATTAGTAAACTAGTCCCAAGGATGTCTCCAGACAAAAATTGGCCTCCACTTGGCCTGTGCCCCTACTTTTCCTTCTCAGAGATATAAGGCAGTTTACATCCAAATTCATTATTAAGGAAAGCTTTCGTGAAGCTAAAATTAAATGGACGTAGTCCGATTTTAAAATATTTCCACGTAGTTTTTGCATCTTCAATAATGTAGCAGGATGTTAATGTAAGACAGCAAAAACTGAAAGTTACTTATTCTGTAACTAGTTCTACTTAGAAAGTAAAGTACCACCTGTGTGGGATTCTCATTCTTAAATCTTTACAACTCTCAACTCCAGTTTATTAATCACTGAGGGCAGTAGTAACAAGAAAGACGGCACAAGCTAGGCCCCCAGCATGCTATATAATGTTAGCGAAGCCTTGTTGAGATCCTTTATCTATTTGCAATATTGTCTTTTGGCCTCATGTAGTTAGATTCTTTTCAAACTCCAGAGGTCATTGCCTTGAGTGCTTGGTATGTTTTAGTCGTACTTGCTTTTGGCAGCTACTGAATGATCTTGGCATTCCAAGTTTGTATGGCTCAACACTTAACTAATATGCTAGCAGTTATCCAGTTATACAAATTAACTCTGCTGGGTAACACCACAATCTTACCATGGTACATCAATGCCTATTTTATTCTTATAAGCTAGCATCTGTGCATGCACACTTTGTTGGTGAAGTTTATTTTTGTTAAACGTAGTGTTTGTCCTGATGCCACAGGAGATTTTTTTTTTAAATCAGGTAAAGACTATTCAAGAGCTTCATATCCCTGGCTCGTGTCACAGGACTATGACCAAAATCAAGGCAATTCAATAAGTGAAGAACGCCACTGTGCGTGTACATGAGCACATGAGTTCAGAAAAGCTAGGATGCCATCCTGATAGTTACCTTGGATTAACAAAACCACAATTTAAACCTAAACATTAGTGTGCACCTACTAATTTTAAATGTTAAACTGTGCTGCTTGAAGCCTGACCTTAGAGTCAGCCTCAACTTGTAACAAATGAAACAAACCCCACAAACTTCTTACTGGAACACTAAATAACTTGCCCTTCTTCAGACCTAGTACAAACATTGACACCAAATGATACATTACTGAACTGTTCACATTGCTCCTTAGGGCCATTACAACTCTACAGCTTCAAGTTATTCGTAGGCAAATATCATGGAAGTACTGGCATAGAAAACATTCAAAGATCACTCAGAAATGCTCCACACAGCAAGCACAGATGGTCAAATCTCTCTGTAGCCCTCTTAGAAGAATTTTCCGAAAATGCAGATAAGGCCACAAAATATGAATTCCACACCTCATTGAGAATTAATATTTCAACTAGTGGATTGTAGGATTTAATTTTACAAGAAGGAATATACATTGTCCCCTGTATAGTGCGTTTCTCAGCTGCTTCAGAAAGGTAAAAATATATAGTGAACATTATTCAATTACTTACCTCAGGTCTGAGGGAGGGAAGGATAACAATTTCTTGCAGTGCTTGCTTAGCCAGCTCCTGCCCAGCAATATCATCAAATTTGACAGTTGGCCCACTAATAAAGAAATGGAATGTCAATTAGTCTAACAATAGGACACTATTTTCTTGGACTGCAGCTGACTAATTTAGTGCATTTAACTGCTTATAAAGAACCATTTTAAAGCTAGCTACAATTCAGTTTTGCACAATATGCTATAGAAGCATTATGTCACTCTTAAAAAAGGATGAAAATTAAACATTTCAATGATTTATCTAATGCAAAAAAATTACAAACATGGGTGTGCATTCTTTCCATAAAAGGAATAAGATTAGCTTCTTATTTAAAATATATCTTAAGAAGCTACATTTCTGAACAAAGTACATTTTTGTGCATTTGATTTACCTGTCAACAATTTCATTCAGAATAAGATTAGCAAGATTGCTGTCCACATTTCTAAAAATCTTCAAGTCTTTCTTTTTTCGAGGAGCCGTTGTAGGAGTAGAAGGCTTATTAGTTCTGCTATTTTTTGGAGTAACCTTAAGAAAACACAATCACTTCAAAAAGTAATACAATTAAAAAACATATGTAATAGGATTGTTTGTACATCACAAATCAAGTTCTAAAATTTAGGATTAAAAAAGTTTTAAAAATTGCCATGTTTGACTATAGTAGTTTGTCACAGGACACACTCACTATGCTAGAGCATTTCAGCCTTCAGCTGTAAATTTTTTCAGAAGTTTAATACTACTAGTGCTGTTACGATATGAAGATTAGTCCGTTCACTTTTCATACAACTGATATTTTTCCAGAGAGCTTTCATAAAAACTTTGAACTACTGCCAGTTTTGAGATTTTCAGTCTTTTACTAGTGAAGCTATTTCTATAATGGTTGGTAATGGAACCCCTTCTTTTTCACTTCAGGCCATGCCAGTCATTCTAACAGTTTTCTATTTATTGTCCAGTCTAATTATTTTCTAATTTTTTTCCTACACCAATTGTTTGATGTTTAGGGTAGATGTTCTGTCCTACAGGGGAAGACTTTTTATTACCATACTTCAAAAGGAAGTGGAACAAAGCAATTTTCACGTTTTATGAGGAACATACAAAGTATATTCCAGCACCAACTTAACTGTCAGGTAAAGGAATGAGTTTTGTTTTTCCATTTTTTTCTTTTTTAATTTCACTTTGGAATCAAGCCCATGCATAGGAAGTTTCAGACATATAATTTAGCATTTAAAAAAAAAGTTAAGTGACAAATATGTTGATAGCATTCATATCCTAGATTTCAACCTTGTGGTTATGAGACTGTAAGAAATTACTAAACTAAAACCACAATTTGCCATGAGTTTTATATAAAGCATCTACTGACTGCTAATATTTTTGTCCCTGGCATACCTTGTGTGTCGAAGTTGCAGGATTAGTTCCTTGTCTAGATACGGTTGATATCGCACTGTAACTAGGAGTTCTATGGTGACCCGAAAGACCTGTGGGTCCAGTTTTTGCAACGGTTTTTGAACGAGGAAGAGAATTACTTGTGTGTGCTAATGGATCCTTCTTTTTTGGAACTGCTCCACTTTCTATAAAAGGAAAAACCAATACCATCATGAGACTATATTAAATGACCAATATCCTATTAGCATAAAAAGTGCACCTTCAAGGCATTTATTCTAACTTTGTTGCCTACAAGCTGAGACTTATTTTTAAAAATGGTCAAAGCCTAATATTTTAATGATGCCATAAAAAATATTATTCTGCTTAATTAGCCTTTTTTTTTTTTTAAACAGATCTCAAGCAAACCTCTTTTTTTTAAATTGTTCATAAACAAACGTTGAATTAAGTCTCATAATGGAAAGAGCCATCTTGCATTACTTATAGTGGAGTATTACAGAGAAAACTGAATAAAAGATTCAAACATTTCAGGAGGTATAAAAATTCTACAGTAAAATCAGAAAGGTGACATCTCCAGTTGCCAGGTTCAGAGCACTACTTCCTCACAGAACTATGCACCGCACGACAGATGTTAGTTGGCAGTTTTATGAGCACTTTCCACACTGGTTAAAGTTATTTTATTCTGTCAAACTAAGATTTATAGAAATTCCCAACTTTAACTGAAGGTTGTAGTTTAAAAATCTGAGGGACTGAGAATAAGAAATTTAGAGTATAGTTTCCTCAAAAAAACCCAAACAAACAACACCCTCCCCCTCTGAAGAAGCTTCCCTTGCCATCATAACTCATGGGGATATGGTTTTATTGTAAAGTATAATTAAAAAGAAAAAGTATATAAAAAGTGCAATACACTCTACACATGCCTGCCCTGATTCTCCTCCAAAGCAAGGCCGCATGCTTCAGCAGGTAACTGATACTAACCACAGCTGGCTATACATATTGAGCAGCTAATTTGGCTTGTAAGGTGAAGATGACAGGCATATACACTGGTTTCTGGTCTCAATTCAGAAGGTTCATGTGGTAAAACAAGGTTCTATGGCTCAGGACTGCCAAATGGCATGAAAATAAATAGCATCTATGGTCCAATAAAATACAGACACACTGACAGAGGACTGGTGTTGGTTCTTCTATCAGTATATACAGTAAGAGAAAGCAGTACAGGTTTCCCTCGCTTTATGCTGCACATGTTCCTGGAAAACGGCACATAACTCAACTTTGTAAAATGGATTCCCTTTGTGCGATGTAACAAATAGGTATATGTTCCAAGACCTTGACTGTACCGACCCCCAGACCCATTTCTACCACTTTTACACAACACTTTTGGTAGTCAACAACAGCAGATAGTACACACAAGCACAGAGTGGTAGTGAATGTTACCATAATGGGGATGGCAACTACAGGAACACATGTTGCAGATGAGTGGGAAGCACAGATCCACATAGGAGACTATATTTTGGTGTGCATCACTCCCACAATGCATTGCACAAAGTAGCCAACTGTGGGCTTCCACTACACCAACTGCATAAGAGAGAATTTACCCCACATATATCCGATTTTTGTTATAAGCAGGGTCATTGCATGAGAGCAAATTTGCACATACAGAACCTGCATAAAGCAAGGGAAACCTGTATTTTGCAGCTTGTAATGGGAGCATGGAAAAAGCAGGCTTAAGGCAACTTCTAGTTAGATAAACGGACAAGGCAGCAAAGTTAAGAAAGGTCATTTGATGAACTTTCACAACAGTTTAAAAATGTTTTAAATAGAAGTCAGCAAAGTCTGCAATGGAGTATTTTAATTAAATTTGCAACTTTCCCAAAAAGTTGAATATATGATAGTGTGGAGAACTCCCATAAGTCTCCTTGAGACTTTTTTGAAAAGGAGAGAAATGCTATTGAGAAGTCCATTTCTGCCTAGAACATACTGCATGCTCTAGAGAAAGTACTTTCAGGAAAAGAAAAAAAATCCTCATCTTTACCAAAACACACAAAAGTGGTTTAATAGAAATATTTCAATGAAATGGAAGCATTAGGTACTACAATTTTTTTTTTTTTAACTGAAACTCCCTTATCCAAGAGCCTGAACTTTCTCCACTGCAAGTTAGAAGTTTCTGAAATCACTGAACCATAATTAAGTTTCATAGATTTCATAGACATTGGGGCTGGAAGGGACTTCAGCAGATCATCGAGTCCAGCCCCCTGCCCGAAGGGCAGGAAGTCAGCTGGAGTCTTAGAACCCCAACAAGATAAGCATCCAATCTACTCTTGAAGGGGTTCAATGTAGCTGCTTGAACCACCTCCGCTGGCAGACTGTTCCAGACCTTGGGGGCTCGGACAGTAAAGAAATTCTTCCTTATGTCCAGCCTGAAACGGTCTTGCAGGAGTTTACAACCATTCGACCTCGTCATCCCGTGGGGTGCCCTGGTGAACAAACATTCCCCCAGGTACTGGTGGTCACCCCGATAAACTTATAGGTGGCCATCAGAACACCCCTGAGCCTGCGCTTTTCCAGGCTAAAGAGTCCCATGGCTCTCAGCCCGTCGTCGTAAGGTCTGTTTTCCTGACCTCTGATCATGCATGTAGCTCTTCTCTGGACTCTCTCAAGCTTCTCCACACCCTTTTTGAATTGTGGAGCCCAAAACTGGATGCAGTACTCCAGCTGTGGCCTCACCAAGGCCAAGCATAAGGGGAGAATAACATTCTGGGATTTGCTTGAGAAGCATCTATGGATGCAAGCCGGCATTTTGGTCGCTTTACTAGCCGCAGCATCGCATTGCAGGCCCATGTTCATCTTGTGGTCAATGATGACCCCCAAGTCTCTTTCTTCCGTAGTGCTAACCATTGTAGCACTGCCAATCCTATAAGAATGCTGCAGGCTCCCCCACCCCAAAAAGGTGGAGAACCTTGCATTTCTCAGTGTTAACCACCATCAAGTTCTCGTCCACCCATCTGCTGAGCCCGTCCAGCAGAGCCTGGATCGCCCTCCTGTCTTCTGGTGTGAATGCTTTGCCCCAAACTTTGGTGTCATCAGCGAACTTAGCCAGTCCGCTTCCGACTCCAATGTCCACATCATTCATGAAGATGTTGAACAATATGGGTCCAAGGACAGAGCCTTGGGGGACCCCACTGGTCACAGGGCACCACGATCATAGAATCATAGAAGTAGAGTCGGAAGGGTCCTTGTACATCTTCAAGTCCAAACCCCTGCCTGGGCAGGAGAAAAAAACTGGGCTCAAATGATCCCAGCTAGGTAGGCTTCAAGCCTCCTCTTAAAGACCCCCAGGGTAGGAGCCAGCACCACTTCCCTTGGAAGTTGGTTCCAGATCCTAGCCGCCCTAACTGTGATGATTGACTTCCGTCAATTACTACCCTCTTGGTCTGGCCACAGAGCCAATTTCCCAGCCAGCAGATCGTGGTGGACCCAAGGCCACAACTGGCCAGTTTCGCCAAGAGGTGATCATGGGATACCAGATCGAAGGCTTTTTTTGAAGTCAAGATGTATGACATTAATTTCTTCATCCTTGTCCAGGTGATAGGTCACCTGGTCGTAAAGGGTAATGAGATTGGTCAAGCAAAACCTACCCTCAACAACCTGTGCTGGCTATCCCTCAGGATGTTGGTGTCCGCCAGTCCATTAAGGATGGCCTCTTTAATAAACTTTTCAAAGATCTTCCCCCGGACAGAAGTCAGGCTGATCGGCCTATAGTTTGACAGATCCACTTTCCACCCTTTCTTGAAAATAGGCACCACACTGGCCTTCTTCCAGTCTTCGGGCACTACACCAGAGCGCCAGGAGTTCTCAAAGATCCATGCCAGAGGCTGGGCTATGATGCTTGCCAGCTCCTTGAGTACCCTGGGGTGTAGATTGTCAAGGCCAGCTGACTTGAAGGTATCCAGCCTATCAAGGTGTTCCTTCATGAGGTCAGCATTGATGGAGGGCAGGGGATCTCCCACACCTGGGCCTCCCTGTCCTATAGTGGGCATGGGCGTCCCATGGGACTGGCGAAAAACCGATGCAAAGTACCCATTTAGTAGGCTGGCTTTTTCCTGGGTGTCTGTTGTCAGTTGACCCATCTGGTTCAGCTGTTGCCCTTGCTTTTCCTCCGGCTCCCCACGTCTGAAAAAGGGCTTTTTATTGTCCTTGATGCTCAAAGCTAGTTGGAGTTCAGTTGCAGCCTTGGCTTTCCTGGTTCGCTCCCTGCAGGACTGGACCAATGCAGAATATTCCTCCTTGGAGGTGAATCCCATCCTCCATCCTTTGTAGGCCTTTCTTTTTAGCCTCAGGAGGTCTGCTGGATCCCTGGAGAGCCAGGGAGGCTGCTGTGCCCTCCTGCTGCCTTTCCTCTGAGATGGACTAGACTTAGCTTGTGCATTAAGGATCGCTCCCTTGAGGAGCAACCACTCTTCTTGAACTCCCCTCTCCCTGGGGTCATGGTCCCTTAGGGCCTGACTGACAAGCCTCCTGAGCTTGTCAAAGTCAGCTGTCCAGAAGTCAAGGACTTCTGTGTTGCTGACTGACTTGCCAGCTTTACGGTGGATGGTGAAGGTGATCAGCTCATGGTCACTGTCCTCAGCTTCCCATTGATCACTAGGTCACCGATTAGGTCATCCCCAGTAGCCAGTACCAGGTCGAACAGCGCTTTACCTCTCGTTGGCCTGTAGACTTCTTGAGTTGGGTAGAGGTCATTCACACACGAAAGGAAGCTTTGTGACTGCTCGGATTTTGCTAAGTGATCCTCCCACGAGATGTCCGGGTAATTGAAGTCACCCATGACAACCATGATCCTGGAAAATGAGGCCTCAACCAGTTCCCAGGCAAACCCCTGGTCAAGCTCTTGACTTTGGGTGGGAGGTCTGTAGTAGACATCCACCGTTGTGTCTCCTGTGCAGTGTTCCCCACGGATTTTAACCCAGAGGGTGTCCAGTCGTCCACCCTGGTCACCAACATCAGCTTGCACGGACGTGTTGCTTTCCTTAACATAGACCACTACACCCCCGCCCCTTTTATCTACTCAATCCCTCCTGTACAGGGTACAGCCATCTATACCCCTGGTCCAATCATGGGTGGAGTCCCACCAGGTCTCCATTATCCCTATGGCATCATAATTATTTGCACGGGTCGTAATAAGTGGCTGTGGGTGCTTATAACTAGGAAGGACGTGCTGGCATTGTAAATATTTTACAAGTCAAAACTCTTTTGTTTATGAGATTCACACACCTTTTAGGCACAGATTAGAGTTTAAGTACACCACATCCTAAGGAGTGCCTACTCTTGGCTGTGCATTATATTAAAAATCAGCAAACTGCACATTTGTTGCAGAATATTCTGAGAGTCAGATCTAGTAATTTAAGAGGAGAGGGAGAGGCAGAGTCTAGCTAAAGGAACAAAAATAAAATCACCTGGAAGAAGTTTGTGAAGTTACCCAATGGCTTTTTAAAAAGATAAAAAATATTGTCCAGCAATTTCTTCATTCAGACCCCATGATCAATGACCAAACTTCCCAAAGGAGGATGGGGAGAGGGAAGAAGATTCTAAAGCTCATTTTGAAACTGAAACATATTATAAATGAAGACCAGGGTAAAAGGTAGTTTAATCTTAAGTACGACTATGGTTCACTCTAATTCTCTAGAGTGGTCCATGGAGGTCATGTTTTCTATATTTTAACTTCCACATGTAAAAGGCTTCAAAAGGTGCTAAAAAAATTCTGTCTAGTTATTTCACAGTTTCATTACAGCATATAAGCAGAGTTCCCAACACTAGTTTCCACTGAGGAAATGAGTCACTGAAATATCTGATCAAACAGTTTGAAATACAAGCTTAAAATGGGTTGCCTTTCTGCAAAAGTGCGAATAAGGCTACAGCAGGGGTAGGTAACCCTAGCACAGGTGCCAGTGTGTGGCACTCAAAAGCAATTTGCTTGGGACATGCATCGTGGGGCAGATTACAGGAAAGGGGCCAGGGCTGCACTGCTCCAACAAGGATCAGGCACCTGCTGCCCAGCCCTGGCACACTAACATCTTACAAGTTGAGGTTGCAGGTGTTTTTGGCACTCTGCCCAAAAATGCTGCCAATCCCTGGGCTACAGTTTGAAACACAGATTTGGGAGCAGAGAGCTGTCTAAAAGGCTCAGATCTCAATATAAGGCAATTTCTGGCTCCCATGACTTTAAGCCAGTCTCATGGTTTCTGAGGGTTCAGGATCAGCAATAGTGACATATCTTTTGGAGAAGGACATACCGTAGGTATTTACAGAGGTAAACACGAGTACATTTTGCTCTGCATATGAAGTACCCAGAAGACTCAAAACTTTTAAAAACGAAAATTCACCCATGTTATGCTACAGTAAGACTAGTTTCTGCTCTGTGATCAAACCTAACACGCTACAACTAAACATACTACATCTGCAAAAACATAACAGAAACAGGATGCAATCTGATTTAAAGAAGTCTTAGCATCTAGACACATCTTGATAAAGAATTATGGAGATTTACTAATAAAAAATTAGACTAAAATCCCAAACTGAAGCCAGGCTACCTGCAATTATCTGTGAAGTTCATGAATGTGGACAGCCCACCAGCAAAATGTCCACTCCGATTCCATACACCACTGTGTGTTAAAATTAGCACAGATCAAAAAGGCTCTGTGCACTTATTTATTGTTTTTTTTCAGTTGGCCTCAAAACTGAAAATGTAGGCTACAGTGACTAACAAAAATGTAATGACAGTAAAAACAATAGCCTTTTGCTAAAATCTGCACTGGTTTATATATGGTAGTAAAAGATGTTCTGCTTATGGCCACAAGACAAGTATTCTGACCAAGATGTTATTTCACATTTAAATTCTGCAATGAAAAAAACCCCCAAAAGTATCTAGTATTTCGCACTGTAAGGATTAAAACAGAATAATATCAATGGCTTAATCATAGTGGTATAATTGCATCAAACCAACCTTGGAATAATTGGTAGACTAAGTTTACAAAAGCTTGGTCAACACATGAATAAGAGAACATGTTTAAGTTAACAAAGCCTACTGAAATGAAGTTTTCCTATACGTCTACCCTCGCCATAAGAGAAATCCAAGAGCTAAAGTAGAAATCTAGCCTCACCTTGCTACTTCCTCCTTTGCCAATACATAATAGTTTCATAGTTGGTAGGGTTGGAAGGGACCTGAGCAGATCATCAAGTCCGACCCCCTGCCATGGCAGGAAAGAGTACTGGGGTCAAACGACCCCAGCGAGGTGTTCATCTAGCTTCCTCTTAAAGACCCCCAGGGTCTGAGACAGCACCACTTCTCTTGGAAGTTGGTTCCAGATCCTCGCTGCCCTGGCAGTGAAGTAGCACCTCCTGATGTCTAGTCTGAATCTACCCTCTGCCAGCTTGTGACCGTTATTTCTTGTCACTCCTGGGAGTGTTTGGGGGAACAAGGACTCCCCCAATGCCTGCTGGTCCCCTCAGACTAGTTTGTAAACAGCCACTAGATCCCCCTCAGCCTTCTCTTGTGTTCAGTGAGAGGTTGTAGCTGCCAGATAGACTGCCCATCAGGGTATTAAGACCGTGTCTGTGCTTATGTATCTGACATCTTACGTCTCTACTCAATTCACTTACCTATACTCTTATGCATCCAAGGAAGAAAGTTGCCAAAATTGTGTAAAGGATTTCAAAAGAATCGGTTGATTAAATTACGATGAAGAATTTTGAACCTGACTCCACTAGAAGAAATGGACTGAACTTTTTTATATCACTGAAAAAAAGAATATAGCTGGATTACTGTTCTTACTGTTACAGGAATCTGGCTATGCTAAAATCTATGAAACATAAAATAATTAATTTGGAAAACTAATTATTCCCACATGCACTTTAAAATAATGTTATTTGGTTTAAAAAAAAAAATCACATGCACAATAGATCACTATTTTCAAAAACCAAGCAACCAGTTTCTGTCATGTGCCTTTTAAAGTTCTATGTTTAAGGAAGTAGCTCTCAAATACTGTTTCTGCTTTCTTTTTTACACAGTTGTCAACACTGAGAAAATGAGTTAATTAAACTCTAGGATGAGTAACAATTCTAGTGAGGTACTCTTACAAAAATGGTAACAAAGTCATTTCAATTTGCATTTAAACTGCTTATCTGTGAATCTGACACACACTACTACACCAAGCATAAGTCTACCAAAGCATACATAATTACTTATCCTTTGTTCACACGGAATAGCTTTTGCAGAATAACCAAGTCTATTTTCATTTCTCTTTCAATAAATCCATTCAGGTATTTCAGCTACCTACATTTAAACTCAAGCAACTGAATTCCTTGTACTTCTCTTTAAAATCTACTAATTGCAGGGTTTCCCAAGTTTTTCCAGCCCAAGGCACACTTACATTAATAAAAATTTTCTGCAGCACACCAGTCAAGGCATTCTCCATCCTCATACCTATTGTAACTCATTGTAGGTCACTGCCACGGCAAAATTCTGTGGCATACCTGTTCATTTCTGACAGCACACTTTTGTGCCGTGACACACTGGTTGGGAAACACTCATTTATCATACATTTTAAGGCTGTTGCTGACATAGCTATTAGGGCCATGCAAAGCTTTGGTAGCAGATTCGATTTGGAGGAAATTCGGGCCGATTTGGCAGCCAAATCTCCGAATGCAAATTGAATCAGGAGACCCATTAAAAGGTCCAAATCGAATCAGAAGCCTCCAAATCAATTCAGACAGATTCTGAAGGCTTACAGCAAAAAAGAAACTGAGGAAGGGGGGATGGGGTGATCTTTCATATACAGAAAAGGCTGAGGGAGGGGGAGCAGGGGGACATTGCTCTGATATTGATGTAAGTAGCTGGCCAATGACTGTGATCTTTCTCTGAGTTCCCTTCCAATCACAGTGCTCTGGGGGAGGGACAAAGAAACAACATATAAAGCTGTGTCTCAAGTGATCTGTGCCTTTTGTGAGCCAAGTCTCTCTTGGAGCATCAGTGTCTGAAAGGCTCTGGCTTGCTAACTAGTCTCTCTTCTTGTAAGCTGTATCCAATCCTTTCCTACTTACACTTGCCTACAATCCTTATCATTATCCCTATCCATTCCTTTCAACTTATTCTTCTCTCAAAATCTTCTTTTTTGTTCTTGTTAATCTGTCTTGATTCTTTCCCTCCACAAAAAGAAATCCATGTTTTCCTTGACACTGCAATCACTGTGCAGGAAAGCACAACTTATATTACACACATATACATTTTGCAGCACAGCAAACATGAAGTGTGCTGGAAAGGCAGGTGCCAGGTCTTCTGACAGGAGAGGAATAGGAGGCAGAGGGAGAGCTGCAAGTTCCCTCAGCCCCAAACATAGACACTCCCCCTCTTTCCTGGCAGTGATGAGTCTTCTGCTGCTAGTGGGAGCAAGGAGGTGGTAGCAGCACCTGCACCACCACTACTAACCAGCAGCAGCATGGCATTCTCCACCCCAATTTCAGTTCCCAGCATGAGCCTTCCAGTGCCAGAGGAGGAGCTGGATCTGGAAGCAGAGGAGCTGATGGCCATAGCAAAGGAAATTCTCAGGAAGGAAGGGGGAATCTGAGTTTGTGCTCCACACCCCTCAAAGTTCCCCTAGAGGCAGGTCTCCTTCTCTGGAAGGCACTTTGGAAGAGGTTGTGGGGGCAGATGGCTTCCTGTTGTTGTGCCTCTGCCTGGTGAGGGGGAAGGGGGGGGAGGGAATAAGGTAGGATCACTGGGATCATTTTGAGGTGGCAGATGATCCTGGATATGCTACCTGCCAGCACTGCCAAAGGCAGATCAGCCAGAGCAAGGACATGAAACACTTCACCACCACGGAAATGCTGCTGCATCTCAGTAGGCAGCACCCCCTTCCTCTTGCAGTGCCCAAAAAGAAGTGGCAGCATGCACAAAAAGCAGCCCCCCTCTCGCTCCAAAGCCCCCATCCCCAAGAAGCAAAAGCAGGCCACCCTGGACCAATGTGGGAAAGGAAGAGAAAGTTGGGAGCATATTCTGAAGGCGAGCAAGGTCACCCACAGTATTGGGGAGATGCTTACTCTTGTGGCTCCAGCGTACCAAGTACCCGCACGCACCACCTTTAGCAGGACAGTGGTGCCTTCCCTGTGTGAGGCATGCAGGGAGCACTTGAGGGAGAAGCTGTGGAAGGCAGGTCTGTCCGCAGGTAGCCTTGCACTTCACCTCAGACATCTAGAGCAATATGATCATGCCTACTTCTCCCTCACAGGAGGGAAAATTGAAACAGAAGTCCTGGTATCGGCTGCTGCAGGCAGAGGCAGAAGCAGGCAGGCAGGGGCACAGTCCAGCAGGGAGGTGGAGCAGCATGGTGCACCAGGCAGACAGGTGGGCAGGCACTGCTGCCCATATGTGCCAAACCCAGCTCCTCCTGAGTTGCAGCTGGAGGTGGTGGGGGGGAAGGCTGGACTCGGCACTACTCCTCCCAAGTGCAGAGCAGGGGGAGAGTGCTGCTGTGAGCACCGTCTGTTCACAAGTTCACTCAAATGAAATTCTCCTCTCTTTGTTAAGCTGTTAAGACACTCACTCAGAAAAAAATTTGGCAGGGTGAACTTGTCTGCTGCACACTGCAAGCCTTAGGGGTAGGTGACTGTCCAGGGTGCTGTGGTCAAGAGTCGCCACTGAGAACAGCCCATGTGAACAGCACAGTACTCTCCTCCAACCCTGGCCAATCCCTACCCCAGGCAGGAGCAGTACACCCAGCCCAGCTCAGCCTGCTCCCCACCTCCAGGAGGAGCTGGGCCAGGTGTGTGCAAGTAGCAGCAGCAATGCCTGTTCACCATGCTGCTCCACCTTCCCCAATGAACTACAGCCTTCCCCAATTGCCTCCAGCAGCACCGCTGCCTGGGGAAAGGGGCCATTTCCCAGTTTTTCCCCTAGTTATTTAGAAGTATGTGACTGGGGGGGCAGCAAAGACAATCATTTAACTTAGGAACAGGTTTCTAAAAAGCCAAAATCTGATACTAATGCTTAAAAAAATGCCAAAGACTAGCCAAGAAAAAGGCAATTACATATAACAATATTTAAAAAATGTTTTCTCACTGATCCACCATACATGTGATGCATGATAAGAACCAGATAATCTGAGCTATTTAATCTGTTTCAATTTTTTAAAAGCAGCTTACTAAAGTTGTGAAGAATTTTTTTCTTGCAACAGGAGGATGTACGAAGGAAGAACAATGGCACGGTAATTAAGTAACTAGAGTATAAATGTGTGGGAACTGAACCTTTAGAAGGTCAAGATAGGGCACCACCTCACTTTCAAACAAAGTATTGAAAAATATTACCCAATATCACTATCTCGACACCACTGGCATCCCTTCCAGCAAAGGCAAAGAGCAATATCGTGGTGAAAGGCTCCGATGACCTTTAGGAAGGTATCCTAAAGCATACCTGGGAAACCCATCTTTCATGACAGCCTCCAGTGACAGCTTGTTTTCTAAGCGGGGGGGGGGGGTACTTGTTTGTTTGGAGATGGGGAGAGCAACAAGGCTTCCCTCTTCTTGCACAGGTGAAAACTTTGGACCAGGTTTTCAAAGCCATATGCATTCCAAACTCCCACCAATTTGTTCCAGTAGGATGGGACCTAAAATAGACTTAAACATGTGAGCACTTTTTCAGAAGTGCCATGATAGGTTTGACCCATCTCCAACAGTGAAAGGAGTGGATGCCTTAGAAGGACCATATGAACAACAGGGCATATCTTGAGTAATCAATCCCCAGTCATACCCTTCCTGTATTGGGACCATTGATTTGGGGATGCACCCCCAATTGTTTTGTTTAATTGTTAAGAATGGATCTATCATCCATAAATTAATTTAGTCCCTTTCTGAACATGGCTACACTATCCGCCTCTACAACATCTGATGATAATGAATTCCAAGTTAACTGTGCACTGCTTAAAAAAAGTACTTTTTCCTGTTAGTTTAAGACCTGTCTCCTGCTAATTTCAGCTAGTGTCCCCCAATTCTAGTATTTTGGGATTTAGTGAATAGCAGTTTCCTATTCACTTTGTCCACATTCTCTGTGATTGTACAGACCTCTATCATACCCCCACCCCAGTGTTTTCTTTTCCGAACTGAAGAGTCCTAGCCTTTTTAGCCTCTCCAGGTATGGCAGCTGCTCCAAATGCGTGATCACCATGACTGTCCTTCTCTGTACCCTTTCTAATTCTACAGCATAGTTTTTGAGATGCAGAAACCAGACCTGCATATGCTATTCAAGATATGGATATACCATGATATGTATAGCAGCACGATGACATTTTCCGTTCTGTTTTCAATTCCCTCTTAAATGATGCCCAACATTATTGGCTTCTGGCTGTTGCATGTTGAGCTAATGTTTTTAGAAAACTGTCTACAATGACTTCAAGGTCTCCTTCCCGAGTCATAACAGCTAGTTCAGAACCCAACATTGTGTGCATGTAATCAAAGATATTTTTCCCCGTGTGAGTTACCTTACACTTGTCAACACTGAATTTATCTGCCGCTTTTTTCCCTATTCAGTAGTTTTGTGAGATCTTTCTTTCGCTGCATTCCATCAGCCTGGAATAAAACTAACCCTATCATCTGCAAACTTGGAGATTTTAGTGTACACCCCTATTTCCAGGTCATTGATGACAAAAATAAAATAAAACCAGGCCCACCACAGATCCCTGAGGGACCCTATTTTTGACCTCCCTGAATCCTGAAAAATGACCATTCCACCCTACCCTTTGCTTTTAATTAGGTCCCAAACTATGAAAGAACTTTCCATCCAATCCTGTAGCAACCCATTTTTTCAAAAAGCATTTGGGGAGGGATCTTGCCTACACAGCTTTTTAAAAATCCAAATATATTTATGTCAACTGGATCACCGTCCTCCACATGCTTGGTAACACCCATAAAAGAGCTGAAAGAGACTGGGGAGCCAGGGTTTCCCTTTACAAAAACCATGCTAACTCTTCCCTAGCATATTATATTTATCCATCTAATTGCTGATCTTATTCATTATAGATTCAAATTTGCCAGGGATGGAAGGGAGATGCACTGGTCTATAGTTCCCAGGAATGCTTCTATGGCTATTTACAGACATAACCCTCTCCCCGCTCCAAAACAGTGATTTACTTTAAAACTCCACACCCATGCTGAGGCTCAACACATGCACAGAAGAGGCACTGTGTTAGCTGGACCCAGCTCACCTAACATCTGTATAGACTAGAGGCTTTAGTGGGGCTTTTTTGGTGCTTTTATCTAATAGTCATTTGAATCAGCTTTAGATAAAAGCACCCAAAAAGCCCTGCTGAAGCACTCAATCTATACAGATGCTGCAGTAAAAAGTGTGCGTGTGGGGGGGTTGTTTTTTTTCACATCTGGCAGCAGCTTATAGGTAGCAAATGATGTTCAGGTAATGGCCCATATACTTGGAGAAAAGAGAAATTAGTCCAGCAATCCTTTACTAATTTCAGAGTCTTTTGTAATGAAATTCCTAAAAATCTGAATTCATATGGAATCCTTTTCACTAAACATTCTAAAATATGGCCAGCTAGCACCTTCTCCTCTACAGTTACTAAGTTCAGAGACATCGTTTCTCAAATCTAAATCAGTAACCAAACTTCTCTCCACCAGTCTTAGATACAGGGGGGGGAATATAACATTTTGATTCACAGCATGACAAGTCCTGCTCTACCACAGATTTCTCATGTCATCAAGGGCTCATCACCGTCTCCTCAGCTCCCCACCTTTAAAACAGAGTTATAGTACTTCCCACCCATACATGGCTCTTGTAAAGATCAATACATTGAAGGCTGTAAGGCACTTTTACTATAAGAGTTCTGTAAAGTATCCAAAATACAGTTGCAAAAATTAAAGAGATTATTTCATGTGTTAGGGCAGACTGACGAAACTGGACACTTATTAGAATATAAAATTGCATCCTGAACGAAGCATAGAACTGATGCTATTTGCAAGGTTTTAAATCCGTTATGGAAATCAGTGCCATTTTGTTGTTGCTCAGAGCTTCTATTTTGGAGTTGTCTGTGACGAGAGAAAAAAATCATTCTATTACAGATGAAGCAGAATCCTTCTCCTGATTTGATTCTTGCCATGAAGGACAGAATAGAACTTATAAGTGGGAACATCTGAAGTGCAGCAAATAAATGCTACAATTATCTGCATGCAGTCTTCAATTCTGGTAAGAAATATAAAACCACTTTTTTCTAGGACACAGAAGGGGTGGAGAAAATTGAGCAGAATTAAGAAGGTTAGCACATGAAAGACAAAGCAATCCCTAAGCAGCTTTGGGCAGAACGATGACCAACAGAGCAGCATATTCCATTTATGGGCTAAACAAATGAAGACCAGCAACCAAAGGTTGTATTTGAACTTTTCACAGCATGACTGCTTAAGCAGAGTTTCTTAGGTAGACACTTAACTGTCATGTTAAAATAAATCAGACTTAAAAATCAAATGCAAGAAACAAAAAGTATAATTGTAAAGTCACATAAGAGGGTTTTCTTAATTTTATAGTCTAATTTTTTCATAGAACTTTTCCACTTCTCCACTTGTGTAACTTGCATGCCAGAGAGACAACAAAGCAGTAACTATAGAACCATAAAGATGGACATAAATAAATTAGTTAATACTTTTAAGTAAGTTTCAAACTGAGTCACTTTAACTGGCAAACTGTTTTGCTATTGCTTTAGGGTTTTCTGCCAATTATGTTGCACTTTAACCTCTTATTTATTATCACTATTATCTGCACAAACTGAATTAGTAAATTGTGTTCGCAGTTTTGACTATACCATACTTTTAGTTTTAAAAATATCCTTCAATTCTTAGGATAGCTTATGAGTCTCAGGAAAGTTTCTGCTCCATACATGCAGGCAAATTAGAAATAAAAGTGTCTCCTGATACTTTCAGTATTCCTGGCATATCTTTGGAGAAAATTAATTCTATACTTGTTAGACTGAAGACCAAATTACAAGCAATGGTAGTTATATATAGAAAAATTATATTTAATCTTACCAAACTAATATAGCACTGATATAGTATTACAGTATTAACGTTCACTGGCATTATAAGCTTTAAAAAAATCCTATATAGGCCATCACTATAAAAGTAACAGTTTGTTAGTAGGTTTCATATTTGGCATTTCCTGATACTTGAACTATAACACACGACCATAATATTGCCTTTAAAATATGTAATAGGAAAGGTGCTTTCACAATTGTGACTATGATATATATCTTTTGGATTCTGGCATTTAAAAACCTTATTCAGGGCCAGAAGAGAGTCAAGTACTCTAACATAACAAATAGTATTAACAAATACCTTCGTAAGAATTGACAGTATTTATATAAAACCTTTAGAATAGAAATGAGCACATAGATTTTTCAAAGTGAGCATGGGGCCAGGACACTCAGCATTCCATAATTTCCTTACAATATACCAGAAACTGATAGACATCCCCTGGTTAATTAGGTGCTGGTGAAACCAAACCCACCTGACTGGAGATGTCCATTGCGGCATGCCAGGTTAGTACTGTCATTATAGACCTCCATTTGCGGCTTGGAAATTTGCAAAACTGCCTGCAGCTTCTCTATGCAACAAACAGAGGGAAGGGAAAAAGGAAAAAATAAACAAATAAAAACAAAAATGAACCAATGAACTTTATGTACTCTAATCACACAGAAAAGTCAAATTTAGCTTCAGCCTCCTTAGTAAAAGGAGTATTGCTGTCTATTCTAATTGTTTTTGAAACTGTACGTTGTATACATCTATGAATATAGCTATAAACCAGCCGTCAGTAGCTAAAATAATCCAGAATCAAAGCATCAGGATTTCCCCCTCTTTTTCATCTCCAAGTTAATGCATAGGCTTTGTACAATAAACCCAGTGCTCAAAGTTCTTAATTAATGGCTCCCATTGACCAGCTTCAAGGAGTAGCTCCTTTTTCCATATATGATACGCTTTATTTGAAGGTCAAGGGGGAAGCAAATGAAAAACAAAACCTAGTCCACAGTTTTCAGTTAACTCCTCTGCTACAAAGAAGTTTTACTTGTCAAGTTTGATATTCAAGATATTGGATGACTTTCTAGATGTCGTATCTGAATAAAAGTCTAGTTAGGTCTTACTCCCTAGGCCACCATGTACAATTTTGAAGTTCTATAAAATACCCTTATTTCTGAATAAGTTAAAACTAATTTCAGTAATATTGAAAGCAAATTTCATGAAAATAGTTTACGATTGAATAAATAATTTAAAGGGACTCTCTCATAGAGTCGTGACACAAAGTAAGTCTGTTCATAGCATCTAGTCCATTCATAGTACTGGGCCTTTAGAAGTTCATCTCTCTCAGCCTTTCTACTTTAAATAGATACACTCACCTTCCAAAGTCCTGTTCTGCTAATGCTAACCTTTATCATCTACATATATTAGGTTCCTCAACAGGTGCCTTCATGCTAAATTTCTACAGTAATGGGCACAGTAACAAAACCCAGAACCTGATTCCATATTTTATGCACAGAATATAGCCGAAAGCCACTGCCTTATTTTCCTCTCTTTAAAACCTCTTAAAGCATTGCCAGTTACAATCTGCTAAAAAGATGCTGGCACTAGTCTTTTTTTTTTTTAACTTGTTTAGTACCAAACTATTCTCATTACTGTTCCCAAGTATTCCAGCCCCCTACCTTCAGCTCCTTTTAAGGGCTTATTACATCTATTTTGCCACAAAGCACTGTGTTAGACAACTTTGTATATTATGGATATAGATGTCTTCAACAACAACAATAAAAAGAAAGAAAAATAAGGGCAACTGATAGGTGCCCTTCATAATTTACCAACATGAGTGCATTGATATATGCCATATTTACTCAAATCAAAGATGACTCCGATTATAAGATGACCCGCCCCCAATAATTAAATTCTATGTAGAGAAAATTTGTAAATCTGATATATTTTTTTCCAGGTATAGAGCCTAATTATTCTGGAGATCTGTCTTAAATTTGTCCCCCTCCCACTGCCATAGCAGAGAAAATAAATCTGGGAGTCAAGTAGCCCCTTTGCCCCTCAACAGCTTCTTTCTCTTGCAGCCCCTTCCTCTCTCCCCCTTACTGTCAGACCCTGCTCTTCCTGAACACATGGAATTGAGAAGTAAATTTGAAAACACTGACCTTGAAATAAATTTGCATGTAGTACCCATAGATTTAGTTCACTTCTTGAAACTGCTGCAAGTTTTAACATAGGCACTCCAACACATTTTAACTAACACTTTGGCACCTGCTTATGTACAGCACAAACTATGCATAATACTAATCCAAAGCCAAAGGGTTCACAAATTATCATATAATAAAGTTCATTAGGCTGGGCCCCAGAGAGTCAACAGCATTTCAAGCCACGGTGACCCCACAGCTCAGCACTACTCAGTATGCGTTTGTACTCTAGACACTCAGCACAAAGGATCCAGCCATGTGCCTTGCAAAATCATGACAAGAACACCCAGTTCTAGTCATGAGTCCCAAGATCCTCCAAATATTGATATGCAGATGAGGCACAGGGCAACCTGGTCTGGCTTCACTTCATAGAAGGTGGAGCCACACTAAACATATGACAAGCTGGGAGAGGGCCTGACCAATGGATTCTGGGTGAACTGTTTGAGGCAGTTTTGTGATGCTTGCCAGGTATTTAAAGCTAGTAAAAAACAGCAACCCTTGGAAACGGGAAACAAAGGTGCAGCTCAATTCTGGGAGTGGAGAAGAAGTTGATATTTCTGCAATGTGGTTGCTCACCATGACATGAAAAAGGAGTAGATGCTAAAGGGGGCTGCATTCAACAAGCACTGTCGTATATCTGAGTCAGATAGGCTGTGCTAACCTATATTTGTTGCCTACCCAAAAGGCCCAAACTGCCCCAGGCAACCATGACAGTGGAAGGTGCAAACAATCAACCATCTCCCCTGGTGCTACCCATAAACTAAGGGGGTGTGATGAATAAACGTTACTCCTTGTGGTCATGACCGGGGTCAAGACCCTAAACAGACAGTACTGTTCAGTCACGTGACCAAGTAACAGGGGACCTCAACAGCCCACTTGGACCGGTTCAACTCCTGCTTCAGAAACGCATACATAAGACCAGGAACCTGCTCATGTACAGGCACACAAGCCTCTCAGTTGCGGGCTGTGTCAAAATGGGACACAGAGATGCAGGGATACTACAGGAAATTGCTAGAAGACATCAGGGAGATGGCAGAGATCATGTCGAAAAGAAAGACTAGCACAGACTGTTCAGAGGTGGGACAACCAGCAAGAGTGAAAACAACCACAATGACAGAGACAACCACAACAACAACAACAATTAAAGTGATGAGGGAAAGGACTGGGGAATCAGGAAGGGGAGCTGGAAGGGATGATAGCTGGAGGAGAGATGAGGAGATAGAGGCGGTCCTTTATGCAATTGTTATGGCTAATACACACACACACACACACACTTGCCCAATATGGGCCATGAATGTTATAATGACACCCAGTGCTGGCTGCATTTAATCAAGTTAATAGTTGATTTCCATTGCTGATCATATGCTGCTTTTGGGAGCATTAATGACAGTCAATGTATTTAATGTGGTTTCCTTGTATGTGAATGTAAGATGAGTGGCTCCCCCATCCCATACTGATTGGGGGGGAAAAAAACAGGTCTTGTATTCGAGTAAATACAGCAATACACACAAATAGTTAAGATTTTAATTCATGTACCTATAGCAGAACACAGGCCATTTCTTGCAAAAAAACAAACAAAAACAACAAAAAAAACAAACCCTCAGCCATTTTCATTAGGGCCAACATCTGATGCAATAGTTAAAAATCCTTCTCCTTCTCTTCCTGTATCCTTGCACAAGACTCTCTAAAATAAAAGTCTCTCCCTGCCGATCCCTAAACTTTCTTCAATAGGGCCATATCCCCTGGAAGAACCTCCATACCAACTCCCAGGTTGGTGTTTCCTCTTTTAAAGACAAAGCTGTTGTTCATGTTTTTATCCGGAGTGAATGTATAGTAAAAGCAAGAATTAAGTATGAATATTATGTTATCCATGTCAGATTAGTGCATTCTAATCCAAGCCCAAAGTTTAAAATGCCATTCAGTAACTTTAAGCTTTACAGTGCTCAAGTACCAATGTTGTGGACAGAGACGGAATATTAACTGATGATATTTTGGTAACTGAGGCAAGACATTTTGTAAAAGTAGTTTTACAGCATGGCTGAAGGTGAAAATACTTCTCCTTACACAAAACATTCTACCTGGTAAAGGAAACACAGGAAATTGAGCTGAATGTTCAAAGTCCAGTCAAAATACTGGAGGCCTATTTAAACTCTGGGACAACACTTCAATGAATCACTTGATTCTGAAGCCAAAAAAGGAGCACTCCACTTGGCCTAACTTATAAAAGAATCAAATTTGCATCTATGCTGTACATTTATGTTTATTAACTTTTAGTGAACTAGTAACTTTGTGAAATGTATATGCTTATATAGTTAGCTGAACATTTTTGCCAGTCTTGACCAAACTCTTAGAAGCTTTTATTGTTCCTTGAATATAGCACACAACAAATTGGGATGCTAAAAACTTTTAAACCTTTGTTGGCATAAAAATGTACTAAGCATGTCAAACTGGAAAAGAAGTAAATTTATAAGGACAGCAGGTATTATTCAACTTGGATAGCCGCTCTTAATGATGTGCCGAGTACGTATCATACGTATCAAAAATAAGACGCATGTCCTTGCTAAATGTCTCAGTATTAAATCTTGTTCAACTGACAGTTCTCCCAACACACTGGATTTCTCAGAAATCCCAGAACTAAAGGATTTATCAAAATATCTCCTCTGTAAGATACTCGCACACTGACTTTGGAAACAAATTTGAAAGAAACTGAAAATCTGCCACCACTGTGCCGTAACCCTAGGAGAGCAGAAAAGAAGAGAAGAAAGCTTGCCAAGATGAACAAATTATGCCAAGTTAAGGAGAGAGGAAATTCACTATGCATCAGCTACTCAACAGAGGCAAAACACAGTTACTGCAGTCCCACAGCAAGTAAAAGCATCTTCCAAGTGAAACTTCTAAGTTACCACCATTTAGCACCTACTTACCACAGCACAGGAGCAGATGCACAAAACTTGAAAATGGGGCTGTTTCACGTAAGTCTGTGTAATGTGCTATCCAATCTGCACACCAAAAATGTAGGCTTTATATTTCCTTACATGCCCCTATTTCTATTAAAGTGCTGTTTATTAGTGGTAAACTAACCGATTCGTTAGACAACACAATCCACTGTTCGTTTAGCACTAGTAAGCACTATAAAAAAAGATGACATGCAAGGAAATACAAAGTATATATTTCTTGGAGTCCATTTGTGTGGTGTAATGGTTCTCCCTATCAGTTATTAGTTAACTGGTAAAATGGTACCACTGCTTAGCTTAAGATAGACTGAACTGGCTCAGGGTTCAGGACAAGGGCACAGTAAACCAGGTCAGCCCACAGTAAGGCAGGTCAGTCCACAGTACAATTATCCAATATTGTTCCAGATCAATGGAAAGATCTTTTTCTGCAACAGTGAGGCCCAACTTCAATTCACCCATGTTTCCACCACCACAGTGATCGTGTGTTCATAGTGCACATAAAACAGTCTAAGTTCAGTATTTAAGGGGACACGGCTGTAAAATCCTGCCCCCCAAAAACATTTAAATGAAAAAAAAATGTAATACACTGGACCTGTCAGTGTCCAGTATATTAGAGACTTGAATTCATCTTGGGTTAAAAGGAAAAAAGCCTATTTCACAAGAAATTAGATGACCTGTGTTCTCCTCTGTTCCCTCTCCCCTCTAGGGAAAAGTTCCCTTCTCATGTAAAAATGTTCACCAACAAATAAAAGGAGGGGCAAAATTCTTGACTGGAAAAAAAAAAAAAAATCTACTTTAACTCTGTTACTTTGGGGTGGGAGGAGGGATGGGGGGGAAGAGAATGGAGATAAAATTTCTTTAAATTTAACCCAAAAAATGCAAGTCTAATACTTTTTTTCCATATTACTGTATTCCAGTGGATGTGAACATTGAAGACAAACTTTTAGAGGCTATTTACTAGGGTGGGTGTGCAAAGCGGGCAGTATTCGATTTGGATTCGGCCTGATTTGGGGGACAGTGATTCAATTCACTGATTCGGATCACTCTCCCAATTCATTTCAGCTGAATCTGAAGATTTGATTCTGATTCAGAGAATCAGTGATTTAGCCACAGACACAGCTTTATATATTTTTTCTACATACCTCAAGGTACCAGCCACGGCTCATTAATGCCGAGATGCTGGAGCAGATAGAACATCCCATGAGAGTGCAGGGGAGGTCTACTGCACGCTTGGTGGAGGACCCAGAAGTGGACCAGAAGTACTTTGCTCCCATGGGACACTCCATCCATCCCACCATCTCAGCATTCACAAGCTGCGCCTGGTACCTTGAAGCATGCAGAAGAATCATACAAAGTTGTGTCTATGGTTGAATCGTTGAATCTCTCCAAACCAATTCAGAGGCTTCCAATTCGATTTAGCAAGATTAAAGGGTCTCCTGATTCAATGTGGATTCAGAGATTTGGCTGCCGAATCTCCTCCGAATTGAATTGGCAACCAAAGTTTCATACAGCCCTACTGTTTACTACATCTGGCAGGCAAATCAATATTCTCATTCTCATTTAGACAGCACTTATGTTTGACTTCTCTAAAGAAACTTAGCTATGAATCAGGTATCCCTTTACTTAAAATTCCCTAATTCTTGGATTTCTGTTCTAGTACATTTCATATGTATAAGTTTAACTGAAGTAAAAAAATGCCCAGAAGACAAATCTGAAGTAGATACCACTTTTCCTATTAAAGTTGGGAAGCATCTTTTTCTCACAAGGGAGTTACTAGATTCAATCAGCTATTAGATAAAAGCACTGAAAAGCCATGCTGAAGCGCCCAATCTATAGAGACACTGGGGAGTCAGGTCAAACTAACGTGCTTCCTCTTCTTGAAGCGCTGTCTTGTTTTGCTTTTTTCCACTTCTGTAAGCAATCTAAATGGTTTAAGATGGAAGTAAAGAAAGGTAGATGGTTAAACTGCCTGTCAACCAACAATAAAGAAGGCTCATTTATTCTATCATGAGATATTTATAGCTGCAAAATATTTAAGAGTTGATTCAGGCATTAAAAAGGAAAAGCCCCATGCTTTCTTTGCTCTGCCTAACCCAATTTTCTTCTTTATTACACCAAATTTTGAACAGGTGCTGAAATACTACAGTGATGAAGGATGCTGCCATATAGAACAGACTAAACTAAAATAAATTTTCACTAAAACAAACTAAAATAAAAAGTTCCAACAAGAATAATGTAAAGAGCTTCTGGACCCTACTTCATTTGTTACTTATTAGTACTTTATTCTTCTATGAGGCTGCACATTGAACAAAGCATGGAAACAACATGCAAATCATATGCATTATGGTAAGCTTTAAGATGCAGAATTAAATTTGCACATACCACATTAAACTTTCTGACTTCAGCATTTCACTTGTGCAGTCTTTACCTTCTTTTGGCATACCAACATGCAACTCTGTTAGACACCTAGCATACTGCCATAATAGGAGTAAAATGAGATCAGATATTGCATGCAACATGCAAATGTTGTTTAAAAAAATAATACTGACTTCAAATCAGATCACTTTTGTCTTTTTTTCTCCTGTCACACCAAGCTAACTGTAACTGAAGTCATCAAGCAATAATCTGTTCCAGTTCATTTACTTTGTGCACCCAAAAAGCAGAGCATAACTGGTTGTACTGTCATGTTCCTCAACTACACCATTTAACCACTACTCTGGGAGGCAACTCACATACAGGCTTTCTGCTACACTCTTCAATTTAATATTAAGCTATTTAATATTAAGCACAAATATTAATACTAAACTGTAAAAGAGCCAGTGTCATGGAGCGAAAAATCCTCCACAGGCTGGAAAATGGGAACAAGCAGACAGCGGATGCCAGTTCAGGACAACTATTCCCTTTGTTTGTCAGTACACAAAACCAAAAAAAATGGAAGCCAAAGAAAGAAGGCAGGGAATCATTTTCTTCCTTGTTATAATCACTCCATAATACAGAGGGCAGTGGGAGCCAGACGAAAAGGAATTTTTATTCCCATACTTCTCTAGGTTTTCAGAAGAAAGTAGGATGTCTTGCCTCAAATTCAACGAACACAAAAAGACAGCATTTGGCAGACATACAGTGGAATGAAGTCTAAGCATGCTAGTGACTACAACAGAAAAACTGGTTTCCTTTGCTGATCAGTACTTAGAAAAACAAAAAAAAGCATAAGAAAACACTTAAATAGAGTTTAAGAGAACCTTAACAAAATATTAAAGGTACTCTCATAGAATGTATGCGTGTTTGTTTTTAAATTGCACAACAACATGTAATTGTCAATCATTTCTGTTTTAAGTTTGTAGCGTTTACATTGTAATGCATTTTGCTTCTGAAATGATCTTCACCATCTATTTTAAATCCTAAAGTGATAAGAGTTTAAGTTATATTTCAGCAAGTTTAAAAGTCTTATAAGTAAGACTGAAGGACATCCATCCGGGATCAAATGCAACTGTAATCTTAATATACAAATTGTTTAACTGTATAATGATTACTTCCCACAGAAGTCAGCTATACCTATACAGTGCGTCCAGGTATAAAATCCAATGCACTTTCCTAACTACATCCACAAGTGATATCACAGCCAGTTATGGATAGGTGGCACCCAGTCATGTCAGAGTCTATTTAGAAAAGCTGAATGTGTACAAATCCATTCGGCTGGACACAATGTACCTGAGGGTGCTGAGGGAGTTGGCAGATGTGACTGTAGAGCTGCAGGCCATTATCTTTTGAAAACTCATGGTGATTGAGAGAGGTCCTCAACAACTGGAAATGGACAAATATAGTACCCATCCTTAAGAAAAGCAAGAAAGAGGATCCAAGGAACTACTGACCAATCAGCCTCACCCTCAGTCTCTGGAAAATTCATGGAGCAGGCCCTCAAGCAATGCATTTCTAAGCACCTGAAGGAGAAGCCAATTAGGAATAGTCAGCATGGATTCACCAAGGGCAAATCATGCCTGACCAACCTGATTGCCTTTTATGATGAGATGACTGACTCTGAGGATACAGGGACACCAGTGGATGTGACACACCTTGACTTTAGCATGGCTTTTGATACAGTCTTGCACAACATTCTTGCAAGTAAGCTAAGAAGTATGGGTTGGAAGAATGGATTGTAAAGTGGATAGAAAACTAGCTGGATCATCAGGTTCAGAGGGTATTAGTCAATGGCTCAATACCTAGCTGGCAGTTAGCATCAAGTGGAGTGTCCCAGCAGTTAGTTCTGGGGGTGGTTTTATTCAATATCTTAATCAACTTAGAAACTGGGAAGGAGTGTATCCTCAGCAAGTCTGCAGATGACACCAACCTCAGGGGAAGTAGTAGACATGCTGGAGGGTAGAGCTAGGATTCAGAGAGACCTAGACAAATTGCAGTACTGGACCAAAGAAATCTCACAAGTTCAATAAAGAGAAGCACAAAGTCCTGCATTTAGGATGGAACAATCCCACACACCAATACAGGCTGGGGACCAACTGGGTAAGCAGCAGCTCTGTAGAAAAGGACATGGCGGTTACAGTGGACAACAAACTGAATGAGACAACAGTGTGCTAGACTGTTCTCAGTAGTGGCAGATAATAGGACAAGAAGCAATGGTCTCAAGTTGAAGCAGGGGAAGTTTAGGTTTGATATTATGAGAAACTCTCTCATGAGGAGGTTAGTAAAGCAGTAAAACAAGCTTTAGAGGTTGTGGAATCTCCATCCCTAGAGGTTTTTAAGACCTGGTTAGACAAAGCCCTGGCTGGAATGATATAGTTGAGGAAGGTCCTGCTTTGAGCAGGAGGTTAGACTTGACCTCCTGAGCTCACTTCCAATCTTTCTATGATTCATTATCGTTGTAGTGCTTTCAAAGTAAATGCAAGTTTTCCAAAATAACTTTAAGATACCCAATCCTTCCAAGCCTGGTAGTTGTAATATGCTGTCCTACTGTAAAAGGAAGAGTGAACAGCAAAAACAAAATGGGTTATGAAATCCATAAGAAGCCAATTGCAAGAGGGTGACACTATACATGAAACTTTTTAGGGGGGGGGAAGGAATCTATAGAATCAGTAACTTATTTGCTCTGCAAATTTGAAAATGAAATATCATAAAGCATGATGCACAGAACAAAGTTTTCGAAGTCATGAATAGTAACTAGTACCTAGAAGCTGCAACCGATCCTTGGCCATAGCCATATTAGTCATCATTTTAGACTGTAGACGTCGTGCTCGTTCACACTGATCACCTTGCAAAGAGTAAAAAAAAAAGAAGTCAACGTTACTGGAATGTTAGATTAAGTACACCCACATCCCTCTATCCTTGTAAAAGTGACACTTACCTCTTTCTTAATTTTGGGGGTGGGGGAATGGTTAAGAGGCTTTTGAAATGTAGTTACTTAAACCTTAGCTAAGACTCCTAAAGAATATTTCTTTTTCTTTTCTTTTTTTTGGGGAGGAGGAAGGGTAGGCAGGGGGGGTGCATGCAGAGAGAAGAAAAACCAGGAAGCATACTATCACCAGCCCAAGGAAATTATCTTGAGCTATATTCATGGAGCATAAAAATACATAGCAACAATAATACACAATTTTATCCAGGGACCTAAACACTAGAAGATAAAATTGGAATTCATGCTAAGAAAAAAGTCAATAACAGATATTTTCTGTTACATAAGTTTTACTGGGCGTTTTCATGATCCAAACTGTCCATGATTTTGAA
Organism: Crocodylus siamensis; assembly: GCF_052110815.1. NCBI lineage: Eukaryota > Metazoa > Chordata > Crocodylia > Crocodylidae > Crocodylus > Crocodylus siamensis. The sequence continues at coordinate 147,249,934 of NC_143395.1, read as the reverse complement.
TATCCTGAATATACTTCATCAAGATTTGCCATTACAGTGGATCAAAAAAATAGGTTAGGACAAAATTAATACAACAATGGTTCTATTTTAAAACTGAAACAGAATTTATTTAGTTACATAAGTGTTTTTCATTTTGCTAGATGGAAAAAAGTTAAAGAGCATTGTCAAAAGCATCAAAGTCCATTAGGAAATATTCTGCAAATACTTGTCTAGCACCCAGTTGAAACAATGTTCATTTTGTAAAATGATCCCCCTCATCTGACATATGTGAAATGCTGCTGAACTTTCCTCCTTTTGTGAGAAAATGTCACAAAGCGCTTTTTGTCATTTAAGTCAAAACTTTACATAAGATTAAAAAATGGTCTTACCTTGACCAACAACTAAAACAGCTATTCCTTTCTCCAGTTCTTCAATTCCTTTCTTATACCATTCAATAGCTTGCTCCTTTTGTCCTGCTGAAAAAGGAAATTAACCTATTAGTTTCCATATTGGATTAAACTCAGAAATTAATTAAACAGTAATCACAACCAGGGTGCCATGGAACCCTAGGGTGCCACAAGATCCTTTGCAGAGTGCCATGAGGCATGAGGATAAGCAGATAAGTGCAGCCTCAGGCTTGTCTCTGCGTGGCTGAACCCCTACACCCATCACCTGGGTCCATCTGCAAGGAGGTAAGATAAGAGCACCATAATATAAAAACTGTTTATTAAAATTGAGTGGCACTCAGTTCACAAAAGTTATGGAGGGGTGCCTTGAATCTCAAAAAGCTACTAAGAACCAACAATTTTAAATAAATCTTAAAACAGTTTTAGGCACTACACTAGCATCAAATCACTTTCTAATACTTCAGAAACACTTCCCCAAATGTTTTAAAAGACATCCAAAAACAGAAGAGGAAACTGGATTGACTACATCTGTTCTCAGATAAACTAACAGTGAAATAGGCTGGCAAAAGCTTGTCAAATTAGAACAATCAGATTGAGAGAAACCATTCTTTTTTAATCTTTCTTTTACACATACAACAGATATGAAAAGTATACTATTACAGTATATACATTTTTAAAAATGACTGAAAGTATCACAGGGATTGATGAGGTAAAGATATCTGACTTAACAACTATGTTACACTGACCCTACAGTGTATGTTTTTATTGCTTTCAAAGCAACTATTTTCTATAGTGTCACAATGTTTATAATACAAAAGAGATGCCTATAAAAACCTATTTGGTTATTCACTCCCAACACAAAAGCATCATGTGTCAGAAATACACATCACCCTCTGCAGACTCTATGAGGGGTGAGGGAGAGCAATTCTGCCCCCCCCCCACAGAACTTGGTGCCTGGAGCAGGTGCTCCTCTCACCCAGTAGTTACACTAGTGATGCTTCTGTCAAACTTAAGTGTTTTTGGAATGTCACACGTTTTCTTGAGTTTATTTTACTGACACGGCATGTATAATCACTATGTATAGGTAGTGTCAAACTGTATGTAGCCCTATCATCGGGTATTTTTACCAGTGCTCAGGAACATAGCACCTGGCACTTTAATTAGCGAGCTGTGCTAATTAAAAGCCCCCTCACATCATGTGTATCAGCATCCTCATGCTGAAAACATGGCAGCAGGGCACTCTGAAATAAAACATGTCTGATGAGCTTAGTTCAAAGCACCCCGCTGCTATTTCCAGCATGTTGGAGCAGGCTCCGTGCACATCTATAGGAGCCCTTTATTACGTTAATATGAGTCCTAGTATTTGATATGAATGCAATTTTTATGGTTCATTTTTTGGCCAAGACTATTTAGTGGATTAATCATTAACTTCAGTGTTCCTCTCCTATTCACACTTGAGAGAATACTTGCTGAGATATGACATGGGTATGCTGAAAGCCCAGTCACATAGACCTTTCTGAACAACACGGTCTGGAGCGCTATAGCCAGATGCTTCCACACTAAAATGAATTTACATTTTAAAAGGGGGTGCCTATAGCAAGAACACCACCTGGCTGGCTATTCAAGTCATTCAGGGATGGACATTTCTCACAGCAGGGAAACTGAGCGAGAGACAGTATCCTTGGATATGTCTGAAAGGATACAAGTCTCCTCCTGGTCCAAATTATATTAGGAAGGACTTCTGGTCTGGTAAACAAGCACACCCCTCTTTGATGGCAAGAAGTAGCATGCACAATATGAGCTCCCCAAGAATGCAATGTATAATGTATGTAAATAGCCAGATAAGATACCATACTTAAGCCTTGCCATGAGAGCAACTGCTTGTCTAAAGTCTTCAGGAAATAAAATGGTTTGGCCCTCAGCCTGTGGGTAACAGGCTAACGGCAAACTGCAAGGGCAGAAAGGTCAGAGGCAGCCACTGCTACCTGACCTGTGATGCCAACTAGAAGCTGCATTTGTACATTTAAGATGCAGGCTAATAGATTATTGTTGCAGTATATCCTTTTGTTTATCTATTCTTATATCTCTGGCTCCATCTCACATATGGTTACTTATTGTTTGCCTTTGGATCTTTGTTTTATAGTAAAACTCTTTGTTCTCTTTTGTAAAAGACTAGTCATTGGTAAAGGTAACAGTATTTGACTACATAAGCAGGCCTTTTTTATTTGGGGGGATGGGGAGCATGGGAATCTAATAATTTTGAGCACGTGACCAGACAACGATGCAGTTCTTCTAACGAGCAAAAATCCCTTCTGTTAAGAGATGGAAAGACCTGGGCAAGGTGGGTAAAGCTGAAGTGCCTTCAATTACGGAAATGGCCTTTGGAGCATCTCAGCCTGCTCTCAGTGGTCAAGCAGACCAATGGTAGAGAGGGGTCTAAAACTAGAAGGCACCTCTGCAAGTGTTGGGACACCCTGGGGACATATCACAAAGGTGCACCTCTAGCCAAATCCAGGACTAGAATGTATCACAGATCCTACCTAAAATGATTTATCTATGTTGAGTGACAGTTTCAGTGCAAACTGTGTTGAAATTAAACCCACATACCCATAGACTTGTGTATCCAAATGACATTCCACTGTCTATTTAATCAGTTATGAAAATGAATCATTTAACTAAGCACTCCTTTTGATTAGGCAATGTAGCAAATCAACTGTATTCACCAAGATTAAGTTACCAGCATTCTAGACAAGCTTCTTCTATTTTTCCCACACCACTAACAATTACAACAAAGGACAGGAAGCGTCATTAAGCACAGTCCCCTGCGTTCACAGGCAACCCTGTGTCCAAGAATCCACAAGATCATCCATTCCAACCCATGTTCCACACTATGCCCCAGGGCAGCCCAGGAAAAAACAATGTGTCCCAACTTAACACCAGGAGAGAATAGCACCACCATACCCTACCAGTGAAAGGGGAGACAGTTTGATACAATCATCTTAGTCTTAACTAGAGACAACGCACATGCTCTGCCATATTGCAGTGGAAGACAAAAAGACTGAATAGTTTTTGTCTTGTGTTGTCAGATAGATCCGAGAAGAAAATTCCTCCTGGTGCTGATGCCTTGCAGGTTCAGTGCTGGCAACCAGTTTGACTCTGCGCACAAGCAAAAACCTCCATCCAGACACCAAAGATGTTTCTAAGTACCAATAGGAACATCAGCATACCACAGCCAATTTCCCATTGCTACCTACAGCAAATGTCTTAAGTGTCAGAGGAAGGCAAGAACAAAGACCCCAAAAGCAAAATAAAAATATTTGAGGTGAGGAGGAAAAAGAGAAGGATTTCTTCCTTGTCTTAACAGGTAAGCAGCATAACACCTGAAACATGCAATTATCATACCTCTTCTGCATAAATGGTTTTCTTTCAACCCTCATCAGTGGAGAATACCAACTACTTGATTTCAGGTGTTACAGGCACTGATTATTGCTCTGGGACCTCCACCCCACTCATATCAGGCTATGCCACCTGGAACTTGTCAAACCCATCCTCAAGCAATCCAGGTTCCTAGTCCCCGTGGCTGACAGGCTGTTGGTTGGACAACTCTGTGGTAAGCTAAACAAATACTGCTCTTTTAAATCTACCCTTGTGAGAGTGAGCCTAATAACTCTTTTAGTATCTGTTATACTTAAATCCATCTCTTTTTTTAAACAGATAACCAAAACTATACACTTAGTTTCACCAGTTCCTTCAGCAAAGTTATTGTGGACAGGATCTTTTGATAGTCGGGCTTACGCAGATCACACTCGCTTTAAAGGTCAGGCTTAATTTTATTAATAAGGGTTAAACAAAACAAAATCAACTATGCTGGGTGCACCAGTGAGCACCCACTCACACTGGTGTTGTATCTCCGGGAAGGGTCGCTGGGATCAGGCGGGTCTGGCGTCCTTCCCTCCGGCTGGCCAGGCCGAAGGTCGCTCCGTGTCGATTCAATCTGTAGGGTACGTTCCGTCGGGCGCGCGAAGACCCCAAAGTTCACAGAGCGATGATTTTTATACTCCCTGTGATGCAGGGCGGTCTAATTACATGTGGCGCTTTCTCATTGGCCCGGGGCGGTGACCGTCACATTATTGACAAGCCCTGGACTTCCCCTTGTCAGACCCCCATGCGGAAAATTCCAGCCGCATGGTGCTTCCACGCTGCAGCCCCAGAGTCTCCCATCCACCCAGCACCTGTTACATAAACACTAAACACATGCGAACATGGCCACCTATAGCACTCAGCAAGTGCAAAATAATTGCAACAGTTATCTGGGTAAAACTTTTCTTTTCAGTATCCGAAAGCTGGAAAAACTCTTTTTTGCAAGTTATTTCAGTTGGTCTAATAAAAGATACCAGATTTACCCAGAGAACCTTGTCCACCTATGCCTGTAGACCAACACAGCTACAACCTATACCCCTGTAACCGGTTCCTTCTGCACTGGTATTGATGTTTTTGTGAGACTACTGAACAATAAATAAATAAATAAATAAATAAATAAATAAATATCACCCTGCCTAATGACACCCTAGAATCAAATTAACCTTTTTCAGTCACATGAGGGGAACTCATGGCCACCCTACAATCAACCAATACACTGAGGTTCCTTTCTCTCCGCTGCCTCCAGTATGATACCCCACCTTAAAGCTAAAGCTTTAAGCATTAGCCCTAAATACATAACTTTGCACTTCATAACACTATATTGGTCCACTCCACAAGGTTATCCAATTCTTCCTCCACAGTAATCTGATCCTCTTCCTAGCTTGGTGTCTGTGTAGATTTTGAAAACGATCATCTAGTTCCTGTAAGTCACTAATGAAAGTCTTAGAGGGGACAGATCCCAGAACCAATCCCTAAGGAGCACCACTAGAAACACCTCTCTAATCTGATAACTCCACTTCCACATAGCCCAATGACATCTCCCTTTCAGCCAATGCCTTAGCCACCTTACAGTTAACAGTCTTCACCGTCTTTGGTTAAATACTAAAAGAAAAAATTATCAGCTACTTGCATCAAGTATTGCACACAATACTCAATAAGTAGGAGCACCACAGACTTACATAGTAGCATATTTTCTGTTTTAGCCTCAATTCCTTTCCTAAAGATTCTTCACATTATATCTGCCTTCTTAACCATTGAATACTGAGCTAATATTTTTAGGGAGCTTAAACTGAGAAGCTCTGTCTTTTGTCTATTACCTAGTACTCTGCATGGCATCAGGCACCATACTATTTAAGTACTGTCCTTCGAATCTGCTCGAGATTCATATCATCCTCTATCTACTAAACACATTTTATACCCTCACCTTTACATTTTAAGCACACCCTTCCCACCATCTCATTTCTAGAAGCCATATAGATTGTAAGGCTGGAAGAGACCTCGGAAGATCATCAGGTACAGCCACAAACATTTAAGTCTCCTTCCATCTTGGCTGCTAAGGGGAGTTGTATTTCTGGATTCCGCAACAACAGGAGCTTTATTACCTTGGCCTGTCTCTAGTTTCCTTTTCTTGATTATTTGTCTCCTAAGCAAGATCTCTGGTGTCTCTACTACTGCTTACAGCAGTCTCAAGGTGATTTCAGAGCTTCACAATCACAAAAGAAGTTATCCCAGCCCTGTTAGATTTCACCCCTTCTACTATTTGGTGAACACAAAGATGAAACCACAACACCTAGAATATTACCTTAGCAAAAGCAAAGATTAACAAACCAAACAAAAAACAAGACCCCCCCCACCCTCACCCCACTACACACACACACACACACACACTTTGAGTCTATGATTTGCCCTCCCTGTCACCATACAAATTCCTTAAGGGTAAGTGGATTTTCCAAGCTTGACTACTACTGTTAAAGGACTACTAAATAAAAACCATTAATCCTACCAAAAGTTTAAAAGCACAGAAATTACAATGATTTCTACCCAACATTTGTTAATTACTCGGGGTGGTTGGCTATCCGATCAAAACAGATAAAAGGACAAATGACATTATTAGATGTTGGCTTTTTTTGGTCATTGTAGCTGATAATTATAGAGCGCCCCAAGCAGCATAGTCCAGCCCCTGTACCCCACTGCCAGCCCGAGACCACAGCAGACTACAGGTCCCAGTGAGCAGCAGGAAGGAGAGGGGGTGCCAGTGAATAGTCACAGGGCACTGTGCTCAGCAACAAAGAGACCATTACTGGCTCCTGCTGCCACTGCCATGGCAATGCCACACGTACAGCAGAGGCCTGAACACTGGTGGCTGCCGTGGAGACATTGTGCTGTGCATGGGTGGGGTGAGGCACCTTGTGAGAGACATTCTGCTCCACTGGACACCGGGTGCCTTCTCTCCAGCGACTGTGGGAGGTCGGCTGCACAGGGCCCACTAGTGCTGAGGCAGCAGAGTGCTCTGGGGCTCCAAAATGTGCCTGGTGCCATTGTCTGCACGAGGGTCCACCACAGACAGCAGCATGGGCTGCAGGTAGGAGCCCTGGGCAAGGGGGTGCCATGTGTGGGAATAAGGCGGTCATTGCCTTTCTCATCAAGGGCCAGAGCATGCAGGGGGTATGTGTGCATGTTATTAATGCAAAACAAACCAAAAAACCAGGTTCATATCAGTAATATAAAATGCCTTGCATTATTGCTAAATATCAGTTATTGGATCATCATTGGTCAATATGGTTGGTTAATCATCAGCTATCAGTATCAGCCAAGAAAATCCTTATCGGTGCACCCCTTTTAGCACATATTTTTTCTAAAACAAATGAGAGCTGGGCATAAGACAGAAGGATATTCAACAGTCTAGAAATCTTAACTGTTCTCCAAACTATACATAATATACTGGTTATTACTGGTACCCATTTGAACTTACAGTACACAAAAGCCACTTAGAAACAAATAAAAAGGATTCAAAATGCATTCTACTTAGAAACAAATAAAAAGGATTCAAAATGCATACTGGTAGATCTCCATCAAATCCCTCCATGCCATCTAAAGTTAATGAATGCTTTGCATATAAATAGAGAAATCCATAAATATAATAGATTTATATACCCCTTGCTCAGGAAAGTTACTGTAGCAAAAGCTTTGTATTTAACAGATATGTTCTTACTTATATTAACAGCAAAAGCATGTTTCTATAAGGGTTCACCCTGTACAACTAACATAAAATTTTAAAAAAGTGCAAGCTCATGACAGGAGCAAGATCTGAAGGCTTCATAGCAACACAATGCTGACTGGATTTCAGCAACAAAAACTAACAGGCAATTCCAAGGATCACAGTAGTAAACTCAAGCTAACTTAAAAAAGACAAAGTGCTACTACTACTAGTTATAGAACAGAAATTGGAGGAGGGGTCCAAGACCGAGGCAAAAATAAAGGGGTGCCTATGATCATAAATCCTCCATGCAAAAGACTTGAAGTTCTATTACTCCTCAAACTATCTATATGGATCTGGTGAATTGCCTATAAAATCTTGGCAGACTGCAGGTTTAGGACCGTAACATAGTCAGGTATTGTGTTTTTCTCCAATGTTTGCGCTCTTATTTAAATTATTCTGCAGGCTTTTAACTGTCATACATTTAAGTAATTCTTTCTCCCAGAATAATCCAAAGAAGTGTTTAATTAGTTTCATGCTATTTAAAAAAAAAAAAAAAAAAAGATATCATGAAAGAGGACAGGCAGGAATTAAGACTCAGAATAATGGTTCTAATTTGCTTTGAGTTTAATAACAAAATGTTAAAAGTAAAGGTGTTACACTGTTAGTATCTGTTTGTTACTACAAGCTATAATACCTGCCAAATGAAGATTAATCTGTCCTTTAAAAACTGTAAACACTTTTGCTATCATCATAAATATAATAAGCCACCTAGAGCAGGGGCGAGCAATTATTTTGGTCAGAGGGCCGCTTACTATTTTTTGGCAAGCCATCAAGGGCCACATGACAGGACAGATTAATACTAATTTTCTAATTTTTTCAGGGGCCCTGCAGGCCAGATAGAATGGTCTGGTGGGCCACATCCGGCCCCTGGGCCGCATTTTGCCCACCCCTGACCTAGAGTATCAAGTTTCTGTTCTGGTCCCTGAACTGTGACAGGTTCTGCATCATGCAAACATCCCTTTCAGATTAATAAAGCTGCATCACTGCCACTCAAGCTGTTGCTGTACAGAATAACTGTGTCCCTTTCATGATGTACTGAGCATGTTGCCTCTATTCTGATTTCCAGAAAAGGAAAATACTGCCATGTTCTTCCCAAGGAGCTCTAATGAAAGAAACTACAGTATTACACAGCAGACACTCAAAGTCATGCTGATGTTTCCACAGAATTTTAAAGCCTAGCACAAAGCCATGTCTCAGAGGAAACCCCCCCGCCCCCCCCCATTTTGAACACTACTAGGGCTGTCCTGCTACACGTAGACTGATGGACTGAGTCCAATACATTGGGAACAGCTTTTGAAATCTTGTCTGGAATTCAAAACAACAACAGGTGGAATAAAACAGAATGCTGAAGAAAATTCTTTGCTGTCCCTCACCCCACCATTTCACTGACCAAACTTTCCTCTTTTAAATAAGCGGAGTGCCTCTGCATCAGTTTTAAAGGAAAACTGCAGCGTGACAATTTCCTGTTTGATTAGTTTCATACAATGAAAGAAATAAATGATACAATAGGAAAGAGGGCAGACTAGAACAGGAATGAAGACTTGGAATAGCAGTTCTAACTTGCTTCCAGTTTAACACCAAAACATTAAAAATACAGGTGTTACATAGGACTGTTAACACTAGCTACATATACAAAATTAAACCATTCCTTCTTCTAGGGAAAAAAACTGCTCCCACACTGTATAGGCCAGCTACCAATGCAAACTCTTTGACATTCATGTTTCTCACACAGTTCCTGCCCCCCTAGCTAGGGAGGAGTGCTTTTACCATGAGAGTGCCCACACTTGGGGGAGCTGCCAGTTAAAAGCTAGAGATGTACCACTAAAAACTCCAGTGCTTGTGACAAAATGAGAGCAAATTAAAACGAGAGTCAGAATAAATGTTATATAAAGACATAAATGGTAAATATAAAAACAACCTAATATAAATGCATAAATGCTAAATATAAACAGACACAAACACATTAGAATACAGTTCCTAAACACAAAAATGTAACATATCATATAAATAAATATAAATATAAACAAATATGCAAGTACAAACACAAGCACGTCTAAATAAGTATAAATATAAAATAATATACTATATTTCTAATATAAAATAATAATACAATAAGTATCAACGTAAACATTATGTATTTGTTTCTTTATACTTAATATTTATATTAATATACTTATACTTATTATTTACATATTAAACAAATATTCTAGTATAAAGACAAGCACATAATATAATGTTTAAATGAGTATAAATATGCAATAATATAGTACTATATCACTAATATAAAATAATATAGTGCTTTATCACTAACACAGTACTATAATACTAATATAAAATATAATACAGTATAAGTATCAACATAAACACATTATGTATTTGTTTATTTATACTTGGTTTTATATTATATATATTTATACTTATTTACATATTGAGCAAATACACAAGTATAAACGCTACCACATAATATAGTGTCAAAATAAGTATCAACATAATATAATATAGTACTATATTACTAATATAGTACTCTATAATAAAGTATCAAAGTAAACACATTATATACTTGTTTATTTAAACTTGGGTGTTTATATTATATGTAAATAATAAGTATAAATATAAACAGATATATAATAAAACACACAAATATAAATACACATAAACACATAATATGTATAAGAATAGCTATAAACAAGTATATAGTAATATATTTAAGTATGAATAAATATAAAGACGTCATCATATACATAAGCATAATATATATAAACAATAAGTATAAACAAATACATAATAGCTAAATAAAGCCATCATAATATAGAAAGATAAGCCAGTATAAACTAATTGGATAATAAATCTATGTAAACAGAAACGAGCAGCGGAAGGGAGGGAGGAGCCCGCGGGACTGGAAGCGGCGGCCCGGGCCCGTGTCCCCGGGAGCCGAACCGAGCCGAGCCGAACCAGGCCGGGCCCTGCCACAGCCGCCCTCCCCGCCCCAGCGCTCACCGCGCTCCTCCTCGTCGATGCGCAGCGCGGCGGAGATGCAGTCAAAGGCGCGCTTGTGGCAGGCGCGCACGGTGTCTGGCGCCCCGCCGGGCTCACTGGCCGGGGCGCCGCGGGCGGCCATGAGCGCGATGCGGCGGCAGAGCCAGGCGCACAGCAGCCCCAGGCGGCAGGCAGCGAAGCGCAGCAGCGCGAAGGCAGCGACGAGCGGGTAGGAGAAGTAGTACACGTTCCGCTTGTGCGGCGACGGTGGCGGCGCCCCCGCCCCCGCGCCTGCTCCCGCCCCCGCGCTGGACACGGCGCAGGCCGCTGGCGGGAGGGGGGCTGCCGGCCCGGGCGCGGCGGGGGGCGAGGCCGCGGCGGCGCGGGTCGGGGAGCTGGAGCCGCCCGAGCCCTTCTTCCTGCCTCTACCGCCCGGAGAATTCATTCACCGCCGTCGCCACCACCCTCCGCCAACCCCGGCCATGGCGGCGGCCCTGAGGCCCAGCGCCAAGTGCGCAGCGGCCGTTCCTGAATAGCCCTGCGCGCCGAGGCACCGGCTGTTCCGGCCACACTCCGCCGCGCGGCCACAATGCCGGGTGTGGCGGGCGCCGCAGGTGGGCGTCCGACTACAGCTCCCAGCAAGCACCGCGCGGCCCGAGACGCGGAGCAAGGAGGGACCGGTCGGCCGCGGTGCACGCCGGGGGTTGTAGTCTGTCAGAGGGGCGGCAGTTGCTAAGGGAAGCGGTGCAGCCTGGGAAAGGGGCAGAACCCAGGACAGCCCTGCCGTTCGCGGGTGGCACGGGACTGTACCGGCGCGATACAGCAAACCCCGCCACACAGGTGCGCTCGGGGGTTAGGCCCTGCCCCAATCCGCAGGGGGGGAGACTAGGCCGATCTCTCCGCTCAGAGCCCAGCCTGGCTCGAGGGGCGCCCTTAGCCCGGGTCTCGTGGCGGGCTGCTGGACAGAGCAGCCTCCAAAGCCGTCAGCGCTGAGAACAGCAGGCTGAGCTTGAGGGGGGAGATAAAACCAGGGTCCGTGGGCTTGACTGTATCGGATAAAAAAAAACAAATCCCCAATTTTCAGATTGAAAAAAGTAACCCCAAATCCACATTTTTCTGTGATTAAAATGAAACCCCACTAATCTAGAAATGGATATATAAAGGTGCTTCATTTTAATCATGGAAAATGTGGATTTTTGGGGGAAGTTTTAAATCGAAAATTGGGGAATTTTTTTTAGGAGAGAAAACCAGGATTCCTGGTGTTACCCACTTTCCTGGTAGACCCACACCACAACCACCCCTGCTTGGTTCTGGGCCCAATCCATTCCAGTTTCCTTATAGACCTCATATAGAGAATTCACAATGGCTTTAAGAGGGTCACCTTTTAGTTTTCTCCTCTCAAGCTGCCAAAAGTGTGTCTGAAAACTGTTCACAGTGAGTCATACTTAAGCCTCATTTTACTGTTGGATTTCAACATTACCCCTTTTTCTTTCATTGCCATAAACAAAGGGATGTCTTCTCCACTGGTCCTTGTCATAAACCAAGTGTGTGCACCTATTTAAAGTACTGCTTTGCCCATTTCAGATAGGAACGCTTCTTATTAACAGGTTACCCATGCCTCAGGGGTGGTGTGTTGCTTTTCTTCATTTCACTTTGGGATATCTTTGCTGACCTGGGGAGCAGAATAGTGTTGACATTTATTTCTGTCCTAGACATTGCTAGCTAGACAATGCTATCTACTCATACACTAAACATCTACTGTTATGCCCTTCAGCGCTCATCTAACATTATCAATGTTTGGTTTAAGACAATGAAATGATGCACTGCTTATTTTATGCCCCCTTTCTTAAAGCAAATTTTGACTTTGAAACTGTTGCTTAATTTTCCATAAGTTTTGATGGCACTGTAGGAGGATTTGTACTTTGATGTTATAATTTTGAAATTTGCTGACCTGAAATACTATGAGATATTGCTGCCCTCCATTATGATTTTCTCCAAAGCTTTGATCAAGCTAATAAAAACAGATATCTGTAATCTCCATTCTCAATTCCTCTTCCATCTGAGTGTGACATGTGCAGCCTTGATTGGGTATGGAGCTGTACTGTTCCTCATCCACTTAATCTCTAACACAAACTATAATCTGTAGACAAATTTCCTTCATCATGACTTTTGCCCATATCAATGATAAGTTCTATAAATTATCGGATTAAACCTGATTTTTTAATGATTGCTAAAACTACTTCCCTTAGTCAGTTATCTGGTACCTACTCTAGTTCACACACCTTTTTGAATATTTTTGTAAAGCTTTGTTGGCACTGGTGTCTCTAGGTTCCCCATTTCTCCACTACTCTGTCTCTGCTTTTTATGGTAGTTCAATGTTGACAACCATTCTGCTTTTCCAGTTGTGTTCATCTAGCATGTCTAGAATGCTTTCATCTGGGTGGACTGCAAGGCTTAATGATTTGTTACATGCTCATTCCTTACTTTTTATGCTTTAGCATTTGTTGTCAAGTCACCATAGACTTCTCCTTTTTTTTTACCACTTATATAATTAGCCAATGGTGCTTCCATGCAGATTCACCTGTTTGTATTTTTTCTTCAGTAGTTTTCTTGATGCCTCCTGTAGCTGTTGAGCCTCCTCTTTCCAAAATGTTTGCTTGTCCAAGCTCTGCGATTTCTTCCCTGCTTTACATAAGGATTTCTCTTCTGCTTTCTCAGTAGTCTTAGCTCAGTTACCCCTTTCCTGTATTTTTTGTTTCATTGCTTGTACAGGCCTTTCTTGATTACATGAAGGCTGTCCAGCTGGTGGCCTGTGAGGGGCTTAGAGTCTGGCCCCCACCTCCTGCCCAGCCGTCTTTCTCCACATCATACTAGCTGCAACAGGATACTTGCCAGTGGTAGTGCCACACAAATGATTGAGTTCTGTTCAGTCAATAGGATTCAGGACTGACTTGTCTAATTTGGCCTGAAACATAAAATTAAAAAACAGTGTGTGTGTGTGTGTGTCATTTAGCCCAGGAGGCCTGTGGCTTTCTGTAGTGCAGCCTCCAGACATGCAGCCTCTGCTGATGCAACCTCCAGAGCATGGAGCCCCTGGTCACTTAGAACAGGGGCACTCAACCTTTTTGCCCCATGGGCCAGATGGGCATTAGAGATATTTCAACGCCCCATATTAATGGCCTGAAACATCCTCAGAACATCACCTTTTGTGCCTCTTTCAATCATCTATCTGTCCACTTCCCTTCAAATACCTCCAAGTTTTCCTCTAAGCTTTCCCATATGCATGACAGAAACTCATCAAGAGTCAGAGTAACCACCCAATCCTCTTTTAAATCCCTCCTCAAAACCCACCTGTGCCAAAATAGATACCAGTTCTTGGCTGTTAAAATCCTTTCATTTGATTCTTACCTCATCCTTCCGCCCCCAACTCATATGTCTGCTTTACTTCCCTGTTGCATCCTGTTTGAAATGCAGATTAACAGTTCTCTGAAAAAAAGATTTTTTATTTGGATTTCTGGTGGTGCACAGGGGATTCAATCTTTAATTGGGATCTCTAGTTTATTCTGTAACATAATCAGCAAAGAAATCTCGCATCAAAACTTTTAACAGATATTAAGATTGCCAAGGGACGCACATGTTAAAAAATCAAGGAAGCAAGCTTCTTGTGCAGTCCTGCTGCAGTCCCCTTTATGCATGTGCTGTGTATTTAAGTTTTGAACCACACACTTCTTTATCCATAAGATCCTTACCCTACCAATCCACAAAACAGAGCTTACCGAATAACCAGCTTTTCAATATTTTGTTTCATCATTTTTAAATCTGATAATTTTTAAACCCATGCTGTATTTGCACCATTCAAACCAGTTCTGAACACAGAATTATTAATTTTCTCAGGGGATTTTCTGTGGTGCCCTCACCATAGGATCTGAGTACTACAAACGTTAATTAGTGTCCCCTTGGAGATGAAGGGGTATTATTATCTCATTTACAGATGTGGATTGAGGCACATGGAGATTCAAACCAAAAATGTCTCCTAATTTTGAAATGCCTAAGCCCTGACTCTTTCCAGAGAGTTTATAATTTTAAAGCAGTGTTTGTTCAAAGCATCATTCTCATTTCATTCATAACTGTGAATATTCATCACTTACTCCACAGAGATCCCAAGGTTTCACATTGGAATCCCAGATAATGACTGTAAAATGAGGAAGAGTATTAAATTAAATGAAGTGACAATGTTTATAGCTGAAGCGCAGTTCCACCCTGAGTGCTGACTTGGTTGGATACAATGCAGAGCATTGCTAGCTTCTGGATGTGCTGCACTACATCAATTTCCATGTTAGTTTTGCTCCACGTTCAAGAAAATAACACATTTTTTCCACCTTCTGTGGCCCTGAGAAGTCACTGTGGCCCATGGCACTTATACGATCTCTTTTCAACATTTGATGTTACCTATGGAAGCTTATCCCTTTCTGAGCCAGTCAGTACGCAAAGTGCCACGCTGCCTTGCCTCCTGCCTCTCCAGCCCAGGTAGCATCACCAGCACTACTTAAGAACACAAGACGTGGCATACTGGGTGACACCAATAGACCGTCTATCCCAGTACCCTGTCTCCGACAGGGGCAAAAATGGATGCTATAAAAGGGGAGCATTGAACCAGGTACCGTGCTCAACCTCTGGTGGGCCAAATGCAGCCTGCAGAGCCATGGCATCCTGCCTGTGGGACTCCTCACAAGTCAGGAAATTTGGCAGCAGGGGAGTTATGACGATTGATTTGTCCATCATCTTCTGTGGCTACATCCCCAAACCCTGTGCAGCAGCTCAGAGCCAGGTCATGGACAGCACGGGGGGACTGGGTGAACCCCTTGGGCCACACCCTATCCTGACCTCCAGCATCTCCCCCTCAGCGCGCTGCTCCCCACATGGGAGAGTCCAGGGAGGACAGTGCCAGGCAGGTGAGGCCCTTGAGGCCACGTCTATAGATCTAGTCAAGCCCAAGCCCCCCCACCCCCAGGCTGCAGGGGAGCCTATTAAAGGTAGCACTTGGACCCTGCTGCAGCTCACCAGGAGCGCGCGCCACCCGTGGAGCCCCGCCCCCACGTGGCGGGCCGGGACAGTGGGAGCCACCGGGGGGGGCGTGACTAACTCCACGCAAGCGCAGCTGATATCTGACTTCCAACCCCTTCCCTCCAGTGCGCAGGCGCAGTTGGGACTACTGACTACAGCGCGGTTCTGTGACGCTTCCGGCGAAACAATTTACGACGCCGTAAAGCGCGACGCGCTCGAGTTGCTGGTTGCTGTGGCGAAGTCGGTGCTGTCGCTCGCGCCGTTGGGTCGTGTCCTGACAGGTTTGCGGCGAAGCAGGGGAGAGGTAGTTTCCCCAACCCGGGGCGGGGGACGTGGCCGCTAAGAGGCGGTTGCGGGGTGATGCGGGAGTATGACGTCATCCCCCTGGGTTCGCCCACTCCCGCGGAAAGCAGGTGGGCGGGGCTGTGCCCTCGCGCCTTGGCTCCCTGTGCCATGTGGGGCCGCCTGCCCACCCCCATAACTTCGTTCCCTGTTGTCTTACCAGTTCTGGGCCAGGTCGTCGCCGGTTGGCTGCATAACAGGCAGCTTCTGCCCTCGCAAGGATGGAGGCCGAGCAGATGATGGAGGGGCAGCCCCAGGTATTCCTGGAAGTCCTTTCTGGGGAGTCCCCTGGGCAGGAGGCTGCGGTTCTGCTGACCACACACTGTTTTTTTTTTTCTTTCAGGTTCCAGAAAACCCCCACGCGGAGTATGGACTCACAGAAAATGTGGAGGTAGGTGAGGCTGAGTCTCTGCAGCTGATTGGGGAAACGCCCTGAAGAGAATCCCCTGTCCAGCTCTGCCAGGGGCTGGGTGTCTATCGGAGCTGGCAGACTGTGTGTGTGGCACGCCAGGTGTTTGTACTGGGCAAAGTGGGGTCCCTGCTAGGATGTCAGTGTTGTCTGTTGTGCCTTGTGAGTCCCTGGCAGAGCTCTGCACCCTAGGATCCTGCTGGGGTCTCTGCTCCTGCTCATGCTGCCCCTGACTGCCCAGTCATGGCGTGGCAGGTGATGCAGTCTTCATGGAGGATCCTGTTCATGGTCCATGTGTTTGATGGTCCTGTGTTATCCACTGAAGTTGACTATGTAGGTGGTACAGGGGGAGTGCCTAAATACTTGGGGTCTTAGTGTTTTTATTCAAATGTTTTGAATTCAGAGAATCGTAGAAAATGAGAAGATTAACGCCGAGAAAACATCAAAGCAAAAAGTGGATCTTCAGTCATTACCTACGCGTGCCTATTTGGACCAAACAGTTGTGCCTATCTTACTACAGGGACTTGCTGTATTAGCAAAGGAGAGGTAAGATGCTTTAAATGGGCCTGCACTCCTACACAGAAGTCAATTGCAAATACAGGCATTCTCTTCCCAATAAGGGCCTAGAAATCAGAAAGGCTGTTTTAACCAGTTCATATGAAGCATGCTGTAGGTAAAAAAATAATAATAATATAGCTGTTTAGTCTGTTGAATGGGCAGAACTTATTCCTTGGTGTGTTACATGTAGGGTGATAGGATCTAGTAGTCTGATATCTAGGGACCTAATTGGTTTGATTTCATGAAATCCAGCATTGCTCACAAAATCAACAAAAAAAACCCCTTAATAAAAACGTAATTCTGGCTCTCCAGTGGAAGCCAGCGGTCCTTACTGCCAGGAGGGGAAGGCGCTGGCTGGCAGGGCAGCATGAAGGGCACCAGACAAGATGGCGTCTACCCCCTCTTCTCCTGCTAGGGCTTGTCTACATATCAGCATCAAGGGGTATGGTGGCACAATCGGCAGCCAACAGTCAAGATGGCAGTTGCCCCATCATCCTTTCTCCCTCACTCCCTCTGCCCTGAGGCCTCCTCCAGTCAGTGCTGAGGAACAGGGCTGCCGTCAAATGGGGTCGCAACACCAAGGTTGGGATCCACTGTTGTAAACAGTAATTAAAATATTTTAGATGCTTCCATGAACTGTGACAGTTTTTCTCCTAGCTGTTAGAAGCTGGATTCCCAGGATTTATGATCCATGTAAGTTTGACTGAAAAAAGAAAATCTGCAGTAATTACCTAGTGAGACTTAACTGTTTGCATGTTACAGTGCTTTTTATCCAAGAATTTCAACTTCCTGTGTGTTGGTTAGAAATGTTTGGCAGAAGATACTGAGATGGCATGAATGCAGATTTATCGAGTGGGGGTACTACATCTCTCTACTTTCAGCGTGGACTCCTTCCCTTCCAAAGCTTAGACTGACAGACTGTAGGTTTTTTCTCTTTCCTTATTTAACCCTGACCTATAAGACGCCAAAATATGGTTTCAGTGATAGAAAGTTTGAATAAAAGTTTTTCTAGTTTCTGTCTAGAGCTTATGTAACAGCATGAAAACAAATTCTTAACTTTAATGCTTTTATAATTAAATCTGTTTTGATGAAGATTATTGTTTTTCAGGTATTCTTTCATATAATAAAAGGTTACTCTTTCCTTTTTCTCTTCTTGTTTTCCCCCCTTACAGACCACCAAATCCGATTGAATTTCTAGCAGCATATCTTTTAAAAAACAAGGCACAGTTTGAGGACCGAAATTAATTCCATGGGAAAGGGAGGATATTTTGGCTGCTAGACTTACATACTTATTTACTGATTCACTCTGTTATAAAAATTCTACGGAAATGCAAATTATTGTTTTTCGTAATCTCACAATTTCCCTTACCTTTTCCTGAGTTATTTAATAAAGTACATTTTACATTTCATTTGCTCATTTGTCTTACTTTATTCTGAAATCAGGTAATATCTAGTGTATTACAACTGTACAGATGGATGAAGCTTGAATAATTCTAATGGGATATTTCATCTGCATACATAAAACCAATGATAAGATGACAGTAATGGTAAGAAGCTTATCACAGTTGGAGTTTTGGTTGTATAGTATCTCTTTCTGGTTTCAGACATTCTATGTTCTTGAAAAGCCAGATACTTTATACTGGTAGTCTATAACTCAGTATTCATTGGTTTAGTAAAGGCAGCAAATACCAAGAGCCATCTGCATAACATCACACTATTAGAATTTGCTTTAAAGAAATGGATTTTTTTTTAAGGCAGAAAAGATGACTTGCTACAATCAGACTACAGGCTTTCAGCAGTGGACTGTGGGGCTTCCCGTGGATCCAGACCATGAGCTGTTGCAATATTAATCCCTACAGGTGCTGCAGCCACAGCCACAGCAACTTCTCAGAGCCATACAAGTTGGAAAAAATGTATTATTTTCTTGAATGTGGAGCAAAACTAATATGGAAATCTAAGTAATGCAGCACATTCAGAAGCTAGCAATGCTCTGCATTGTACCCAACCAAGTCAGCACTCAGGGTGGAACTGCACTTCAGCTACAGGGCATGATGGCTCTGGAACCCAGAGTCTTAATGTTGCTGTTGCTCACCCTATCTTTTCTCTGCTGCTGATCATGATCATAATTTCCAGTGAAGACTAAACCCATGCCCCCATTTCAGCAGTGGATATATACATATACTGATACATGTTTCTCTAACTTGTGTTTAAAAGTCCCTAATGAAGTTGTTACAATTTTAGTTCCACAACTGAACAAAATTTTTGCTAATATGTTCATTAAATCTTTGTGAACTAAGAAGCTTAATTTGCATACTTCACATCACTAGCTATGGAGAAGAAATCACCACCACCCACTTTATAACAACCTTTTAGGTTTAGGAAGGCTTAAGACACTCTTCATCTATACTTTTCTAGACCAAATTAAGTCAGTTTCTTCAATCTGTTCTCTGCCCCTCCCCAGTCTCCAGATGAGATATGCAAGGTCTTGAACTTTGTGTGAAGACCAGTTCCATGTGTGTGTTATCCTGTGGTGAATCCTTCCCCAATTTACAAAGTACTTACAAAAGAATGAAGTATTTGGAAAAATAGTGCAAAGGTCATTTAAGATATTGGCTCTTTGAACTGGAATAAATCACAAACACTGAAAATTAAGGGGAGAAAATAGAAATGAGGAAGAAAACCTGAGAGACTGCAGTCTGCACAGAAACACAGCTAATTTTCACCAGAGGATGCATGTAGCAAGTATACATTCTGTCTGTATGAGAGTGAGTTTTTGGAGGTCAGCAGTAACATTTTCTTATCCTGCAATGTTTCTTAAGGGTTTTGTCTTGTCCTGCATAAGGAGGACTCTGTTTCAGAGACAAAGAGATGTTCTGATAGTGATGGTCACAACCCACATGAGATTAGGAAACCTAATTTCAAAGCTGCGTAAATCAAGCAAAGCAGAGACTTGGAGCTGGGTCTCCCATCTAGAAGAATGTTTTCATCAGGTTATTTGCTCCTAGTGCATCTTTGTCCTGAATTGCTCAGCAGTTAAAGGCTAGAAGTTATTTAAACCGTTGAATTTTTAAATAACTATTGTATTAAAGCAAAAGAAATACCAAACTCTACCGGGAGAAATCAAAGCTCACCTTGCACTTAATTTATTGGGCTTTTTAGTATGTCTTGTAAACAAGTGTGCAAGCCAGCAAGCTGGCCACAGATTTATACATTCACCAGGTAGTACAAGCAGGACAGGTCTTAGATGACATAGGCTTAGTTTGAAAAATTCATTAAAAATGTACTGTACAATCTGTCATTGGGATTTCATTGCTGTTAGAATCCCAGCATGAGACTTGCAAGCCTGAATGAGAAAAATTAATTGAATGTATTGTCTCATTCAGAATCAAGGTCTTCTCTTTCAACCTGTCCTGATTTTGTCTTTTTGTGACTTCCAAAGAAGATATAGGAGGAGGAGTTTACACAGTGCAGCAGTAGTTGAACCTAAAGCAGAAGTAATCAATCATTTTACTGGAGCTTTCCAACTGAAACACTTTTGCATTTATTTTATCATACTTAACCCACTAAGCTCCCTGTTTTCCCCACATTAATATTACTGCTACTCTCCCTGTGTTGCAGAGAAATTACCAACAGTTTTTCCAGTAGAAAGGGCAAGTGCTACTGGTGTAATAAATCTGAACCAGTGAGATTTGTATGGCTTTTTGAGCCTTCCTTTGTTCCTCAGGCCAATCCAAACTCATTTGCCTATTGCTGCTTTCCTGCTGCATCTGTTCAAGCTGGGGAATATGCTGGAAGTCCCAAAATAGAGACTACCCTACTGTTACTGCTAAGAGAGAGTGTTTTTTCTGCCCCATACCAGAAAGGCCTGGTTTCTGACTACTTGCCACTTTCTTCTTGTGGCCGAATCAGTGGTTCTACTACCAGAAATTGCTCCTTCCATTCCCCCTGTCGCTTGCAAGCAATTTGTGTCACAAATCGCTACAGGACCACATGCAGGAATTCTCTCCTGGTTTTCCTTGCAGATACTTCTGCTTGATACTGGACTCAGCCACAAATTGCAGTACATGCTCTGACCTTGCCAAAGGGCATCCTCCACTTGGTTATTTAATGCCTGGATGACATGCAGTCACCAGTCCACAGCCTTTTGCAGCTGTGTCCAACACTATTGCTATCATAGATATTCCTAATGGAGCTGCCCCCACTTCGGTTTTAGCAGTCACAACTGGAGCCCCATTTGATGGCTCAGTTCCCCTCATTGGTCTTGCCTCCTATGGGGCCACAAGTTGTGAACCTGTGGCTAGTAGGGCACTAAGATCCATATTGGCCACATCTCTGCAGGTAAGGTGAGGCCAGAAGCTTTGCTAACAGTCATAAAAAAGGTAGGAAAATGTATGACTTCCACAATTCACACAAATCCGACTAGGGTTTGTCCCACCTCCGATTCCAAGGAACCTAGTATTCTAATCCCTTGGTTTTTCTCCATATTTCCAAATCACTTAAATGTAACAAGCTGCTGATGAGGCCCCACAAATTTTCTTTTTAATGTCTGACATTCTCTCATTTTTAAAAAGCTGGTTAAGTTTAGGTTCGTTATTTGGAAGGTGATCACTTGAGATCATTCCGTTAAAAAAACCAAGCTGAAAGAACACTGTTACTGTTGCAAAGTCAAGTTCTTAAAAATTAGGAAATGTCAGAATCTAGGTTGCTCCAGGAGCCTTAATTCTACAGCATTACTATAGGTTATGAGGCCTTACCACATCACATGCTATTTCAGCAGAATCTATCCCATTCACTTCACAGACATGATTTAAAATGAAACCCCTGTGTAAATATTTGCAGGACTGGGGATTATGGGGCCACTACACAGGATTTGCTGGATTCACTACATAGAAGAGTCATTATTACCATGACTGCCTGTCATGTAGAGAAAGCCATGCTAGCTTTAAACTTGCTATCTTGTGTACTGCTAGCACTGCAGCCACAGCAGCGCTGAACAGGCTAGATGCCCTACTGCCTAAACATCTAGTTTCTTGAGTGGGTTTTACAGTCCGTGCTGATTTGCATGCTGCCGCAGCTAGACTACTTATGGAACTGCAGCTGGCTAGTTTTAAAACAAGCTCTGATATGTCTACACCAGTGGTTTTCAACCTGTGTAGACTCAAGGCACACCTTGGAAAATGCCAGCGCTTAGTTGTCATTTGTTGTTTAACTACAGAAATATAACAATTATTTTGTTGCAAACAACTTGGAAAGATCCCAACAGGTCAGAATCATTTTGACGCTCTGGATTCCTCCATGGAATCTCAAGGATTATTTGTGAATCATGCAGATGTTTGCACACTGAACAGTGTTTTTACACAGCACTATTAAAAGAATCTCAGAGCACCCTGCTAGAGAAGCACTGGTGTACACTATGCTGAAGTCACAGTGACTGCAGTGTAGACATATGTCTGTATTCACAGCCTCAGCTGTAGAAGCCACCTGTAGGGCACTTTATACGCCAGATACCCAAGATCCATTCAGAGACTTGCCAGGGGTAGATCTTTCTCTGTATGTGAGCAATAGCATTTTGTTCTGCTAAGATAAGAGACCAAACAAATCCTGTTGGATATATTCCTAGGGTTATCTGTGGACACATTCCAAGAAAGAAAGTCTGAGTATAAGCTTTAGATATTGTACAATGCTTTCAGGATATATTCCTTGACTGTTTCCTAAAATCTAAATATCTTAGTATTCTCAGTGCAGAACGTTCCAGTCCTCTCATACCTCTCTAGCCATTCGAAGGTATTTTATGGCAGCTTGTATTTTTTGTTTTTAATTTTTCAGTTTTGCTGTAGAGAGTTGCCTTTGCTAATTTGCATTGAAACATCGTAGTATGCATTATAATGGCTCAGAAATATTGGCACAAGAGTGGCCAAGAGATGTACCCACTGGGAAAAATTATAGAATCCCCAGGAATTCAAGGGGATTAGGGGAAGAGATTTAGCTAAAATATTTATAATTAAGGCATTATCCACAAAGCTTGTCTCAGTGTTCTCTAAGACATTAGAAAATTGGAATTAAACAATGACTCCTTGTAGTCCACATGTAATAGCAGGAAAGGGAAGAGAGATAAAGGTGAAAAGTCTGTTTTGAAAAGCATGCAGATATATTAGAATGAGACTCTTAGTGCTAAGCCTCTAACAGGGATCATAATAATTCTTCACCAAAGCCTGAAACTTCTAAAAATATTTCAAGGATTTTAATTTTCATGTTTTGACTTACTGGAAGGAATATACATGTTGAAAATCTGTCCTTCTTCCTTACTTTAGGCAAAAATTGGCTGTCCTTTGTTTATCACTAAAAAGCTTTTCTTATTCCCTTCAGATACATTGGTGCTCAAGATGCAGTGACTTACCCTCCTTCATCTCTCCCAAAACTGGTTGTCCTGTAATTGATAATCAGTGCTAAGTACTGTTAATGTATTTAAGGCAATTATTTTATAGGCTGAGGGTTAACAAATCAGGTCAGATGGTTATAGAATAACTGTTCTAAAGAAGAACTTTGTTTTTGCCTTGCAAATTATCTGCATAAACTTGCTGCATGTTACTTAACCACTACTGCTTATACTTTTATGAATATTTGATGAAATAAAGGTCATGACTTGATTGTGAACTAATCACTGAGTATATGTGAGCTGTGACTTGCCATTGAGAAAGGATTACAGAGCTCATCCCATTGCACAGGACTATTTTAATATGTATCAGTTTATTCTCCTTTAATACATACTCATAACTTAAGAGAACAGAGCATGTATGTCATGAAAAATTATGTTGTAAATGTAACATCATGGAGGTTCACATCCCTTGCCTCATCCCTTGTGTTTCATTCAGCTCCTTGCACCTGTATTTAGTTCTTTAAGTGCAGAACCACATATTTATTCAGGGCTGCATCTTACAAGTTTGGTTCTTTGCATCTTACGAACCACCACTGGTAACAGATCTGCAGACCACAAGCAACCCTATCACATGTGCAATCTCACTGATCATTCAATTAATTATGATAATTGCAGGTTTACTGGATTGTACGTGTCACTGGGGAATTAATGGTAGTGTTGAAGTGATGTTGTAGCCATGATAATCCAGGAAATATGTGAAGGGCTGGAGTTTTTGTGGGAGATAGCTTTTATTGGACCAATTGCTTACTTGAGATACATTTCGACAAATACCCTTCCTTGGTTTTCACTGAGAAATTACCTACCCTGTTTATCAGATTCTCTCTGTTAGCCCTTTAAAAGGACAGTGAGTTATTCTGATGAAACTCTGACTACAAATACCAGCATCAGCCAAATTAATTTATTTGGAATAACAGCTGTTGAGTTCTCTTTTTTCCCCCAATCAAATAAGCATGCACAGGGAAGATGGGGAATGCGAGTGGAGAGGGTGAACTAGCATCTGCAACTGAGAGATCAAATGCAGGGTGCTAGAAAGACCACAAGAGGGGAACAGCAGGGAGGAAATGCATTAAGAAGCTGAGAAGTAAGGTAGCAGTGGGGATTAGAGTGTGCTTTTCCATCTTAGAGATAAATAGAGACAAGAATACTTGCTTCAACTTTTAAATATCAAGAATTCTATAATGATCCCAAAACACAGTATAGGAAGACTTCAACTATCAGTTTTCATTAGACCAACAAATTTCCTCCAATCTGTGATTTTGTAAATCTGAAGCAGAACATTTATTTCTCAGCTTTTCACACCACTTCTCTAAGCAACTGGTTAGCATAATTTGTAAACAGTCTAGTTGATCATACACTTTTTAGATCAACCTGGAATTTCAAAGCCCAGAGCACGAGCACAAGTTTTCGGTTCAGCTGTCACTTGACATCAGCATTCCAATCATTCAGCTGTTGTCGACGTTGTTTAGGATGTGATGTCACCTGCTATTGTGCTTCCATCTAGGCCAGTTTAGGAGGATAAATAAATAGGCAAAATGGTGTCTGTGTAAGGGCATGCTGTTAAAAAAAGGACTCTGTTATCAAGGAGAGGTTTCATACAAGATAACAATCTTGGAACTGGACTAAGAAGTGAAGAAATTATCAATTCTACAAAAGAGATTTTCCCTTACTGATATATATATCCATAATATAACTGCGTTCCTTGATTTGTTAATTTAAAATCACTTGTTAGGATTTGTAAGGAAGTACCACATAAATATGCAAAAAGCCAGACACTTACTACTGCAAGACTTTTTCCTTCTACACATATTCCTCTCTCAGTTCAGCAGTGACAGCAAGGTCTAATGAAGTCTTGCCACTTACCCACTCTGTATGGGTTAGTATTTGTCAAGTGTTCAACTATGATCCCCTGGCTTGTGTCTGTGGTGCATGGGATTCTAAAATGTTTTACCCTTCAGCCCTTCACAGCAAGACCGAGAACTGTTTAGCTTCTAAGGGCAGACAAAATCAGATGCATTCAGTCCAACATTACTGCTGACTGTGAGATCTGTATCAGATTAAGTCAGTGTTCAAGTTGAAGGCAATAGCAGGAAAGTGATAATACACTCCAATTTCTCAAATATTTTTCTCTCTGTAAACTTCCCCCCATTGGAACCAATTAAAAATCTACAGTAAAACATACCTATTTCTTCAAGCCAAAAAGAAAATACAAGCATTTTTCCGTAGTAAAGACCAGCTTTTTTTTATAGTTGTACAATTACCTGTATACTTAAAAATTTGACATGGTATTTTTAAAACTGTACAGTTAGCTTTAGATAAGTTAGCGTGAAAATGGGGCCAGTCCAAAAACTATGCACTTCAAGAAAAATTTTTAAAGATAAAGTTATCTACAAGGCAGAAGAAAAAGCTAACTCTAAACCAGAGGCTTGAACAAAGACATTTTAAAAAGCAATTTTAAGGGATGTTTGACAGTTCATTGCTAAATAGCACAAAGCCTATCTTGACTTTTAAATAATTTAATATTTTTGACATACCTTTAATTTTCCCATGCCTTCCTCTATGACTGAATCAAAATATTTGCTGAAAAATTAAATGGAAAGCAACTAACATGAAACCACAACTTGAAAGAAGGCAAATGAAACAAGTGAACCATTCCAGATCCGCTATGCCCATTCAATAACTTTGAAGAATTCTAGAGGCAAGGCTTTGATTTTGTAAGGGGAGGCAGGGGGAGGGAGGGTGTTTGTTCTTTTGGTGATCCTTTTATTGTACCAACTGTATAGTAGGGAGAGAAATTTGACCGTCTTTTGCGCACACACTGCCCTTCCTCAGTTCAAAAAAATTATAGGTCATACATGGTATTTCAAGGTAAATGTACATAAAGTAGGTCTGTTCCTAACTGTAATTGCTTCCATCAAGATAAATATGGCATCTTTTGCCTCTGAAGTGACAGTGAGAGAAGAAAGGATTTCCTGCTGAGAACAATTTATAAAAAAAGTGGCATGTCCCTCCATTTGGAAGCCAGTTAACATCAGCTCTGCCTGGATCAGATTGATCATTTAGAAAAATGAATACTCCAGACAGGCAGAGTTCTTGAAATTCAAAGGTGACCCATAGAAAGTGAAGATACATGTTTTATAGCAACATACTCCCCACTCCTCTGACTTGGTTTTGAGAGAGGTGTTAGGTCATATTTTAGATTGGTTTGTCAGGAGAGAATCTAGCAAGAGTTACAAATTGGATTTATTACAGGAAGCTAACTTAACCTTTAAATGTGGATTTTCTTCTACCACTGTAATATGCAATAGTGGCTCCAACTCATTACAGGGCACTATAGGCTAATACCAGGGTGAGTACCAATATACAGAAAAATATACATTAAAATGTTTTGCTGCTTTCATGTACTTTGCTTGTCAAATCTAAATCTGTCACATTATTTCTTAACATTCATATATTTGGGGAAACTATTAATAAACTGGGATAAATCTTCTATGGTATTTTAACATTGTCAAAGGTTGCGCCTCCTAGTTATTTTGTGTTCATATATTCTCAGTGGCTCCCATTTTCTTTGAAAGTATGTATCTCCTCTGGATTTATGTTAATTAATTTGTGGAAGAAACCACAATGGGAGCACTAAAAAGTTATTTTAACCTTTCTCTGAACCTGATTAGGTTTTAGGGGAACCTCAGGGTGCCTGTTCTTAGGCAACAAAATTTAAAAAACAACTTGAATAGGAAATTGCAGAACAAGAAATCGTTCACAGCCTGAACCGTGTTACATATGATTTAAAAGGGACTGAGGATTTCTGTCCCATTACTTGGCTTAGCTTTTGTGACCCTTTTGTTGCTATGGGTTTATTGGCTGCCTGTTTGCCTCTCCCAGCACTAGCCCTCCTCCCCACTTCCTACCTTTCGTACTGAAATCACTCTCTCCACTTTATACACTGCTCTGTGTATGTCCTTTCATAGGATCAGATGAAGCTTGAGCTAACACAAGCTTACATTATATATATCTCTGATTTAGCCTACAGGTGCAAATATACCTTACCTTCTGCCATTCAAAATTTGGCCAGGGTATATACATAACCAAAAGAAAGTTCCTAGCAGTTTCTTAATCAGCACCGGTTAGGAGTTGTGGTACATATTTATCTCAATTTTTAAGCATATATTATGCCCCCCGCTTGACTGTTTTTCTTTTTATCTCTACTTTCCAGGATATCCAGTGTCTGCTTGGTAATTAGCCCAGAGAAACCATCCTGACAAGACTGTTGACAGCCCCAAGCATTAGCTATTGCATTTGTGGGTGCTTGGGGCAAGGCTATAAGCTTTTAGTTTGCCAGAAACCATGTGGTATTTATTTTTTCTCACATGTATGTTGAGGTGTTGATAAGATGGGTGTCCTGCTATATAACAAAATAGGCTACCGGGATATATTCAAAGCAATAGTCTTTTCCACTGCATTACTATTGAGACAGCAAGGCAGTGTGCATTTTGCACAACTTGCTTTTAACAGCAGGGTGTCTGAGGATTAGGAATGTCAGTTGGGTGTGACAGTTTGCTTTAGATAGCTGAAGAGAGAAAAAGCTGAGCAGATATTGATAACAGGGAGCTGTTCCCTGAAGAGCAGACAGAGAAGGATCAGGCAGTGAAGAAAGTAGAACAGAAAAACTGTATGAGAGGAACAGTATCAGGGAAGGGGGAAAGAAGGGATAGAGGCAGGAAGACAAAAGACAAAAGCAGTAGACCCAGACAGTATGGTAGAAAGCAGGAACAATGATTGAAATCCCCCTGAACAAACAAGAGCTCCGGGTTATCGCTCCCTATTATGGTGTGGAGAGGCAGTAGGCATATTTATCCTAGCCCAACCTTTCTAACTGCATTCAAATGGCTGGTCCAAACACTACAGTACTTCTGTGTTTCCAGCAATGGCTGACCTTCTGTATCTATACTTTATGTAGGAGATTACCTTTTCTTTGGTTTTTCCCCCAAGTCTTTTTCATGGCTCTACTCAAACAACTGGGAGGAAAGAACCAGCTACCTGTCATTTTTTTTAACCATGGTAGTGGCTTGTTGGAGGGAGAGATAAATATATAGGACAATCAAAATATTTCCTGCAGTGATGAAAAGTCCTAGAAAGATGATGAAATGAAGTGAGAAAAGATTGAAAGTGAAAAAAGTCCCCTATAAAGAAGAATCACAAAGAATCATAGAAAAGTGGGGTTGAAAGAGGGCAATATCAATATCCTACTCCAAGGATGGGAAGTAGTTTGTTAAAATACACTCAATGAATTAAAATGTATATCAATAGATGGTGAGACACTTCTGGGGTGGAGAGAAAGAGGTAAGAGCCTCACTGAGCCAAAAATGGGGAAATCATGTTTCTTAGGCTCTTAACACAGGCTAAGCTGATTAAGAATTTAAGCTTTACTGTATCCTGCTAAAATTGAGCTAGCAGTGTTTCTGTACAACTACATCAGTTTTAGCCAGCTTATGTTACCTTGCCTGACCTAAACTTGGCTATTTTTCATAATCAAAACAGTCAGAGGGGTGAGAAGAAAGATTGCTTCAAAGATGGGGATGGATAGAGGAGAACAAAGGGAGACATGAGAGGAAGAGGGCAAAAAAACATACGTGGAGTGTAATTAAACAATAGGTGTGAGAAAATCAGAGAGGGGTTAGGAGTCCAGTGGTGTGCCTAGGAAAGGAAGATAACCTGCTTTGGTGGTGTCTTGCTACCTTGATGTTGTTTTTGAATGTATTTGCTTATTCAGAAGTATACTAGGCAGGCATTTGGATTTTTGCGGCATTGGTGAATGCTATTGGTATTAGAATACTACAGACCAAATGTCAAGCAAGTTCCTAGCTTACATGAAAGACAACTTTCTGCTTTGAAAGGCTGAGAACATAACTAGGCAATTATCTATCTTGGATCTTGTCCTGACCAATAGGTAAGAGTAGGTGAAGGATGTGAAGGTGGTTGGAAACTGGGGAGGAAGCAGTCACAATATGATAGAATCCATGATCCTGAGATCAAGAAAGAATAAGGTCAGTAAACCAAAATTGCTAGATTGCAAAAAGTCAGATTTTGATTAACTCAAGGAGATAATAAGCATGGTGCCATGGAAAGACAGACTGAAGGATAAAAGCACCCAGGAGGGCTGGAAGTTTCTAAAGGGCACAGTATTAGAAGTCCAACAAAAAACTGTTCCAATACAACTGAAGCACAAGAAGAATAGTAAGAGACCAATGTGGCTATATAAGGAGCTTCTAGGATGCCTCAAAAGCAAAAGGAAAACATACAGGTAACAGAGAGATGGACAGGTCACCGAAGAAGCATACCAGAAAATAGTGAGAACATACAGGGACAAAATCAGGAAGGCAAAGATAAAAAATTAACTGCACCTGCCAAGAGAAATTAATGGCAATAAGTTGGCCAGAAAAGAAAAACAAAGGGAGCTGTGGGTCCACAGTTAAATAGCCACGGTGAACTCTTAACAGAAGATGTAAAAAAGGCAGAGCTTCTCAGTGGCTACTTTGACTCAGTCTTCACAAAATAATTAAATTACAACCATGCAGCTAATAAGGATTATTTGGATTAGGGGACAAGATGAGGGTAGAGATAAAAAAAGAGACAGTGAGAGAGTGTTTGTTGGGTTTCCAGTTCAGCAGGGCCTGATGAACTTCATCTCTGGGTACTGAAGGAACTGGCAGAGGAGATCTTGGAGCCCTTAGCAATAATATTTACTAAGTTGTCGGAGTCAGGTGAGGTACTAGAGAACAGGAAAGGGCCAACATAGTGCCCCTCTTTAAAAAAAAAAAAGGCAAAAAGGAAGAACTGGGAAATTATAGACCTCACCTTGATACCTGGGAAGTTACTTTAGCATATTATAAAGAAGTTTGTATGCAAGCATCTGGATTAGAAAAGGCTGATCACAAGTAGCCAGCACGGATTTACTAAGAACAAATTGTGCCAAACAACTTGATCTCCTTCTAATAAGTAACTATTTGGGTAGATGAACAGAATGCAATGCATATAGTGTATCTGGACTTGGATTCATAGATGTTAGGGTCAAAAGGGACCTCAGTAGGTCATCAAGTCCAACCCCCTGCCCTGGCCAAGAAAGAGTGCTGCGGTCAGATGACCCCAGCTAGGTGCTTGTCCAGTCTCCTCTTAAAGACCCCTAGGGTAAGGGTGAGCACCACCTCCCTTGGAAGCCTGTTCCAGATTCTGACAACCCTTACTGTGAAGTCCTTTCTAAAGTCCAACCTAAATCTGCTCTCCATCAATTTGTGGCCATTGTTCCTAGTTACTCCAGAGGGTGCCCTAGTAAATAGAGCATCTCCTATTCCCTGCTGCCCTCCCTGATGAATTTATAGGCAGCTGCAAGATCACCTCTCAGCCTAGTCTTGCAAAGGCTGAAGAGATCTAGGTTCCTCAGTCTTTCCTCGTAGGGCAGGGGTGGGCAGTTAATTTGGGCAGAGGGCCGCTTACTGAGTTTTGGCAAGCCATCAAGGGCTGCATGACAGGCAGCCCAGGGCAGATAAATATTAATTTTCTAAATTTTTTAGGGGCCGTGTGGGCCAGATAGAATGGCCTGGTGGGCTACATCTGGCCCCCAGGCCACATTTTGCCTGTCCCGTCATAGGGCCTTGCCTGCAGGCCTCTGACCATACGAGTGGCCCTCCTCTGAACCCCCTCAAGATTCTCTGCATCCCTCTTGAAGTGCAGTGCCCAAAACTGGATGCAGTACTCCAACTGCGGCCTAACCTATGCTGCATAGAGAAGAAGCATCACCTCCCTGGACTTGTTTGTCATGCATCTGCTAATGCGTAATAAAGTGTGATTAGCCTTGTTGATCACTTGTGCGGTTAGCCTTGTCGAGCCACACTGATAACTCATGTTCATCTTGGAGTCAGCTATGACTCCAGGATCCCTTTCCGATGCTGTGTTGCTGAGAAGGCCCTCCCCCAGCCTGTAAGTATGTTGGTGGTTCTTTTTGCCCAGGTGCAGCGCTTTGCACTTGTCTCTGTTGAACTGCATCCTATTTCGTTCTGCCTATTTTTCCAACCAGTCCAGATCTGCGTGGATCCATTCCCTACCCTCAGGTGCGTTAACAAAACTTTTGACAAAGTCCTACAGGACCGTCTCATAAACAAATTGAGAAAAGTGGGCTAGATAAAACTATTATAAAGTGTGTAGACAACGCTCAGTAGCCACAAGCAAAGAGGAATTAGAAATGGATCCATGTCAGAATGGCAGGAGTTCAAATGTAATTCCACAGCGGTCTGTCTTGGGCTCAGCGCTGTTCAACATATTCATTATTTGAACACTGGAATAGAGAGCTTCAGGGAATTTGCAAACTATCCAAAACTAGCAAGGACTGAGAACATGTTGGAGGACAGGAGTGCAATTTGTAAGGATCCTGATAGACTGGAAAGCTGGGTTGGAGCTAAAAGGATAAAGTTCAGTGCTGACAAGTTATATCTTGGGAAGAATAATTAAAAAAAACACATACAAAATGGGTAACACCTGGCTGGATGGCAGCACTACAGAGAAGGATTTAGAAGTTTTGGAGAATCACAGACTCAATATGTAGCTGCATAAAAGGCAAATACAGTTTTGGGCTGCTTCAATAGAAGCAGGAAGTGCAAGACTCAAAAGGTGATCATTTCTTCACTCAGCAATGGTTAGGGCACTTCTAGAGTATTGTGCACTCCACTTTTTAAAAAAGGACATGGAGAAGTTAGAGATGGGTCAGACAAAAATAACAAAGGGTGACAAAAATGATAAAGGGTTTCAAAGACA
Organism: Crocodylus siamensis; assembly: GCF_052110815.1. Taxonomy (NCBI): domain Eukaryota; kingdom Metazoa; phylum Chordata; order Crocodylia; family Crocodylidae; genus Crocodylus; species Crocodylus siamensis. Next base: position 147,217,781 of record NC_143395.1, on the reverse strand, counting down.
AGTCATGCAAGGACAGGTTAAAATAAATAGACATTTTTAGCTTGCAGAAATGGTGCTTAAAAGGAGACATGACAGCAGTCTTCAAATAGGGAAAACACCTCTTCTCTCTTGCTGCAGAGAGCAGAACGTGGGAGAGCTTAAAGTTGCAGCAAAGTAGGTTTAGATTGGTTATCAGGAAAAACTTCAGTGTTAGAATAGTGAGGCAGTGGAATAGGCTACCTAGGGAAGCTGTAGACTCCATCATTGGAGGTGTTCAAGAAGAGGTTGGATAGCTACTAGTCAGTGATGATATAGGCATAGCTATACCTATGCTCTACTGTGGGTAATTTCCCAAGCTTCTTGGCTTTGCTGGTTGCCAGTGCCACGTGAGGCCTGTTGCAATCCACATCAGGGAGGTTTGGGTTTGTTTTTTTTTTAACTTTCCTTAGAAGCATCAGATGTTGGCTGCATCCAAGGGTGGGGATTTTTATTGGGGTATGCCAGTGCTCCTGCTAAGACTTACACCCAGAGGTTCCTGGTTGGAAGGTCTTGCCTCTCTGCTTATGGTTAGACTGATTGGTATATTTGGGGTCAGGAAGGAATTTTACCCTGTGCTCAGATTGTTATGGACTGTGGGGGGGTTTTGTTTTCCTCTGTAGCAGGGGCTGTGGCCCTCTTCCTTTGATATCTCAGGTGTATTATAATAACAACCCTTGCAGCAGCGGGACATAGGCCACTACTGTCCCCCTGCCTTACCTGTGGAAAGTTAGGATGCTATCCCTTGTGGTTGTTGGGACTGACTACATAGTAGTTTTACTAATCGGTTAGACTAGTAGTTTTCAACCTTTCTTCATCTGCAGACCCCTAAACCATTTTGAATGGAGCTATGGACCCTTTTGAATTGTAAGTGTGAGTACTCACTCACTTCTGATTGATTGTAGTTATCTTTTGTGACCACTTAAATATAGCCTGTGGATCACAGGTTGAAAACCACTGGGTCAGACGATGGAGTGGTATAAGATAGTTCTGATAGGGATGTTCCTGCCTGCAGCAGGGAAAGTTCCCAGCCAGCCCTACTTTCCTACGATTCTAAAAATTTACTTTGACATCCCTGTACCTTTCCCTCACATGAGTCCAGAGGTCCATAAGGATTTTATTTTTCTTCATTTAAGACGACAAAATATATAAGCGTGCCTTGTATTTAAAAACTCTTGGTGGGGGAGGAATAGAGAGAAAGATGGCTTCCAGTCTCTGGATCTCTCCTGGCCTCCCAACAGGCCTCCTGTAAAAATCTGTGTTTTCCTGGCCTCCCAACAGCTATTAGCACTAGCAACCTCCTCAAATCTGCTTAGCTGGCTGTGGACCTAGAATGGTGAGGAGCTTCAATTACTGCTTTACCTGACCTTCTTTGTTTCAATAGAAGCCCAGTATTTACTTCTTTCAATAGAGTAAAACTTTATTCCCTGCTGTATTAATTAGTTAATTCTGCTGAGGGATTAATCTATTTGGAAGTTGATACTCCCAGTACTGAAATTTATGTAATGTAGGTTGGGGATTTGGGGTCACCACCGTAACTGCCAGCATTGCGGAAGTCAGCAGAAGAGTTCTTCTAGTTAGTTATAACAAAGCAAATGCATCTTTTCCAATGAAGCAATGTAATTACAAGAATACTAATTGAATGGTATAGAAAGTGACAGAGAAGTGAATGCTGTGGAAATGTTAAATGTTTGCCGAGGCAGCCAGGACCCATTTCCTCGTGTGTTTCTGTTGGTAGCACTGGAGTTAACTGCCCCTTTTTTAAAATGGGGAGTTGAAATTGGAGGAGTGCTGGGACCACTGCCTTTGGAAAGGGCTTTCAACCTTAGAACCCTTCTCTTGGACGCCTGGACTTTCAGGGGATATTGCAAATCTTCTCTCTCATCCTAGGCTTAATCCAGTGGGGTTCAAATTCTGGTTTTCTATGTGCTTAAAAACAAGACTCTAGATTATTAGCAGTGTTTACAACCTCAAATGAAATATTTTAATTTGTTTGCAACTCTCTGTTTATATACATTTATTCACCTGCTCATGTTGAAGGGCAGGATAAAATACTTGCCTCTGCCCCAGAATTTGCCCACCTTCTTTCCTCCTGAGCTGTTAGTCTGCTTTGCCTGGGTACCTGCAATCCTTCATCCCTGCTGCTGTTACTGTGTTATTCTTCTCTGTGCTGCATTTCCCATCTAGGTGGATATGCTGCTTTTCCTCCCCCATTCCAATGGCTGTGCTCTCTGTGCTCTTCTTCCCAGTTCTCCCTCTTCCTAGCTATTTTGTGGGAGGAGGTCTTTGAGGTCTGCTGGTGTCTCCATGGCAGCAGTCCAGCTACAGAGCAGATGAGGAATTAGGTGGGGGAAGGGATGGAAACAGATTAGTAGGCAAGCTGCCTTGTACATCCCCTCCCACAGTTCCTGTTACATGCCAAGGGAGTGGAGATTTGGATGTGATAGAGCCGTAGAAACTGTGCTGATTCAGAAACAGAAAGGACAAGAAAGAAGCTGGAGGCAGAGTGAAACCAAGCAAACTATAGCTTCTGTAAATTGAACAATTTGCCTTTGTTTTGGGAAAATTATGGTCTACTCCCTTGGAATGTGAATTAACTGCATATACTATAACAGGCCTTTATCATATTTAATTACAGCAAAGGTGGGGACCCTGGAACAAAGACACATAACAGATTGGGCAGCTTCAACTTCTAATTTAGCACCTGCTAGGAAAACAATATAGCGATGCTACTGCCTTTCTAGAAAAGTAGTATAAAACTTGGAGAAATCCTGAAGGAAGGCTTGGAAAGGATAGTGATCCAACATGGTAAAGTCATTAGAGCCTGCAAATCACTGATTATGTCTGAAAGTAAATTAGAGCAGTTTAGGGATAGTGAAAGCAGGCGCAATGGTCTATCAATGTAGGCAGTCATGTATTTGGAAACATGGATGTGGCTACCACCCACTGAAAAAGGAAAACCAAATTATCAGAAGTCAGAAAAATCTTATGCCACTGGCAGTGTTGGTTGATAGATAATGGAGACTTGTAAATGCAGCTGTACAAGAACCAGAGGTGGAAGTCTATTTACAGGTTGTATATCAAAAAAAAAAAAAAAGCACCTGATATTTATATTAAAAACTGTAGCAGACATCTTGGCTTCAGAGAATAATACTAGACTGATATCAACCAAGTATCTGGCAAGGATACTTGAAGCAAGAAGTCAGAATTGCAATGCGCTGATGAAGGAAGAGGGATATAGAGAGAAGGAAAGAAAGAAGTAGAACCCCACTTGTCCTATTAGAAGAAATCTGGAACCATTTTATGATTACCATTCATGATTGATTATCTAATATTAGATCTCCATTAGAAGTTAGTTATAGTCGTTCGTAGGTTTAGAAGATGAGGGTCAAAGCACACAGAATTAGACTGCGTTAACTACAGGATGGGAGAATTTTATCTGACGTTATGGACAGCCGGAATGCCTGTCAATAGGTTGGGGGTTGACTTTGGGAGAGTCTTAACACCCCTGCATGATTTATATGGTATGACCAAGTTAAGAATTATTCCATATCTTCTTAAAGAAGTAAAGTTTGTGATATCCTTAATAGGATACTGCTATTTACCTTAAGAACACTGAAATAATCCAAGATAGCAAACTGTTTGAATCATTGTCCTGGACTTTTTGTCCATAACAATTGCAAATATTCCTCCATGGTTTATGCATTATCATTTCCTCTAGTTTTTGATCTGCCTGTCAAATTTCCTGTTGGAGGAACTGAATATAACAGAGGACAAAGTAGTAGCAGGACTCCGGATATGACTGAGATATGGATGTTGAGGAAATATGAGGAAACACATCCCTACTTTTGAAGTATGTCCTAGATCAGAATTAAGCTCCATCTGACTGGAGGGCCTGGTGGCAATGTGGTAGGGCTACTCATGGCAGGGTAGCTCCTATAAAATACAACAATGTTGCAACTTCCAGAATAAGGCGAGTATAAAACGCCTCAAACCCCTAGCCCCCACATCTTGTAGGTACTCCTTGGCTGGAGAAAGGCTAGGGACAACACCCTGACAGAAATGCACGTTTGCTGAGGCATTAGGCCAGTGCTTCCCAACCTTTTCCTTAGCATAACCCCAGCTAAACATAGGAAATTTTTTGCAACCTCAAAATGATGCAGACAAGATCAACGCTCCCTTCCCCCATGGGTGGCATGGCCAGAATGGAAGCTGTTGGGGCAGGAGGGAAGGATCTCAGCAGTCTGCTGCGGGCTCAGGGCTCCCCACCCTGCTTTTCTCCCCCTGGGGGTCTCTGTGGCCTAGTGGGTGGGATCTGTTGTGGGAAGGCAGAGTGGGGTCGGGAGGCTTGGTGCCACTGCTGGGAGCCCGATGCTGGCTGCGCCATGGTGAGGCGACCCTGCCTGCCCAGCAACAGTGGTGGTGGCATGGAGTTGTGCCCCCTCCTGCTGCCAGGTGGATAGGGGGTGCCTCTCCCTGGTGCAGTGGCTGGTGTGGAGCTCCTGGCAGTGGCACTGAGCTTCCCTGCCCCACTCTACCTTCCCATGCGGGGTCTCGCCCACTGCGTCACAGAGGCCCTGTGGGGAGGACAGCAAAGTGGGGAACCCCGACCCTGCAGTGGGCAGCATGCATTTGGCCCCACCCCATGCACAAATCTGGGGGGCAGGTGCCATCCCATTCCTTTCTCCCTAAGAAAGTGTGCACAGCATTGGGGAGCCAGCTCCTCTGCAGCCCCTGGATGAACTACACATGGCTCCATTCTGCTCCCCCAGCTGGGCCCTGCATTCCTGCCTGCACCCCATGCTCAGGCTTGGCTGGGCAGCATCCCCACCCCCAGCCTTGCCCCACTCCCTCCCTCACCTCCATCCCCCACAGACTTACCTAGAGGGAGATGCTGTCTATGCTGCCTGGCTGCCACGTGCATGTGTGCTTGTGCACATGCATGTGGCACCCCCTGCCTGAGTGCCCTCTTCCTGCTCCCCACAAGCCCAAGCAGCCCCTTTCAGGCTGGAACTCTTGCTTTTCTTGTGATTTCATCATAATCAGTCAACTCTTTTGCAACCCCATTTTTTATTGCTGTAACCCCAAATGGGGCCATGATCCCAAGGTTGGGAACTGCTGCATTAGGCAGTCAGCAGCAGGTCTTATTGTTGGTCTCTGGCAGAAGCTACAACCATTGAGGCACTGAATGACTGGACGTGGTCTGGCCTTTGGATTCTGTCTCAGCAGTCTAAAGGGAGGGTGGTAAGTCTTGGGTAGCCTCCAGTCCTCTTGGCTAGGCATATGCATTGAAGGTAGGAGTGCACTGATAAAGATTTTCTTGGTCAATACCAATTATTAACCAGACATATTGGCCAATACCAATCTGATAACTGATTTACAGGAATGCAGCCAGGCAGCATGGAGAGCAGTGCCCTGCAGGTAAGTCTGTGGAGGGGAAGGGATGTGGGGAGCATGGGGGAAGCAAATCAAGGCCCCCACAGTGAGGGAGGGAGTGAGGCAGGGACTGGAGGCACTGCTCAGCCAGGGCGGTGAATGGGATCTGGAGCCAGGGTGGGGAGTGGGACAGAGCCTCTGGTGGCTCATCCAGGGGTCAGCGTCCTGGTGCTTAAAAATGGTGGTGGAGGTGCTTGAACTATAGCTCATTAAATAACCTTTAGTTCAAGCACCACCACCATCATTTTTGAGCACAGGAACGGTTTTAACTGGAGTGAAGCTAAGCAGGGTGAGGGTGAATGCAGGCTGCCCACTGCGGGCTTGGGACTCTCTGTTCTGTTGCCTTTGCCCCAGGGGCCCCTCGTTGGCTATGCATCCCCTGCCCGCCTGGCAGCAGGAGGCACAGCTAGCTGCCCCAAGTGCTGCCAGACAAATGGGACGCATAGCCAGCATGGGGCTCCCGAGGAAAAGGCAGCAGAGTGGAGAGCCCCAAGACCAGTGAGCAGCCTGCACTTGCTCTGTGCACAAATCTGGGGAGGCACATGCCCCCCACATGTCTCCCCCGGGGAGCGTGCACAGCAGTGAGAAGATTCCCCACCCACCCTGCACAGCAGTGGGAAGCTTCGACCCCCACCCCAGGTGAGCCACTTGCAGCTCTGTCCTGCTCCCTGCCTCAGCCCCGGGTTCCATTCACTGCCCTGGCTGGGCACCAGGCCCGGCCTCACTCCCTCCTTCACAGTGGGGGCCTCAATCTTCCCCACCACGCCCCTTCCCTCCCCCACGCTGGTCCCCTCCACAGACTTAACTGCAGGGTGCTGCTCTCCATGTTGCCTGGCTGCATTCCTGACCATAGGCATGCATGCAGCTGTGTGCATACACGTGGTGACATTATTAGCTACACTGGCCAAAAAAGGCCAATGCTAATTTTCCTTTTATCAGTGGTGAACCAATATGCCAGGGGTTTGCAACCTTTTGGGGTCAGTGTATCCCTGGCAGCTGGACATGGAGCAGTGTATCCTTGGAGGTTGGACACAGTGCTGGAGGGGTATGGCACGCAGGTGAATGTGGAGTGGCGGCAGCTGTGTGCCATGGCTCCCCCCCAGCAAGCAAGCATGCAAGCTTCCCCTGCCTTCCATGTCCAGCTGGGTGGGTGTTGCAGCATGGTGGCACTCCATCCTCACCCACATGTACCCCCTAAGGCCTTCTCAGGTACCCCTGTGGGTATGCGTAGCCCCAGTTGACAACTCTTGCGATATGCAACCGATATATCAGTGCACCTCTAGTTGAAGGTCTTGGTATGACAGTCGCAGGATTCCATACAAGTGAATTAATCAGGCACCAACTAGACCTTTTACATGTATACCATAATCCAGAGGATTAACAATTGCTTACTACAGAGAGGATGTATAACAATGCGTAAGAATCATTAGCTGTGATTGTGCAAGCGGTGACTAAGAGATGGGGATTCTGAGGACTTGCAATGTAGTATTCTTTTACCTGTTTTAGACTTTTAGGCACATTCTGTACAGAAGTTCATATCAATGGAGCGAATTAAATAGATTTTATTTCTAATTTTGAAACAATTGTGTTGAATTTGTCAGCTAATTAAGTACTGCTAGCTTGTTCCTTATCATTTAATTCAATTTATTTTCAAGGGTGACTACATATAAAAAAGAAAAAAAAACAAAAAACCCCACCCCCCTCACTTTTGTAGCTAAGATGAAGCATGTACCACACATTTGCTCCAATGGATGCCTGGGCATACAGAATGCATGGGATGGGGAGGGGGAAGAGGAAAATAATGACCTTTTTATTATCCTCCTTCCCAAATCTCAGTTCCTCTTCCCAGGGGTCTTCCTACACGCAATGCCAACATAAAGAAGTTGGAACAGAGTATTTTGACTGTATTTTTGTGTGTTGAAAATCAGGCAAAATAAGGTCAGGTTGCCCTAAACACGCTTCATTTTTGTAGGAACAACTGGTTTGCTTGCAATAGCTTTGCTCCATTCATATAACTGCAGCAGCTTTGGACCGGAAGGCTACTTGAGTTTGGGTGAGTTGGTGCAGGCTAGGACGGGGTGCTAACCTGGCCCAGCACAGCAGGGGGCAGGGCAGCTGATCTCCCGTGTAGGCAGTGGGCAGGGTCGCCCTGGAGGCCAGGCTGGAACCCGTGCAGGGACGGCACGCTCAGCAGAGTGGATGGTCTGGGGCCGAAGACGGTCAGCGAGCGGTGTCTGGGAATGGGGTGGGCAGCTGGGATTGCAGGGCAGCAGCAGAGCCTGGGGCAGAGCCATGATCCACTCTCTGCATGTCCCTGCCACGGGCGCCGGTTCTGTGGGTAGGGACACGCACCGTGTGTCTGCAGTGCCCAGAGCAGCTCCGGCGGCCGGGCAGGCTGGGGCAGCTGCAGCCACCGCCCTGCCGTCGGCGCTGGAGGGCCCAGCACTGCCCAGCGGGGGCTGCCGCGTGGGCCGGGCCGAACTCGCGGTCCCCGTGCGCGTGCGCGCAGGCAGCCGAGGGGAGGGTTTCCCCCTGCCCTATGCTCCGGCTGGCGGCGGGAGGGGAGGGCACAGGGGCCAGCTCGGGTCCCCCCCCCCGGGTCCCTGCCGCACCTGACTGGCCCCTGGAATCTTCCCTTTCACCACAGAGACACTAGCTCGCCAATCAGCGAGGCCAGAAGCCATCGCCACGGCAACGCGGCGGGCCAATCCAAGCGGGCGCTGCCAGCGGGCCCCGCCCCTCCGTGCTCTCCTCCAATAAAGGGCGCCGTCCCCTAACAGGCCTGTCAAACGGGGGTGCGGGGGGGAAAGGGGCGGGACAGGCTAGGGGTAAGGGCACCCAATCGGAGCGAGGCTTTTCCTTTCACCGCCCAATAGGGGCCCGCTCCGGTGCGGTCCTGACTTCCACGGGAGCTGAGCCGGGCCAAACCCCGCAGCCACCGCGGCCTCCTTGTCTTCGCATCCCGTTGCCGGCGGCTGCTTCGGGCTTTGTCCCCAGGCGCCCGCGGCCCCCCCTCCCTTCCCCTCGGCAGCGCGCCGCGCCCCGCCCCACCCTTGGCAGCGCCGCCCCCGCCCGCCGGGCCCCGGGCTCTGCCGGGGGAGGAGGAGCCGGCGCCGGAGCTGGAGGAGGGAGCGGGATCAGCGCTGCCGCCGCGGCCGGGCCCGTCTCCTGCCCTCTTCCCCCAACACCATAGGCGGCTCCGGCACCAAGATGTCCAACCGGGTGCTCTGCCGGGAGGCCAGCCACGCCGGCAGCTGGTACACCGCCTCAGGTAGCGCCGGCCGGGCCGCGCCGCGCCGGGGGGAGGGCGCGGGCCGGCCATCGGGCCCGCGGGTGGGGAGGCTGAATCAGCACCGGGCGGCCCAGGCCCGGCCCCGCGCTGGGGCCCGGCTGCTGCCCTTGAGAGCTTTACTACGGTCTCCGGGCTCGGCTCCGCTTCGCCGCTGCCCCCTGCCGGCTCCTGGCTCCGGGGTGGGGGGGCAGGGCAGCGATGCCAGGGCTGAAATTCGAAGTGATCGGCTTTGCTCAAAAAGTGTGCAAATAAGTTGCCGTCTTCTGTACTTGATCTTGCTCCCTGTGACTGGCCAGTGAGGGCATGAGAACTAGGTCTTCAGAGTGGAAGCATTGCTTTATTTGGAGTCACAAGATAGCGCCGACGGTGAACCCCAAAGTCAGTTAAGACTCCCTGAGAGTGACGTGGGTTTTGCCTGTGCTGCATCAGTGAGCTGCCTCAAATGATCTGGCGTTTTGACCGCTTTTCCTACTGTTGATTTTACAAAGGTTGAAACTGTCATATAACTACAGGGCCGGGCATGGATTCAAAGAGGGCCCAGAAATGGTGGTGGTGGTGGTGGTAGTAATAATAATATTATTATTATCATCTGTACTGAAGGGGGGCCCCAATACTAAAAGTTGGCCGGGGGGTGCTTGGAGTCTCGGTACAGTGCTGTATAAATAAGATAGTTACTGTACTCCTGGCAGTGCTGGAGCAGGGTGCTGCTGCTGGCTCCCGGTGCCTTTGCACCTGTGGCATGGCCCAAACTTGGTGCCTCTCCTTCTACCACCTTACCTTCTCCCTCCTCTACCACATGAACCCTGCCAGAAGTGGGCACTCCCTTTGCTTCCCAAGCTGGTGGATTTCCCCCCACTCCTGAGCATGTGGGTGGGAGACAGCTGTCTGCAAAGGACCTGTTGCTAAGTCCTCCACTGGTTTTTCCAGCCATTTTGCTGGAAATGAAATTGCATGAGACTGACAGTGTTTTATAGAGGCAGATAGGATGCTGGCTGCCCAGGTTGCCCTATGTAGCGGGCTCAGGAGTTCAGTCTCCATTACGTGTCGGGGTAGATGGCAGTTTTAGGAGGAGTTTTGATTTATGGTTTAGATAGGAATGACCCTGCCTCAGGCAGGGGATTGGATTTGATGACCTCTGGAGGTGTCTTCCAACCCAACCGCTCTATGATGTGGGAACTCACAACCAGATATTTTACACTAGCTTTTTTTTTTTTAATTGGTATGGTAAACCAGAGCTGACAAATGTGTGCAGGATTTTAAGAAAATGTGCTTTAAATTCACAGTGAACGTAAGGCTGGTGGTAATGCAGTGTTCTTGCATCTAGATCCAAGGTTCTTGTAGACCAGGGGAGATGCCATATCGGAGTTCTCACAGTCCTCGCACCTATGTTTAAGAAAAATAAATTGTTCTTCTGCTTTTGTGTATGGCACATTTTTGATGGCACAGAAGAGTAAAATCAAATTAAATTGATTGTTTCCTTATGTTGACCTTTTTGGCCCTTTGAATTAAGTGTGGGACTGTAGGTGTAGGACGCTTTACTTTTCCTCTGTCATCCAGCTCTGTAACGTTTGTTCTTTGTGCACCCAGAGCAGAAGGGAGGGATTCTATCTCTGGCTTCTCTTTCACCCTCATTTAGTGGTGTTAATGAAGTGCTAAGCTAGTTACTGAATGTTGCTTCTGCTGACTGCCCTTTGTGGAGGAACAGAATAACAGAGAAAACTAGATGTGAGATGAGAAGGAGAGAGGAGAACTAAGAGACAAAGGAAGTGCTGCCAATGGCTTGGTGACATACTGGCATATGAAATGGAGCTCTGTTCCTTTATGGAATGTTGAGGACTTGGATATATCTTGTATTATTTTAGCAGCCATTTTCTTAAGGGATTTGCCTCAAATCTGATCCATCAGCCACAAGAAAGATTGCTATGATGATAAAATCTTCATGGATTTGGAGCTGAAGGGTGGGATGAGCAGAAAGATTGTGAAAGGTCTTTCTCATTGTTAAGAGGAGGAAGGGAAGCTCTCTTTTTTTTGTTTTGTTTTTGTTTTTTGTTTAAACTGGATTGGACCATAAAACCTGTTCTGTCTAATGAGCAAGTGATAATCCTTTCCCATCCCCACAGAAGATTCCTCAGGGATCCAACTTCCATATCTTTTAACATGCAAATCCAAAGGATTGGAGGAAACGGACAAGTGGAGAAGCAGAAATATAAGATGAGCAACTTGACTTTGGTGAAGAAGCTTGTAACTCAGTTTTGTTTCCTATAACAATCTGCCTATTCATCTACTGTTTGGTAGTAATCTTTCAGTTACAGACCTTTGGAGAGGTGATCCACTCCAGACAGGAACAATGCTTGAATTATACCTAAAAAATAACATTCTATAGACTTGCCCATTGTCTACCTAGATGCCTAGAGTAGTAAATGACTTGAATAAACATACAGCTTCAGTCTTCCATTTCCTAAACACACATTGGGACATACACAACATAAGGCTTCATGGTATTGTTAACTTCCCACACTCCACATGCTGTATTCAACCAAGTGAAATGGACTGCTGCCAGTCCATTCATAATATTTGATGAAATGTGTTGTTACCTACAAAAACCTCATGTCTATGAACGAGTTGGAGCAGGGTGTCACCTTTAGAAACTGTCCTATCTTCTGCCTGATTTAGATTAACACGGCTAATAACCACCTCTGTGGACATACTGTACATATCTTTCCTTAGAACATGGATTTCCAGTGTAATGGTCGTACACTTCAATTTTCTTACTCTTGTATAATACTGGACCACAGCTGCACGGTTGGAGTGAAAAACATGTCTTTACACAATACAGTTAAAGTAATTATAGCAGCTGGTAGAGGCTTACGGTTGTCTCTCTACTGGTTCAGTGCGTGCATTTGGTTCAGTGCGTGCATTTTGGTCGGACCATGCACCCCAGTAAACTGTGTAGTTTGTCTAGTTCTTCTGACTTTTTCCATCCAATTATTTGTAGTAAAGGCATCCAAAAATACTGCTCACATATACTGCTGTATACTTCTCGGAATAGGGTTAGTAAAGGACAGCTAGATAGAATAGCTCTCCAAACGTTTCTTAGAGAAAAATAAGCAGAGTACTCAATGAAGGCATATAAATAGTTGTGATAGCAGAAAAGCTGCTTGCACAGAAACCAAATCATGTTACTTGTAACCAGTTAAGGTGATTGTTTTTAACTAGGTAAAACAAACATGTTTAATGGTTGTGTTGTGTGCAGAGCACTTACATTTTTTTCTCACTTGAAGTTTTTTTTTTTAAATGAGCAGAAGAAAATTGAGGGCAAGGGGTTCTGTATTCCGACCAGAACTAGACATCTTACCTCATAAAAATGAATGAAGTGTGTGAAAGTAGAGGTCATAACTTTCAAAATAGCAAGAAGGCTGCCGTTTGTTTGCCTGCCTGCAGGGTACTTTAGCTTAATTTGGTTTGGTTTTGGGGACGTGGGGGAGGCTTTTGGATGCTTATTAAGGAAGGCTCAGCAGAACTGAAGGAGAAAAAATGGGAGTAAAATGGTTATGTGACCCCTTGCTGACTTGACTCAAGTTCTTACCTTATATTTAGATGCAAGTCCCATGCTGTCCACACACAAGCTCTTACTTTGATTTCTGTGGTCTTTGAACATATGTCCTTAGCTGGGTAAGCAAAATTACAGCATTGATTCCATTAATGCAAGCTCTTAACTCCCTTACTTTGCAGTGAGGATGCAGTTGAAGCACAGGTTATAGAATTCAAACTGGAACTCCTCCAGTGCCTTTCCATAGTTCTCCAGGCATAATAGCTTTTGTTTGCTTCCAACTTTCATCCTAGGCTCCAGAAACCACCTGTGGCTTATGTACACTTGGTCAACATTTAAATGTCTTGCTTCATACTACCAGCTCCATTTTTGTACAGATCAGCTCACCTCCACCTTTATGCACTAATGCCCTGGAGACCCTCATCCCAGCGTTCTGCTATCTTACCAGATGATTGCAACATGGTTCTGATTGTCCTCTGATGTGAGTGTATGAAGGAATGTGACTTTGGGAAATGTACCTTGAAATGCTCTCATAAAGATGCTGCTTTAAAAGAAGCTGGAGGTGGAAGAAGAGGGCATCAGGTGGATGGCAGCCCCATGTTGGGTGTAAACTAAAGGCTGCAAAGGCACTTATTGCAAGGATGCCAACTAAATATATAGCATGACCTTGTAGCGGACATGGGGGGACAGGTGGATGGGGAGTTAATTCCTAGGGCAATGTGGAGTGTTCTGTCAAAGCTTGTTATCGTGTTTGAGACTTTTAAGGCAGCAGGGTCTGATTATTAGATGAGGAAATAACTGGAGGCAGCTGAGGAGGGAACCTTAGTAGTGAGGGACGCACGGATCAGAAATGGACCTTGGACCTGGAACAGGCCATGTGGCTAAAAGATGCTCTTGGACCAAATTTCCTGGCTGTTCTTGGTGATAGCCCCCAGGAATGGATCGGAGAGGAAACCAGCATCAAAGCCAGAGCCAGGTAAGACAGCCACTACTTCTGTTGTGGAAGAAATTGCAACGCAAGTGACAGGGTTGTGCTGTTTTATAATCAATCCAATTATTGTTATGGATGGTATTCCACGCTATGGAGTAGCTTTGTCTGCAATTGAAAGTAGAAGCTGTTCACTTTCCTGGCTTCCTTGTCTACTCTCTCCCACCATATATTATCCAAGATGGGCTCCAAGCAGAGAAAAAAAATTAAATGTACACCTAGTGCATTATTCCCATTAAGACATGTAATAGGTTGCTGCTGTCACATTTATTAAAAGTTGGGATTTCAGGCTTAACAAGCATCTAGAATCTAAATGCTGGCTCCATTTATAACTGTTATAGAGTTAGTAGCATTTAAAGTGATGTCCCATATAGAACGTATTACAAGTCTTGCTGGCAGTATTGAGTGGAAAAGTGCCTTGGTTCTTGGCCTCCTTTATGTTCTTGGGTCTCAGTACACTGTTATGATGGGGTTGAAAAACCCTGGAGCTTGTTCAGATATCTGCTGCTGGTTCAGCTTCCTGTTAATGTTTCATAATTTCTGGCTAATAGTGCTTAAGAATTTCTGGTACAGGAGAAATTCAAGATGGTCAGTGAGATTCTTGGGCAAAGGAATCTTCCCAGGCCAGCCCCTCTACTTACTTACCTTCTCTGGTCATTCATATGCTTATTAGTTATCGTCCAATAAAATAATGGGTTGATGCATACAGATAACGTTTCTGGACTTCCCACAGAAAACTCATATATTTTGCAGTCTGGGACCTCCAGCAAATTAACATCCTCCAGTGTTACTGTTGCTGATAAGAGACCACTGATCTAATGGCCAACCAGAGCCACAATGCTTTTACAAAAATTAAAAAAAAAAGAAAAAAATATTTAATTGACTCTGTGAACTGGTAAACTGGAATATAGTTGTTGCTAAACAAGTAAATGTGTAGAAATGAGCTAAAAGATGTGAAGTAATGAGTATCATTTTGTGGGCTTGTAACAGAACTGCATCTGTCTCTTTACTTTCTTTCTTAAATATAACTTCCTATTTCATTGTTTTGGCAGGAGCTTCCACCTCTGCGGAACCAATTCGGATCCTCCATGCTTCTTCTGGAGAAAACCCTAAACCTACAGGTGATGGGGGTGGGAAAAGAGGATCAGGGACAACCAAGGAATGCGGAATGACTTTTGGCACAGCTTAGATAAGCATTTGAAGCTGTTGAAGTAACAGTTCCTAACTCCTCTACTTGCAGCAGATGAAGAACAAACTTATTGCAGACTCCCTTGAACACTATTATCAGCTACAAAGGGAATGGTTGTTTTGGCCAGCAGGCTGTAAACTTGTATTTCATGATATCACATGTCAAATCCACAGTGGACACTGGATGATTCTGCTGGCAGTCAGTCTGTGCACTCCTGGAATGGAAGCGTATCTGGGAAGATGTACTATGTTATTTCACACACTGTGCTTCCTTCAAGTAAAGTGAATAGATGAGCTGCTGATGTGCAGTTTCATTATTTGGGTGATGGCACGGATTGGGCCAGGTAACGTGGTGTTATTGTCTGGCATCTGGGCTGCCTGTTTTGATTCTTGGAGTATTCTTGTACTGTTTGGGTATTCCAACTTTATAATAAAAATGTTTGGCTATAACTTCCTGTCTCAGATTTTCCCCAAGTACTCGCATGATGTTATAGCAGTAAAACAAAGGTTTTAACAGGACATGTGGTCCAGAGTGGAAAAACTGGTATGTGTATAGAAGCATTACATAGCATCATATTTCTCCGTTCATTTTGCCTTTACAATGCAAATATATAGGCGTACAAGATGCACCGTTATTTCTGTTATTGTCCTTGACTCATTCTCAGTTATCAGAGGTGCATTCTTCTATCTGCTTGTACTGGATGGCAAATGAATAGTGTCCATTATCTTCATAAATGTAATGCAGAATGCCAAAATAATATCAGAGGCATTGGGCTTAGCAGCATTTGAATGGGTCTGTAGGCAACAATGTTCTTGCTTTCTGTTGCCCAGGTGTGTGTTTTTTTTATCGGTCACAACTGTAATGAAACACACCAGTATTCTATTTGCTGTTCTTATCTTGAGGTGCAACTTAATTAGTCAGGGCACAGAAACAGTGGTGATGCCCTTATTCCTCCCAAATATAGTTCCTTCTTGTCCAAACAAACAAGCAGCAAATCTTCTAAACACCCTGCTGTCATGCACATTACGGGTTCATCATGATGGCATTTAGAACTTGTTTATCATTAGGCAGGCCTTGGTCAACCTGAAATTTTAGTATCCATTCTTGTTCCTTTGCTTGTAATAGGCAGATTTGTGGTCCAAATAGCACCACTACAGTTTAGAAATCCCAGCTGTTGTTTCAGAAGTTGTTGTGGTTTACCTGTGGGTATAGGATGCTGCTATAGCAATAACCTCACAAAGCAATGTGTCTACATCGACAGTTGGGTGACCAACACCAAACTGGTTAACTGCCTACCTGTAACAGTCTGAGGTGGTCTGTTTCTGGTAACAAGCCCATTTTGTGGTCTGAGATGGCTTTCATCATCCACATATCTGGTGCCGTAGTGTCAGGGCAAGCCCCTATACTGTAGTCATCTTCCTCATGTGGATGCAGGTTATAAAATGTCTTTCCTCTCTATGCTTGGGGTCCCTTCTCTGGAACTGCTGGTCAGCATAGAGGGAATATACAGTGAGCATAACTACCATTCTGCCATGTAAACATACATGGTTTTCTTGCCCAGAGATGCTGCTTCCACCTTCTGAGTGTCCTCCACTACTTTTTAGTTTCCTTTGTCTGCAATTTGCTGTGTAAAACAGTGAATCCAAAAGCAGACATTGCTCATCTCATTGTGCTGGACCCATGCCCTTTCTACAGCTGGGATAGGCAAGAATGAATGTGCACAGTTAGAGCCACTTCTAATCTGCCACATTGGACTAAAACATGTCTACAGGCAAGCTTGAAAAGGATGGACAGCCAGTTCCACAAGCATCAGGTAACAACTACTAGAGTAGTTTAATTGCTTGGGTATTGAGGACATTGAGGTACACCCTCAGAAATTCAAAGCGCCTTACCCCAGCACCCATGTAAAAGCAGCTACTCAGGTGCAGCTTGTGGGATGATGCTTGTGGGCTTGACCAGCTTGGGGTTGTGGCGGAATGCCGGGCTAGCGGTTCCAGCACCGCTTAGGGGAGCCGCGGGCTTTGCGGAGCTGTGCGAGCGCGCGGCTTGTGGGGCGGGATTGGAGGTAGCTTTATAGCCGCCCTCGAGGTTCACCGAGTTGGCACAAGTAGACGACTTAGAGTAAGTTGTTAATGTTTCTTAATTTATAGGGTGTCCGTTGGTTCACGAGGTTCCAGAGCCAGCCCTTGCTCTCCAACAGTGGAATTAGTTCAAAGCTAGGTGCGGCTGCCGGCCCCGTAGTCCCAGAACTGGTCAACGGCTCATTGAGATGGGATGTTAGTAATAGAAGTTATTACAGAGTAGATATAGGATAAAACAAAAAGATTTTATTCACTCACCTGGCCTCACCCTCTTACGAATAAGAGGGGAGGCCGGTTGGAACAAAGCTGCAGTAAATACAAGTATAGCGAGCGTACATATGCTGTCTAAGCTACGATGAGAGGCAGTTGAGGAGTGGAGTCTCCGATGTTTCTTCAGTTACAGTATGCTGGTTACAAAGGGGGTCTGTTGGTTCACGGGGTTCCAGAGCCAGCCCTTGCTCTCCAACAGTGGAACAAGTCCAAAGCTAGGTGCGGCTGCCGGCTCCGTAGTTCCAGAACTGGTCAACAGCTCATGAGTGGGATATACAGTACAAAACTGTAACACGGTGAATCGTTGTTAGTTGTCGGATTTGCGAGGCCTTTGTCTTTGCTGGGGTACGCCCAGACGGAGAGGCTGAGAACTGGTCTATAGGGTGATTGGGCCTATAGAGTTTTCCGGTCGTCATCTCTGCTGTTTTCTGTTTCTTTGCCTCTTTATAGATGTGGTTGGACTGCCTCTGTGACACTAACTATGATATAAGTTGAGCATACAGGGATAGGATAGTTTCTTTTACATAGTAATTCCTAGGCAGACTTTTTACATAAGTTTCGTTTCTAGATAAGAAATAAAATCTACAAAATGCACATGTGTAGCTTAATGCCAACAGAGAAAAATACAAATCGCTCATTTAGCTTACTAGTTAAGACTTCAAGGTTACATAAATGTGAGAGTGCCGCGTGGCAGTTATACAGAAGAAAAAAAAATAAAACAATTACGGGGTAGGCTCCGTGTTGACTGCAGTGAAAAGCAGAAAAATGAACATCATGGGTTTGCTAATCCCATGACTCTCTTTCAAATAGCAGCATTAAGTTATCATGATGAAGTAGCTAACGCCATTGGAGCTTGTGCTGCTCCTGGACTGTGGACTTCTTCAGTAAATTTTGATGTTTGTTTCAGTAAAATTTTCAGTTGGTCTTAAACTTGACCTGCTCTAAGCCTAGAGGAAATTCAGAGCCATCTGGGAAACTGGTATCATATCATCATTGAGGTATCATAAAAGAAGCTGGTTAATAGTTATAGATGTAGTTTCTGTTCTGAAAAATTCAGTCTGAAGGTGAGTGACGGACATTGGGAGAAGGGAAATGAATTGGGCCATCATGTTTACTTTATCAAGAATATATTCCTTCTAGGAAGAGTTCCTGCTCCTACCCTGTCTCTTTCCCCCCGGCTGAGCAGCCTGGTTTGTTCAAGGGCTCTTACCTGACACAGCCCTTGTGCTGTAGACATGCCCTGAGGTATACAAGTAACAAGTTCTGCTTCACAACAGAATCCGCTTTTCTTGCCTTCTCCATAATTTAATTTCTTTTCTTCACATTTTAGCAAACCTAGACTTTCCTTTCATTTCCTTCCACTCACCAAAGATTAACCAGCACTCAGTCTGCATAGCTATTCACTAAGGAAGTCAATGGGATACTCATGTAAGGGAAGGTTTTGTTGTGTAGTTTATAGGAGATTTTTGGTCTGATGTCTAAATACATGCTTGCTAAATGTAAATCAAACTGAAAATAAATATGCTTTAGGCCATGAAGGGTCTAATTTAATATTACTGATCATGCCAGATGTAGAATTGTTATCAATTTTAAATTTATAATGAGAAGTACTTAGGTATTTTGAGACATTTCAGTATACCATTCAGACTATATATAGATACCGAATAAAGAATTTCAGAAAGTTCTTTAAATTACTTCTGGTTCATTAATTGCTCACCATTTTAGAATTGTAAAAACAAAACCACTGAACTGTAAGTTTTGATGCCATATTACCCCAGTCCAGTACATTAAAGAGTAATACATAAGAGACAATCCTTATCCAATACTTTTTTGTGGTTTTAATTTCTACCAGTAATCCCAGGAAGGATTTAAAAACAAAAACTTGTCTGTCATTCATTATTCTCTAGCTTATGCAGAGTGCTAGAGAACATAAAATAATGGATCACTTGTACAGCATCAGGAGACCAGATGGGGAAAAGAAAATCCATTACCTGTCAAACTTGAAGTTAGAAATGCTGGGTCATGCTTACCTTGCAAAACAGCCACAAATCACACATTCATTCATTCCCCTAGGTTCAAGATCCAAAAAACATTAAAGAGGAGAAACCCTTATTTTGCAAAATCTCTTGAAAGTTTTCAGATTTTAAAATAAGGGAGCAGTAAACTGTAATTTAAAATTCATCCTGAAATGCTTATATTAGACTTTGAGTGGTGGCTACCAATTTGCTAAAAAGTTTATGGGAACAGACTCTTATCCGTTATGTTATGCTAGGGGTTGTCAACTGGGGGTACTCAGACCCCCAGGGGTACTTGAAAAGGCCTTGGGGGGGTATGTGCAGGTAGGTGGGTGGGGATGGAGCGCTGCCGCACACCATCCTGTATTGCCATGCAGGTGCCACCTGCCTGGCCGGACATAGGGGGCAGGGGAAGATTGCATGTGGTGGCTGCTGCCACTCTGCATTCAGCTGTGTGCCACCCCTGCACCCTCCTCGCCAGCATCCTGCCACCAGGGGTACACTGATGCAACAAGGTTGAAAACGCCTGTGTTATGCAATATATCTAATGCCAGCTACTCACTTCTCCTTTTGTCTCCCGTCCACCCACCCCCATATTTTCACATTAATATACAACTAAATACTGAAAAAACTACACCTGAAGTTCTACCATGAAAGTGTCTAAGCTAATGAGCCTGCCTGTGTGCTGTTTTCAGTTCAAGAGGTGGGGTTCAGCACATGGAGCACTGTGGTATGTTTGAGGCATTTATTTTTAGTGGGTTTGTGCAACTATAGAAGCTCAGATATTGTTTCATCTATCAGTGAATCTGATGTTGTTTTTATATTTAGTTTTGAACATCTGAATTACAACTTCATCTAGTGTCTAAATGGTCTTTCTTTGCATCTTTTTGATTCAAAATTCTAGAATTTTTTTTCTTTTTCAAGTCTGTGCTTAAGGTTTTTTAAGTATATATCAACATTTGCTTTGTTTATAGATCTTTTAATATGTCATACTAGTGCTCAGTAATTATAGAATTATATATTTTATTAGTTGAAAGTAATGCTGATTGTCATTTGTCTTTTGAAATACAGTTTTCTGTCCCTTGTGGCCAAATCTGGTTCTTTGCCTAGCCAGAACTTGGATTTATATCAAAGATTTGTCCTTTTAAATACAATCATATGGCCCACTGTGTTAAACTTGGTTTATGTCCTTTGAATTATTGTCTTCAATTATTCTTGCATATGGAAGGAAGGGGATCGGTATTTGTTTGTAAACTAAATTTAAATATTCTCTTATTTCCCTTAAGGTTCATCTTTATTTTAGGGCAGATTATTACAGGAGGTTATTGCTATATTGAGAGACAATACCTAATCAGGCCAAGTCACAGGACATCACTATTTACTTTGCTGGATTGTCTAACTTCTTCCTCTGAGTAAAGACTTAAAACACATGCATATGTCCTCCTATGTTGTTATAAATATTTCAGAGTATTGAATTGCTCATCTGTGAGTCATAAAAGAAAAAAGAGAAGAACAAGATATGAACAAAATTATTGGCTCATGGTAAAACAAATTTATGTTCCTGGATGAATGCAGAAAGTAGTTACAGAATCAAAGATTTTATTTTTTTTAAAAATCCCTACCCGTTATGACCTCTGTGGGTGCCTGTGCACGTGCAGGATGCCTGCTCCAATTTGTTCTAATTAGAATACAACAGAGCAGACTCAATTAATTAAATAGCCTTGCTGTCACATGTATTCAGTGTCCCTGTGTTTCAAAATGGCAGTGGAGAAGCTTTAACCAAAGCTCCTCGAACAAGTTTTAATTCACCCCGCCGCCATTTTGAACTGCAGGACACTGAATACACAAGGTGCTGCTGGCACTTCAATTTAAAGCAGTTCCCAAGAGCTGCTCTAATTAAAACACCCCCTCCCCTCTCCTACTCCAAAGTATGTGTATAGATGCCCTAGGTATTTTCCAAAGGTAAGCAGAATGTAGTGCTACAGTCTTGGGGCTCAGGTTCTCTTGCTCTTAACTCTCAGTGAAATCTGGTCAGTATTTATTACTGGTATTCAGAACCCTGATTGCAGTTCGCTGATTTCCCAGTAATAGTGCCAACCAGTGAGGAGGAGAAATCAAAATGTGCGCCATCCCTTTTCCAGCAATTCAGAGGATCAAATGCAAGTTGTACCTGCTTGACGTTGGTGCTAGTGGTGCTTCGTTGGTGGGCAGGCCATATCTGGATTTACCATGTTAAGTGGTTTGGTCCCAGTTTGAAACACACAGATTAGGAAATACATTTAGCTATGTAGAAACAGACTTGACCGGGAAGAGTTTGCTGGTAAAAGCTTGCTTAGTGAGTGTTCAGGAATACGTAGACCACTATAAATTCTGAAGTAAAGAAAGACTGACTCCCTTTTTATAGGTAAGTGCTGTGAGTAGATTTTACTCAGAGCTGTATAAGCAAACACTCTTAGTGGTGGGGTATAGCTTAAGTGTAGTTCTTACTGGTGTTGTAGGTCTAGATTATGTCAGTTTCCCAGCCAAATAAAGCAGCATACAGAATAGACACCAATATATTATCAAAGTATTCTTTAGTTAAATGTTTATAAGTTGTAAATGATCCCTTTTATAGGGGTCTAAATGTAGTTTGTTAGAGCATAAACTCTAGCTAATATTTTATATTGGTGCCTGTCAATTAGGTTTTATTGTAAAAAGTCTCTAATCTCACTGTATCACTCAAATTAGCCCTAAAGGCTTTGGCTATTTAAAGAATAGAGGCCATATCCCTAAGGCTTCAGTCTACTTTACTGTTACCAAATCATTTCTATGTTTTTGAATGCCAGCTCTCTCTCTATAGCTTCCTAAGAAAACACAGCGTATTATAGATTTTGACATTCTGCAGATTCTATAGTAATATCTTGTACTACCAGAACATAAAAAGTGATATTGCCAGCCCATATGCATATGTTTTCCTTTTCATACAAAAAAGGACAAAATACCATAGTTACTTCAGATGTGTCCAAATATTTGCAATAGCTATTTTTACAACCTACCTTTAATCCATCATAGGTGAAACTTGTTCACAGTGTTTGTCTAAACAGGAAAGCTATTCACAGCCTGTTTCTCTGGAATTCGAAGCACCGTAGGTATTTTAGAATCCACTCTGCGGATTAAGCTAAACTGGAGAGAGCCATTCTTATTTTGGAGTATATCAATATAGAGAGGTATTTCACCCTGGCTTATTTGGCCACAGCTATTCTGGTCAGTGTTCTTATGTAAAAAAGCCTGTGGTTAGGATCCCTCATAAACAGCTTCTAGCAGTCTGTCAGGTCATTATCACAAAAGCATTTGTGCAAGTTACCCTGTTGTTATTTGCTGTAGTAGGACAAAGAATTCAAAACGGTTTTGGGTTATCTATATTGTGCACAACTCAAGAAGATCAAATTTCCATTTTCACTATGTGTCTAACTCTTACTGTTCAACACGGGTACTGATGCATTACCTTATTCACGCGCATTGCAGTTAAGTTGCAGGTGCGTTGGTAGCCATGTTTCCGTTTACCATATTTACTGAAATCCCAAGATGACTTTGGATTTAAGGTGAGCCCCCCATAATTGTATTCTATACATGGAAGATTATAACATTATAACTATAATAAAATTATACTTTTCCATGTATTTAATCTAATTATTGGGGATTGTCTTAAATTTGTCTTCACTGCGCTAGGGAAAGCAGCAACAGGGGGGCAAGAGGCCTTTTCCTTGGCCCCCCTGCTGCACCTGCCACTTGCCTGTACCCCTTTGCCACTGTCCCTTTCTCAGTACCTGCCCCCCCAGCCATTTGTGCCCCCTGTTGCCTGCCCTCCCCACATGTGGTATAATATCTCAAATGGCCCAATGTGTGCTCACCAGATTTAGCATAAAGATTCACATCTACATGAGAAATCTTAATCAAACCTTAATGTTTGTAGGAGGCTATATGCGTGTGGCTTTAAATGAACTGTCATCTTTGATCATACTGGTATTATATGAATTGTTTCTGGTGACCAGTTCCAGGTCCCTTTGGAGAAAGTGGCAAGAATCTTTATAATGGATGATCCTAGAAGAGTTTAGCCACAGCAGACATTTCACCATGATCTTAGACAGTTATTTGGCTGATGCCTCAAGCCCAGCAGAATATAACATGTATTTCTTTTTTAATACTGTCTAGCATAACATGGGATGTTCTCATTCATAAATATTTAATCCTTAAAAAAAAATTCTGCTACAATACTGTAAACACTCTTGAGGGTGAGCTCCACTTGTTGAAATGCATGTTCTGCTGGAATATGCTCTGGAAGTTCTACTTCTACTGGTTTCCCAACATCTGTGGCTTGCACGACATCTTGAAAGGATGCATGTGTGTTTACGTCTTTCATCTCTTGTTTTCTGCTTATTTATTCTAGAATTTTTAGTCTTCTAGGAAATACAGCAGCCATCTTTTTAGGTCCCTGGAAACTAGTATGATTGTGACATTGCATACCCATCTTCATACAATCCTGGGCTACTGAGAGGATATTTCATGTGTTTCATGTGTTTTTTCTTCTAATCCCTCAAGCCCATCACAGAACACATTTAAAAAAGGAATAATGATGCTTTCCTTTGCACATTAACTTTTTTCACATGATTTTATAGTGGAAACGTACACCTATTATTTAACCTATTGGAGAAAATAGCGTAGGTATCCCTATTTAGTATGCTTAATTCACAGAGAAAATTGCCTTTTTGACATTTCTTTATGGATTTGCATATTGAAAGATTGAGTCCAAATGCAAGCATTAGGTACCATATTATGCAGGTTATCTCCACACAAACATTCAAGGTCTATCTTCCTGTGACAGCCAATAATTGTAACTCCAGCACAGTTCCTTGTACACACTGGTAAGCCACAGTTAAGATGTTCTGTAACTGTTTGCCTTTATACTTTTGAAATGAACTTTGGTTTTGATTGAACTGGTACAGTCTGCTATGGCTTACCTCCAGAGCAGGGGTGGCCAATATATGGTCTGTGGGCTGTATCTGGCCCACAAGTTGTCCTATCCAGCTGCAGCACCTGATGGTGGGAGGGCTGCACCCCATGCGCTCCACTCTGTTGCAGCTGGAGCCAGGCCAGGCAGCACGCAGACTCCTCCACCTCCTTCCCCCTACACCCATCCCTCTCCCTGCCCAGTGTTCTGTTGACACTGTGACTGCGCACTCCTGGCACTGTGGTGGCCAGCAGCTGGGTCCGCATGGGAAGGAGCACAATGTAGTGCACCAAAAAGCCATCCTGGGTACCTGCCTGCCATGATGGGCTTCTGCCACCACTGCACTGCTAGTCCATGCTAGCTGCAAGGGAGGCTTAGCCTGGGGCAGCTGCCCCAACTTTTCTGATGTGGCACGACTGCTGTGGTGGCTGTGCTGCTAGGACTGTGCAGCACCAACAGGAAGCCAGGCTGGGTGGCAGATAGATGCAGGGGCCAGAGGAATCTACATGCTGCCTAGCTTGGCACTGTCACAGGGGCACTAGGGTGCTCCATGCCTGGAGAGAAATTAAGGAGAGCTGCCAATCATTAGGGCAGCTCAGGTGCCGGTTGCTGGGGCAACCAGGCAGGTCATGTGGCAGCAGCGGGCAGGGCCGGGCCTTTATAAACAGCCCAGGCTGGAGCCTAGGGAGCAGTTCCCTTCTGGCCGCCGCAGGAGCTCTGCGGGGAAGCTGAGCAGCCTGAGTCAATGGTTGCAGCCTGACCACCCTGACCGGCTGCAGTGATGTCGGCAAGTGAACCCTATAAGAGACCATGACTAAGGAGCCGAGTGAGTGTTGAGTTGTAAGCCAGGAGGCTTCTTGGGTTTGCATTATAGCCGTTTGGCTCTTGGTTTAGTTATGGTTGCACCGGAGGACCGGGTGAGGCTGTAGGGGTGTGAGGAGGCCTCACGGGAGCTCCCCAATAATCTGGGGGTTCCTGGTACACAGCGAGGCGCGTGTTGGTGGGGGTGTTGACCCCCGCCCTGTGGGGCGAGTCGGGGAGAAGCCCTAGTAGGGCAAGTGACCCAGACGGTGGTCCGGGGGCCAGGCACGGCTGTGGCCTCCTGAGCCCCACCCGGGGTGCGGACAAGTCCCAGAGGGGACGAGGAGCGCGGGAAGCGCGGCACGGGCCCCCGGGGGGGGGGAGGAGCGCGGGAAGCGCGGCACGGGCCCCCGGGGGGGGGGAGGAGCGCGGGAAGCGCGGCACAGGCCCAAGAGGGGGCAGGAAAGCCCAGAGGAGGACAAGAGGCCCCAGAGAGGGCAAGGAGCGTGGAGAGCACAAGGCAGGCCCCAGTGGGGAGTTGCCTGGGGAGGCAAGCCCAGGGACCCTGATAGAGGGGCACAGGCTGTGTGACTAGCCCAGAGGCGCCGGTAAAAGGGGCGCAAGTTGCACAAGCAGCCCAGGGGTGCTGGTGAAGGGGCGCCAGGCGCGTAATAAGTCTAGGAACGCCTGAGAGGGGCGTCAGGGCATGACAAGCCCAGGGGGTGCCAGGTGTGTAACAAGTCCAAGGAAGCCAGAGAGGGGCACCAGGGCGTGACGAGCCCAGGGGCGCCAGAGAGGGTGCTAGAGGGCGAGGGACCTAATAAGGTCCAGGGACAACTGCGAGGCTTGGGGCATGCTGAAGGGGAGGTAGGAGGCATGCATTGCCCATATGGAAGGGGGTGTATTGGGGCACCCACGGGAAACAGAGGAACAATACCAGTGCGGTGTCTAGGGGTGATAAGAGGCAGCCTCCCATACTGAACTTCATAACAGCAAAGACATGACGGGCGAGTTGAGGGTGCTGGATCACCTTAATTGACACGGCAGGGGACGCTAGCGAGCTCACGGCCGCTTGCAGGCCCCATTCCGTGACAGGCACAAACTGGCGGAGTGGTGCAGGGCACTGCCCTCTCCCCCTCAGGCTTTTGGTTGTGGCCAGCAGGCCACATAGAATCAATTGCCCTCCTCCCTCTCCTCTTCCCCTCACCCCCCTCAACAGCTTCCCAAAACTCCCTAAGTGGTCCTCCAACCCAAATAATTGCCCACCCCTGCTCTAGAGGGACTAAGCATCGCAACAGTTTTGTTTCAGTCATTAATCTGAATTTCATTCTGCCATACAGTGCCTCCTTACATTTGGTAGAAGATTGAGCAATAGGAAATCTCTCACTTGTGTATTACTCAGAAATTGATGCTAGTACTGGTAGGCACATACCTCTCTTTGTGTGAATGCTGAGCAGCTAACTAGTATAGCATCGTGGATCCAGAACAGGTGCAGTGGTGTAAATGCAGCTGCCCCCCTTTAGTTGATGCCAAGGGAGCATTAGTCAGGGACTTCTTTTTAAAGCCTTGAAGCAAGTAAGAATTCTTCCCCTCCCTTTCCCTTTGGTAGTCAGTGGCATCTCCTCTCTTGTTCCCTCCCTTCCCCTCTTCTCCCCCACATATCACTCCTGCTGTCCCTGTTTCCTGCAGCTGTGGCAGTGGGTGGGTTTCTCCTTCCTGCCTGGTCCCCTAAATGTTCCTTTCTGCTTCCCCTGCTGATCCTTGCTCCCTGTGGAGCCTGGCTGGAGCCAGGCAGAAACAGTATTGAAGTCTGTCTTCCCCCTACCCACCATGGGAGGAGAGGGGACATGGTACTGACCATGTAGGGCAAGGGTGGAGGGGATGAAGAAGAGGTAGATTCTTACCTGATCAAGAAACTTAAAAAAAAGTGTTTGTTTGCTGCTCCCTCAGGGTGATCCCTGTCCTGGCTGCCAAGAGAAAAAGAAGTTGGGAGCAGGGGTAGCCTGTGCAGGTAGCCACACCTGCAGCACCAGTTGCTGCTCTTGACCCTTCCCCCACCCCATATGACAAGTTCCTGACTCTGCTCTTGGCATTGGTCCATGTCTTGATTTAGATGTTTTTACAGGTGCAAATTCAAGACCAACTTGACATGTCCATTTGGGATACGGTGAGAAAAACCGATCCAGGGGGAACTCAACTTGTCTTTGTGATCAGCATATGTATCCAAAGGGGTTGTAGAAGGCCACTGAACTGGACATTAAGAATAAAGCTGAGCAGAAAAAGATAAAATCTGAAGGATGGTTTGGTAGGATAAATCCACAATCCCTTTCCTCTTCATTTAGGTGCTTTGCTGTATTCTGAGGGGCATGGCCCAGGCCGGCATACTGGAGGCTGTCTGTGGTTGCTAGGAGTCTGCTGGGAATAAATGAGCTCAAAACATGGAGAATTTTCTCAAGCCTGAAGTACAAGATGGCTTATGGCACTATGGACAGGGTTGAGAAGTCAGGAAAGATGGGGCCCTTGATTCAAGGTATTGTTTACATTTTGGTTTACAGTATGTTTGGGGAAAGTGGGTAGGCTCATTCAGAACATGGAAACTGGTATTAATGGACAATCCCTTATTTTACTAGGGGGAGGGGATAGCTGTCAGGGAGAACTGAAGTCGCCCAGTTCCTGGATGCAGGCAAAGCAAAACTTAGAATAAGTAAATCTTTCTATGGTGCTTTCTCTTGTCAAGATTTATTTTATTCATAAGATTTTATTACAGCTAATTTGTCCCTGCCTGCCTCCTTTGCCACATGCAGCCTTGACTCTGCAAGAGCAGCATCCAGAGCAATTAGAGTGAGGGGAGAAAGTGGTCCCTAGTGAGACCAGACACTTGCACTCCATTCGCTTCCTGTTGGTTCTTTTTGATGAGGGTGGCCCCAAAATGGCAATCAGAATTCACCATACTTAATTGACACCAATATTTAAGTTGTCTGTTGACTGTACAGTGACTTACAGATAGCACCAGAGGTCCAGTAAAAGAATAAAAGTAAGTCTGTCACAACTACTAGGTTGGATTGTGACAGATATTTAGTACAGATACATTTCTTAGATTTAACTTTCTCCCAGTTTTCCTATTGATGTGACAAACCAAACACTATGTTTTCCATTGTGACTAGCCAACACAGCAGAGCATTTTTTTTCTTTTCACTGAAGCGGATGCTTTCTCATGCAGCAGAAAGTGCATTAGCTGTTGCGATAACTTTAAAGAAAAGTTCAACTCTATTGTACATCCTTATCCCAGGTCAGAAAGATATCCTGACATTTGGAAGAATACTCAACTTTGCTGCATCTGGCAGTAACTGCCTGGATCCTCTGATATGCCTGTAACAGTTCAAAGTTAAACCATGTTTCTCAAAGTGCACCAAAAAAAAGTAAGTGCAAGTAATTGTGGAAGGGTGTGTTTCCTAGGATGAGCTGAATTTTATTTTTTCTACTGTTGGCAATTTTTTTTTTCCCTAAATGGAAGCGTAATCAGGCCTGAGAATTAATAACACAAACCTCTTCACTCTGGGCACATGCCTGCCTGGTTTCTCTTCAGTTCAGTTTTGCTACTGTTGACTATAATTGCTTTTCAGAACCTGGGAAAGAACTTGCATGTGAGCTTGCCAGAGTAATATATGAGTGAAGTTACACTGACATGAAACATGATAGTTCAGCAATGGGAGCAAAGTTAGACCAACTCCGAGTTTGTGAAAAAATCACTGTATGCCTCAACATGAGACTATTTTAACAGCTGTCCAATTCTAAATATGGCCGTTATATCTAGGGCAGTGATTCTCAACCAGGGTGTCACAAGATCCTCTTAAAGGATTGCCTATATGATTCACAAAGTAAACCCAAAAATTGCAACTAGGACCTGTTGAGATCTTTTTGATTTCTTTGCAACAGAAGAATTGCTCTATTATTTTTCTGTAGTCAAGATACAAGTGAAAGTTAGGAGCTGGCATTTTCCAAGTAGTGCTTTGAGTCTAAAGAGGTTTAGAACCATTGATCTAAGCTTTACAGTGTAGATGAATGTTTTGTCATTTGTGAATGTGTTAACACAGTCACATTTCATGGCATTATGATTTAGTGTCATACCTGTAGTAAGAAACTGATTTGTGTAATTAGTTTAAGTATAATTAAGGTTTTTATCATTGTTTTAATGTTGTGGTCATTTGCTTGTTGCTGTTAGAGTACACATTTAAATTTGTATTTTGGCATCTCTACTTACTTTTAGTTCCTTATGAAAATAAGGGAATTCAGTTTGTATATCTCTAGTGCTAAAAATGGGTTTGCGACTGTGGGGGGGACGATGAATGAAGTTCAAAGGTTGGGAATTTCAGCAGTCTCACTAATTTGGACATGCTGTTTGTACTCCAGGTGCCAAGGTATACATTGACAGCATAACTAGTCCAAAGTACTTGTGCAATATAGCTATGTTAATATTGTTGGAGGACTTTAATCTTTGTATTTTCTGACCTTTGCAGTGATATTCTTAATTATTCTTATTCTTAACTATTATCTTCTCTTTGGACATCATTGCTCCATACTAACTTGACTATCACCGGATTATGGAGAAGTAGCCCATGACAAAGCCCTTGCTTTCTAATGAAGGAGGAATAAGGGATTCACTGTGGATGTATTCTGAGTGTAACTTGTTTTATTTATACCTGATCAGAATTTCTGAAAAAGGGACAGTTAAAGAGTATGCAGAAATAACTTTATTTCAGATAGTTCAGGCCAGCATCAATGCTGAGTCCAAGAAAGTAACTCTGTCTCAAGGAGTGACTCAAATTACAGATTTGGGACTTGGTCTACAGACATACCTCCTCCCAATAGTTGCTCAGAAGGAGGAGGTCCATAAACGTCTCCCAGTTTTTTTTTTCTTGGGGCCTCCATCTTTCATTGTCTTTGGAAAGATTAATAGATGTCTGATACATGTGAAACTTAGTCCTGGGCCTCTGGCTGGTGGAAGTAAGAAGCAGTGCTGTCTGGCTTTTTTGCCTCCTGTTTTGATATATGCATCCTGCTTTATGGTTGCAAAGGCCCTTGCCCACCCCTTATTTAGATCATTTATTGCCTACTAATGGAGGAATAGGTCTAGCTTCCCTTAAAGCTGTTGCCGTTTGCCTAGGGATAGTTAGAACAGTGGTTCCCAACCTTTTTAGACCACGAACTGGCAAATTGTGGACCAGAAGTGACCATGGACCAGCAAGCTGTGGACCAGCATTTTGTATGCCAGTCACTTCCAGACTTCCAATCTGGCAGCCAACCTTCCTGTAGACCAGCAGCCATGGCCCGGGGGTTGGGAACCACTGAGTTAGGGAACTACAAAGTGCTCACTGTTCCCATGGTGTCTGCATGTGTCAAGGATTACACCAAGAGAAAGTACTAGTTTATGCCCCACCCTGGTTTTTGGGGAGCTTTCTTTTTTTGCTACTTTAGGCTTCTCTGAAGCATATACAGGTATCTTTCCAATAGTTTGTCCTGCTTTTCCTTTTGTAAAAATAGCAAAACTGTCAAACTTGGTATTTCTTGTTTTGTCCGACCTGCAGCAGTAGACTGAGCACTTTGGTTGAAAGGATGGGAGTAGTATACTTTTTAAGAAAGAAATCTGATGACTCAATTGCATATAAGACTTCTAACATGTATTTAACTGAAACAGAGGTCTAACAAGTTTGACAGAATAAATGTCTATTTCATTCAGGTTCCACAACCTTGGTATTTATGAATCTTCTTACTGATCCAGTCATTTATAGTGTCTCGGCCAACTGGTTAGACAAGGCCTCTGATCTAATGTAAAAACCCAAGTAGATCTTCGCCTCCACCCGCACAGTCTTTTATTTTTTTAATACATTGTAGACCTTTTTAAAGCATCTGAAATGCACTTTTTCATTTCAGATCACCTTTAAAGCCTCATCTACACTAGTCTTTGAAGCATATTTGAGTTTGATTTTAACATAGTAGCAGATAAACTTAAATTTTAAATACAGTTTCAGGCAAAATGGGCTTCAACCAACAAGATGGTGAGCTCATATTGCGAGATCGTGAATGCTTTCAGTGTTTTCTAACAAGTAAGAGTATGTGGTGCTCACAGAATATCTGGGTCTAACCCAGGATCTGATTTATTGGTACAAGGAGGGGCAAGCAGAATCATTTTGAAAAAAGTATACTTCTACCTACATCGTAACCGTAGTTCTCAAATCCAAGCCAGTGCCTAGCCTTGAATAATTTTCAAAATCAGTTTTAGCCAAAACTTTTGCTCTAGTCACACTCTTAAAGACCATATTACCTCAACAAGAATTTTTAAAATATGTTTTACTAACACTGAGACTCATTTGCACTTAAGTTTTGCTGGCATAGCTGTGGTGTTTAGTAATGTGGACACCCGTAACCAACCTAGGACACCCATAACCCCAGCAAGCCTTTTGCTGGTCTAGTTCAGTTAATTTGGGGAGCTGGTTTAAGCGATGCTGATGGAAGATTTTTTTCCTCTTGTTAATGTTGTTTCCTGATGCAGTATACTGGCACAGTTGCTTATGTATAGGCAGGGCCGGCCAACAATTTGATGTGAAGAAGCCGGTGGTGGCTGGGGGGGGAGGGGTGGCGGTGGGGAGTGGGAGTGATCATGCACGTGGATCTTCTCTGGACTCTCTCAAGTTTCTCCACATCCTTTTTGAATTGAGGAGCCCAAAACTGGGCGCAGTACTCCAGCTGCAGCCTCACCAAGGCTGAATACAACGGGGGAATGACATCTCAGAATTTGCTCGAGAAGCATCTATGGATGCAAGCCAGCATTTTGCTCACTTTACTAGCCGCAGCATCACACTGAAGGCTAATGTTCATCTTGTGGTCAATCATGACCCCCAAGGCCCTTTCATCCATAGTGCTAGCCAGCGTAGCACTGCGGAGCCTATAGGAATGTTGCTGATCTTTCTACCCAAGGTGGAGAACCTTGCATTTTTCGGTGTTAAACACCATCAGGTTCTCATCCACCTGACCTGGTGTCAAGGTCAGCCTGGATCGCCCTCCTGTCCTCAGGTGTGGATGCTTTATCCCAAAGTTTGGTGTCATCGGCGAACTTGGCCAGTCCTCTTCTGACTCCAGTGTCCACAACATTAATGAAGATGTTGAACAAAATAGGTCCAAGGACAGAGCCTTGGGGGATCCCGCTGGCCACAGGGCACCATGACGATTGACTTCCATCAACCACCACCTCTGGGTCCGACTATGGAGCCAATTCCCCAGCCAACAGATCGTGGTGGACCCGAGGACGCAGTTGGCCAGTTTTGCCAAGAGGTGATCATGGGATACCAGATCAAAGGCTTTTTTGAAGTCGAGATATATGACATCAATCTCTTCTCCCTTGTCTAGGTAATAGGTCACCTGGTCGTAAAAGGAAATGAGATTGGTCAAGCAAGACCTAGCCGCAACAAACCCATGCTGGGTATCCCTCAGGATGTTGCCATCGGCCAGTTTGTTAAGAATGGCCTCTTTGATAATTTTTTCTAAGACCTTCCCCGGGATAGAGGTCAGGCTGATGGGCCTGTAGTTAACCGGATCCACTTTCCTTCCTTTCTTGAAGATAGGTCCCACATTGGCCTTCTCCCAGTCTTCGGGCACTACACCAGAGCACCAGGAGTTCTCGAAGCTCAGCCCCTGGCACGGATCTATGATGCTGGCCAGCTCCTCAAGTACTCTGGGGTGTTGATTGTCAGGGCTGGCTGACTTGAAGGTGTCCAGTCTCTCAAGGTGTTTCTTCACGACATCAGCATTGATGGAGGGCAGGAGATCTCCCTCTCCCGGGCCTCCCTGTCCCATAATGGGCATGGGCGTCATGTGGGACTGGTGAAAGACCGATGCAAAGTACCCATTTAGTAGGTTAGCTTTTTCCTGGGCGTTGGTTGTCAGTTGTCCCATCTGGTTTAGTAGGGGTCCAAATACTGCCCTTGCTTTTCCTCCAGCTCCCCACATATCTACAAAAGGATATTTTTATTGTCCATGCTACTAGTAGCCAGTTGGAGTTCCATCACAGCCTCGGCTTTCCTGGCTTGCCCTCTGCAGGTCCGGACCAGTGCGGAATGTTCCTTCTTGGAGGTGGATCCCATCCTGCATCCTTTGTAGGTCTTTCTTTTTAGACGCAGGAGATCCGCTAGTTCCTCTCTGAGCAAAGGGGGCTGCTATGCCCTTTTGCTGCCTTTCCTCCGAGACGGAATAGCCTCAGCTTGTGCGTTGAGGATTGCTCCCTTGAGGAGCAACCACTCTTCCTGAGCTCCCCTCCCCCTGGAGTTGTGGTCCCTTAGGGCCTCACTGACAAGCCTCCTGAGCTTGTCAGAGTCAGATTTCTTGAAGTTGAGGACTTCTGAGTTGCTGACTTGAGTTGCCAGCTTTACAGCGGATGGTGAAGGTAATCAGCTTGTGGTCGCTGTCACCCGGCTTCCCTTTGATCATTAGGTCACGGATTAGATCGTCTCCGGTTGTCAGTACCAGGTCAAGCAGCTCTTTACCTCTCGTTGGCCCATAGACTTCTTGCATCAGATGGAGGTCATCCATGCACTTATGTGGGGGCCAAACTTTTTGACAGATGTGCCACAAGGTAGCTGTGTGTGCCCCTTGTGGCACAGGTGCCCTGTGTTGGCCACACTTGTCATATGGAAAGGAACCATCCTTAATCTATTTTGCTTTATTTTCACCAATGGCAAAAATATTCTGTCCAGCTTCTGAGGAAAATCCTATCATTAGTTTATTGCCTATGAATATTAAGTATGTTGACCCCCACTCTAAGTTTATCCAATTCCAGACAGCACCTTCTACTAAACAGTGACTCTCTTTGCTTCCAAAAACTGCTTGTCTCTTTGTCCACTACGAACATGTCCTTTGACCTTAGCCTCAAGGATTGCAGCCTGTAACACCTTGATAGAAGCTGTTCTTTTAACATGTTTACTGTAAATTTGTTAGGGGTCACTTGTTAGGGATCGCTTGTGTCCAAAGATAATTATTTAATTGATTAGAGGATGTGGAATTTTAGAATATTAGTCTTAATATTCTGTTCCACCAAATGTATTGTGTGGCTTTAAAATTGGGAGAGGACTGTAAGTGGTTGTGATACCATGCCACTTCTCTGTTCTGAAAGGACAAAAGTTTATGCTCGTCTCTCCTTCATATTTCTCTTCTGGAATGATATTGTTACAATAACACCCAGAAAGAATTAGGTGCTGTATAAATTTACAATTTATGATGTGACTGCATAGGAGAACATATAAGCGCACAGTTGTGGCGGTAACATGTGGACAGGTTCTTTTTCAGATGCTAATGGACGTACACTCCTTAGCCATTACTAGTTAGTCTATTACTTGTAATCGTTGTGGTAGAGGAGAGTGTTTTGGTTGTTTCTGTTTTGCCGTTGAAGGGTTCAGGAATGAAATAGCTATTTAAGCAAATGTGGCCCGCCTTGTGCTGTGGTTGCTTTAAGTACAGGATGGCATCAGACAAAGGTTTACCAGACAGCTGGTTTTGGTTTCTGAAAATACACTTGTATTTTTGGGGGACTTTCTCTTTAGCAAAAATGAAAAAGTTTACTCTGCTTGATTTTTAACTGACCCAGGCAGGTTACCAGAGCTTTTTTGACTCCAGTGAAGCTATGGATATCAATACCTATTAAGTTTAATATTGGAGATGTTAACCCAGGCAAGAATCTCTGTTGACCAGGTTCTTTTAGTATTGACTAGCAACTGTTTATTAGGACATTACTGATATCCAGGATGTTTCTAGAGCTAGAATGGTACATACACACAGACAAACACAACTGATGGTTTACCTTTGCTTGACAATACTCAGTGGTGAAACTGCTACAGTTTTTCAATTGCATTGTTGGCCAAATGGCTTGGTTGCAGCAATGGAAGTGACCATGATAGTAGTATCATGCTTCCCTTTGCTAAAATTATCCACAGCAGCAGACTTACTTGAGTATTTGTAGACTCAGAAAAGTCATGCTGTACTGGTTTACTTCCTTTTCTCATATGGAAGATGTTTTTCACAGCACAAAGGGGTAGTGATTTTTGTTCCTTATAAAATAGTAGTGAGGGCTTAGACTTCACGCTTCCTGAAGAGGGCTGCCGAATTGCCGTTAGATGGATTTTTCAAGACCGTACCAAGTCTTGTGAGTTGCCACCACTAGAGGTCTAAATAACTTCTTTAAAAAGCTATTAACCTGAAATTTGGAAGAATTTCAAGAAATGATTGTAATATAATTTCTGGTGCTTCTGAGTGCCTGCCAATTTTTGTAGTTTTAGTTGTTTTTCTCTTTCCTTTTGGGCTTTGTGAAAGAAGCATACACAAGGAAGAACTACTATAGTAGTTGCAAATGAAAGTAAGATAAGGTGCAGTCAAATCTGTATGGGAAACTTAAAAAAAATTCTTGAGGGTGTTTTTTTTTGGGAGGGGGTGTTATTGTAACTGGCTGCTTGTAACAGTAGCAGGTAGAAGACTTGCAGCAGAAAGTGAATTTTTTAATTCATTATAAGAATATTGTGCTCTGTAAGCTAAGACTTTCCCCAGAGGAAGTATTGTAACATACATTTGCTAAATATGTTCTCTTAGTGTTGTTGTTATACTCTGTGAAGGCATTGTTATAACCTACAGGGACTAGCTGAGATCAGAACTCTTAGCACCTGTGAGCGCAGGAGCTTGGAGAACTGGGTCCTAAAAAGTGAAGGGAATAATGTTATGTTAATCCACTGGTTCCCAACCTCGGGTCTCAACCCAAATGAGGGTTGCACAGGCAATGCCAGTGGTGCCACACACAAAAGATGAGCTGTGCCGCATGCCAGGAGCTCCCCCACCCACAGGCAGCTGCCACCGCTGCACTGCACTCCCAGCAGTGGGGTGCAGCAAAAAGACATTGGGAACCACTGTATTAATCTGTTTTCAAGGTTAGCACCCACATCTTCTCAATGTTAATACCATAGGATCATTGACTTAATACTGAACTTGTCCAAATGAAATACAGGTTTCCCTTGCCAACCATGGGGTGTTAGGCTCCTGAAATTTCCCATGGTTGACAAAGCCAGCAGGCCTGGGGGCTGTGGGTGGGGGATGAGGGACACCAGCGAGGCTGTGGTGGTTGGGGGGTGGTGGAGGGTGGAGTGAGAGGCACAAGCAGGGCCAGGGGGCTGTGGGGGCTATTTTCCAACTGTACCCCCCCCCTTCTCTGAAGTGTGGATACTCAAAACTGATTGGCAAAACTGTGGTTGGTGGGGGAAACCTGTACTATAAAATAGGTATGGCATTTTCTCACTTTAGGCACTCTCATGTATTTTGCAGGCTCCCTAACAATCAGCTTGCTGTTAGTTTAATTTTTTTAGTTGTTTATGGATTATTAAAAACCAACTACTTTAGCCTTGACTACTATCATATAGCATTTAATGGGTTAAAGTTAATTGTGTGAGGCCTGTGAGTAACATCCATGTCTTTAGTAATATTGAAGTGATGTTGTAAACCCAAGGAAAGGTACTGTGGTGCCCAAAAGCTTGTCTGAATCTATCCCAACCATGCAGCAAGTCCCGTAAAAACTGTCATCTGCAAAAATCCTGACCTTGCATGATTTTTTTTTATATTGTTCTCTCAAGCTTGCATAATTGTCCTATTTAATCAGTTTGAAATTTAGACAGTAGGGGTGCCTGTAGACATGCAGGATGCATGCTCCGACGCACTGTAATTACAGCATGTAGGAGGAGGCTTGATTAATTGAGTCTGCTGGAGCGTGCTAATTAGCATGCTTCAGCGTCTTGTGTATTCAGCATCCCCCTGCTTCAGAATGGCAGTGGGAGTGCTTTAACTAAGGCTTATTGAAGAAGCTTGAGTTAAAGTGCCCCTGCTGCCATTTTGAAGCATGGGATGCTGAATACATGAGGCGCTGCAGGCACTTAAATTACAGCAGCTCTCAAGCTGCTCTAATGAAAGCACAGCTATTTACAAGGTGCATGTGCCAAGCAAAAAGCCTTCCCGTGCCACACTCTGGCACCTGTGCTGGGGGTTGCCTACACCTCCCCTAAATGATTAGTCGAGTAAATTAATTGAGTGTGTGTTACCACCCTCTTATGAATTTGTCATTAGAAGCAGTGGCCCTTGGCACAGCATGCGTATATCTCTGATGCACAGAAAGCAGAAACTGATTTGCACTATTGATGCAGTAAATAAAACTTCACAGTTTAGGAGGCTAGAACATACCCAGTGCAACTGTAAACCACACTGTCATGTTGCTCCCATTGCTTTTATTTCTGCTTTTGAAATACAAGCTTTCAATTCAGTCTTGGCTAGTTTTAAAATCTAGTTGGTGGTAATTTGTTTTTTGTAATAAGTTACATTTTAAATTATGCTAAAGCGTGCCATTACTTCAGCATATTCTGTCTTTTTTCTTGTAGGACCCCAGCTGAATGCACAGCTAGAAGGTTGGCTTTCTCAAGTACAATCTACAAAAAGACCTGCTAGAGCCATTATTGCACCGTGAGTATGAAATCTGTGTGTTTGAAGTTTTTAAGGATGTTAAACCCTTTCTTTATCCTGACGTTCCTTAAAGTAGCGTTTCCCAACCGGTGTGCTATGGCATTTTGGGCTGGAGCCATGCCCCCTGCCTGCTGCTGCTGCAGACATGGACAGATGGGGGCGTGGCTCCAGCCCAAAATGCTGGCTGTGTACCACTCCTCCCCATCAGCATCCAGCTGGCCACATGCCACTCCATCTCCCCCACCTCTGCGTCCGGTGTGCCGCAGTGCTTTTTTATATATGTAAGTATGCAGTGGGACGAAAAAGGTTGGGAAGCAGTGCCTTAAAGTATTGGTTTTAGTTACGAGCATGTTTTGTGGACTTTAAGTATTTATAGTATCATGAAACTTGCATAAAATTTGTGCAAATAGATGATTACCTTGTCTGGACAAAGATGCTATGCTTTAAAACAGGGGTGTAGGTTGTAGCCATATTGAACTAAGGACATAAGCAGACAAGGTTCTTTGGGTAAATCTGATATCTTTTATTAGACCAACTGAAGTAGTTCTTCTTAGCAAGCTTTTGGGTTCAAATACCTTTGGTTCCTCAGACGAAGGGTATTTAAACCTGAAAGCCTGCTAAGAATTTTTCCAACTATTTGAGTTGGTCTAATAAAAGATATCAGATTTACCCGAAGAACTGTGTCTGCCTATGCTTTAAAACATTAATTTTCCCAGAAAGGCTGTGCCAATAAGCAAGGTCAAGGAGTGCATTTTAATGATGTATGAAGATTGAGGCTTTTTGGGGCTAGGGACTGTGGTCTGTATTGTAGGCCCCTCATGGGGAATATGCCAACTCTGCAAGTATAGTTATATAGTAGTATAACTGGTATGAAATTGGCTATCTAAATTCTTTAAACAACCTTTGCTAAAGTGCTGTTTGAATTATGGATCAATTCAGGCGTAAGTTGCCTTTGCTATCATTTCTTTCTCTTCATAAAAAACAAATCCTGCAGTTATAAGTATTTCTAAAATTTTGGTTTGGGATCTAGACATGATCTGGTCTGCACTGGCATTTGAAAGCTGTCTTCAAGATGCTGAAATAAAATTTGATTGAGCTTTAAAAAAGGTTGATCTTTGATGTGACCCAGCCTGAATAATGGCCACAAATTGTTAGAGAGAAGGTTCAGGCTGGACATCAGGAGACATTACTTTATGGTTAGGACTGCCAGGCTCTGGAATGGACTCCCAGGGGAGGTGGTGCTCTCTCCTACCTTGGGGGCCTTTGAGAGAAGGTTGGATAGATATTTGGCTGGGGTGTTATGACCCCAGCACTCATTCCTGCCCGGAACAGGGGGTGGGACCTAACGATCTGTTTCCGATCCTAAGAACTATGAAACTATTATATATTTGAGTCCAAATAATTCTCATCAGATGGTGAAAATGCCTGGAAACCATGGTCTAATATTCCTCCTTCTTCAAAAGAATGTGACACTAATGCTAAACTTCTAGGAAATACATGAGGTAATTGTCTTTTCAGTGTTCCAACAAGACCATGAACTTGCTACAGTAAAAGCTTTGTTATCCGGCATCGCCCAGGAATGGGGGATGCTGAATACCAAAATATGTCGCTTAATTGAGCAGCCCGAACAGGCGTCCTTGCACAGCATCACCACCCCTCCTGTGGGCCCTGCAGGACAGGGAGGCGGGCCCCACGCAGCCTACTATGCCCTGGGCAGTGAGGGCTCAGCAGCGCAAGCTGCTTTGCCCTGGGCCATGGGGGCTTGGAGAAACCAGAAGTGCCACGGTGGCCACTTCTGGTTTCACTTTACCTTACAAGCCAGCATGCTGGTTAATAGAATATGCCGGCTTGTAAGGTGCTGGTTAATGGAGCTTTTACTGTACTTTGCAAAATAACCCTTATTTAATACTGTAAAAGCCCTTATGGTTCACTGTGCTTGAGAGGGTGATTTCAAGCCTTATAAACCTAGTAACCCCATTTTCTTTGTGTTTCTTCATGTCTCTGGAAGTAGTGAATGAATTTGACTCAAACTTAGCTGCATGCAAAGATCAAAGAATTCACTGTTTTCTCTGCTGCAAGCCATGGACAAATACTGAAAGAAGCTTCAACTACAGTATGGTTTTGTAGCTGTCATACCCTAAAATCAAAGATGCCCTGAGCCATATAAACATGTTGATAGAACTGCCAGTTACTGCAAAATTCACAAACGCTTATGCAAATGTCTAAATTACCAAAGCAACACAGGAGGTGTGAAAGGGAAAAGTCTCAACTGTTCAACTGTTTTTGCAGGGAAAAAAATCCTAGCTGTATTTTTAAAGATTCTAAGAAGATAGTAAATTCTAGACTGACTAACCAGCCCTAAGTAGCTTTCTGTTTACAGGATAGATTAGAAAAAATGATGGCAACATTATGGGAGCTATTTCTAAAAATATATTAAGATCGAATTAAAGTTAATAAAGGTAGATGAGGCATAAGATGAAAGAATAAAATAGGTCAGTGCTGTGAGCGGAAAGAAAATGGTAGGACAGACACCATGGAACATCAGGATAGTTTAGTTACAGTGATTTGATTTGATTTTTTTAAATTAAGCATGCCTTCTTTATTTATAATGATACCACAAGAGATATTGTAAGAAACTGGACCAAAGTCCTATTTAGAACACTGGGGTCTAGAGGACAGGGAGCAAAACTGAGACAAGAAACCTGGGTTCTTTGTCCAGCTTTGTCACAGATTTCTGTTTGTCACCTCCTGCAAGTCGTTTCACTTACCTTTTCCCTCTGCTTTTTCACCTGCAGAATAGGAAATAACTAATAACATGTTCTTGGAAAATCAGACATGGAGAAATGCCTGTCATAAGCCTAGTCATTTTTTGGATGCCAATGAGGAATGCTTTTCACCCTGTCCTTCTATTTAATTTCTCCTTAGCTTTCGCTGTTCTTATGCTAATTTTCATTGATTTTTTTTTTTCCTACATTCATCCATTCTGTGGTTGATGTATCCTTTTCATTGACAGAGCATATTTCTAAA
This sequence comes from Crocodylus siamensis, assembly GCF_052110815.1. NCBI lineage: Eukaryota > Metazoa > Chordata > Crocodylia > Crocodylidae > Crocodylus > Crocodylus siamensis. The sequence continues at coordinate 147,177,596 of NC_143395.1, read as the reverse complement.
TTAACTCCAGACTTACCCCTTATTACCTATTCTCCTTTCAGTGCCATATCTATCCACCTTTGTCTTGTTCTTTCCTCGCTATTGCTTTGAAGTCTTGAAAAAGTGTAGTATATTGATAGATATGAAGACCCAGGTACTCATGGATATACTCCAGGAGGAATGGCCAACCTGTGGCACAAGTGGCATGGGCAATCTTTGTGTGTGGAAGGAGCAGGCAACATAGTGGGAGATGGGGCAGGGAGCAGAAAGAAGAGCAACAGACTGGGTGGGAAGCACAGAGCAGGAAACAGAAGCAGAGTAATGGATTGGTTAGGGAAAGGGATTAGAGTGGCACTTGGGGTGCCTGTACACAAGTGCGCAAGCTGCTCTAACACGCTGTACTTATAGGGCTTCAGAGCAGACTTGATTAATCAGGTCTGCTGGTGCATAGTAATTCCCATGCTCCATCCAGCCTCCAAGTCTGATGTATTAGTGCCCCATGCTTCAAAATGGCAGCGTGGGCACTTTTAACTAAAACTCATTTGACGAGCTTTAGATAAGGTGCCCTGCGGCCATTTTGAAGTGCAGGGACACCGATACACGAGATGATCCAGGTGCTTTAATTAGAGCAGCACCCAGAGCTGTGCTAATTAAAGCGCCCCACTCCCACCCCCCAGAGCATGTGTAAAAACATCACTGGGGAGGGCATGGGGCTTAATTTGAGGCATGCCAACCAAGAATATTGATCTCCACTGTGCTACGATATCATTATATATATAAAGGTCTATATATATAAAGGGCTTAATCCATCTGTCTGTGTGTCTGTCTGTCTGTAACACTCTTTAAATGTGAATAGCTTGAAAAATGAGAGAGAGAGAACATTTGTGTCTTCAGAGAAATTTCTTTGCTAAACCTTAACATTTGTTTAGTGACCATGTCTGGATGATGCCAAGTTCCAGAATTGGGGGAAAAAAGTCAGGAGCTATGGCTGTTTCTACTGAACCGCTCCTGGGAGGGCAGCAGGGAGGACAAAAGGAGGGGCCAGCTGAGGAAAAGTGGAATCCGGGCAGAGGCGTGAGGCAGTGGGTGAGCAGCAGTGACCCCATCCTGAGCCCTGAGCAGGTGCCTGGTGGTGGCGGCGTGGAGGAAGCCCCAGGGAATGGGCTGCTGTTGTGAGGCTCGTAGCTCTCTTGCCCTTGCCCTTGCCCAGCAAGGAGGCATGTAAGTGTTGCCCAGGCAGCAGCATGGGTGGGTATGCCTCCATCCCGCTGGAACGAGAGCAAGTGCAGGAAGGGATTGGTATCTTCAAATGTTCAGCCTATTTTATTTAAGTTTCATAATATTTGATTTATTTAGTAAATGTAAAAAGTAAAATCTGTTTGTTTTTGTTATTTGAAATTCATCCATCATTCTTGACAGGCAGTTCTCTAGTATATAAATAATATACAGCTTGGTTAGAACTAGAAGGTTGTCTTTCTTTGGGACAGTGCTTATAAATGATCATATATAAATAGAAATCAGATAATAGTGTACATATAGTATTATTTAGGATGTTACGTACCAGTTATTCTTAAGATTTGTGCATGACCTGTTTGCCATTTTCAGGTTAACTTTTTCTTTGTGCTACTTTGAATCTCCACTAGTCTCTCTCTCATTCCTTGAGAAACACTATCACTTTAAAGAATACATTTTTAGAATGCTCTGTAACAATATATCCCGCATGTACCCAAAACTATTTTTTTTTAATAATTGTCAGTCCTGATAAATGATTGCTAGTTTTTTTCAGATGTTGCTATTTCTGTAATTGTTTAGTACATTCTTATTTAAATTGCTTAGCAATACATTTATTCTTAGACACAAATGTTTTAATATTTTATAAAAATTATTTTGTAGCCATGCAGGATATACTTACTGTGGGTCTTGTGCAGCCCATGCTTACAAACAAGTGGATGCTAACATCACGTAAGTAGCATTAATAGATCTCTTCTATGTATAAAGTAGTTTAAGTGGGAAACATTTCCTAACAGCATTGTTCAAGCTGATGGTGTTACCAAATGTTGAATTCCTAGCTAATCATTTCAAAATAGTTTTGTGGGTTTTTTCATTATTTTCACATTTCAGACATTAAAATAGTCCTCTATAACAGTATTAACGAAAATACTACTACTTTGTTTTTGAAAATAGACCCATTTATCAGAAAATGAGGCCAAAGTAAAAGGGAAAAGATATTTAAAGATGTTTCCCTGAGTATTTTATGTAGAAGTTATTTTACTTTGAAATTGACTGGGAATTGCCTCTGATTTTTGTCGTGTTTTATTTCTTTTTTGATTTGCCATTTTTCAGAGATTTGAGTTTTATTAAGAGCCTGAGGTGTTTCTTCTGGCTTTATGATTCTGTGATACTGTGTCCAGTTTGGACCTCGCACTTCAAGGTGAATGTGGACAGTTTGAAAAGAGTCTAGTGCAGAGCAATAAAAATTATTAGAGTCCTGGGAGGCGAGACTTAGGAAGAAAGGCTGAAAGAGCTAGGGGTTTTTAGTCTGGAGGAGAGAAGACTGAGGGGGAATTTGAATACTTGAAGGGTGATTACAGAGGAGGTGGAGATGAGCTTTTCTCTGTGACTGTAAGAGATAGGACTAGAAGGAATGGTTTCAAGCTTCAGCAGGGGAAATATAAGTTGGAGAGTATGACAGTGGTCAAGTACTGGAACAGGCTACATAGAGAAACTGTGGAATCTCCATCCTTGGAAATTTTCAAGAGCAAGTTAGAGGGACCTTAACTTGGCTAGATGGTTTAGTCGGGGATAAACCTGCCTTGAGCAGGGGGCTACACTAGATGACCTTGTGAAGGCCCTTCCTGTCCAACTTTCCTGTCAGCCTATGATCAGAAAAAAAAATAACAAAAGGCTGATATAATTAACATTCTTGTTCTTTGCAAAATATTCTGAACAAAATTAGGGTGTTGGGTTTTTATAAAGAAAATCTGTTGATAATCAGGAATGTTTCATGGAAACGAGTTCCATTCCCTCGATGTAACAGTTGAGGTGTGCTAGCATTCTGGATAAATTTTGAAGCGAGACAATGTAGCATTTTGCCACTTTTTTCGTTTGCTTTGCTGAACCACTCTATGTGCAAGAAACAAGCCAAACCTGTCAGCGTCTCCCCACCCTGAAGCAATTGTAGGTTTTTCCTATGCAAAAGCAAAATAAGTTATATGACACTATCTATACAGAACATAAAAATGTCAGAGACTTCTCAAAACCTCATGGCAGAAAAGACTGACCCCTAATTGAAATAATGATTACTCATTGATTTTTCCCCAGTAAAATAGAGGTTGCAGTTATCAACAGTATTGTAAAAAATGGTACCTGTAAGACAGCTGGATGAAAAATTGGGCTTGGGAGAGACTTTTTGTCATTGGGGAAAGAGCTGGCTTAAATTTAACTTCAGGAAAAACTCAAAGCTAATCAGAAGCAGCTTTGGGTAGCTGTTAAACTGTCGTTTTTCTCCTCCACTGAGGATACGTGTCTGGCAGCTAACTTTGCTGTCACATTAGGTTTACCATTCTCATATCTGGCCCTGGAGATGCAAAGGTCAGCCAGATCTTAACTTCTTGTACTAATACAGATTCATGAAGAAATGTCATCTGATTTGCATGTTTGTATTAAGTATGCTCCTGTTGTTTATTATAGTAGGAAAATTTTTATTCTTGGGCCTTCCCATCATGTGCCCCTTTCCCGATGTGCACTTTCCAGTGTGGACATATATAGAACACCTCTGTATGATCTTCGAATTGATCAAAAGAGTAAGTATGCAGTAAGCTTTTGTCTTACGGATTGCTGCAATATGACTAGCTCTTTGTATTATGGTAGTCTATAAGGGCACTAGTCACAGACCAAAACTCTAATGTTCTCACCACTGTCCTTACCCTGAGGAGCTTAGTAATAATCATGTTAGACTGCTCCGATCGCTAGAAATTAGGAAGTTTGATTTTTCTCTTTTTTCACAGAAGTCATCAATCATGTAAAACTAATACAGATTTCTGCTATTTTCAGTGTAGAGTACAATTCTTGGAGCTCTGTTATGTTTTAATATATTATATGCAAGGCATGAAACTTTTTGTGTCATTAAAAAAACCAGGAATGCTCAAAAATCTAACAACAGGACTACTTGTAAGGTACTTCCTTATTGATCTCAAAAGTCTTTTTTTATGCTTGTGAAACTGAGTCCCCAAACACTGTTCACCTTTGTTTATTCCCACCCAAACAAATCATGTGAGAGGAACCCACCTTACTGTAACAGTTTTTAATGCTGAATCTACCCACTTCAACCCATCGCATAGTTCTACTAGATATGTTTTTTTGCGGATTGATTAGAACAAAGTACCTGACAATTGACTTAGATTCAAGTGAGAGAACAAAATGTCTGCACGCGTGCATGCCAATGCGTAAAACTTGATAAACTACTGCTCAGCTTACTAGCAGAAGACCTGTGGTACTTCAAAGACTATAAATTTTATAAAATAGGAACATTTCAGACCGAAGTAATATATAAGGTCTGTTTAAGAGACTTGAATAGTTTTGGGCAAATATTGTCTTTGTCAGTCGACTGTTTTTAATTTGAGAATTCTCTTGCAGGGAACTGGAACAAGGCATATCTGTGCTTTGTATTATATGTAGAGTGGAAAGTTTTTTCTGTATTGTCATTTGTTCCATCACAGAATAGGCAGAGGGAGGAGTTTGAGGAAAATATCAATAATTTACAGCTATTATCATACTTTTAACTGCATTAACAGGTAGAGTATAGTTTCATAGTTGGTAGGGTCGGAAGGGACCTGAGCAGATCATTGAGTTCAACTCCCTGCTATGGCAGGAAAGAGTACTGGGGTCAAACAACCCCAGCAAGGTGTTCATCTAGCCTTCTCTTAAAGACCCCCAGGGTAGGAGCCAGCACCACTTCTCTTGGAAGTTGGTTCCAGATCCTAGCTGCCCTGACCGTGAAGTAGCGCCTCCTGATATCTAGCCTAAATCTACCCTCTGCCAGCTTGTGACCATTATTCCTGGTCACTCCTGACAGTGCTCGGGGGAACAGGGACTCCTCCAATGTCTGCTGGTCCCCTCTGACTAGTTTGTAACAGGCCACTAGACCCCCCCCTCAGCCTTCTCTTGTGGAGGCTGAACAGGTTCAGGTCCTGTAGCCTCACCTCGTAGGGCCTGCCCTGCTGCCCCCTGATCATGCAAGTGGCCCTTCTCTGGACCTTCTCCATGTTGTCCACATCCCTCCTGAAGTGCAGCGCCCAGAACTGGACGCAGTACTCCAGCTGCAGCCTGACCAGTGCTGCATAGAGGGGGAGGATCACCTCCCTGGACCTGCTTGAGATGCATCTGTGGATACGTGACAAGGTGCAGTTGGCCTTCCTGACTGCATCCCCACACTGCCAGCCTGTGTTCATCCTGGCATCAAAGATGACTCCAAGATCCTTTTCTGCCTCTGTATAGTGTTCTTATCCAACCAGTAGAATCTCAGTTGACCTGTGTTTTTCCACCCCACTAATATATAATTGTATGCTTGGTGAAAACCTGGAAATGCAGATGAGCAGAACTGGGTTTTAAATTGTACAGCGATTTATGTTATTTCTAGAAAACTGCTGAAAGTTTCTAAAACTGCCACTGTTTTACCATGTGCTAAGTTTTTAAGATACTGACATATATACATTTTCTAACAGGTTAGAAGCAACTTATGCTTATAATGAGAAAATTACTTAAAATGATTTCATGGTCATAGTTCTGAATGCATGTGCCTTTGTTTAATTGTGCCGCTTCTGATATAGTTTGCTTGGTAGGATTTTATTTTAATGAAGCATTTTATTATTTTTAAATTTCTTCAGTTTATGGAGAATTGTGGAAGACTGGAATGTTTGAGCGTATGTCTCTACAGACAGATGAAGATGAACATAGTATTGAAATGCATTTGCCTTATACTGCTAAAGCCATGGAAAGGTACTTTGGCCAAAAAACTGTGCAATGACTGAAGTCATGTACTTGAATTGTGTGTAATTTGCAGAAGGAAGAAGTAATGCTTTAGTGGGAAAATTTAGAATATTTTACATTAAAAATTCAAGGAAAAATGTGGATTAGAGGCTGGGACTTCCTGGTCAGATAGAAACGGGGAGAAGAACAAACAACTGAGTATTAAAATTTGAATGATCTATAGAAGAATCACATTTTACATTTGTTTGAATAGGAGTGCTGTGGGGGAAAAACTTCTACTGGTCCTAGATTTTGTTTTGCCTTGCTTTAAGGCTAAAAGTGAATTTTTTATTTGAGAAACAAGTTTAAAAATAAATATTCATGAGGGTATGTATTTCAAATGGAATAAACAAAAAATCCTGCTATTTAAACACACAAGTGGAAGTATGCTTGTTCTGAGATATGTAAGAATTGACTTAATCAGGGGTGGATCCAGCCCACCAATTGTTTTATTTGGGGCCTGAGTAATACCACCACATGGCAGGCCCTGGGTGAGCCACACTTGAGCCTCCATCTCTGCTGGCAGGTGGCATGGGCTGCTGGCACCACAGCGGAAGGAGCCCTACCCACCTGCCTGCCTGGCACCATGCAGCAGTCTGGGGGATGGAGTCCAGCCTGCATAGGCCTGTGGAGCCTGCCACCTCTGGGGGGAGCATATGTATGTTTGTGTGCAGAGGTTAAAGAACAAAACAAAAAAATGCATTACCAGAAGATGCAGTGCATTACTTTGTCCCAGCTCTGCAGCATCTTTAAAAACTGGGCACTTCAGCACGGCTTTTTGGAGCCTTTATCTAAAGCTAATTCAATCAGCTATTAGATAAAAGCGCGAACAAAGCCCCACTAAAACTCCTGATCGATACAGACATTGGGCAAACCGGGTCCAATTAATACATTGCCTCTTCTGGGCATGTGCTGGGCTTGGTGTGGGAGCTCATGGAGTTTAAAGTGCTGTTTTTGTTTTTTAAACATCTACAAGCAGCCTTTTTTACTTATACCTATGGTTGTTACAGATAGACAATTTTGAATAATATGACTGAAAAATCAGGAAAAATTATTTTGGTTGATTCGTAGTTGGGCTCTTTGGGTAAAAGTCTCAGGGTGACAGGGCCTATAGCGCCTGAGGTTTGCGTTGACTCTAACGATGCCTGAATTAAGGGTTGTCAAACTTAAGGCGTGCAGGCCGCTTCTAGTACATGGAGCTGTTATGTGGGGCAAATGGGGCAGGGGGGGAGGGTTGGGGCCCACTACTGAAACCTGGTGGGCCCCAATGGAGGCTGGATGCCTGTTGGTGGCAGGGGTGAGTGACAGCTCTGTTAACCCCCACATCTGCTTCTGCCACTGCTGCACTGCTTCTGTCCCTATGTCCAGCCTGTGAGGAGCCTTGTGGTCTGGATCTGGCCTGGGGGCAGGGTGAGTTTGACAGTGTTGGCTTGGTTAAACATTGGTGTGGGTCAGTTCTGCTGCTTATCTATAGAGGGGTATTTCAGTCTTGTTTATAGTCCATTTCTTTGTTTTTTCTCTACAGTTGTGTTTTTTCTGTTGGTTAAGGATGTTATATATCCCAGCAAAGGTGAACTATGTGTTTTGCAGGATTTTTTGTTTTTTAGAGATTGTAGAACCAGAAAAAATTGTCAAGGGAATTTGGAGAAGGCTTAGTACTAGAACTACTTGGAGCTCTTCAAATTACTGGTATTGAAAGCATCCTTTTAAGTGTTGGGGTTATATAATTTCAGTTGTTGTATTACAAATACTAACCTTATTAGAAATTATTTTTAAATGACATTTTTTTTTCTTTTGCATATAAGCCATAAGGATGAGTTTACCATTGTTCCTGTGTTGGTTGGAGCACTGAGTGAGTCAAAAGAACAGGAATTTGGAAAACTCTTTAGTAAATACCTAGCAGATCCTAGTAACCTCTTTGTGGTTTCTTCTGACTTTTGCCATTGGGGTAAGTTACAGACCTTTCTATTATAAGAATTGGTAGCTATGTTTGAAGAGGTCCTTTCTTTAACCATATTGAAGGTGTTTAGAGATCTTTGCTAAATGTAAACTTTAAACTTGAATGCCTTTTCACTTTCTGTAAGGCTAAAAAAAATTAGGCAAAATAATTTGTCAGTCTTCGAATTCTTAGTGGGCTGGGGAAAGTGGTGGAGCATTCTAGGTCTTCTATACTTCTCTGAACTTTTATAGCCCAGTAAAAATGTTTTATCTCCTAGCTCTTAATGTCTTTCTGTTAAGGATCTCAAAATGATTTATAATAAGTATAAGCAAACTAATTTATTAGGCTTTACAAAAATCCATAGAAATCGGTGGTCTACCTATTTTGTAATAGGTAAACTGGAGACAGATGAATTGCCTAGGATTATCCAACTGGTTTTGAAGACAGAGCCAAATATAGAATCCAGGAATCCTGGATTCCATGTCTTTCTGTGAACTACCCAGTACCTTTTACCTGTACTTTTTAATGTCTGGTTACAGGTGAAAAGTAGTTCTCCAAAAAAAAAAAAAAGGTACATAAATAATTGAAAATGAGGCCTGGCATGGATCTCAGGGGTCATCTATTCTAACACCTTGGTCAAGGCAAGATCAACCCTGTCTAAAACATCCTAGACAAGTGTTTGTTTGTCTGACCTGTAGTTAAATCTCTCCAGTCTCTCTCTGTAATCTGTCCCAATGCTTAAACACCCTTATAGTGAGAACGTTCTTCCTAATATCCAACCTAAACTTGTCCTGCTTCAGTGTAAGCTCCTTACTCCTTATCCTGTCCCCTGCAGCCACAGAAAATAGTCTATTAACATTTTATTTATGTAACTATCCTTCAGATATTTGAAGACTCGTACCAAATCTTTCTTCAGTCTTCTCTTCTCCTGACTAAATAACCCTAAAGTTCTTCCAGCCTTTACTTGCAAGTCATTTTCTAGACCCGTAGTCATTTTTGTTACAAATGATTTTTGTTACTTTCCATGTTACCCAAGATGTGCTTCCTTTTTTGCATTCAGGTCATCTTTGTTAATTTTACTTATCTCAGAATTGTGGAGCCAGTAGAGCTATGAAAGGATGACCTGGATTCTTTTTAAAATTCTGATGTTATCTTTATCATGGCTGCTTTTGGGCAAGCAGAAGAGACCACCTTGTTTTTTCAGGTTGCACATTTTTGCGGGGCTGGCAGTCAGACGCATCTATTTACTTGTGAACTGAGGGAATTTTGATGTGAAGAAATGGGTAGGCAGTTAACACATTGTGCCACTAGTGGCATTTTATACATAGTCATTTTTCAAAGTGTAAGTATCCCTTAAAGGCATAATGATTGCCTGGAAACACAGGGGACTTGACTCCCTGGGCCAGGATGCCTCTGTCCTATGTTCCTAAGTGGTTTTGGGGAGTGTCTGTACTAATGTTTGGTATTCTCTCAGTGGAGTAGAAAGTTATAACAGAGAAAGATTGTTACTTTATGAATATCATAAATCTGATTCTGATACGGTAGAGAGCGTTTTAGCTACCAGTTTAGTTTGTCCCTTTTTATTCTATATGTAACTTTTGTTTGAAGGTCAAAGGTTCCGTTACAGTTACTATGATGAATCCCAAGGAGAAATTTATAGATCCATTGAGCACCTAGATAAAATGGTAAGTTTTCAGATTTGGGGGAACTAACTGTCTGAAAAAAATATCTGTGCATGTCTCTTGAACCTTTCTAGAATCTAATAAAATATTCAGGAACAGACATGCTGCATATGCATTTTCTCCTTTCACTTGCCATAAACAGGGTTTTTAACAATTGTATTACATTCAACTGGTATTGTACATTTTACTGAGTGTGCACAATGTATTGTGGGTGGAATCTTGCAAATATTACTTCTGAAAATAAATGTATACCTGACTGCCTGAAATTCCTTCAGTGTACATGTGTGTAGGAGAAATAGTGAGCTTTATGACTCTGAAACAGAATATTCTGGTAGCTTACACGTGGAGTTTAATTTGGCAGGGATCTTACCTGTGGTGTTGGTGATGGTTTCAAAGGCTTAATTACTCTTAAGTGGAGGGGAAAATGTGGATGTTGTGCAGATTAAGAAAACAAAACCATTCCTATTCCATTGGGACCACCCGTTTTCTTCCCTAGATGTAGAAGGAAATGATTTAATCTAAAAAACCACATGTGCTTACTTGCATCTGGATTTAATCGTTATGTTTTATGTACAGAAACTGAAAATGCTTGTCTTTCCTTCCAGCAAGACTTGGATGATTCCAATATTTCCTGAAAATCAAAAAAATTCTGCAGGGGTTTTTCTAAGGTTCTGAAGTGTCTAGTCAGTCAGCATCAACTTTTTGGAAGGAGAGTTGGAGCCTTTTATGCCAAATACTCATGGTTCTCTTAGATTCATATATCCGCATTACTCAGGGGAGCAACAGAATTAAGAAAAATGACTTCAAGGATGCTGCCAAGTTCAGCATTGTGAAGATGCAGAACATCTGCTCCAGCCTTTCAGAAAATGTTATTGAGACATTGTTAGTGGTTCATCTCTTTCAGGTTTCTGTAAACTTCCAACATGCAGCAGGATTAAGAATCTTTGTGAATTTGAGACGTGTGCCTTTATCTGGGGGGAAATAACTAAGTCATATTTAGAAGTTCTCACTCTGACGTGTGAAGTGCGAGTGCTATATGTTGGATGGTGACATAGGTTAGCTTCTGACTTTATTTACCAGCTGCTATATAGCAATAAAAGACAGAAAATATACTGAGTGATTCCCAGTGTATTTTTCTGAACTCCTGTAGTTGTTGTAATGAAGTTACTTGGTCATGAGCACACAGGAATTTACAAAATAATAGTTTGACTACTATGGAGAAATGACAGATCCTCCTCTAGAGGAAAACAGTTGAAAAGAATACTTAAAACTTTGTGAGGTACAGGTGGGGAGCTCTTTGTCATGCTGAGGAAAGTGTCTCTGGCCACAGTCACTGCTCGGGATGGCAGAGAAGAGGGAAAACAGCTGTGTTGTAAGGAGAGGGGTTAATGGAGGTGAAATCCTATGTCCCTGAGGCATAACATTGCTGTGTGCCATCACTTGCCAAAAAGCAAAGGAGGAAACAACACTGGGTGGAAGAATGGGAAAGCCCTTTTTTGCCTTAGCACAGAAAGCTGGAGGTTGCCTAACCAGAGCATGTTGCTGTCTAGGATTGAGAAAAAATGCAGCATTCTGGAACTTGACAGCCCCAATTGTCTGTAGTTAGGGAGAAAATATTTGAAGGTACTTTTTTCCAAATTCCATTGTCAAAAGTAGCTCCACTTTTGTAAATCAGCAAAATAGATGCTATTTGTTTTAAATTATATAGCTGGTCAAAATATGACTAGATATGCTTCCAAGCTTGGCCTGACTTCAGTAGGTTTTCAATACGCATTTGGACTATACTGGACCTCTTTAGTTTGGCTTACCTAATCCTGGCCCCATCAAGCTCAGATACTCTGCTGGGTTCCACGGGCTTGGCTTGTTCTTGACTAGATGGAGAAAGCAGCAGTTCTCTTTGACCACCTACAGTATTTGGGGGCCTAGTTAAGATGTCCCTTAAAACAGATAGAGGGCAAAGGGTCATAGACCTGCACTCTCCTTTCTAATATGTTTTAATAAGCACAGAAGTGTTAGTAAAGTATCACTTCTAAACAACAACTGCTAGGCTTGCGAGCAACTGATTTTTGTGTGTGAGATGCTCAACAGCTCTTGAGGCCATTGTTCCAGACTCAAGCAGGCATCACTGCATTTATTACACTGTTTTCCAACACTGTTTTGCGACCAGAATAGCTAGGGATTATTTTAGAAGTTATGATTTTGGAAGACAAAAATCGCCCCCGGTACGATCTAGTGCAGGGCCCAGCTGGGCTGCCTCCCACCCCCTGCTGGATCTTGTGCTGGGGATGGGAAGTCAGCCCAACTGGTTGGAACGTTTCAACTTTTGAAATGTTTCGACCAGCCACATTTGGTTTCAAGGCTATTTCGATGGCCTTTGTTTTGTTCTGATTTTGCCATTTCAACCTCAAAATTGGTCAAAGCAGTGTTGGAACGGAACAGCTGGCAAAATTTCTCATAGCCCTAGCAGGCAGTAGATAGGGGAGGGAAGAAGATGGCAAAGAGTAACTCAGTGTAAGCGCAGTTCTTAGTTGTTGGTTGTTTGTAGTGAGAAGTCACCTGTGCATAAAATTCTGAGTTAGTGCTAACTGATTCTTTAACTACAGAAATAAGATTTGGGGGGGGGTAGATGGGGGAAACGACACGGGACTTTATTTTTTAAATTCTTTTTATTGTTTTTATTTTTTGCAAGGAAACATTTTTAAAAGATTTGTTTAATAAAAAAGCGGAGACTCTGATGGACCTATTAAGAGTTTTATGCTGAAATCTCAAAACTGATTTTAAAAGTTTAATTTTGCTTGAAATGTAAATCTTAGCATATTTAAATCACAAAATTGCTACTGAAATCCATAACCCTACAATAGTTGTCAAAAGAGAATTGTTGCTTTGCAAATCTTGTTCAGCTTTTTAAGCTGTTAAATGCTGCCTGTTGAAGTTATTCTCGCTTTTCCCCTTTGGCAATATTCCTGGAGCATCTTTTTCTACATGTCTGTACAAGCATCTGTTTCCTGCCATTCACTTTTTTTCCCATCAGGAGTGGTAGAGTAGTAATTAGATCTTTGCAGCATTTTTTTTTCCTTACTGTGTCAATTAAGACAAGACCTGTTTTGAAAAATGGTAATTAAGGTATGGCAGCTTATACCAGGTTTCCCTGTTAATTTCTGAGATTCATGTTTGCAGACAGCAAACTTTTGAATTGTCCAGTTCTTTTCTTTGGTAGCTATGTGGCAAAGAGTTGATAATTTGGTGGAAGTAATTCCTACTGTACCCTGTTTAATCAGAGTCATTTTCAGTCTCATTTGGATTTTTTTTCTTTAAATCTGTTACTGCATTGCAGTACAGTGATTTGGGTATGTTAACACTCGTCTTCTCTTTTCTAACCAACATCAGATGTACTTAAATATATGATAGTCTGTTCCTGTAGGGCAGAGGTGACCACCCTGTGGTGCATGTGCTGCAAGTAACACAGGCAGCCTCTATGTTTGCCATATGGCAGACTGGGGACAGGACAGGCAGTGTAGCGGCAAACGGGGCAGGATGCAGAGAGCAGAGCAGCAGATCAGGTAGGGAGCACAAGTCAATGAGAAAAAAGCAAAGCAGCAGATTTGGTAGAGGAAGGGGATCAAAATGGCCCTTGGGGACAGTGCAGGGCTGATTTGTGGCATTGTCTGAACCACTGCTATGGGGAGTCCCAACATATTTGTAAGCCAGCTTCTTATCTCAAATCTCATCCATTTGGGGTTTGGTTTTTCCCCCCTATTAATTGGATGGAGACCCTCAGAATAGATTTTATTCTTTAATAATTTTGGAAGCTTTTTCTCAGCGGTTGTGTGTAGCAGATGCACAGTCTGTGCATCCTTGGAATTGAGGATGATGTTGCAGTACTCTCCTCCTGCCAGTGGCTTACCACACACTTCCTGAACTTTTGGTGGGAATGCATTCATTTTCATATTCAGCCTTCACCCACCTCACATTTCTTCAGATACGGTACTAGTTCTCTCACAAGCAACTGGTAGGGGGGAATATGGGGGCAGGGCACACATACCTCCCTGAGATTGGCCCCCTGACTCAGCACTGCTCAGGACGTGACAGGTTTTTTTGTCACGCGGACCGGCAGCGTGTTGGGGGGGGGCACTAAGCCATGGCACAGAAGTATAGGAGTGGATATGGGGCTTTTGGCCCAGGCCCACCCACAAATTGCTATATCCTCTAGCCCTCCTCAAACAGATGCAAGAAAGAAAACCTCTGTTTTGGAAGAAGACTGGCTTCCTACTGACAGAGATGATAACTGTTACTACTAATGACTTCCTCTTTATTACCTCCTGATGAGGAAGGTGCTTTGTCTGCTCAGAAAGCATGCACTTAAGCATGCTGGAGTACAGTGACTGTTAAAAATTCTTCAGTAGGGTGCATGGTGGGGGGGGGGGGGGCAGGTTTTCTGAAATGTATATTTTGGTCAGTTCTCCTAAGTAGACATGGCTGTAAGGGCATGTATATAATTAACATAGCCAGAATATAGTTTACATCAAGTTGCATTTTTAGCAGCCAGTTAACAATAATCTAAGATTTTGTTTTGCTTTGACTAAAGGAGACCCCTAATTAAATACCTTTTGCCACAATCCTGTGAAGTAAGAATGGGAGGGCATACAGAGCATTTTGCAAAAATGTTTGAAAGGTAGTTCCCTTTGTTCGTGACTAAACACTTCTCCATGATTCCTCATTTCTGTTACATTTGTATGTTTGATACTTCCATCAAACTTAGTGGAGGTATACCCATGGAATAGAAAGAAAAAATAGATCTTTCATAAATATAACATTTTTTCCTTTTTTGAAATCTTGCTAGATCACTGCCTTAATACTGAATAAAAGAGAAATTTTACTTGTTGAATTGCGGCTGTGGTGGTGATTTTGAAAATTTTGCTAATTAAAACATGTTGTCTCATCATCTCCTTTCACTTTTAAGATTTAATATGCAAACTGTCCAGTTCTCAAGTAGCCTGGTCCAAAATTTAAGAGTGGCTAACTATGGGTTCTTTGAGGCCTGATTTTCAAAGATGCAGTATACCTTCAGTTCACATTTTTTTCATTGACGTTGTGGGTGCCCAACACTTGTAAAAATGATATCCTCCTGGCACGATGGGTAGAGCACAGAGGAGTTGAGGCACCCCAAATCAGTAATTGCTTACCTGAAAAAATTCTCTAAACCAGGTCTAATTTTTCCCCCTATAAAATGTGTAGCCTGTAGTAGAATGCAGCTTTTACCTAGTGTTCATTAGTGACCTGCATAACTCTAAATGTTCCACAGTGGTGTTTCTTCCGTCAAAATCTGCTTACTTGACATTCTGATAAATCCATGCCCATTAGTTGAGACAGTTGCTAAATTGTCTGTGCAAAGGACTTTTCAGTGACTCATGGCTGTGAAATAAATCTCTTGGCTCAATACAGTTTGTGTACTATGCTTATTTTTAAAACAATTCATGAAACAATGGTTTTCTTATTATATTTGCAACTACATTCCAATTGTTTAAAATTCGGATGGTTGCAGTTGGAATGTTTCATTTCACGTGGCTATGCATTTAAGCTTGATTCTGCTGTATACTGCTGTACAGTGTGTAAAACTTGACAGGCCACAGAGTTAGTTTATTTTCAA
The DNA here is from genome assembly GCF_052110815.1 of Crocodylus siamensis. Taxonomy (NCBI): domain Eukaryota; kingdom Metazoa; phylum Chordata; order Crocodylia; family Crocodylidae; genus Crocodylus; species Crocodylus siamensis. Next base: position 147,162,322 of record NC_143395.1, on the reverse strand, counting down.
ATCTGTCACCAACGTTCAGCAGTAAGCAAAAGTTTGCACCATTCAGCAACTGTAAGGCAAGCTGATTACAATCTATATGCGTGTTGGTACTTTGATTGTGTCAGCAGAGGGGGTTAGGTTGGCATGAGTTTGGAAGTGAAAGGGCCAGAGAGTGCCTTTTAAATCCCTTGAAAACAACAAGACAGTTGCAGAATTTGACTGTCTTTTGGGTAAGAGAACAGTTGTACATGTAAACAGCATATTCATCTCCCTTCAGCTCTGTTAAAGGCCCTTCACCTTCTTAACACTTTATGGTGGCAACTTGAGAGGCTCTGTTAATCGCACATTCTCCTCTTATTCTCCACTTCTTTCCCATCCCTTCATATACAAAAGCAAAACTTGAGACAACTTTCTATATGAAAGAATGATCTCTCTTCACTGTGAACCCCTTTCCCCCTCCATGACACAGTGTTTAGTTTTTCTTTTCCTCTCAGGTACAGATAATAGAATAAAGCTAGGGACAGACATTCTAAAAGCCTGAGTCTGAACTGATTCAATTTTTGCAGGTTAGTCTAACTTGGCTAGGCTGAACCAGTTTGTAATCGCCAGAGCAGCCCTCCCTTCCCTTCCCTTCCATAGTGTTGAGCTGTGGGGCGGGGGGAGGTTGCCAGGCCCTTGTAGGATGCTCTGGTTAGGGAGGGTTTCCCTCCTGACCAGCCAGGGAGCCAGCAGGGAGTTGATAACAGAGCATTTAGTTACACAGCAGGGAGTTAAACAGGCAGTTGTTACCATTTAGCACACCATCGAACAAAACAAAGGCAACTTTTTTCAAGGGAGAAATGGAGGGACATTACCAGCTACCTGTTCATTAGCTCCAAAAAGGCCTAAGCCAACACTGTCTTGTCTGCCTTTGTCCTGTCTCCCACACCACAGACTGTAGCCAGCATGTGGTATGCTAGCTAATGCTGAGAGGTGTCTAAGGCAGAGGGGAGGGGGGGAATCCCTGCTTGAGCAGGGAACGGTGGTGGTGGGGGGTGGGGTGAGCAGGAGGACACCAGGCAGACACTGCTGTACCTGCAGTCTCTGCTGGAGCTGGAGCTAGAGAGCAGAGGGGAAGAGCCAGCTCTGCTGGGCTGGAGCAGAGAGCAGAGTCCTGCCCAGGTTTACAAAGTATCTGGGATGCTGGGGGACTCTGATTTAACTTAAACCAGGAAGGGGACTGGGACAGACATACATAAACCAGTTTGGCCCAAATCAGTTAAGTCTTATACTACATTCAACCAGGTTTATCTCAGACTGGTTTCAGCCATTTTCAAACTGGTTTATATATACTGAACATTTGTTCTGTTACACATTTAAACCAGTTTCTGATCACTTAAACCAGTATATGTGTGATGTCTGTCCCTAGCCTAAGGGTATACCTCTTACTGAGTCGGTCAGCAGTTGGACCTCAGTAACCTGTTGCAGATTTCAAATGGATTAAGTAGTTGTCAGAAGGGGAAGGAGCACAATATCTAATACTGTCTGGTGAGAAGCTGCCAGAGAATAGCTGTGGGAGGCAGAATCTTTGCCTATAACAGGGTTAGATTTATATTAAACTGTCTTTCATTTATTTGATTTGAATTATATACTGACAAGGAAAGAGTTGTCTTTGCCTGGAACACTGGTATGATCCTATTTAAACTTGCATATACATCATTGTTTCGTGTAGGTGAATAGGCTTTGTTCTCGCATAGATTTTCTGCCTGCCTGGGCCTTGATGCTGCTGCTGTACAAAAAACCCCACCAGGAGTGAAGCTGCTCAGGGAGCAGAGCTATGTAGGGATGTGGGGGTAGGCATTAGGAACAGTATTAAGACAGTCATTCATAGTGCATTTCTGAAGATGTGAAGATAGCTCTACATGTGTCAGATCACTGTCAAAACCTCTGTCTATATACAAATATAAAATGCCGCTCATTTGCATGAGACTTCATTGATTCAGACTTGAGCATTTGAGAAGGGAGGGGAGGGGGAACCCCATGTAGTTGTGATATATAGGCACTTTACAGTTGCTGTCTTTCTAAGGAAATAGTAATCACTGCTATTGATTCTTTTTCAGGGTATGAGCATTATAGAACAGCTAGACCCTGTATCTTTTAGCAATTACTTGAAGAAATACCATAATACAATATGTGGAAGACATCCTATTGGGGTATTATTAAATGTGAGTACAACTGTCTGTCAAAAAAAAGTCTTTTAAAATTTGTTTAAATATTTAAGCAAAATTGGTAGCTCTGAGATTGCAAGTCCAAATCCAGTTTATTTTCAAGTGTTCTCAGCTGTCTTTGTTTTTCTAGCATGGTACATTGGCAGTTGTGCATTTTTCCAGGGTTAAGATTTTCAGAAGAGCCTGAGGGAAACAAGGCACCCAGTTCCACTGAAGTGAAATGGGGAATAGATGGTTAATTTCTTTTAGGCGCTTCAATTTTGAGTCCTAGTGACAAGTACCAATTTTCACTTCTGAATTCATTCTAATATCAAATCTACCCTCCCCCCCCCCCCCCCCCCCCAAAAAAAAAAAAAACCCAACAAAACAAAAAACCCCCTCCAAAGTCTGTCTTTGTATTTTCTGTCTGGTGACCTTGAGGTCTGACTGTGTCTCAGATTTTACAAATGTAATGGAGATAGTCCAGTAGCATAATGTGGCTTTGCAAAGGTCAGCTCCTAAATTTAAAAGGAACAATTAAGGGTCTGTCTCATTCACAGCTGGTATGCTTTGGGTGCTTTGTGCCCCTCTAGTGATGCAGTGCCAAGATAAACCTTTACTGAGCTGGGTCATTGGTGTTCGTAGCATTGTTGGAATGGTGCAAATCAGATGAAAGCACCCTAGCAAATTTAGCCTTACATTGTAAAATATAAGTTACATAAAAATAAGAAGTATATCATTCCTTTTTAGCAGAGAAGGTTTTATTTCTTTGGAGGTTGATCTCTGGAGAATATGCTGAGGAATCTCTTTATTGTGGGAGCATGTGATTAGATCAGGATAGGTTACATGTCATAAAGCTAAACATTATGGTGGTGCACATATTCCAAAAATAGTATGATCCTTTGTATTTAAAGTGGAGTTTAGAAATAAATCTAAGTAGTATTCCTTTCTTTCATGTCTTCTCATGTTACATCTTCAGATGTTTGGGGTTTTTTTGCTGCATATTTTTTTTTTTCTCCTTAATGGCCCATCTGCCTCAAAGTCATCAACCTCTGTCATTCTCCTTAGGTATGGCTGTCTTGCTTAAATTTCTAGCCCCCTACAAAACAGGGTTTTTTTTCCTCAGAAGATGTCATATGTTCAATCATTTTAGCTTTTTTGAGCAAAGGTGTTGCAGGAACTCATGGAGTCCTGCTTGAGTGGAAGGATTGAGAGCTTGAAATTAGGAGAGGCCCGATTGCTTGAAATAGCTCACAAATAATTTTTTCCTCACACTTTTTTGTGTTTCTCCTAGGCTATCAATGAGCTCCAGAAGAATGGAATGAATATGAGCTTTTCATTTTTGAATTATGCCCAATCAAGCCAGTGTCGAAACTGGCAAGACAGCTCAGTGAGTTACGCAGCTGGAGCACTAATGGTCCACTGAAACTTTGAATACTCAGGGATGGCACCTGCACACACTCTCTATACGGGGTCCCAGCCTAGCCCTTGCAAAGATACAGTTCCTGGTCTTTGGGTATACTGAAACCTCAAACTAATAGAACTCTCTTCTTTTCTAGTAGGTGTAGTCCTTCCTTAGTTTCAACTCATTTAAAAATGCTTTCTTGTTTAGGACAATGGAAGAAAGGCTGGTGTCTGTCAATATTTTGTGATTTTAAAAAGTGATGAAGATTGTAAAGGCATGGTGGCAGACAGTCCTTAAAAGTACAACATGTAAAGCATTTACCATATTCTAAATTTGCACTCTTTGCAGACCTGTGCACATGTACTCAGCTTTCAGAATAGTTTTGCAAGTTGTAAACAGAAAAAAGGGGTGGAAGCTTTTTAATAAAAATGCATTTATAAATGATCCTGTATTAGAATATAATAAATCTCCAGTATAGTCAGTTACTACCCGTGTTGTACAACAGATATCTTCTATTTTAGTTGCTAATAAAGGGCTACACAAACCAAAATAGTCTGATTTAAACTTATTGCTTTGTGTTCTGTATGTGAACTGCTAATCATAACTTCATTTCTTCTCAGCTTTTATGCCTGATAAGGAAACTCAACCATTCTGTAAAGTACTTTTAGAATGTATTTTATATTCAACATTTGTCATGACTGTGTCATTTACAGAATTTTTTTACCTCAAAGCTGCAATATGAGTTCAGCTTTGCAAATGTTTTTTTAAAAACTTTTGTATTTTTAGTGCTTGTATTTGTTTCACAGAACAACATATAACATTATCTTCTAACTTATGATACAAATAGTCAAAAAACCCAATTTTGGTGATCTTTTTGCTTGAAGCTTATTAAACTAAAATGAATACACTACTTTACTTGCCTTGATTTAAGATTGAAAACAAGTAATCTACAGATGAGGTGAATCTGAAAACTCACAGATCATAAAGGCCACATCAGATCTTAAGGATCTGAGTGTGGAAAACCCTCACATTTGAAAGTTTAAATATTGTCTTAAAAATGTGTTCCAGTATCTTAAAACATCACCACATCTTATGGGTTTCTTGAGCTTTTTCCAACCAAAATATGAATTGTTTGTTCATTTAGCACCATTTTGGAAGACTGTTTTGTTTAATAAGTAGCACAAACTGTGATGGCAGTAGTTACTCTTTATCTAAATGGAGTTAATATTCCCTGAGCTGTGATCTAAAGTAGGCAGCCTTTACGTTTGTGTTATACTTGGCTTGTGGTGGAGTGAGGAACATTGATAAATAAGATCGAATGACACTTCTGAGCATCATTGCACATGATGTCTCCAGCTTAAATTGTGCCAGATGTGATGTTTTCTGGAATTTTGGGAATTGATATGTAGCTTGGACACTACTTGCAGCAATAATGCCACGCCCGTATTTTTCTTTGGATGGTCACCACTTCTCTTATATCAGGTGAATGCTCCATTTATAAAAATGAACTACTTTACAGATATTTCTAAGCCATCATAAACTCCAAACATTTTTTGTGTGTTTTCTCTCTGTTTGTTGCCTTGCTGCTTTGACCTCTTGAAAACTTACAGCAGCAGACGGAAAACTGTTTTGGGCTATCAAAGAAAAACAGAAATATGTGAAAGTAAAATTGAATTGGTAGTCACTTATAGTTTCAGAGGTTTCTGACTGTGCCTTATTTATCAGAGATGATTTTGTCACTGAAATTAACACATTTCTTTTAAAAATTTTTTATCAATTCAAGGATTATTTAGAAAATCTGACAACCATTTTACTCAGCATAGTGTTCTGAAATATCTCTCAATGACACCACTTCTTACCGCCTGTAAACTATGTAATGTATTTCAGAATAAAGTTTCTAATTAAAATCAGAATTTCTGAGCCTACTAATAACACCAGCTGTGGCAGTTCAGGAACCTGGTCAAAGGGAAAGAATACTGAAGCAAGTGAAAACTGGGTTAAAAACTAAAGAACCTGAAGTGGGGCAGCCTACCTCATTTGAGGGCAGCAATGTATTTCCAGAATATATTTAATTTTTTTTGGTCTTGATGATGATGATTGCTTTTTTTGCTGTAATAACTTGAACATTTTCCTGGTGCCTCAGGTTTTTAAATACGTCAAGGCAAAATCTGTTTCCAGACACCAGAATCTTCACTGAAGACCATATTGTTTCAGCTCAACCAAGGATCCTTTTCTCATTCAAGTATGGGCAATATGCTCTTTGGGATAAATCCTGATTTGCTATATATACTTGAGCAGGTCCATTCACTTTTCTTGGATTATGCATGTGAATAAAATGAGCACGGTTTGACACCTTTTTGGTCACAGTAGACATGTATACTTGAGACACTAACTGTGCAGTAGTAGTGCATCACAGCCCAAACAGTGCTAATATGCTATCTCATAGTATTATTAGACTGTTGCACAATAGCATCACTAAAAAGACGTTCGGCAGCACTACTGCGCAGTAACTCTGGTTACCGCAAATTAAATTTAGTATTTGTATAATCAGGTATTAAATAAATGTTCAGTAACCACTGCACATTAATGAATGTGTAAATGCACACAGTGAATACCATTTAAAGGAAAACATTCTTCCAATAAGTGCTTGGTATATTGGATAATTGGGTAAGCACTCAAGATGAAAATATTTTTTGGAGGATTTTGCAATTTTTGTTCTTGTTTGTTGTTTTCCTTTAGAGTGCTGGTCATTAGGAGTTTGTTTTTAAAAGGTAAAATTACTACAGGATTTTTATTCTTGGATTTACTGCTTCCACCATTGAAACATGGCAAAAGTGATCTACTGAGGCTCTAGGGGTAATTGTAACAAATGGTCAATAAATGCCCTGCATCTGTACCAGGTGCCTTCCACCCTGGCTTCTTTGACTACTGAAAGATCTCCCCTCAGGAGCCTGGTGGAAAATTTTAAGCTCTTTTCTGACTCTGAGTTCTCAGCCAACAGTTCCTTCAAATTTATTTGTTACCCAATCATTGGAACCCAAGAATACCACCTTGCTTGAATCCTTAACTCCATTGCAGCCTCCTTTCTTAAAGCTTTCTGGAATTGCTTGGCAATTCTTGGCACTTTGCTTTATAGCTTTTACTGTTTGTTGAATTCCATTCGTCACTTTGTCTTCGGGTCTTTGGGTTTTATCACACGCTCTTTCCAAGAACAGCAGTTTGGTGTTTTGAGTGATGCTGAGCTGTTTTCTATTGGCACTTGCATGCATATTTTCCCACTACCCTTGATGCTATCTTGGTAGTGTGGTGGGTTTTTCCTTTCATTTGCTTTTCTCATGGCACTATCTTACCTCTCCATCTCCTCAGGAAATAAAGATTTGGCAGCTTCCAAAAATAATTTACTTTGGAAAGAAATCAGTCATTGCTGAGTGCAACTGATTGTTTCAGCTTGAGTTAAGCATTTTTATATATGTCAAGTCTCAAAGGTTATCCAGACTGTTACATTTTGAGTACATTCTTTTTAGAGTCTACAATTTTTCCCCAAGACTTTTGTAAGTCTAGCCTGCAGCTAGCCCCCAGAAATACTCCTCATTGTGAAAAGTGTGAAAGTCTCTTAGTTTCGTGCATTAGAGATCATGTATTGGTGACAGCAGCTTCAGTTCACAATGTGACTGAGCTTTTAGAATCTCAGGGATATTTTAATTTTAGACATCCGCAAGGCAGCCAGATGGCCCTCTGCATACGCTTGTTAAGGCATCACTGCTTAGATTCTATCTCTAGAGATGAATTGACTTCATTCTTTCAGTAAAGCCTTGAACACAGTTTATTCTGGTCTCTGGAGACTTTTCTTTCAGGGTGTCCCCCACTTAAATCCATCTTGTTCTGAAAGCAATGGGATATTTTTTGAGCATTTCTTTGACAGCTTTTTGTGCCTGATTTGAGGCCATCTCATCCTTACTATTATCTGAAAATTTAAAACTTTTTTTGTTCCTTTCCTAAATTTCAGACTAATTTGTGCCCTTCCTATGACAGTTTTGTTTTGGGGCATCTCTTAAACTGTTTACTTTGCAGGAATGAAAATCCCCAGTTTTTTGCTGGAAGTACTTGTTTCTGATCTTGTTCAGGTGCTGAAATAATAGTCATTGATGGCATGTCCCTGACTATAATGGGAAAAGTTATGCATGCAGCCTGTTTTTTTAAAACTATTTCAGAGGGTCAAAAACATTAGAGAAATCCTGCCCTATGCTGTACACAAACCCCATGAGTGAGAATCTTGTATGATACCTTCAGTGAAATAGACTTATGGGTAAGTAAATTTATCCCTGTCTTAGTGCCGACGCCTCCATCTGTTGAACCATTGCACAGGATTCTAAAAAGAGGTTGGAAACTGGAAATGCAGCACTCTGTTCCCAAGAGTTGGGAGAGACAAGTGGGTGCTTTTCCTCATGGAGTTCCTGTTTATACTGATGGTAATAACTCATGCATTGCAGATTAAAATGCCTGATGGAAACCATTTTGCAAAGTTTCATGAAATGGAAGGAACTGATTTACTGATCTCAAAACAGATTTACCTTAATCGGGGTCCTTAAAATTCAAGCCAAATCAAGGCCAGTTACAGGTTCAATCTTGCTGTCAATGAAGTCACCAGCAAAGTTTGCTGGACTTCCATGGTGGAGAATCTGGCCCTATTTCACAAAGGCCAAACATAGGAGGCATAGTAAAATGAATTAGTACAATAGAATTAAAATCTGAAATTCATTAATTTGGGAAGAGCTATTTTCAAAGAGGTATTTGTTAGAAATTATAAGGACAAAGAAACAGTTTGCAAGAGAAGTAAACTACTAGTTATTATTGAGAATAGAAAATCCAGGGGTTCTTAAGACATCTGATTTATAGGACATCTTTTGTAGTTCTTTTTTTTCCAGATTCATTCTCACAATTTATGGTATAACCATTTTAGTGTAATTATTACAGAAGATCCAAGGCTTTGAAATACAGGTGCTGATGCGGTTAACTTCAAGAAATCCAGAAGCTCTAGCTAATAGCTCATGGTCACATTTTAATCTGCAAAGGTTATCCTTATACTGTACTCCTTTTTACCCCTTGCTAGTAGAAGTGTTTTCTTTTGGCATGCCTTTTACCTCCAAAGGCCAAAAAGAAAAAAAAAAGTTTTCATAATACCCGCTTAGGTGGGTTCCTATGTAATATAGCCAGAGGCTTTCAAAATATATTTTTCCAGAGTGTTAGGCTCTGTTTCTTCCAGCTAAAGCAGGTACTGCAGCCAAATCTTGCCCATAACTCTATGGGGTTATGGGTAGGGACCTACTGAATTTGTGATTTTCACAGAAACCACAAAATCAGTAGGTCTCTGTGAAAATGTATGAAATCAGTGAGCAAGCGGGAGGTTCGGGGGTGGGAAGCCCTGGCCTCCTGAAGCATGGGGGGAGATGTTCATAGCAATACATGGCACCTCCCCTGCCCCCGCACACGCACACGCACACGCACACACCCCTGACAGACAGACCCCTGAAGTCCTGCCCCTCCTTGGGGATTGACAGATGGCCATCTGTCAATCTCCAGGGAGGGGTGGGACTGTTGGGGCCCCTTGGCCAATCAGAGGTGGGAGGGGAGTGGGGAAGCCACAGCACTGGCACTGTGCTTGGACTGCAAAATTGGGAGGCAATTGCCCCGAATTTGGTAGGTTCCTAGTTATGAGCCTAAAGTTAAACGTCCTCTTGCAAGGTAGGGTGAATCCAGGTAAATGGAATTGATATGCATGGTAAAAGTACAACATAAGCTGATAGGTCCAATTTCCTGCTTTGTTGTTAGTGTGAACATAGTCAGACCTGAAAAAGGAAGCATCTGTGCTCCTTGTGGTATGTTGCAACATGCAAGAGCTCTGCTGGTGGTCTGACTGCGCCATCTAGCAGCCATATCCAGCCTCTCTGGGTCTGCCGCACCTGACAATACAGTAGCTAGTCCATCTGCCATCTAAACCCACTCTTGGGCAGAAACCTGTGTTGCACCCTGCTTTTGCACTGGAGTGGAGTGGGGGCTCCTTACGTCTGACTTGTTTTCACAGTTCAGACATTTATCACAGGGAAGGCTCAGCTCATAGTGACTTTGCACACTGTTGTGCCTTGAATATATTGTATAAGCTTGTACACAGGCTTTCAAAAGAAGTCCTGAAACAGTGCTTAAGAACCCCACAAACTAGGAAACATTTACATGTTGAATCTATATGCTCTGCCCCAGTGAATATTACAGTACCAGAAAACTTGGGGATTTTTATCATTAAAATTTCAGAATTGCCATTCAGGCAAGAAGTCATTTTTTTCATTATGGTGTCTGCTACAAACAGCTGGCTCAGAAACACTTGTTATCTCTTTGTAGAAAGAGCACACTGGGAAAAATACTGTCTCAGGCTGACTTTCTTGAGAGAGTATTTTGTACCACTGAGACTCTCTAAAGAAAATATTACCTGCTTTAATTCTGAACTAAGCATATTGGTCTGTGTGAGTAGTTTAGCTTCTGGTTACAGATACAGGGTTTTTGTCTGTCAGCAAGTTACGGGTGTTAGTGTTGGGGGGAGCATTATCTGAATAAATCCCAGTGAGCTCTATTTATTGTAGATATAAAATCCTATGCAGCCTCTGATGGATAGCTTTTAATCTTTAAATCTAACACAGGACACTGTGATCTTGCTCATTATCACATGAACTAAAGATGACTGACTAGCTCCATAAATTGAATGGCTTAGAAAAGATCAGCAAAAATGTATAGATGGATTCCCATCCTATTTCCAAAAACAGTTTAGAGTCTCATCTGCCTTCTCACATCAATGGGAAGGTTCTTACTCACTTCACTGAAGATAAGAGTCAGGTTTTCCCCATGGCATAGAGGATCCTGAGTATATCTCATTTCTTCTTTGATGTGCCTGTCTTATTCCCAAAGGCCCTGCATTAGGAAGACTGGACAGGAGTACCACAGATGTATTCATATTTGCCTGATGGCCGAGAATGCCTGCACATAGGAGGCCAAGCTTAGTGCTCATGCAGCACTCTTTTACCACAATAAAAGCTCAACTTCATTTCTTCTCTGAAGCTGAAGTCTCTTCAGGTGTGGTGGGGGAGGCAGTTTTTAAAAAAATATGCAACCAAATAAGTAACATTAGAGGCACTGGTAGCATGTAACATGTTCCGTAGAATGCAGGGTAGTATAAATAGTCTTTTAACAGGGAAAAGGGAGGATATAAAAATGAACAGATAAGCTGACATACAAAAAACTAAAACTCTTGGTTCCAAAATGATACCTTTTATTAGACCAACTGGAAAATCAGAAGAAAATTGTCCTTTTCTGTGAGCTGTTGGGATCAAAGTCTCTTCGTCAGGCTCTGGGAAAAGTGTAGATGGTAGTGTCACACTAGGTTGGAGATGCCCAGGCGTGGCCGGGCCAGTGGGGTAGGCACCGACAAGGACGCAGCTCGAGTTATACCAAACTTTTTATTTCTACTTAACAAAATGCACAAAATACTTTGCTACTACTACTTCCCACGTTAATCTCAACAACTTACATATATAAAAAATTAAAACAATTACAAACAGTTAACAATGGGGAATTGTGTCTGTTGGGTCACGAGGTTCAGGCCAAGACCCCTTGTGTTCAAAACCACGCATGGTCTTGGTGCGGCTGGCCAGGGCCCTAGTCTCAGACCTGGTCAACGGCTCATAGATTTCAAGAGGCTATTTGACAGTTAGGATTGCATGCTTACCACAAAGGCAAACAGGAGTGGCTTCATGGCTGGGGAACGCTAGTCACTTTGCGGAGGCCTCAAAAACTGACCCGAGATGGCGCTCGGGGAGGGGCGGCCCTGGGAGGTGATCAGTCCATCGGCCCTTTGATGCTTGAAGTTTCGTTTCGAATTTCCCCTGTCAGGGCTTTTCCCGCGACTGCTTTTGTACTGTTAGGCTGTAGTGTTTTATTTCCAGCGACCAATCAGTCTTTTCCCTCAGCAATTTGTTCCCAGTGACCGATTGTGTGCCATATCAAAACTTCGGGCTGCAGCATTTTGTTTTGACTCACGCCAGCTATTATTACCTTGCTTTTGTTAGTCAGGCAGTTTCAAGGTGGGTGATCTTTTGCTGCGTGAGGGTAGCAGACACCACTTGTCCAGAGGCCTTTGCGTCGAGGCCTAGCACACTGCCGACTTAACGTGGCCTGGCCATTCATCCGAGCATGCCCGTGACAGGTACAAGATGGCAAAAAGTCCCCATAGGTAGGAAATAAACTTCATTTTTCCACAGAGGGAGCTGAAGATGGAAGGCTGTCCCTCTGGGTCCATGATAGTGTCTTTGTGAGCTGTGCTGAGGGAGTAGCTCTTTGATGCGTTGATCAGGTAGAATTCCTTCTCTGGAGGTGTCAGATGGCAGGCAGGGAGGTAAAAAATCTTTCTCATTCTGCAGTGAAGTTTAACATCCCAAATCGACTAAAATTCATCATCTTCCACGTTTCAGGAGTGTACTTGGTAGCCGTGTTGGTCTGAGACAAGAAGACATACAAAAAACTAGAACTCTTGGTTCCAAAACGCTATCTTTTATTAGACCAACTGGATTTGTCTTGGATTGTCTTGAGTTTGTGTTAAGTTTAGTGAGAGAATGTATAGATAGTACAGTCTGGTCTTATGCCAGGACAAACTTTTACTGGAAGCAGACTGCACAAAAACACTTACTGAAAGTGCTGATGCAGATGTGTTTTTTTTATAGGAGGAATTACTGTTGTACGTTATTGTGGACCTAAAACAAAAGTGTTTCTTAAAGGCAGTGGTGTCCTCAGTTCAGCATCCTGACTACATTTATTATTTCTGATTACCTGCATTTATCACAAACGGGCACTCTACCTCTGCAGCTACTAACAACTTCTAGAGACTGCAGTAACACTAGTCAAAACATTGCTCTGACAACAGACAGTGTTTACTCTCTCATTTAGCTGAAAATGGGATTGATCAATTAGTGCATTGAAGTAAAAAACTCTAGGTGAATTGCAAAATGAAATCAGAGTTGTCCCTCTGCCACTCCCTTATGATCAACTTAATGTCAACTTGTTCTTTTCAAGAAAGTGTCTGCTTTTTCTGGGTAAATATTTTATCTTCCTGGAATAACAGGTTTTCAATTTTGGAATTCCTTCCCTGACAGCTGGGGAGGAAGGGACCTGCAGTTCAGTTCCAGCCTCTGCTATCACTGTTCAGGTTCTCTGAACCTATCCTCCAGCAAGGGCCCTGATCTGTCAAGGTGCTGAAGTCTCATTGATTTGTATCTTAAGCATGGGGTGAAGTGCTTTGTTGTCTGTGAACCAGAGAGGGACCCTTGTTCCAAAATTTTGAAAACAAAGTTTTAAAAAAAAAGCATAAAATTTTTAATAAAAAAGAGGTAAAAATCTAAAGGCCATCTTTATATACCGTAAAAAAGCAATAATAGGTAAAAATGTCATCCTGGCTCTGTAGTTCTGCGTTAAAAGGAAGCCACCTCCTCTCTACAAATTTTGTAATGCAACTATGAAGCTGTCTGTTGGCTAGAATTTGATTTATAGTGTTTCTGTTAAAAAAAAATCCAGTATACTGCTCCATTTTAAGAATTAAAAAAAAACAACTAAAAAAAAACCCATTTGAAATTATTTGTAATACCTCTGTCTAAAAATATATAGTTTTTCCTTTTTTTCCCATTTTGTCACAGGTGCTAATAAAACTATATTGTACTTGGATGTGTTCACAGATGTGCCTATGTATACAGTTAAATCCTGGTAGCAGAAAGGCAGTTAACTGTTCAGACCCCTAAACCTGCACTTAAAAAACAAATAATCTAATCTATTTTATTAGGAGCCTTGTCTGAAGAATAGCAGGAGTTTTGTCTTGAATTTAGGATCTGTCACCTGGATTCCATGTCCCTGTATTCGGTCAAACCCGTGGTTTATCCCTTGTAATTGATGCAAAACAATTTTTTATGTTGTTATACAACTGGCAGTCACATTCAATTGTTGTCTTTACTTGTGTGCATTCTGCCTATTTCTGCCAAATAAAAATTGTACAGCAAATCAGTGGTTGGTATTTCTGGCCTGCTCAAATTTTCATTTTTATTTATGACTTACAAGTGACACACAAATGTTCAAGACTATGCTGTATTATTTTTTATAAATGTGCACAAAAAACCTCAGCAGAAGTTGGGGAAATTTCTGGAGCAGTTTTGTTCAAATTGCACATAAAGAACATCTTCCCTAAATTATTGCTAAATAATACTGAAAATCCCTTAATTTTCCCTCCTGGCAAACGCCAGTGTGAGCTCCAGTCCAACAGTTTGACTTGTGACCCTTTGCATCCCCAAAGGGGACCTCTGAATGGGGTTCTTTTGTGTGGATTCAGGAAACTACCATACCTATCAGCTGGTGTGATTGGGGCCCTAATCTATAGATCTGCAAAGTAGGCAACTAGTTTCTCAACACTGGGATGGGGAAGTAGCCAACATGTAAAAGTAGGTGAGACCAAGATAATCTCAACTCTGCAAACGTTAGTATGTGGCTAAGAAGGTGCTTTTTACTGTTGCATGTTCCTGGTTATTGACCAATCTATTGTTTAAATGCTGAGGAATAACAAAATGTAGTAGCTACGTTTGTTTAATGGAGGTTTGTTTTTGGGGAACTTTAAAAAACTAATCCTAGCGCCTGGTCCAAAGAAGTTCTGAGTTCCGACCTGGGGAACTCAGAACTTGGGACTGGAAGAGGCTTCCTGGGCCAGGTCATTCAGTTCCTCGACTTCCCTTGCAGTTTTAGATAACACCTCTTTTTAAATATAATGAACCAAAGCAGGCCTTAAATTTTAACTTGGATAACAGGAGTCTTGGTTTTAAACACCAGATGTCAGCACTGTATTTCTCTCTGCATTCTAGATAGCAATGACCAAATGAACTTCTAACTTTGAAGGGATACTCATTTGGACCTTTGGCTTCTTTACATGTTGCTAACCCCAAATGTTCAATAATGTTAAAACTGGCTTAATGTAATATAGTGTCATTTTGTTTAACAATTTCGGATTGATTTGCTTTTTACTTTCCAAACCTTTACTCGGTACATTTTCAACTGTTAATTTACAAGGAGTGCTAGACGCAATGAAACCAAAGGTCTGACCTCATCAGTTTGTCTCGAGCCTGGCACAAGTAGTATAAAAACTGGCAACACCACATCTGTTAAACAAAAGTAAAATATTCTAACAGGAGAAGGAGGGTGAAATTGGACAATGCTAATGTAATAAATAGATTATTCAAAGTTAAGGTGAGGCCTGTTGTAGTTGATCATATAATTTCAGCATTGTCCCTGTCAGTACGCAGAATTGGAGAATGTAACTATGTGTTATTTTCTCAGGTAATGCAAAAAGAGCTGAGCTTGTGTTTAGGAAGTCAGTGGGAACTTCATCCTGTTTCTATGGAAGTTGGTGACAAGAGCCACACATGCTTCACAGGGAGAAGGCTTATGTGATTTTGAATTATTTGGCTAGCATGGGCTGCTTAGATGTTGTACTGTAGAGATTTGGGGCAATTGTATCCCATATGTACTATAATTGCTAGGACTACTTAATTAACCTCCCCATAGTTAAATTATAACCCTTGGTACCAATACCAGAACTTCTTCCTCCCCTTCCCAGCTCTCCCCACCATTCAAAAGAGTCAACACTGTCTATAAACTCTATATTTACCCATAAGAAATGAAAGTACTGTAAATTCCACTTCTGTACAAGCTCCCACAGCAGATACCTTGGTGTCCTCTCTAGGACCTGCAAGGACTTCAGCAGCGAAGGCTGGATGCATGTGGAGCAGTGCAGGTTGTGCACCTCTATGAGCAGGTAGGCAGCCTGGCCTCAACTTCGTAAAAGGCAGCCTAGGTGCACGGTCCCTCCTGAATATTTTTTGGGGGGTGTAGGAAAAAGGAGGGGGAAGAAAACTGTCTTAAAACCATACTTTCCATGGAAGTGCAAGGGCTGGAGCTTAGCCAGGGGCAAGAACTGTGCTACTTCAGCCTCAGAATGAGCTGCATAATGGTTGCTTCATCTATAGACAGATTCATCATCTCTAGGCTCTACAGTAGAGTTTCTATGGGACCTGCAAAGGCTGATGTGAGGCTCGTAAAACAGACCTGATACAAAATGTGCATGGGTTTAACTGTGATTGCAGAGGGAGCAGTTCCAACCGGGAGTATGTTAGAGCTTGTTGTGTGCAATTTGTGGTCGTAGCTGAATTAAACCACAACATAAACCAGTCAGGAAAACATGAAGCAGACATAGGTGCAAACCCCATCCCCCTTTCTTTGTCCACTGCTGCCTCTGTTAATGAGTCCTGGATCGAGCTGCCTCTTGCAGGAAAGTGTTCCTATTCAGGAACGCGGCGATGCCTCACACATGTGACAGACACTGCCACTAGCCACCTGGAGGCTGCCTGTGCTATCTGATTCTATGTGGATCTGCATATACCTTCCAGACCGCTAGGTTCGGAGCATCTTGCAGCAGTTAAGGCGGTGATGTGACCAGCTTCTTTCACAAATATTCTTCTTTCTCTCCATCCTGTTTCCCCTAGAGAGAATTGTATGTACAATCTGTGTTTTGATTAGGTGAGGTTTAGACGAGAGTTTTTACGTGGAGAAAGCTTGCTTAACTGAGAATTTTAATGGCAAGTGAGTGTGTGCTTGATTGAGCACACATAGCTGTTTTGAGCTCTTTCTTAGCTGTAAATACATAGTAGTGGAGCACCTAGGTGAGGAAAAGCATCAGCCTTTTTGAATGGCAGTAGCGTGCCCTTGAGCAGAAACACAGCAGAAGTTAGGATGCCTGAGCAGCAGTAGCAGACTGACTCTCACTGAGCAGCAGTGAGTGACACAACATGGTGTTCACTGTACATAGACGTACTGTAACTTGTCCAGCACTGGGGTAGGAAGTCACCCCTTGGCAGCTATCTGGACCCTTCTTTGCTTGCTCCTCTGGCCTCTCAGGGTCCCACCCTGTTGTGTCTCCTGCAGCACCTTTATGTTATATTGGACAGGGAGGCTGCCCCTAGAGGGCAGTGGGGTTTGGGGTGTTAGGCCCTTGTCTGGGCTGAGGCCCCCTGGCCTTGACCCACTTTGCTGTGGCTGAGTCCCTCCACCTGAGTTCTGCTGTCTCAAGACCATAGGCTCCCAGGTCCCGGTTCCAGTCCCAGGCTCATGGGCTCTGGGCCCCCCTGCCCCAGTCTTTGCTGTCCCACACTGCAGTACTTCTGCTACAGCGGTGCCAGACCCTTCAAAGAGTCCAGGACCTGGGGTGCCCTTGTCACCCTTCTCAGTGGCCTCTGCCCCTACAGCCACCACCCACTCCTCTGGTATTTAAACACAAAGAGAAAGCGTTCTCTCAAACAAAAGCTTCTCTATCCTGGGTCAACACCACACTGTGGCAAAACTACCATGCAAGGCCCCAAAATGCTTTTTTTGGCTGCCTGGTGTTGCAGGGGCATCCTGCATCATCCCTGCAGCCTGGAGTCCTTCCTTGTCCAGTCAGGCTCCACTCCTCCCTGGCACTCTGCTGCCTGCAGGGCCAGACTTTAACTCTTGCATCAGGCCCTGGGCTTATGCCTCTTTCTGAGTCACCTGATCCACTACTTCTGCCCTAGTCCTCTCTATCAGTGGCCACACTGTGCTGGCTGCACCTGGGAGAGGTGGCCATTTTATTCAAGGGCACTCTGCCACTATCAGTTTGTCCAGAAGGGTGGAGCCGTTCAGCTGATCCCTGGCTCCCTCTCAGTGATGGGGTGGGGACCCCATTACACCTACAGCGTATCTGTGTGCTTATTGGGCTTCACTCAACCCAGGGTCACTGTCACGGTTGGCATCATTATGATAACAGTGAGCTGCTATCTGTTTAGAAAAGGCGGTTTGAAGAAGAGTGCCTTATGCTTCGAGAAGGAGCTGATGTTTTGGTACAGGCCTTTGCTTCTGGAGAAGTTTGTTTCCTAATCTTGGCCCAGCCCCTGGGAAAGCTCTGTTTGCTGATCAGCAAACTTTGTTCCCATGAAGTCCTGTTGTACCTCAGGAACAAACTTATTCTTATCCTGCAACCACAGACAGTCATGTAGGCACACTGAGCTCAGGCCACTGAATACCTAGAACCCAGAACCTTGAATTTGATTCTGTGCTGTGGAAGCCAGGACAGTGTCACACAAGTTCAATGCAGTCATGGGAGTGTATGTGGCTGAAGTTTCATAGACATTAGGGCTGGAAGGGACCTTGGAAGATCATTGAGTCCCGCCCCAAAGTGATAGACTCCTGTGCTCTATGTATGCTGGAGGTTCCTACAAGCTGATGGTTTCATGCCCAGATGTTGCATTGCTGGAGTGCAGAACAGAGGTGACAAAGGCATGTTTATCTGTGAAGGATAGGATTGAGGTCTCTTAGCCAGTCACAGATGGTAGAAGGCATCAGTGATGGGTACTGCTAACTGAGAGCTCAATAACAGCAAGGTTTGTAGGAGCTCTTCTGAATTATAGCATGTATATCTGTGCTTCAACTATTGCTGTAGACTAGGGATGTCAAACAGCCTGCGAGCTGGATCCAGCTTATGGAGTTGTATGATCCAGCCCATGGGTTGCTGGACCACCCCATGCACCAGCTCTGGCCCCAGCTCCATGTGTTGCATGTGTATGAAAGCTGGACCTGGCACTGCATGCCCTGCATGCAACACAGGCTAGTCATGTGCTACAGGTGGGCTCTCCCCGAGACTGGCCCTCTGTGCCAGCTCCAGGGCCAATCCAGACTGGGCTGTGCTGGAACTAGTGCTCAAGGCTGGTCTGGTGGGGCACCACATGCAGCATACATGCTGTGCCAGCCTCCTGTGCTGTGCACATGGACAGTCTAGTCCCATGTGGTGTATGCAGCACACACTGGCCCTGAGGCTTTCTGTGAACACAAGGCTGGCACAGGATGTGTGGGCTGGCACCAACACTGTACGTGGCATAGGGAGGTCCAGGCCACACTGGCTGCATGTAGCACCCCAGACCAATCCCTTGTGCTGTCTGCAGCAGTGGGTCCAGTCTGCATGTCCCAAGCACTACACTTCCCATGCTAGCCCCATATGCCACATGCACAGCAAGCCCTGGGGCCAAATGCGTGCAGCATGCAGCATGTGAGCTGGACCCACCGCTGCGAGTACTGCCCAGGGGGTCAGTCCTGGTTCAGCCCACAGACTGGCTCAGCAAATTTAATTCAGCCCTCAGGGCCAAATGAATTTGATGCCTCTGCTGTAGACATGCCCAAGCTACCCTTAGACTTGTTAACTCCACCTGGAGGATCGTGATGTTTAGTGAGGCCAAGATTCCAGATTATTTATGTAACTTCTCAGGTGCTTTTTATTCCCAGCCTGCGCTTCTACAGCTGAACTGTTTAAAGCCAGCTCATATACATCTCCCCTACACTAGTTTCAGGAATGGCTATAGTGTAGATGTACCCATCAACTGAACTGGGTTTTTGCCTTCAGACAAAAAGAGAATGTGTTGTGCCTGCAAACTTTTCAAGGTGCTTTCAGCTACCATGATAGTCTCTTAGGATCTGTGGTGGGCCAGTAAGGGGTGCTTCGGTGCTGAGCCAGTAGTGGGTACTTCTGTGCTGAGCGACTCACCTCACTGCGCCCGACCACCTTCCAGGCTCTGAGTGCCTCCCTAGGGGTGCCTCACATCTGGCCAACCCCCTTCCTGGAGCACACCCTGGGGGCAGAGCTGCCACCACCCAGAGACGAGCTTGATTCTGGCACTGTGCCCCCTGGGAAACACAGGCCTAGTAGCCCTTGAGGGTACTTGACTCACTTCAAGAACTGGGGTGCTTCCCTCAGAAGAACAAGTAGTGGTCTCCCTTAGTCAGCTGAACCAAGGGGACCCCAAGACATAATCTAGACCCACTCTCAATAAGTCTCCCACAGTAGATACAAAGGAGAACTTTATTGGTTTTAAGGATGGGGTTGGAATAGGGTACAGAGTTGAGTAATATGAGAGAAATCGCATAGAGCAAACAGGGTGGCTGGAGTAGCCTTTGATCACACATCTGAGTTACTGCAAGCTGTACATCTAGTTAGATCTCAGGTAGCTTACTCACAGGTATCATCCAGAGGCAGGTGGAGATTCCCTCTGGAGGCAGGCAGTTCATAGATTCATAGATTCATAGATGCTAGGGTCGGAAGGGACCTCAATAGATCATCGAGTCCGACCCCCTGCATAAGCAGGAAAGAGTGCTGGGCCTACATTACCCCAGCTAGATACACATCTAGCCTTCGCTTGAAGACCCCCAGGGTAGGGGAGAGCACCACCTCCCTTGGGAGCCCGTTCCAGACCTTGGCCACTCGAACTTTGAAGAAGTTCCTCCTAATATCCAATCTAAATCTGCTCTCTTCTAGCTTGTGGCCATTATTTCTTGTAACCCCCGGGGGGGCCTTGGTGAATAAATACTCACCAATTCCCTTCTGTGCCCCCCTGATGAACTTATAGGCAGCCACCAGGTCGCCTCTCAACCTTCTCTTGCGGAGGCTGAAAAGGTCCAGTTTCTCTAGTCTCTCCTCGTAGGGCTTGGCCTGCAGGCCCTTAACCATACGAGTGGCCCTTCTCTGGACCCTCTCCAGATTATCCGCATCCTTCGTGAAGTGCGGCGCCCAGAATTGCACGCAGTACTCCAGCTGCGGTCTGACCAGTGCCCGATAGAGGGGAAGTATCACCTCCTTGGACCTATTTGTCATGCATCTGCTGATGCACGATAAAGTGCCATTGGCTTTTCTGATGGTTTCGTCACACTGCCGACTCATGTTCATCTTGGAGTCCAAGATCCCTTTCCACTTCCGTGCCACCCAGCAGGTCATTTCCTAGGCTGTAGGTGTGCTGGACATTTTTCCTCCCTAGATGCAGCACTTTGCATTTCTCCTTGTTGAACTGCATTCTGTTGTTTTCTGCCCACTTGTCTAACCTGTCCAGGTCTGCTTGCAGCTGCTCCCTGCCCTCCGGCGTGTCCACTTCGCCCCATAGCTTAGTGTCATCTGCAAACTTGGACAGAGTACATTTTCCTTGATCATGAGTTTTGAGAGAGAGCAAGTTTCAGATGGTCCAGCTCTTCTCTGTCTCTGAGTCTTCCTTATGGCTACTGCCCTCTCCTCCTGGGCAGTCCTTAACTTATATACCCCTTATGACCTCATTTACTTGGTCCAATGGAGGCCAGCACCTGTTGGCTGTCAGCCAACCAATTTGAAATGCATCACTGGTTGCTGGGTAGACTGGTAGTCTCTAGCCCACCAGGGAGCCCAAGGCCCTCACCCAGGTATGTGATGCCAGTCATGTAGGCAGAGGGACCAGGTTTCCCCCCCTTCCCACTCAGGAATGTATCCAGCTCAGGTTACCTAAAGAGATAGGGTAAGTTGTGTACCCTCTGCATGGCCCATACTAATCAAATTGTCACAGACCAGAGTTCTTGGAGAGAAACAGAGGTGGCCTTCTGCCACAGGATCAACTTCAGTGAGAGCCAGTTCTTCTATGACGGTGGTCTCCAAACTTTTTAAGGTGAAGATCACTTTTTGAAGTAAAGGGCAATCCAGGATTTACAACCCCTCCCCTCTGCCCACACCTAGCAGGTCAGTCGGGGCAGGGGCAGATCAAGGCCCCCACAGTGAGGGTGGAAGTAGGGCAGGGGTGAGTGGGGCCCCAGCTGGGCCAGGGGGAGGGTTGGAGCCTGTGAGGCTTGTTCAGGTGTGCGGGGGACTTCCACCACGGCATGTGCCCTTTCTTTTTTATTTATTTATTTATTTTTTTCCCCAGGAATGGTATTAATGAAAATATTAATGACTGGTCCCCAAACTACTTCTAGAGGATGCCACCATTTATCTGTTTCCGGCTCTTTTAGGACAACTGTCATTTCCTTCTTAGTTAACTCCTTACGTATGTAGCAGGCTTACCTTTCGGAGCTTGGGTTGAGTCCCAGGCTTGAGAGTCTGCTGTTTGATTGGTGGAGCCCACCCACCAAAAAGGAGGCAGCAAGAGGAGTAAAGTCACGCCCCTTTTCTGAGGGGAGGGAGAGAGGAGCTCCACAGACTTGATTGCAGACTGCAACACTGTCAGGTCTGGAAGACTTCATGGATGGAGCCCTGAAGAGTATATAAAAAGCAGCGTGCCTGGCACAAGGGAAGATGTGCTGAGGGACTTAAGAGTGGAGCAAGAAAAGCTGGGAAGCCGCAAGTGGTTGCTCAAGCCTGCAACCTCGGAGGGCCAGCAGGCCACTCGGTGTGCAGGGCGGTGCATGGGTCAAAGGACCTTGGGAGCTGCAATGCAGCAGCTCAGGCCCCATGTCCTCTCACGGTGCGCAGGGTGGAGCATGGGGAAGCGGAGCCGGGAAGCAGAGGAGGCTGCTCGGGTTAGCCACCTAGTGTGAGGCCGGATGGCCAGAGCCTGAAGGTCCCGGCCTTTGCTAAAAGAGCTCTCGGTCCCAAAGCCAGGGCACATGGAAATAGTAGTGCTGTTGCGTGAGGCAACATGGCAGCTGAGAGTAGTTGAGCGCTCAGAGCCTAGAGTGGGGCACAAGGTGGTGAGGAGCCTAGCAGTGTGGCAGAGGCCTGAAGACGCTTTCCAGAAGTGACATGGAAGAGACCTCATCAAGGTGTGCCCTGAGCACCGCCACCTGAGGGAACACCACCCCTGAGGGGAAGAGCTGGACCATGTATTCTCAGATCAGCTTGCAGAGGCACTTAAGGCAAGGGATGTAGTTATCACAGGTAATCTAAATTACCCAGACATCTGCTGGGAGGAGCAGTCAGCCAGGTCTGACCACTCATGGAGATTCCTGGTTGAGATACAGGACCTCCACTTAAACCAAGGGGTGGACAGTCCTACCACCTGGAATCCCCTGCTGGACCTGGTCCTGGCTACAGGCAACAACCTGGTGAGGGGACTGCAGGTCCTTGACCACCTGGGTGATAGCAATCATCACTTGCTAGAATTCACCATCCAGCACAGGGTGTCAAGGACCTGCAGCAAGGCAGTAGCCTTAGACTTTAAGAGAGCCAACTTCAATGAGCTGAGGAGATTAGTGGGGAAGGTGCTAGGGTCCTGGAGTGTAGGGGAACTGGGTGCCCAAGATCAGTGGTTGTTCCTTAAGGAGACAATACTCAGAGCCCAAGGGGTGACAATCCCAACGAAAAGGAAAGGGAGCAAGAGTGCCCAAAAGCCCCCACTGGCTCACCAAGGGCATTGGTGAATGCCTGATTGCCAAAAAGGAGGTGTATACCCAGTGGAAGGGAGGAGCTATCACCAAAGAGGTGTATACCTCCACCGCTTGGGTCTGTAGGGGGGCTGTTAGGAAAGCTAAGGCTGATACAGAACTAGGGCTAGCATCAAGGATAACAAAAAATCCCTTTTTAAATACATAGGGAGAATGAGGAAGGCCCTGGGTAATGTGGGGCCCCTGCAGAATATGCTTGGCAATCGTGGTCGCACCAGAGGAGAAAGCAGACTTCTTTAACAATTTCTTTGCCTCTATTTTCTTGTGCTGGGACTGGGACTCCCCTACTGAGATTCAGGATGGACTCAGGAGAAATTCTGCCAAGCCTAGGGTCAGGGAGGACTGTGTTAGAGAACTTCTGGAGGTGCTGGACATGTTCACATCAGCAGGCCCAGATGCTCTCCACCCCAGGGTGTTGAGGGAATTGGCAGGGGTTATTATGAGGCCCTTGGCACAGCTTTATGAACACTTGTGGTGCTCTGGCCAGGTGCTGGACAACTGGAAGAGGGCCAATGTAGTCCCCATCTTTAAAAGAAGGCCTTTGACACCATCTCCCACCCCATTCTCATTAAAAAACTAGGCGACTGTGGCATTGATGCCTACACAGTCAGATGGATTGCAAATTTGCTGAGGGGTGGTACTCAGAGAGTTGTGGTGGATAGGTCATTTTCGACCTGGAGGGAAGTGGGCAGTGGGGTCCCCCAGGGCTTTGTCCTCGGGCCCTCACCGTTCAATTTCTTCATTAGCGACTTGGACGATAGGGTGAAGAGTAGCCTATTAAATTTGCAGATGACACCAAGATTTGGGGTGAGGTGGGCACGCTAGTAGGGAAGGACAGATTACAGCAGGACTGGACAGGTTATAGGGGTGGGCAAATGAAAATAGGATGGGACTCAATACTGATAAATGCAGGGTGCTGCCTTTGGGCAGTAGGAACCAACAGCATAGCTATAGGCGGTGGAACTCCCTTCTCAAAAGCACGGTGGCAGAAAGAGATCTTAGAGCCATTATTGACTCCAAGATGAACATGGGCCGACAATGCAAGGTCACGGTCAGTAGGGCTAACCATACCTTGTCCTGCATCCACAGATGCATCACAAGCAGGTCCAAAGAGGTGATCCTCCCCCTCTATGTGGCACTGGTCAGGCCGCGTTTGGAGTACTGCATCCAGTTTTGGGTCCTGCACTTCAAGGGGGATGTGGACAACATGAAGAGGGTCCAGAGGAGGGCCACTCACATGATCAGGGGCAGCAAGGCAGACCCTACAAGGAGAGGCTACAGGACCTGAGCCTGTTCAGCCTCCACAAGAGAAGTCTGAGGGGGGACCTGGTGACCATCTATAAACTCACTAGGGGGGACCAGAAGGGTTTGGGAGAGACCTTGTTTCCCCTAGTGCCCCCCGGGGTAACAAGGAATAATAGCCATAAGTTGCTAGAGAGTAGGTTTAGAGTAGACATCCGAAGGCACTGCTTCACAGTCAGGGCGGCTAGGATCTGGAACCAACTTCCAAGGGAAGTGGTGATGGCTCCTACCTTGGGGGTCTTTAAGACCCCCTGGCTGGGGTCATTTGAGCCCAGTTTTTCTCCTGCGCAGGGCAGGGGGTCGGACTAGAAGATCTACAAGGTCCTTCCGACCCTACTTCTATGAATCTATGAAACATGAGTCATTGGGCCCTTGGGTCCCACAGGGAAAAACGTTTGAGGTGAGTAAACCCCAGGGAAGGGGCTTGGTGAGCAGTCTCTTGCCTCTTGCCCCACCCAAGGGGCCCCATTGAAAGAAAGTCTGGCTCTTGCCATGGGTCAAGGATTATATTAAGGAATAGATGTTATTGAGGTTGTTTATGTCTACAGCTTAGTATAGCACTTATTATATTTTGTAATTGAAATGTTGTATTGTGTTGATACTGCTGAAATTGTTTTATTGTGATGGATAAATAGTGTTATCATAGGACAGAGTAATTTCTGAAAAGCATCCTATTGGTTTCTTTGATTGCTAGGTCTCCTAACTGGGTAGGGGTCCATTGAAGCCTATCTTCCTGCATTAAAGAAAAAGGGACTGTTCCTTTGTAGGGGTAAAATCACATTTCCCCTGTTATATTTTGCATGACCCTTTAATTGAGTACGAGTTCCCCACTGTGGGGTGGTGAAGCTGTGGGTTTATTGTATATATATTGTTTTTCCTGAAGATCGTGGTTGGAAGTGATTTTTCCCCCAGTGTTATACCTTGGTTATTGGTTAATGGTCACTGTATAAATATATGTATATGATATTTAGTTTTATGTTTATGTATATTATATGTTAATAAATATTGTAAGTAGTTAAGAGCCTGTCTAGAGTATAATTCTATGGAGGAAGGAGGGAACCACTGGTCAGTGATGGTGATCCCTCCCACAGCACCCTCACCTCTCACCCCTCCCTTATGACTGGGATCAGGGCACACCTTTGGGTGTCCCCGGGCTATACCTGCTTTACAATTGCTGCAGTTATTTCCCTCTTCCCTGTTTTAATAATCCCCCTGGTAGCACTATGCCAATTGCTGTGCTAAGCTCCAGCCAGATTACATGTAATGCTTTTCCAAAAATCAGTCATCTTCTCAAAGACTATCAGGTTAGTTTGGAATGATCTACCTTTGGTAAATCCATGTTGCATTTTGTCCCTCTTTCTATTTATATTGCCATTAGTTTTTCCTTAAAAATTTATTCTAAAACCCTGCACACTCTCACTGATAGTTGTGCAAATCATTTTCCCTCTCCCCCATCCTTTCTTAAATATAGGTTCTACATATGATATTTTTCCCATCATCTGTGTCAGGTAGGGAAGTACTATAATTTTACAGAAGGAGAACACATGGGTAAGTGATTTGTTCAAGGTCACACAAGGAATAGGTGGCAGATCAGGGAACTGAAGTCAGATTTCCCAAATACTAGCCAACTACCTAACCGCTGTACCATCACCCATCTTCTCTATGGATTATTGCCTTGTGGACGTTCATTTTTATAAAGAATGAAAAAATGTCAGGTACCTGCTGAGGCACCCACTGAAGTCATTGAGAGCTGGGTCACACTCCAGCCATCTAACTAAATACAAAACATTAAAAAATAACAAGGAAGAGACCAAACACAACAATACTAAATCAAGAATGAGTGTGTAGAGTGATATTACTAACATCAACTGCTGTGAACAAAACCAGAGAAGACAGGACATGGAAAAGATGCAGTCAAACACATGACAAACTACATCTGAAGACAAATAACTAGACTTTATAACCCAAAGCAGGAATTACAGCTGATTTGATCTGGTAGTTGATTATACATGATTCTTTTCTCCATTAAGTACAAATGGAAGCCAAAATGCATTAAAAAAAATATACTGTATGTGTCCTATTTTCTTGACATCTGAGTATTTCCATGACTTGAATATTCTTTAACCTCTTAACTCTGCAGTATTATCTGAAGAAGAAATCTCAGTGTGCATCCAGCCCATTTTATAACAAAGGAACGTTCCAAACTGGAGTCAGACGGTGAGGAACTGAGGACTCAGGCTGGGAGAAGGAAAAAAAAGCCATCATCTGTTTTTTTTCCAGCTTGCTTCAGTGAGAAAAGTATTAGGCCAGTTAGGGGAGATCTTGAAGTTCCTACCTTACATATCCATGCTTGAGTTTGTGGTTTCTCAAATCAGGGAACATCAATACTCCTAGATTTGTGTACATCATATTCTTGTGGCTCTTAGGCATTGTCTTTAATACTTTTTGGG
This sequence comes from Crocodylus siamensis, assembly GCF_052110815.1. Taxonomy (NCBI): domain Eukaryota; kingdom Metazoa; phylum Chordata; order Crocodylia; family Crocodylidae; genus Crocodylus; species Crocodylus siamensis. The sequence goes on along the minus strand of NC_143395.1, from coordinate 147,135,698 downwards.
AACTGTCCCACAATTAACCAAACACAGCACTTGGTTGCAGTTCCACCGGTCATGGCAGTGATAGGAGAGCAGGGATAGATAGGCAAAAACACGGACAGTTGTAGGCTTTGTGTTATCTAGGTTTGTTCTGCGTAGGGTTTGTTCAGAGGGTGGTAAAAACAACATTGATGTCCTTTTGATGCAACTGGCTGTTACTCTGGAGCTCTCACAGTGGCGAGAGAGCTAAAACAATAATAAAAAACCTATCTTTCTTAGCACAGTCTGTGACATGGATCCTAGGGTAAAGACAAAAAGCTTCAGAGCTGTGAGCAAAGTGTAGGCAATCTACTGTATTTAAAGAATCCGAAATGTATGAATTTAAAGAAGAGATTTAAAGAAATGCAAGTCCTGTTTTTGCTCCTTCACTACACATTTGACTGATAGTTCGTTATCCACTTTTTGGACTCTGTGATTCTCAGGATTCTATGGATAAAACCCTCCAGCTCCCACCCTGTTTGCTTATTGGCTTGTGAGGCGAACACGATGGAATTACATTAGGAACTTTTCCTCCAAGTGCCTCAAACATGAGATTAAGCTTGTTTTACCCTTTGGTATAAAAGTTCCTTTAGCTAAAAAACAAAACAACCCCCCTAAAAAACCCCAGACAAACCCCTCTGATGCCTCTTGCCTATATCTCTCGCCATCTGATCAAGATAGGTTGTCCCCAAACAATAAAGCTAACCCAGAATGAAGACCTGCCACTAAGCCTGGCATATTAGCAAAAATCTGCACTTCATCAGAGCAAACCAGTCCATTAAGGAAAATTCTTGTTGATGGGCTGGATTAGTGGAAATGGAGAGATCTATTTTTAACACCTTTCAATCCCATAGGGTAACAGCTATAGGGTAACATTGTGAGTAACTCTAAAGCCAACATATTAGCATAAAACTAAGTATAAAAAGCGTGTGCATCAAGTAACCAGCAGGAAGGAGGGAACAAAACAATCATTTCTATTCCACACCCAGACCCCGAACTCCCAGTGTGAGTAAAAATCGGAACCTAATCAAGGGACCTTCCCAGGTAATCCCTCTGACAGCCTCGATCGGGGGCGTCTAACTTTGCTGAAATCACTTAACATGCATCTGACATTAAAAGACTATCAATAAGTTGCCAACCCATGTCTGTTTATCTGTTGTTTTAAACAAGCCCAGTGGCTAATACCCTCGCAGTGCCCAGCTGGCCTGTGACAAAATTAATCTATCTGTTGTTATTATCTGTTATTTACTATCAGCTCTTTAATACTGCATTATCTGCTTATTGCATTTATCTTTCTGTCAGCTGTTGTGTGTATGTAAGCTATAATAAATTTACCTTCACTCCCAACTTTACCTCCTCAATCCAAAACTAAATCAAACAGTCCAGTTGGCCTATAATAAAATTAATACACTCACAGTGCCCGGCTAGCCTGTGACAGCACTCTATAACATGCAATGCCTGAGCTAAGGTGGCAGCTTCTTTCCAATGGTATCACTGCTTGTGAGAGTTGCTTGTTTCTATTATCTACTGAGGCAAAACCCATTGCTTCCACAACTACAAACAGCGTTGGTGCTCCTGCTCACTACTGAAGCTGCTGGAAATTCTGCCATTGATATCACAGGGAAACACCAGACCCCGATATTACACGGGGAGATTTAATTTTGCCTTTCAGGTTGCAACACTCTTACTAACTTTTTTAAATCTTCTATATTATTGAAGATTGCTTGCTTGATTACTTCTTCAAAGTATACAAAATGCTTGGACTCATCGTCAACTTCACAAAAAACAAGATACTTTACCAACTCACTCCAAACCAACAAGAGGCTCCTCTACATATTACAATTAAAGGGAAATACTTAGAGAACATTGAGCATTTTCATTACCTGGATAGCCACATTTCCCAAAAAGTAAACATAGACAACAATATGCAACACCAGATAAAATCATAGAATATAGAAAATTAGGGTTGAAAGGGACCTCAGGAGTTCATCTAGTCCAACCCCCTGCTCAAAGCAGGATCACCTCCAACTATATCATCCCACCCAAGGCTTTGTCTAGCCAGATCTTAAAAACTGTCAAGGACTGAGAATCCACAACCTCCATGGGTAGACTGTTCCATGCTCTATTAACCCCCTCATGAGAAAGTTGTTCCTAATATCTAACTTAAACTTCCCTTGCTGCAACTTGAAACCGTTGTTCTCTGTTCTGTCATCTGCCCCCACTGAGAACAGTCCTGCTCCATCCTCTTCGAAAGCACCCATCAGGTAGTTGAAGGTTGCCTATTAAATCCTCCCTCAGTCTTCTCTTCTCCAGACTAAATAAGCCCAGTTTCCTCAGCCTTTTCTCAGAAGTTATGTTCCCCAGCCCCTTAACCATTTTTGTTGCCCTCACTCTCCCATCTGTCCACATACTTTCTGTAATGTGGGGCCCAGAACTGAACACCAGATTCCAGATGTGACCTCACCAATGCCAAATAGTGGGAAAGAATCACTTTGCACGATCTGCTGGCAACACTCCTGCTAATGCACCGTGGAATGCCATTAGCCTTCTTCACAGCAAGGCTGCACTGTTGTTTCATATTCAGTTTATTGTCCACTGTAACCCCCAAGTCCTTTTCTGAAGAGCTGCTGCTTAGCCAGTTGGTCCCCAGCCTGTACCAGTACCTGGGATTGTTCCATCCTAAATGCAGGACTTTGCACTTCTCCTTATTGAACCTCAAAAGATTTCTTTTGGTCCAATCTTCTAATTTGTTGAGGTGTCTCTGAATCCTAGCCTTACCCTTCATGGCATTTACTACTCCCCCAAGCCTGATGTCATCTGCAAACTTGCTGAGGGTGCAGTCCATCCCATCTTCCAGGTCACTGATGAAGATATTGAACAAAATGGCCCCCAGGACTGACCCTTGGGTCACTCCACTTGATACTGGCTGCCAACTAGACTTCAAGCCATGATTACTACCCTTTGAGCCCAATGATGCAGACAGTTCCCTATCCACCTTATAGTCCTTTCATCCAACCTGTACTTTCTTAGCTTATTTGCAAGATTGTTGTGGGAGGCCATATCAAAGGTAATGGCCAGCAGCTCTACAATTGCATTGGCCAACTCCCTCAGCATCCTTGGGTGCATCATATCCAGCCCCATGCATTTGTACACCTTCATCTTTTCTAAATAGTCCCTAACCTGCTCTTTTGCCAGCGTTGGCTGTTCACCTCCTCCCCAAACTATGCTGCCAGGTGCAGTAGTCTGGGAGCTGACCTTGCCTGTGAAAAATCAGATGAAAAAGGCATTTAGTACTTTAGCCTTTTCTGCATCTTCTGTAACTAGGTTGTCTCCTCCATTCAGTAAGGGACTCACACTTTCCCTGATCTTCCTCTTGTTGCTAACATACTTGTAGAAACTCTACTTGTTACCCTCCTTGCCCCTTGCTAGCTGCAACTCCAGTTGTGCTTTGGCCTTCCTGATATCATCCCTACATGCCCAAGCAATATCCTTACACTTCTCCCTAGGTGTTTGTCTAAGTTTCTACTTTTTGTAAGCTTCCTTTTGTGTTTTAGCTCAAAGAGTTCCCTGCTAAGCCAAGCTGGTCTTATACCATGCATTCTAATCTCCCTGTGCATAGGAATGTTTCATTCTTGTGCCCTAAGTAAGGTTTCTTTAAAATACAGCCAACTCTCCTGGACTCCTTTCCTCCACAGACTTGCCTCCCAGGGGATCCTGCCCATCAGTTATCAGAGTGAGTCAAAGTCTGCTTTTCTGAAGTCCAGGATCCTTTCTCTGCTGCTTTCTTTTCCTCAGGATCCTGAACTCAATCGTCTCATGGTCACTGCCATTCAAGTTGCCATCCATTTCTACATTGCTCACCTATTCTTCCATGTTCGTGAGCACTAGGTCAAGAAGATCATGACCCCTCATTGGCCTCTCACCAGGAACACTTGCACCAGGAAGTTATTTCCAGCTCTCTCCAAAAGCTTACCTGTTCACTGCTGTATTGCCCTCCCAGCAGATGTCAGGGAGATTGAAGTCCCACATGAGAACCAGGGCCTGTCATCAGGAAACTTCCATTAACTGTTTGAAGAAAGCCTTAATCACCTCATCGTACTGGTCTGGTGGAGCAGACACCCACCACAACATTACTCTTGTTGCTCTCCTCTTTGACCCTAACCCAGAGACCTCCAACAGGCCTGTTTCTAGTTTCATACTGGAGCTCTGAGCAATTGTACAGCTCTTTTACATAAAGCACAACTCCTCCTCTTCTTCTCCCTGCCCGTCCTTCCTGAACAGTTTGCACCCATCCATGACAATACTCTAGGCATGCAAGCTATCCCACCAAGTCTCTAATTTCAATCACATCATAGTTCCATGACTGTGTGAGGACTTCCAGTTCTTCCTGCTGTTTCCCAGACTCCGTGTGTTTGTGTACAGACACCTGAGATAACTAGCTGATTGTCCTACTTCATCAAGAAGAATAAGAGTGCTTCCCCTGTTGCCTGTGCTTCCTCCAGGTCACCCACATTTCCATTTATCTCAGGATTTTGGTCTCCATCCCCAGGCAAACCTAATTTAAAGTCCTTACTAGATTAGCGAGCCTGTCTGCAAAGATGCTTTTCCATGGCTTAATTACCTTGATTAAGCCCAGGGAAGCTATTAATCCATGCTTAATAACATGTGGATTAATGACTTAATCAGGGTAATTAAGATGCAGTTTCAGGCCATGTGGCAATCTGGGGCGGGGTGCAACTCCTGGGGCCTCTCAGCCAATCAAAGGTGTGGGAAGGCCCTACTGCACTCATGAATATTGTAGCTGGCCCTGCAATCTGCCTGCAGAACCAGCTGGCTGCCTCCTTGAGTGTAGTAGGCCCCTATCTATAAAGGTGGATATTCTTTAATTCCACAAAAGTTTTTGTTCATTTAGGTGAATATGGCCCTTTCTGAGCTCTTAATACTGTCACTTGATAGTCCCCTCTTGCCTTTCCACAGTGACTTCACCCTCTTCTCTCTCTCTCTAGTTTCCTTGTGTCATTTTCAGTTTCCTTCATTTCAGAGGCCTTCAGAAACCTCTTGCTTGTAAAAAGTAAAGCTAGGAAATAATCTGCTGTTTCTGAAACAGCAATGTATTATACAAGGAACTATAAATGCTGACCCTTGAGAAAAAAGAGCCATTTCATTTGCTCAGTCAATGTTAAAAGCAAAGATTTTCTTGGAACTTGACATTTTAAACAAAAACTCTGGTTATTTTAGTGTTTGAATTAATCTCTGACAGATGGTTTTGTCCATCTGGTACCTCTGAAGAGTACAAGAATCTAACTGATGTGGAAAACTTATTTAGAACGCTAAGCTAATTTAAAGCAACCAGTCTCTTCACCCTAAGATTGCCTAATGGTGCCAAATGATGGTAGTGTATGGCAGGTCATTTCTGATGAAGGTAGCAAGGCCATGGATCCTGCTGACTACAGAGTCTGTCAGGCCTGAGTGCCTTATCTTCCACAGCTGCAAAAGTGACTACCTTCTTGTGCCTCTCGTAAATAACTGTAAGGTGAAACTAAAAATCACTACCAAGGCAATTGGACTTGCAGTCTTTCCAATTTCAATACATTATACTTTCCAATTTTGATATACTAAATATAGCAACCTCTTCTATGAAGGGAAAATTTAACTATTCAACTTAAAGTTGAAGACTATACATTGCTCAAGCAATCAGTGCAGGAATGCATCACCAGTGAAAGGAAACCACATAAAGTTCTTCTACAAGAAACACATATAGAGGAAACCACTGAGGTTCAGTTAATATGTAATAGGCTTCTATTGAAATAAATACGTTTAATAAAGAAAAAATAGGTACTTTCTTTACAGATTTTAAATCTTCAGATAGAATTTGACAGCAAGGATATGACTTTCAATTAAACTTCTATATGGAATAGACTGCACAGGGAAGCTGTAGAAGCTCCATCACTGGGGGTTTTGAAGAAAAGGGTGGATTAGTGGTGGTCAGAAGTCATCTACGAGTAGCTATCCCTGGAGTGCACTATGAAGAGCAACAGTTGGAAGCCCAGAAGTCCCCTATAACAGGGGACACAGACCCTGTTACCTAGGGGCTATAGGGAAGGGGAGGAGGGGGAACTGTGGCAGGGAACCAGGAGGCTTATACTCCTTTAAGAAGATGCAGCAAGCTCAGCTGGCTGCAGAGCCATCTCTTGGGTAAGGCAAATCAGGGCAACTGCACCAGGCCTCACACTTTTGGGGGCCCTGTGGAGTTGGGTGCCAATGTGAAAGGGGTGCCACTGGTACATGCCTAGGGGCACCACTGCTCTGCTTCATCACTTCCCCACTCTGCCTGTTTCTTGCCTGGATGCTCGCTCCCTCCTCCCCACTCCACCCTGAAGATGATATACTGTCTGGGGTGTGCGAGATCTGTGCGTGGGGCAAAGGTGGGCTGTTGCCATGGACTTGGACCCAGGCACCAGATTTCATTGTTAAGGCACTGACTCAGCCCTGCACTGCAGAAGAAGCATAGAGACCACACCCCCAACCAGTGCTGGGGAGACCCAGCCCATGCCCTGCCTCTGCAGGGATCCCACAGCCCCGCACAGTGTTAAAGGGGCCCCACACAGGCTGATTTGTCCCAGGCCCTGCACCTCCCTAAGGTTGACTCCAGTTGGCTGTGTGGGGCCACAGCTGCAGGAAGGATTGGCTTTGACTGACAGAGAACAAAACCTGTGCAGAGCTGGGGAAGGCAGGTAACCAAAAGGGGGTGTTGGTTTCTAGGCATATAAACCCAGGGCCTGAGCCAGAGCAGGCAGCCTGGTCCTCTATGCTGAAGGGTGAGGAGCCCCTGAGGGAATTGCCTGCAGCACATAGACTAGCAGGCATTTGAGCTGTTCTCTGGAGCTGCCCAGAGGGAACTAAAGGGCAATGATGGCACTGAAGTGAGTGACCCAGAGCTGGGCAGATTCTTTTGTTGGGACGTAAAGGCTTTTGTTTATATTGTGAATTAGGCTTTAGACCAGAGAACTGGACTGTGACAACAGGGGAGGTCTGGAGGCCATGGATTGGGCTCAGTGGTGAGGGCACTTGCGGGTGGATGCAGTAGAGGGTACAGTGTTGCAGGTACACTCCTCATCGATTCCTGCTTCACTTAAATTAGGGTTACCATATTTCCTGAATCAAAAAAGAGGACACCCGTTGGGGAGAGGGGGAAGCCAGGCAGGGGATAAGAAGTGGGAGGAGTATCTGTTGGGGAGGGGGCAATGTGATATGCCTGTGCCCTCCCTCTGCTCCTCACTCCTAAGTCCCCTGCCCTGCCCAGCCCCACCAGGGCCCCTCACTCTAGACCTGCAGTCCCCTGCCCCCCAGCCCTGCCAGTGCCCCTCATTCCCAACCCACAGCACCCTGCCCCCCACAGCCCTGCTGCCCACTTAGCTCCCATGCTTGTGCTTATGCACACGTGTGTACACACACACTCACTCTCTCTCTCTCTCTCTCTTTGTGTCACTTACCTGAGAGCAGCTTGCTGGGCCTCGCATGCAGATCATGTGACCCCCAACAGCTAATCACCTTGCCTGCTGCTCCCAGCTCCAAGCAGCCAAGTTGCTAGTGCCCAGGTAAGCAGAGCCAAAGGAAAAACCCAAACATTTGCTCACATTTTAAAAACCTGCCTGGACACGAGGACAGGGGGCCAAAAAAGAGGACCTGTCTGGGAAAACCCACATTTTTGGTAACCCTACTAAACTTTAAAACCAAATGCTTGGGAGGGGCAGCAGCATTTCTCAAGGCAATGCTAAGGGACTCAATTATCTTCATTAAATGTCAGTTGGATGTCATTATATGTCAATGATATGCAGAGACGACCCAATCAGGGTGTGGGGCCCTGCCCCTGGACGCAAGGAAGCTGGTACTGAATTCGGTGGGGGGGCATTTCCGAGTGGCCAGATGTGAAGCTGGTGGCAGCGTGGAGTTGCTGTGCCACTTCGTCCAGCTCCACAGGGCTCCCCAAAGCATGGGGCCTGGGGGAGTTGCCCCGATTTGGCCCCCCTAGAGACAGCCCTGATGATAAGTTATCATAATGTACTGAATCCTGCTAATCTCAGGTGCTAATGTCCTTCTCTCCTTCTTAATGGTCTTGATGTTCTGTTAATCAAGCTATCTTTTCTTCTGCAGTTTTGGTGTCTGTTAGCCCTTCCTGGTAATATCTCTCTTCTGTTTCACAGTCCTGCAGTCTGTTTTTAGTTCTAGCTAAAATCCTTAACTCAGGTGTGGCAATATTCACTGTCTGTCATTTCTACACTTGAGTTAAGTATTGGATGCAATGTCAAGATGTTCAAGAAGCCTAGATTTTGTTTTGTGAATCTGAATAACAGTTGTACAATTAACTGCAATGACTACAGGACTAATAAGAAAACATCTTTTTACTACTTTCGCCTAGTTTGTTGTTTTAAAAAAAAATTAATTAGTGCATATTCCAATAAAGTTTTACTCACTTTTGCTTTGATCCTACACTAAATAATATACCATGGGGCTGTTAGCATATTAGCAAAGTTTTTCGTTTCTTTTCACTCGGAGAAAAAGTGTTTGTGTTATATGTGATGTTGCACCACACCATCTGTACCCCCATTTTCAAAATCCTAGATCTGCCCATGAAGGCACGCCTATGGCATAAGTTGTAGGGGGAGTCCTGGATTCTAGTCATATATATCTATCTAATGACTCTTTAATAACTCTTTAATCAAAACACAATCACTTGCTCAAGTTAACAGTTCTGTCATAGATCCAGTTAGAGAAGGAGGAAAGGTCATGAGGGCGCACATCTACATGAGAAATTTCTTGCACAGTTGTCTAATTAGCTCCACAGTAAAGTTCCAGCATGTGCACCTATGGGCCTATTAGGCCACAGTAAACTAATAAACGCTGCCATACAATAGTACTTTTTAACATTATTTATGCTGCTGCAGTGCATGTGTAGACACTGAGGGGGCAGGCTGAGACACAAGGGTGCTTTAGTGTTGTGGCTGCCTTCTGGCTAGCCCCCCACTGAAGCACCCTTGTGCCCCAGCCAGCTCCCCCGCATCACATTTGAGCCAGGTTGAAGTAGCCTGGAACTGGCAGGTTGACCTCCCCTGACCCTCCCACCCCAGCCCTCTGCCAACTGGCTTAATGTGCTGCAGACTTGGGTGCATGTGTAAACACAGCACTTGGGAGCAATAAACTCTAGTGTGAACTGCACTGGAGTTTATTTAGTTGAACTAACGACATTTGTAGATACCCCAGGATGTAATTGATTCCTACACCCCTTTCCTAAAACAATTTGAAATTTCCACCAAAATTTACATTTCTACCAAAATTTCCATCAAAATTTCCATTTCTAATTTGAAAGAAAAATCCCATTGGTTCTCTGTCATGTGAAAGTTAGTTAATGTTTCCACTATTCAGAACAAAAGATTAAGACAGAAATGATGGTATTGGAATTTGTAATCTTCCTGCTTGCCCAAGTTAATGAATTTGTGGATTATGGTAGATAGCTAAGGATCTATCTATCTTAGGATGGCCTTTTTAAGCCTCCTACCAAGAACATGATCCCTGAAGTTTCAACATAAGCTCAAGTATACAACGTAAAGTCTCTGACCACAAACCATGACATTTTGTTGCTTGTCCAAGCACAAAGTAATTAAATAAGACTTTTCTCTCTTCTTTGTATTTTTCACAGAGTAGAAAAATACAGTTTAATTTCTTACAATTAAAAGCTTATGAGCAGGGTTTGTTTGGCTTTGATGTTGTTTCCAGCTGTTTTGGGAAATACTGGTGGTGAGTGTAGTGTTTTCTATTTCTTTGTAAAAAAAAGCCAACCAAACAAAAACAACCAGCTGCAGAGACAAAAAGCTTTTACCCTGAGAAGAGCAGCAGAGTGTATAAGGGATGAAAAACGGGCAGGTGCTGATCCGCACCCTGATAAAGAGCTTGCCTACTGGAGGGATTTCAGTATTTGCAATCTTATTCCAAGAATGCAAATGGGACATCAAAGAATGTGTCTCCTGGGGTAAGGTGTTGTGGTGCTTTAAGATACTATGTCTGAAGTTAGAGGAAAAACATTTTATGCTTGCATGTTTTCATTGCAAAAATGCTAATTCATTGAAACTAAAACCTTTTGGGGAAACATAACAGCTGTGATCAAACTTTCTTTGGAAAAGGTTTTTCAGGTTCAGGATACATTTTTCTAGTGTAAGGGTGTGTGGAGGGACAGAGAGAGAGACTTTAACTTTGAAGATACTTTTAATAAGACCAATATATTAACAACATCAGACAAAAATCATATAAAAACTGAATAAGTTAAGAAACAATTGACCACTTGCACTAGTACAAAGTACATTTCCAGTTAGTAAATTTATCTAAATCATATGTGAGAATGAAATATCTAATAAAGATCTTATAAAATAATAAAAATCTAATACAGATGAAACATTACTGGAAGAACCCAAACCCAAATATCAGTAACCCAAGAACAACGATTCTCAGGGCAGCCCAGAGTGCCATGAGAGCCTTTGAAGAGTGCCACAAAATATGTGAGGACATGAGCAGATAAAGGCAAGCTTGGTCTCTCTCTGCTTGGTTGCTCCTTTGCCTGGACCTTCTGTAAGGAAGTAAGCACTGTAGTAAATATATTCCTTTTTAAAATGGGGTCCCACGTAATTCACAGAAGTTATGGAGGGTTGCACTGAGTCTAAAAACATTGAGAACCACATAATTTACATCTTGGGCTTTTGAAATTACCTGTCTTAAGACCCAAGATAAAGTTCACATCCCAGACACCACAGTCTTATATTGCAGCATGAGAATAAATACAACCCCAGGAAAAGAAAATCACATGACAATGAGTGAGAAATAGCCTGTTCCAAAACAAATAATTGAGGCAACTTGGAAGAGGTAAGAAACATATGGACAACTCTTTTGGATCACACCTTCAGAGTGAAAAGATACAAAAATACATTTGTAGCAACACTTTTATGAAATGTGCTCCTAAAAACCATCCACTTTTTCTTGTGCACATTATATATGTGGGAGCTTTCCATCCATTTTGTCAGGCTGGGCAGATGGAATCTAACACCAGAACCCTTCATCTACACATTGCTCCAGGATGATCAATAAGTACTCATGATCACTCTCAACCACAAACATACACAGTAACACAGGGCTGTCTGCCTGGTGGCCCACGAGCTGCATCCAGCTCATACCGGGTTAGCAAGTGGCCTCTAGGCTTCTGCCTGGCTGCTGTGGCAGCAGTGGTCTCTGGAACAGGGTAGCACAGCAGGAGGCACAGTGAGCTTGCTGCCCATGTGAAAGTTTGAGGGGGAAGGGAATTGTCTGCATGATGGTATCAGTGAAGTGTATATGGGGAGGGATTACACACGTGGTGGTGGTAGTGGAAGTGGGGGGAGCTTGCGCTGCTCATAGAGTGGGGGTCTTGGGGAGCCCATGTGGCCCACCACAGAACTCAACCAGAATAGTGTTTCCTGGGGCCCACTACTGGCACAGCATGCAACCCCATAGCCACTATGAAGTTGGACAGCCCTACAGTAATTTGCGGCCTAATCCATCAAAAATAAATTAGTTAAAACTACTAAAACCACTGTCAGAAAACATAAGGAGCAGAGTAGAAGCAAGCTTAGTAGCAGGTATAACTACTGAGATCACTGTAAAATTATTGACACCCATTGCATTAACTAATTTTGTTACAATTAGGGGGCTAGATACATAGAAAAAAAAGCATAACATAACATAATCCTGCCAAACCCTCATGGCAGGATTATAGAGAGGGGGTTAAGGACACTGTTTCATGAGTTCAGCTTCCTCACCATAAGGAGGACAAAGCTATCATTTTACAGAAAGTGAAAGCAGGAGACAGATCTGGGGCTAAAACCAGAAGAAGCAAACTTATGAAACAAATATGTACTATCTACACAACCAAAAGCCTTCTCTTAATGAGGAGAAACCAACCCTACATACAAATAATTTCTGAGACTGGAATTATATCCTATAAAAGAAAAGGTCTGTCAATAATAAACCCCATTGTTCTGGGGTCATATTGACTGGATGTCACCTCACTGTTTAAATAGATCTGATCAAGGTGCCACCGGTCACAAATTTCAGTCTATTTATGAAAGCCTTTGAAGGAGGTTTAAGATTACGGCAAAGCAGGGCAAGTCCCTCACTTCTCCACATTCCCTTTCTTTGGCAAGTGGAGAAGAACTGCTCAACGACAACTGAATGGGAAAACTGTCTCCCAAATGCATTTCTTCCCTGGATCAAAGTAATTTAAAACCTAAAGTGAACTCAGAACAAGCACATCAGGTGTCTTTGCATGTGCTCTGGAGGTGTGGGGGGCTGCTTTAATTAGAGCAGCTCCAAGAGCCACTGTAATTAAAGTGCCCACAGTGTCTTGTGTATTCAGCAGTCCCATGCTTCAAAATGGTGGCAGGAACACTTTAACTAAAGCTCATTTGAAAGTGTATTGGAGCAACGTCGCCACATTGTGTGCAGGTATCCATCAGGTCCTGATCAAGTCTGCTTACCCCTGCCATTGAAATCCTGGTGAGTTGTAGGAGAGAGCTCCAGGAACCAGAGTCTCTGACAGACACACAGGGAATGTCCAGATGAACATGCATGTGCATTTCCCCAGGGACAAACAGCAGCAGCACATAGCTGTGCTGCTCCTACTTGTCTCCAGGGAACGTCTCTGCATGTGTGCTCTGGCACATGGCAGATTACTGTGGGTAGGATAAGGGAGGCTGAGGCCAGCACCTGGTCTGGCTCCAGCAGCCTTATCTAGAGTACTGGGGACCTCCTGGTGATCCAAGTGCATGAAGCCTGGCTGGCAGCTGAAGCATGGCTCTGGTTGGCTGGCCAGGCTCTGGTTTTGGGCAGTGCACACTGCAGCCACATGTGCTGCCCCGTTTTTTTGCTGCATTGTTTTTTAGATACCTGGAGTTCCCAGTATCTAATTTTGCCTTCATGCTGCATATTTGCAGTGCGGAGACTCTTTTTACTTGTGCTGCATGCATTTTGTGGTGCTTCAAAAACCTTTGAGGTGCTGCAAAGGGCATGTGCACACTTGTCTGGATGCACCCTCAGGCTCTGTTTTATTCAGTTTAAAAAAAAACTCACAAAACATGACCAACACTCCTAATCCCCAAGACTAGGTACAGGCATTCAAAAAGCCTGAGGTGGAATTGATCTAAGTTAGGTGGTTTTCTGTAAGTAGCATAGTTTAAATTGATAGGGAGCAGAACATGCATTTGTCTTTTGGTGGCAGGGAGTAAATCTTAGACTGAGTTCTGGCATTTTTAAACCACTCTGTGTGTGCAAAACTTCTGTTCTGTTATGGGTATAGACTGTTTGCTGATCACTTATACTGATAAAAATGTAATGTCTGAACTTAGCCCATGAGATCTGAGACTACTCTGTCCAATGATGTCTTGAATCATCTTTTCCTCCAAGCATTGTCCAGGACAAAGGAAAACTGAATAGACATATTCATCTGAGGAAGGTTCAGGAAGTAACCCAGAACTGGGTTATATTTCAAACTCTCATGCAGCCTTATGAGTACCATGTATTGGCACTGGATTTATGACCCAAATACCTTGTTCTGGACAGACCCAAGCCCTCAGGCAGACCTCGACTTCTCCATTCGATAACAGGCAAATTTTATTGATACACAGTGATAGCACATAAGAATAATGCAGGCAAGGCAAACAAAATAACCCACCCCAGTTCTATATCTATCAGTCCTAGAGCTGTCACAGAAGGAAGGTATGTGTGGCCAGTATGTGCGCTTCACCCTGAGGTTCTTTCTTGAATATCAGATGTCAGCAGCCTGGAGGTCAAGGGCTGAGGCTTGAGCCCCATAGTGGGGTGGGTGAGACTGGCTGGTGGTATGCCCTCTGTCCAGGGTGGCCTCAGGTTTCCCTCTCAGAGATCCTTTGCTGCTGTGAAATCCCTCCTTTTGTTTCCTTTTCCTCCTCTGATGACTCTTCATTCCCAGGCACCGTTGATTGGTTTCCCATGGTCGTCATATTGTCCATGTTCTGTCCTGTCAGCATATTCCTTTGTTCCAACAAACCCATCACATGCACACACCTTAATTTGGTTATTTACTGGGCTTCCTAACTTGGTCTGTTCACTAAAACTGGAAATCCCAAGGGCTCTGCAGTTGGGCACTGTGATCTGGCACCAGATCCCTTATCTCTGTTTCAGTATGCTATTCATGTTATGGAACAGTGTGGTGCATGTCTTCATTTCTCCAGCCTGTGTGTCTGCTGGCTTCAGACACAGTGGGTATTAAAGGAACTTTGTCACAAACAGGCTTTGAGAAATCAATTAACCCTTGCCATTCCCCTGGACCATTGTTTTAATGCAATTTCTATTTTATCTACAAGCCAATTCCCAAAAGCAAACCTCTAAATACCATTTTCTATCCATCACGATGCAGGGCTTTTTTTCATATTCTACCATCCTAACTCCATTCTGTGGTGAAGGCTCAAGGTTGTCACTTTTCTGATGCAACTCCTAACCTTACCTCCAGAGTGAAAGACATCCCAAGGGAAAAATAAAAGTTCCCTGTGATGAGGCTTGTAAATTCCACACAGGGTAAAAGGAAATAGGGCTGCATAGGGCAGAGAAGGTAGATCACTTCCAGCTTTTTCCCCCTCTGAGAGCTATAAAGCCGGTGAGTCAGGAAGACAGTATCAGTTTAGGTTGGGAAGCCAGAGAGCAAGAAACTCCTCTGGTGTATGGACTGGGCTGGAGAGCTCCAGCCCCTTCAAGGGGTCATGGAGCAATGTCAGATGTACAGATTAGCTAACTGGGCTATGACCCTGGAACACTAGCAGCTGAGAAGGCGGGCCATCCATACATTGCTCTAAGGCAGTAACCAAGAACCTTTTCAACCCAGGGTCTGGAACAACCAGCTCTGGTCCCATAGGCCAGGGGGCTTCAGTGGCATGTCAGCAGCAGAAGGGCTTTATCCATACCTATACCAGTGCTAGGGACAAGCAGCTGGGAACTTACCCACACCACCACCACTTCTCCCATCCCTACACCCCTGCAATACAGGTGCAGCTTCTAGCTGCCTGGCCTCTGTGTTGCTTCCAGCTGGAAGCCATCCCCACACTTCATCCAAGGAGAGGAAGGAGAGGGGAAGGAGGTGAAAAGACGCGATAGTGGCACAGACACAGTTCCCCACTACCCTGGTGCTGGTGCTAGTGGGTACAGACCATACATCCAATGCTAAATTAAAGTCTCTCCTAGAGAGACTATTCAGGTTGTCAATTTCCTGTGTGGGAATCAATTTTTATTTGATACCCACTATTTCAAACAGGTATAGGTGCAAAACAAAGAATCACAAGGAAAAGACTAATCAAATTTTTAAAAAAGGAACATCAGAGGCTATGCCAGAAAACACTAAACTAGAAGTATGAGACTGAAGACAAAGTACATAACCACAAAACAGCTCACTGCCAGTTTAAAACAAAAAAAGACTGATTTATTCAGAGGGTACATGACAAAATGTTTTGAGCTACGTCTCCTACTGTTTAATATATTTCATGATGATTTGGAAAGGCTAAAGAATAGCTTTCCTAGTAATGGGAACAACTTTTTCACACAAAATGCAATTAGGCTGTCACAAGAAGTTGTTCAAATTAAGAACTTAATGAGATTAGACTAAAAAGAAATGGACATTTATAAGGATAAGAAGGATATCTAGAGTTACCATAATAAGGAAAACAAGCATTTTGAAAAGAGTAATCTTCCAGCACTTGAGTCAATCTCAGAATATCACATATCCTCCTATTCAAGGGCTGAATGGGGTGGCATGGATGCCAAGGCACATAGTTGGCAGCCCAGAGATCACAAGTTCAAGGTCATGGTGGAAACACTCATGGGACAGCCCTGTCAAATTGCAGTGAGTCTGCAAACTCTGCTCAGTACCCTGTCACAAGGACATGAAAAAGGAAGGCTTGAACACATTCTTTATGGCCACTGTCAAAGACCAGATAATGCAGTGAAGAGACTTTCAGCCTAACAGCAACTCTTGTGTTCTATAACATAAAAATAAAATTGATCAGAAGAGGTCTATCAGCTGTTAGGAGAGCACTGTTGGGTTAGAACTGGGGTGGGCAAAATATGGGCCCACCATGAGATTCAATCCAACCTGTGGGTGGACAGCTGCCAACTCACTGAATCTGGCCCATGGGCAGCTGTTGCTGTTGCATGGTGCTGGGTGGGCAGGTGGGGCTGCTTCCACCTAGCAGCATCAGCCCTTGACATAGTGACATCAGCTGTAGACCTGGGTGGGACTTCTGCTACAGTGAGACGGCATCAGTGCCAACTGCGGATGCTATAGGCAGGTTCAGGAGCCCCACTGCAGAACTTAATGGTAACATCCACAGCTGATGCTGCTGTCCTCAGCACAGTGGAAGATCCTGCCTGGAGCCCTGACTACAGCATGAGCTGTAGACCCAGGCAGGTGCTTCTGTCACTCAGGGTGGGCAGCAGCATCAGCTGTGACACTGCTAGCAGGTTCTGTATTGGGGTTCTGGAACCTGCTGTCTGTACCCACAGCTGCTGCTGCTGCTCACCTGCTGCAGCAGAAGCCCCCATCTGGGTCCACAGCTGAGCTTCAGAGGTCCTGGTGGACTACAGCTCTAACCAGATTAGGGAGGAAAAGGGAATGAGAAAGAAAGATTAACGTGGTCCTCTACAGGTCCTCAAACCTCATTAAGTGCCTCTCCAGCCAAAATAATTGCTCACCCCCGTGTTAAAAAAATATAGACTGAAGTGTTGGAATCAGCTCAAGCTTCAAACTTTGGGTACTGAATCAGTGGGTCTTAAACCTATATTGAAAGGTAAGTATGGACATAAGTGCTTTATTGAATGGGAGTGAGATTAAAGGTAAATCCTTAGAAGTGCTTTTTGTTGATCAAGAACAAAGAAAGGAAATGGTGTTACCAAATACCGTTTTTGTGCAAGTTGCTACATCTGTTTGTAATGTAACCAAGAAAATTTGGCAGATACGTCACAGCATAGAAAGATTTGATTCAAAGCAGAGAAGGGAGAGACAGAGAACAATATTTGATCTGGCACAGAGAGGGAATGATGTGTGACTTGAAAACAAGATGATTTGGGACTGGAGTTTGGTCCTATTGATTAAAGCCACATGCTAAAATGGTTTGAATCATTTGTAATCTAAAGGCACTGAAGAGTTAGACAGATTGGTAAAGTTTTTAGATGTTTTCTGCTGTTCCAGACCATGTGTTTTGAGATATGCTGATACATCAGGGATGCTGAATAAATTGCTTGACTATAGCGTGCTTCTGTGTTACAAATTCATATTAATAATAATTTATGTCATGGGCCTTGTCTCAGTGGGGTGTAGTTAGTTTGTGCTAGTCTCATTCTGGGGCAATGAAACAACCTGCATTCACACACCCACCAATATGTGTCTCTTGCATTTTCTCGTATATCACATACTGCTAAATAAGACACACACGTTGTTCTGGGATGACAAAATGAAGAGGAAAGGTTTTTTCCAGTCATGGCTGAATGCAGGCTGCATGGAACAGAGATGGAGTCTACTCTTCACTGTCACTTACTACCTTCTTGCAAGCTTTGAAGGTCAAGCTTTAGCTCTGTCACAGCCACTGCTGAACTGACAGCAGCTTTTCACTAAGTAGCCAATTTGGCAGTAGCTGTGATGGGGTAAAAGATCAAGCTTTGCAGTTTGCAAGGAGAGGCTGAGTAATGCTGAGCTACAGACTCTGCCCTTCCTCCAGATGGCTGGGAAGTAAAGGGAAGGGAACACAGTCGCCAGCAGCCTTTCCAGCATCCCCATGCCTCTATTCTGGCACGGAAATCAGCTTCCTCACTTAAAACTCGCATTCTGGGTTTAGATGGCTACGTTCTGGGGAAAAGGTGTGCGGTATATACATACATTATTAACAAGCAAGATAAGGCATATTCTGTACTGCTATTTAAAAGTATATTGAGTCCACAGTCTATTAGGTTACAGTGTACCCAGGACCAGAAGGTCTGCTTACTGTGGTGCCATCCATTGTTTTGGGACCATATTGACTGGATATCACCTCACAGTTTAAATGCTAGCGCAAAGCCAGGATCAGTTATTGGAGACTGAGCAGTCACTGGAGTCAGCATCAGTACTAGGATTACTGCACTAAAGCAATGGACCATGCTTTATGGATCTGCTTGGAGCTGCTATGGGGTCCTAAAGTTCTTGCTCAGTTGGACAGGTGAGGTTCAGGAAGCTCTTGAGAAGCAGCGGCACTGCATGGAGCTCTACAGACTGATTAAGGGAAGGCTGACTAATATCATACCTGAAACACCAGCAGCACCACATTTTGAGCAAAGTATAAAGAAACTGGGATATGAGCAATCCAGTCCAATGGTTGTGGCAAAGTCTGGAACCAGTACATCTGCTGCAGGGCTGGGTCCAATGATATAAGCCAAGGTCTTGAGCCAAAAGTTTTAACCAGAATTCAAACTGAAATTTTGGGAGGGGTTTGGAACAACTGCCACAGGTTTCAGTGCTGATCACCTGTGGAGCAATCGTCTTAAACCCCAGACCTAGGGGTCCCAGCAGCCAGCCCTATAGAATGTGTCAGCACCGGTGGTTATCATGGACCAGCCTATTATGGGCTTACTTGTCTAGCAATTGCTTATAAGCCTCAACGAGGGAGAACTCAACCCGGGCCAGGCTCAACAAAGCCCTGGCTGGAATGATGCAGTTGGAGATGGTCCTGCTTTGAGCAGGTTGGACTAGATGGCCCCCTGAGGTGCTTTCCAACCCTAATTTTCTATGATTTTATGATTCTAACTCTGGCCCAGGTTGACTGCTACTAGACCCAATTGCCCTGACACAAGTAGCTCAAAGCAGCTAACAAAGAAGCCAGGGATATAAACCAGACATCTGGCACTTTTTTGCTCTCTATCCATATTATAAGGACCTGGACAAGGTTGTATCATAGGGTGTCACCATTAGGCCACAATTATAAGGGACAGCACTAAGTCAATCAAGGACAGAAAAAAATTGGATTGACAGAAATGCTAATAAGGAAAAACAACCTGAAAGTCAGCATCGTTTCACTAAGCAGGATGCCAAGCAGATGAAAGGTTCTTGCAAGGATCATGAAGAAGCTAAAAGAGACACATAGCTAGTCCACCGTCTGGAAGGGAATTTCCACTGGTAATATAAGCTGTTTTTTTTTAAATTAGATTTGTTTTAATTATAAATTTCACAGCAGTATCTAAAGATGGTGTTTATTTGTTTGTTGCCTCTGGACACCACCTACACCACTTGTCCCTGTAACCATGATGGAGAGGTAGGAACTAATAACCTTTCTGAGTTTTACCTTCCCTTCTGTCCCACACTCATTACAGAGACAGTGCCAGGAAGGTCTGTTTGGAATCCCAGCGGGCCCAGGTGTGAAACAACATTACTGCAGTAGGACTCTAATGCAGTCCTTCACCTTGGTGTCAATAAGCCTGTTTCTACTGGCAGCCTGCATATACTGACAAAACACATAAAGCTCAGCCCCTCCTTATAAATTGTTACTTACCTTTTCAATGGGTGTTCACATGGAGATAAACTTTTCCCATTTACTTTCACAGAAGATTTAAGTCCCTTCCTGAATTGAAAGCTTGCCTTTCTGATTTACATTGATAAATGTTTACTGCTTCTTAACAATGTCTAAACAAGCTTACCAAGTTGAAGCTGCTAGCACATTTCTTATGACATGCTCTATCTGACTTTCTCTCAAAAGGTACTGACCCTAGAAAGCAAATCCCATTTGGATGGGACATGACAAAGGGCTCTGGATCTGGATAGCAAAACCTTCACATTTTATGCATATGCATGCTCTCTCATGTACAGTAATTCAGAATTGAGCTAGAAGCACCTGGAATTGAGCTTACAATGCCCTGTACCTGGAACAATAAAGGCTGGACTGGAATAAAAATGGGAATTGAAAACACTTGAACAAAAATGACAAGCCATCAAAGCACCTGAAAAGGGAAACATTCAGAACAGAAGTCTGCCAGGAATCTTCTGTGAAACTCAACACCCAGTCTGAATGGCTGAAGGTATAAAATATGAATATGAAGGAAGAAAATGCCATTCCCAAACAAAGAGAAGGAAAGCAGCAAAATATCAGGATGTTGAGGCTGCATTAGTGGTTTGTTTTAATAAACCCAGGCATTACCATCAAGATATGTTTACTGAAAAGGCCCAAACCTTTGCTGATCAGCTTGGTATAGAGCACTGGGGGACAGCCTTTTTGGCAGATGTGCCACTTCAATCTCCTGCCTGATCTGCTGCTCTTCCTTCTGCTTTCTTCCCTGTGCTCCTGTCCTTAATCCACTTGATGTATCCTGGGGTAAAACAGAATATTAAGTACTATTACTGGAAACTTCTTCCCCACAGAAGCAATGTTGCCTCTAAGGAGTAGCGGTCCATGAGCGTGCTGCTTCGGTTCCACCTCCCCCTTTTGGTGCAGCGTGGGACACTTACTGAAGGTAAGCTCCTCACTCCTCACCCAGACCAGGCAGTGGGGCTGGAGGCCGGGGCAGGCTCCGCTGGCTCCGAGGAACTGCTCTGCTCCCCTGCATCGCCTTGAGGAGCAAGGAGGCATGTGGCTGGGGAGCAGCGCACTTCCTCCGAGCCAGCGGAGCCTGCGCCAGCCCCTGCCCCAGCCTCCATCCCTGCCTTGCCTCACCTTGGGGAGGAGCTGCTGCCTGCCCCCAGTGAGGCTCTGCTGACTCTGGGGAATTGCTCCGCCAGCTCTGGGGAAGTGCTCCACTCCCCGGCCCTGATGCCACATGCCTCCTTGCTCCCTGAGGTGATGCGGGGGAGCAGAGCAGTTCCTCAGCCCCCCACCCCCACCTCAGAGCTTACCTTCAGCTCTTCCTTGGTGCACAGCCAGACTTTGGTTGTGTGCAGCTGTGCACGTGCACACCTTAGAGGGAGCCTTGCACAGAAGGCTGACAGCTATTGACAACAGCTAGTCTATTGAATCCTAGCATTCCTGCTGATTCTGGCTTGCTATGCCACAACATGCCACTGGGAAAAAATCCTAAAATGAGTAGTGCCATGCAATAGGACAAAGGAGCTAACCCCAGAATGCTAGAGTACTGTGAAACCAGTGATTTTTGCTCTAGTATGAGGCTGTCAGGTATGTGGACACGGCTAATCCACAACAGTTAGTGTGCCACAGATAGGCACTGCCCGTGTAGACAAGCACACTGCCTTAATGACTATGCTGCCTCTATTCCCAGGGAGGCATCCATGACTGGTGTTGCTCTACAAGGGCTCCTTTAGCCCCTCTCTGTTTTCTCTACCAAGGAAGAGCAAGCACCAGAGATCCACACAAGAGCAGATCCTTGGGCCCTTTAGGCATATGCTTTTGCTCCATGTAGGGTGTCTGAATGGGCCCTTCATCCTCTACTCCTGCTGCTTGAAAAGCCTGGATTTCCTGACCACGCTGAGGGCAGGGCTCTCCTATGCAGGAAGAACTTGCCCTTTCCCATACCAAGTCCCCACTGTACTTTGAAATAAGCATTCCAAAAGGGATGATTCTGCTCTTTAGTGAGATGAGCAATCTTTGCCAGGAAAATTATTTTTTTCCCAATAATCTGTTTTTAAAAGAACCAGGTCTCAATTGCAGTAGAGAGAGATCACAGACCACTTAATTTAAAAAAAAGAAGAAGAAATCACTTTGCTTTATGTAACAGTAGCTGTTTCCCCTGCACAAGCAGGAATCTCACACTTTAATATCATCATGTTGTCTTGTTTATTTTAAGAAAGGCAGTTCATGTGTTTTTCATAAAGGTATCATAATTTTCCATGAAGGGAATGCTCAGAAAGAACAACAGGACTTTTATACAATGCTATAGCAAAGGCAGTAATTAAATGCATGTTTTGATGAATTATTGAGGTGTTAAATACTTGATATACAGGACTTAGTCATAAAAGGCGTTTCAGAAATTAAGGCATTAAGCAGTAATTGTGAGTTTCTTTTATACTCAGGGTTTGAATTACAGGGGAGCTCAGGCAGGCTGAACCCCCCCATAAGAGACAAGAGCCCCCCTGTAAGCTTTGAAAATCATAACTTGGGGGGGGTCTCTAATTTTATTAGGGCATCATGATGGGCAGTCCAATATTTTTGTAGACCCCCCCAAGAGTCAAAGTGGAATTCAAACCCTGTTTATACTGTTTTCCTTTGGCAAGTGCTAAGCCTTCAAACACATCCTTGCATTCTGTTAAATATATCTTATTCACCTTTTCTTTCTTTTTTTACCATAATTACTTTTTACACCAAATTCAAACTTGCCATAATTAATAAACCCAGTATGGTTTGTGAGGCAAATTCCATCCTCTTAAATTCCAGCAATGTTTCTTGTTCCAGTGCTTATAGTATAAATTGCATTTATCACGTTTGCAGTTTTCCCATGCAAGCTATTAACCTAACACTTCAAGTTGTGAAGTGGTTCTGCCTTTAAAGAGTTATACTGTTTTAGAGGCATTGTATTTGCCTGTGTCCTTCTATCAATTTTAGACCTCACTCTTACGTGATCGTTAATGAGAAGATCCCTTAGAAGGGTAAGTACTCAAGAGATCTTGGAAGTATTAATTTGCCTCTAAGATTTAAAAAAAAATGTTCATTCTGGAGTTTTCCTTTCAAGATCTATACCTTTTATCAAAATGGTTGAATTTCTATGTCTGCAGCATTCTTGCCCATATTCAAAACTTTTAAAACATCTGTAAATTGACTCTAATCTCCTTTTTTCCTAATTTATTTCAGGCTCTGCTTCTTAATGGTCCTATGGCACTTTCATCTTTCAAGCACTAACTTGCTAAAAGGCTTAAGTTGATCCATTTCCTCAGTCACGTCTTTGTGTTTTCAGTTTCTCTTCTGGCCCCACGCAGCCGTTTCAGTCCATGCACCCAACAAAATGCTAAAGACTTTGAATTGACACAAGATGCTCTGCTACATTTGTAACTTAAAACCATATAAATACACATGTAGCTGGTCTTGGCAGTATGGCTCTATAGTCCCCCTGGCTAGGGGCAGGAGTTACACCTAAACTAGTTTAAGTGATCAGAATCTGGTTTAAACCTGTAACAGAACAGAAATTCAGTGCACATAAACCAGTTTCAAAATGGCTGAGATTAGTTAAAAAAAGCCTGACTGAATGTAGTATCAGACTTAACTGATATGGCAAAATGGCTTATGAAACTTCTGTCCCAGGTTCAAGTTAAATCACAGTCCCCCAGCATGATTTCCAGGCTTGGACTGCACTGTCTGCTCCAGCAGAGAAGGGTTATGGGGGAAAGGTGGGGAAGGCAGGGATTGCCCCCCTGGCAAATCCTGGCTACAGTCTGGAGCGGGGGGGCCGGGGGGTGGTGGTAAACGTCCCTTCCTTGAAATACAGAGCTGCCCTGCTAAAAACTTACTGCTGGCTGCGACTGTAGACCATGATGAGCAACCCTGCACGGTCCTGTTGCTATGATTGTGGACTGCAAATCCCAGAGACCTTGGGGGCAACAGGAAAAGGAAGCGAACACAAAGCTCATGATAGCTGTGCCAGACAGGCATGCTCTAGTGCCCCCCAGCTTCTGGCCTGAGCCACTGCAGGCATGTGGCTGCATTCTCTGAATCAAAAATGAATGCCTGTCTAGTTGTTTCTCAGTTTAATCTCTGCATCTTAGATTAACCTGAAAACATTGAATTGATTCAGCCTTGGATTTTTTTGTTTTTCTGTACTTAGCCCCCATCTTTGATCTGCCTCTTTGCTTTCTCCTGTCCTCTCCTAAAACACTAGTAACTTTGGTCCCTAGTGGACAGAGTGCAGAGTAAAAAGGAAGGAATTTCAGTTAAAAGCTGCACTTTTGCTTTCCTCAGCTCTTGCTTCTCCCCTTCTGGCCCATCCCCCATGTGGTTTACAGATGGGGCCCTTTCTCATAGACTAAAGGGAATGCTGGGTCATAACTGCAGGGTTATTTAATGGAGGCCTACTGGCAGATAACAGTATAGAAAGATTTAGAGCCCTCAATTATACAGTGCCCTCTCCCAGTCCTTAGCACACAAATACTTCTAGCTGAAAATGTGCTGGTGCATGGCAGGGCACCCAGGTTACTAGTTATAGCATGTGCAGTTTTTCTAGACAGGATTTGCCACACAAAAGGAGTATTTTGGGTCTAACTTTTATTCTGGGAACGATAGTTTGCAGATATGGAATACAGCCCTACCACAAGCATCACTAGTACTTCACCTGCGTGTACCTGATGTAAGAGAGGCGGCCAGAGGAGATGAAAGTAGGGTCCTGAGCTCCAGGGATCTAGTTTGATTCTGGCAATTGAGGCTATGATATCTATCCTATGCATCCTTGTGGAAATTTTATTCATGTGCGCACCTATGTCCCTTTGATCTTTCAGAACAATCTCAAGGAAGTGCTTCAGCAGAAATACCCTTATCCATTCCTTCAGGCTTCTGGGAATAGCTGCTTCAGTTGTTCTCCCCAGAACAACTACTCTTCTCCACCAGCACTCCTATGGGTACCATCATGTAATGCCCTGGATCCAGCTGGTCCTAATCAAAGGATCAGGGCAAGTCAGGCAGGGACCAAGCACCACCTGCAGTAAGGCCCTAGCAGTGCCTTGGTCCCAGCTTGGCTGAATGAGGCAGCTAGGACAGCCAATTCCCTGAAGCCAGACAGCAGGCATCATCCACTCCAGTCCTTAAAAGCCAGGCCCAGCCTGCAGTTTTGTCTGTGCAAAGGTAAAAGTTTTTGCTCTTGATCTTCTCTGTGTATTCCTGCTGATCTTCTGATTTTGGTTTCTGGCTGCTGATTCAAAGAAGACCCTTGGTGTTCCCTAATTCTGGTTCCCTGCTCATGATTCTGGCTTGACCATTGGCTCTGGATTTTTTTTGCCTTCTGACCCTGATTGAGTGTCATCTTACCTTGTCTCTAGCTTTAGCTTCTGACCCTGGTTTGTCCTGCTTTGGCTATAGCTTCCAAATGCAGTTCTAACACCAAGCTTCTCTGGACCCCTACTCCCTGAGAAACAAGCCTGGATTACACCTGTGCCTTAACTAAGCCTTAAGCTAGGCCACCAGCACCCTGGTTCTTAACACATCACTGTTAATAAGTAGGCTGCAAAGGGTTTGGGGCAACCTCTGATCACTTGCATCTCCTGCTTCTTCTGGGTCTGGGCTTTGGCCAGAGCCAGCATTAATTTTGGCAGAGAGATTAACAGCATGTAATGATGTTCTGAATGTTTTACTTTGCTGGCCCCTCTCAGGGCAACCCCTTCTCCAGTTTCTCTCCCCTTCTTGGATCATGAGAACACTAGTACTCTCCTCAGTCACCAAAGTGTTCCACAGCAACTCCCCTGCAAGCAGTCTGGGCCCTGCAAGACTGCCCATAACTGATCTATAAGGGAGGTTTTAATAGTCACCTTTCCCTTTATGCCACTGCTGTTAAGTCTAATGGCCTTCCTCTCTTTTATTATCACTGTCCTAGCCTGAGCAGTCCTGTAGCAATGTACCCTTCACGCTAATGAGGAAGTGGAAAGAGTTGTTGCATGGAGAATATAACCATGGAGCTACCAAAACATACGGATATAGCTGAGAGGCAGTGGAATGAGAGTACAGTAGCACCAGGAGTGGGGGGAAAAACCTGCTGAAGGACAGATGAATGGAGAGGGAGTGTATATGCTGGTACATAGGGGCATTATAGACAGGATCCTACTCTCCCTGTTAGATGTCTAAGCACACCTAAGCACTTAAGTGTGATCCTATACCACCCTGTTGGAATCTATGAATGTGTCTCTCTTTTTTGTGGTCGTCTTAGATTAAGACAATACCATAAGTCACAGAAAAGCAAGGAGAAGGACTTGCCTGCATTTCCTATTAATGGTTCACTTACATGCCAAATAGAATGGTGGGATAGGATCTGGCCCTTTGAATCTACTAAAGCAGGAGACAGATGCTGTAGAAAAGGGTAGGCCATGAGAACTATCCTACTGCATTCCTCCTCAGTTCCCCAAACACTTGGAAAACACCATCTACAAGGCACCTTGGGCAGGCTGTCCCACTACCTGTACCATAGAAGTAATACTAAGGGAGAAAAAAGAAACAATAGCTTCTTTTATATGAGATGCAGGGTTGTAGCTTTGATTGGATCAGCTGTATAGTCAGGAAAGCAGTTAAGCAAACTTTCTGGCATAAAGTGTCCTTCCTCAGTTCACATGTGAGCATTTAGGAGCTGTACCTTGTACTGCCTATGCCTGTTACTTCATGACCTTACCTCATCTAACATTCCCAGCACTAATAGAATAGGTTTTGTCTGTTTGCTAGACCTGTTTGCTCTCACTGAATGAAAACACTACATACTGCTGCTTGTTACCCCAGCATCTTAATTATTGGTTTTGTTTGGAAGCACTTAAAATTTATAGCTTCCTGCTGGTGCACAGGCACATAATCGAGAGCCCCACCTCCGGCAAGGCAATATGGAGTCAAAAGCAACTGCTGTCACAATTCATGACACAAAACTGAAGGGCTCTTCTAAGACCTCCCTCAGCTGAACAGCACCATGAACACCCTGGTGTCCAGCTACTCTAAATCAACAAGCAATCTTTCTGCTGCCACCTCAGTAGCAAAGCATCCCCTTCAGTCTCACAAATGTTATGCAGAGCCTGCAGCAACAGCAGTAGAAATGTCTGGTTTGCTCAGGTCAGGTCTAGCCATGAGTCATCTCCATTGCACCTTCAGATGCCTAAAAGCACACTTGGCTCTCATTTTGCATCTATTGGGCTAGTAGTTAAATTTCTCCTTGGTGCTGTCCAGTTGCACATACATGGCCTCCTGAGTCACAGAAGCAGAGGGTAAGTGGGATCTCTCTGAAAAATTATTGGCTTCTCAGTGCTGCTGATATGAATATGACAATCCTGGAAGGACAGTTTCTCCCTGTGGCCTCTCAAACAGGCCTATGTACCTGAAGACACCAGCATCAGTTGCCTTTGCTGTTCCCTAATACTAATGGTGTGAACCACCCCACTGTGACCCACCAGTGCCTCCTTCACCATATAACAAGGTTTCTTAATGTCCTGGAAGACTAGAGGAGGCAGAATCCAAATGTGTGCCTCCCTACAATTTGGACCACTCTGTTATTTTTTCTTCATTGTTCAGAGTCACAATGGTCATTCCTGCCAGCTCTCCACACCACAATACTAGCTCCAACCATGGACCTCCCAACCCAGAACTATCCCCACAGAACAGGGATAGCTTAGTGTCTTCAGCTTCCACAGCAAGATCAACATCTACTTCTTGAGAGAGCTGGTATCAATCTTGTGTCGGAGCCCTGGAGGGCTATAATGAGTTCAGACCAGTTTAGAAATGCTGCCTTCAACATTCAAAAGCTTTTCAGCTACAACATCTCATCCTAGTATTGTCTTAGGATGTGTTGCCACCGGTTCATACTAGCCTCCCAGGCCCAGAAATGCCCCCTCAGCAGTGTTCAGATGGTGGGGAAATGCCTCACTGGGGTTGTGGTTAGTAACCTTTTAGTTGTAGAATCAATTAATTCACCTTGCACAGAGCTGATATACTGGTGTCTCATTGCATTCACATTTCATGCTTCTCCCATACAGGACATGCAAATAGAGAAGAATTGTGTTGCTTAATCATACTGGACCACCTCTTTGGTGTCCATGAGGGCAGAGAAACCACAAGGCACTCTGGGCTTTCAAAAAAAAATACCATGAAAATTATGGGAGGAAATAACAGGGACAGGGAATGACATTGTAGGTGGGGTTGAGCCCAAGTACCCACAATTCCCTCTTCCCAGCTACAGTATCTCATAATGTGCTGCTCCCACATCATACATGGGAGTACACGGTGTCAAACATGTGGCCAACAGAGCCTTTCTATCTGGCCCACTGGGTTACTGGCAGGCACCAGAAGCTGAGGGATTACCACAGATTGCCATGATGTTGGATATGGCTGTCAGCAGAGTTTGGCTTTCTGCTGCTGCATCCAGACCCCTTGCCACTATCACCAGTGCCAGTATCACCATCCGACCCCAGGCTACTGCTACCAGACCCTTCATCACCGCTGCTGCTGTACTGACCACTGCAGTAGCTCTGACACCCCAGCCCTGACTCCCTGGGTTGGCTCCGGTTCACAAGGAGCTCATGGTTCAGATCTAGTCTGGGACCCCAGAGGAGTTTGACACCCCTGCTTAGAACATATTGTGAGAAGATGTCATGGGAGCCCTGGGGAATGTGTGTCCATGGTGCACTTCACCTTCATGCAACACAGTTGCTCATGGGCAACAGGCATGGTGCCACTACAAGCACTAGCATGTGTACATCTTCCAGCAGCAAAGTGATGTTTGCTTCTGTGTGCTGATACTCCTTTTGTTGGCAATATTTTCTAGTGTAGATATAGCCCAAGAAACTGCAGAGTAGCTGCAGAGTGTCCATTTGGAAGGCTGAAAGGGAGACGGAGGTGTCTCGACATGGGCTGAAGCATCTGGCAGATGTCTGCCTTTGTGTTGCTGCCATTTCCTGTGTGTTTTTCACATTTGTGAGAGCAAAGACAAATGTTTTACTGATGTGAGGCAGGCCCAGGTGAACTGAAGCACTGAGAAGGGCAGGAGATGGTGTCTTTGTCTCAGAGGTATAACACGTAGCTTTTTTGCACCCTGGGCAGCAGGGGCTTTGGGGCAGTGGTAGTGGCTGCCAATCCTGTGCTCCCTCTAAGTCAGTACCCAGAGTCCATGCCCCACTCATCTGCCCCTAGTTTGGTTATTGTTTTGCCTAGTGTCGTGTTTATCTAGGGAAACAGTTTGAGGTGCCTTGTGCTCATATTTCAAAAGCAGGGTGGAGGGGCAGTAAATGTATCATACTGTTTCCTCCATGCTAAGCACCAGCAAACAGAAAGCCTTCCAGGCATTTCAAGAATTTAAAGGTTTGTGCTGGCTTCTCAACAGTTTTTGGGCTCTTCTATAAATGTTGTGCTGTTAACATGAGGATTTTTGTAAGTGAATGCGACCTCCTGTGAAATCTAAAATGTGACTAATGTCCATGGATGGATCTAGAATTTTGAAAAGACAGGTGCAGATGGTGAGGTGCATCAGCCCATAATAACAGCACATTTTTCTCTAGTTAAAAATAAACTAGAAGCTTTATTAATATGTTAGGGGTCCAGGGCATTATTATTCAGTTTAAGATTAAAGCAAAAACAAGCATAACTTCATTGGGGTGATTTAAAAACAATCTGCAGGGCTATGAAGTAGAACTGCAGAAGAAAGGCTAGCTTGCTTGGTGGAACATCAAGGCCATGAAAAAGAAGAGATGGTCATTAACAGCTGAGGAGGGAAGAGTTTAGAAGGGATCCAGTAGATAATGAACCATGAAGTCAGCTAACTTCCTCAGTACTGCCTGGCTAGAAATGCTATTGCCACTGCTAGGCAGTTGGTTTTAAACTTTGGGTGAACCAGAACCAAAGGTGGGAGATGCAAGTGTACCAGTGTACCCCCCTGGATTTGTCTCTGCTAATGTCTATCCCAAAAGACATCTACATGATTTCTGAAAGAAAGGTGCACTTGAATAAAACTTTTTAACCAAGCGCATCTCTTTGTTGGATGAACAGCTTGCATTAACTTCACAAATAACAAGAACCACATGAAACAGATTATCCAAGCACTTCTGGTGCATGTGTATGTGCCAAATGGGGTCACAAATATGTGTAGACTGGAAAACTTCCGATCTCCCTGTCCTGACACAAGGAAAAATGGGATAATTATCTCCATCTTAAACTTCTTCTGGTGTTTGGAGAATTCTCAGCACGCTGTCATCTTACCAGGGTACAGCCCCTGGTCACAGTGGGGCAACTGAACAGGACTCAATGGCTACAGCATTCTGTAGGAAACATGAATCATGGCCTATGTCTTTTATGTTTGGTCTCTTTCCCTGCCCCTTCACTTCATAGGCTCCCTGGACAGTCAAAGCGTTCCTCCAGTCTCACTGAGCTACAATTAACATAACTTTCTATGTAGGCTACAGCCTGCTAGGTGCTAGAAGAACCTTTTCCTCTGTCACTTTTTCTGCTTTTTATTATTGTCTGCTTTTTTATTTTCTTCAGTTCTTATTATTTACTTGAAGATGTCACTTAGCAATACATTATAACTTGACCTGGGGCGTAGTGTGCAGAGCATTATCTCTGGGGCATGCACATCTCAGATGTTTTGGACCTTTCAGCCCTTGGACACATTAAGCTTTTGTTTCAAGAAAGAATTGGGAAGGATGGCCACCCTGATAAACCATAATTCCACTGCCTAGAGCAAGGGTGCTCAACCTCCGGCCCACCGGCCAAATGTGGCCTGAAGAGCCATTGCATCTGGCCTGTGGGGCTTCCCATGGGTTGGGAAATCTGGCAGCAGAGAGTGGTGGCCATTAATACAGACACCCGCTCCCTGCCAAGGTCCCAAACCCCAAGTCCTCCAATCAGGCTGCACCCTCTTCCCCCTGCAGGGCTGTGTCAAGCCTCCTCCCCCACCCCATGAGGCTGGGCCATGTCCTCTCTTTCTGTGTGGGGCCCAATTGGGACTAGGCCATGCCCCCTTTCCCCTGGCAAGCCAGGCCCCACTCCCTTTCCCCAGGTCCTTGGTCATGCCCCCTTTTTCCCCACAGGCCCAGGTTCATGGGGTGGGTGTATATCTCATCCCTTTGTGGAGCCAGGTAAAGACCCCTTCCCTCCCAGCAGGCCCAGGTTGAGGCCAGGCTGCTCCCCTGACCCTCTCCGTAAGGCTGGATGGTGGCTGCCATAATGGCCCTGGGTGCTGGATTAGAACCACCATCCAGCCTATGGTCAAGCCAGGCACTTTCCATGTGGCCAGCTGGGGAAAAGGGTCGAGACCACTGGCCTAGAGTAGTAGAAGAACAGATTAGGGGTTACTAAGAGTGTCAGTATGCTGAATGTTTTCAAGTTGGCAGGGCCAGACAAGATGCATCCTAGCAGGGGCAAATCCAGGGAGGGTGCAGTGGTGCAGGTGCATCCCCCTTTGATTCCTGCTCAACCTAAAGTTTAAAACCAACTGCCAGGCAGAAGCAGCAGCATTTCTATTCAGGCAGCAGTGAGGGCGTCAATTGACTTGGTGGTTCATTATAATCTACTTGATTCCTTCTGATCTCTTCATTCCACAGCTGTTAATGACCCTCTTTCCTTTTTAATGGTATTTAATGATGAACCAAGTTATCCTTTCTTCTGCAACCTGCTGTCTCTTTGCTGCTCCTGATAATTTAGCTCCTATTTCACAGTGCTGCACATGATTTTTAACTCTAGCTGAAAAAACTGACACAGATGTTAAAATATTAACTCAGGTACACATTGGCTCAGGTGTAGAAATATTTTTCAGTGAAGTATTGGATGCACTGTCAAGATACTTCAAGATATCTAGGTTTCGTTTTATGAATCTAAAAGAGATATATATTTTATTTTAATGATTATAAAACTAATGAAATAACTTCTTTTTATATTTCCTAGTTTGTTGTGTTTTTATATACCGTATATGATATAGCAAATTATTGCACATTCGAATAAAGTTATATTTCTTTTTTTCTTTGCTCTTAAACTGAATAATATAGCCTTAGGCCCTTAGCATATTAGCAAAGCCTCTAGTTTCTTTTTATCTGAAAAAAGTGTGTTGTGTTACATGACAATGTACCACATCATTTACACCCCACTTTTCAAAATCCTAGATCCATCCATGCATCCTGAGGCACTGAAGGAACTGACTTACATCTTTGAAAACTCACTGAGTTTGGATAAAGTCTTAGACAGCTAGAAAAAGACAACTGTAGTGCCCATTTTTACAAAAGGGAAGGAGAAGGATCCAGGGAATTAGACCAGTCAGTCTGATCTCAATACCAAGAAATATCATGAAGCAAATCATCAAGGAATCTGTTTCCAAACACCCAGAAAAGAATAAGGTGATCGTGAACAGCCAACATGATTCAGCAAGAAAAAGTCATGCTTGATCAACCTGATTTCCTTTTGCTTTGCTTATTTATTAATTTACTATGCATTTATTCCATATATACGCCACCCTTCCCAACAAAGGCTTAGGGCAGCTAACAATAAGAAGACAGAATACCTTAAAAACAGGAGAATGAAAGGAACTAGAATATCAAGATAAGAGAGACCCCCCCCCACACACAACCAACGTCTTATTCTAGCTTTGTAAAATCTAGCTTTCATCTCTTCTCATCTTAGTTTTGCCCAAACAGGAAGATCTTACAGCATTTCCAAAAGATGCTCAGGCTCAGGCTCTGGTAAGCCTCAGGAGGGAGGAAGTTCTGGAGCTGAGAAGCAACTGTGGAGAACGGCCTTCCACATGTTTTTGCCCAGTGAACCTAGCACATTGATGATACTTGTGAGAGGTGGCTCTGGAGTGGCCCCAGGGATTGTGCTGGGGCATAAAACAGAAGTCAGTCCCTTACATACATAGGGCCCAGAATGGCCCTTATAGGTCAAAACCAGCACCTTCAAATGCACCTGAAAAGCTACTGGGAGCCAATTCAGACTCTAGTGCATTGGACTTGTGTTCATGGTAACCTACCCCCATCAGAAGGCAGGCTGCCACGTTCTACACTGGCTGCAGCAACCGGTCAATCTTTGCGGTCATGCCTATATTGCAGTAGTCTGTCAGGGGCTGGTCTCAGTAACTACACCTGAAAGCAAGGTAAGAAAGGAGCCCCTTCCGGTCAAAGGTCTCCAATCTCTGGTCCCTGATTGGCCAGGACTTCCTGGATGGGGATTGCCCCCCTTGGCCTATTTAAGGCCTGTACAAGAAGTTGTCTTAGCAAGAGGGTTCTTCCTGCCTCCAGACTGCTCTGCTGCTTCCTGTTCTCAACCCCTGGTTCGATGCACTGTTGCTGACCTGGCTTGGACTCTGATGCGTTCCTCTGCCTACAGACTTGTTCCATCTCAGAACCAGACTTCAGGTATTGATCTGACTTATCTCCTGACCTCTGCCTGACTCCTCTGACTTTGTCTTGGTCTCCAGTATCCTGGCTCTGAACTGGCTATCTCCTGACCCTTGACTCCCACATTGCCCTAACCACTGGGCTGAACTGCTGAACACTGTTGTGACAGTCTAGGCAGTTCTAGCCTTGAGGCAGTTCTAGTCTTGAGGCTAGGGAGGCATTAGTGATGGTGGCCAGATCAGAGTCTGAAAGAAAGGGTTGCAGCCATCTCATCAGATGGATTTGGTAAAAAAGTGCTCCTAGTCATGGCAGCCACCTGAAGATCTAGGTGCAGCAAAAGATCCAGGAGCACCCAAAGGCTGCAAACCTGAGTGATAAGGGGAGGCTGAACCTCATCAATGATGGGTGTCCATGTCTCCCCTAAGTCATGTAGCCTGATCACTACCATCACTTCTGTCTGTCTGGATTAGGTTTCAGTTGGTTCACCCATGTCTAGTCCCCAAATGTAGCCAGGCACTGATACTGCAGGGCCAGGGTCAGAAAAGGAGAGTTAGAGATGGGTGTCATCAACATACTGAGGGCAACTTTCTCCAAATCTCAGCACGTTCTTGCC
The DNA here is from genome assembly GCF_052110815.1 of Crocodylus siamensis. Classification (NCBI taxonomy): domain Eukaryota; kingdom Metazoa; phylum Chordata; order Crocodylia; family Crocodylidae; genus Crocodylus; species Crocodylus siamensis. The sequence continues at coordinate 147,102,024 of NC_143395.1, read as the reverse complement.
CGGTGGCCTCATATGAGATGGGCGATCACTCACAAAGGAGTAAGATTGTCTTTCAAGGTTCTTAATAGTGAGTCCACAGGTGGCTCCATAGCCCAATTCTAGATCCACATGTCTTGTTGCAGTGAGGACAGGTGTTTGTAGGAGGGGTGGGCACTCTATTGCTGGGTTGGATGTTCTGATGTTCTTTTTGCCTGTCTCACTTTTCCTCTTCTGCCTGTCGACAACCTGTTTCAAAGCGTTGAGGTCCCTCCCAAAGAGCCTTCCTCCATTTCAGTCAGTCCTGAGTACAAGGTTCTCTCAAGTGTTGATGTCGATGTTACACCTCTTCATGAAGGCAACTTCAGGGTGTCTTTGGAGCACTTTCTTTGTCTTCCACTACTTCACTGACCTTCTTTCATCTGTGAGAAAAAGATTCTCTTTGGAAGGTGGGAGTCAGGCATGTGAACAACATGACCTGTCCAGTGAAGTTGGTTTTGGAAGATCATGGCTTCATATACACATTGAACAGGAGGGGTGTCAAAGTGTAGCCCTTGGGGACCTCACAGGACAAGATAACAGGTCTCTGTGGATGAGGGGAGAGCAGTGGATATGATATACCTTGCATTCAGCAACACTTTTGACACTGTATCTTACAACAGTCTCATTAATAAGATAAGGAAATGCAGACTAGATTAAAGTACAGGAAGCTGGATGCATAATTAGCTGCATAATTGTGCTTATCAAGTAGTCCTCAATAGTTCAGTGTCAAGATGGGATGAGGTATTGAGTGTAGTTTTCCAGGGGTCTATCCTGGAACATGGTATTATTTAACATCTTCATTAACAATTTGTAGGATGGGGCTGAATGCACACATAGTAAATTTATGGATGACAACAAGTTCCATACTCTGGAGGATAGGCCTAGTATTCAGAAGGATCTTGCTAAACTAGAGAAATGGTCCAAAATCAATCACATGAAATCCAAAAAGGACAAATGCAAAGTCCTGAATTTAGGATAGAACAAATGCATGTACAAATACAGACTTGGGAATGACTGGCTAGGCTGCAGTACTGAAGAAAAAGGACCTACGGGTTACAGTAGACCATAAACGGAATATGAGACCACAGAGAGCTCTTGTCGCAAAAAAGCCAACAGCATACTGGGTTGTATTAATGGGAGTGCCACTTGCAAATCAAAGGAAGTGTTCATTCTAGTTTATTTGGCACTACTTAGGCCTCACGTGGAATAAAATGCCTAGTTTTGGGCCCCACACTCCAAGATGAGAACAAATTAGAAAAAGTCTGGCAAAAAGCAGTGACAACTATTAAAGTTCTGGGAAAGATGGCTTATGAGGAATTATGAAAGAAATGGCATCATTTCTTCTGAAGAAGAGAAGACTGAGGGGAATTTGATAAGAGTCTTCAAATACCTGAAGTATTGTTAAAAGGGGATGAAGACAGACTATTCTCTGTGGCCACAATGGACAGGGTAAGGAGCAATGTTCCTAGATTGCAGCAGGGAAACTTTTGGTTGGTTAAGCATTGAAACAGGCTACACAGAGGTTATGGAATGTCCATCTTTGGAAATTTTAAAAATTTTGATTAGCTAGACGCTTGGCCATAAGTGGCAGAAGGCTAGGGCTAACAGGGCTTAGCCCCCCCAAACTAATTTTGTGGCAGCTGGCAATAGCACCACAGTGCTACTGTCCCACAGTGCATGCTGCCGCAGTGCTGTACCCAAAGCCCCATCACTGCTGCCATGTACAGCACCAGTACGCACCAGCCCCACAATGGCCTTCAGTCCTCCCGTCCCTCCCTGCCAATAATATTTTCTTCTGTTGCTACTGCACTTGGCTTGGATAGTTTGGTCATGGATGATCTTGCCTTGGCCAGAGGGTGGGACTACATGACCTCCTGAGGTCCCTTCTAACCTTACCTTCCTATAATTCTATGATTTTATCAATATTAGTCATCTGGTAGCCAGTACAATGTTATGTTTTCTTAATTTCCTCAGATTGTAATTTCTGAGGAGTGCTTTCAGATGGTGAATTACTGTTGCCATCAAATCATTTCCTCTGAAAAAAAGCTCCTGTACCATTGAGTAATGTCCCCTTTGTAAAACAATTGTCCCTGGAGAGCTTGATACTGTCCCTATATTTTTTTGTTGCCCGATTGTAGCTTATTGGCTTTGGTGCAGCAATGTGTGGACAGTGACATGAGACCTGCATTGGTGAGGTCAACCAGCGGTTACAGAGTTGGTACTGCCAGGCAGGTGTAACCCATCCCCCGACCTCATCATGAAAGACTTCAAGGACCTGGGGGCCAAGCTTAAGGAGACGGGGGCACAGGTGGTATTCTTCTCCAGTATTCCGGTGAGTAGGTGTGGACAGCGACATGAAGCCTGCATTGGTGAGGTCAACCAGTGGTTACAGAGTTGGTACTGGGAGGCAGGCCTCAAGTTCCTGGATAACAACCCATGCTTTCATGCAGGGGACTTGCTTGGGCGGGATGGGCTACACCTCTCTCCTAAAGGCATGTATGTCTTCTCTTTCAGGTTGGCTGATCTCATGCGGCCAGCTTTAAACTAGCTTCGCCGGGGGATGGGGCCGCAGGAAGACTTAAGGACACCTCCCGACCAAGGCAGGTGACATATGCAAGGAGTACCCAGGTACGTAACAGGGGTCCAGATAGTCTTGAAAATCGGGAGGTGGCACATGCAGCAATCCAAGGCCTTAAATGCCTCTATATCAATGCTCATAGTATGGGGAATAAGCAGGAGGAACTCACTCTCTGAATAGGCTGTTCAAACCCAGACATAGCAGGGCTCACAGAAACCTGGTGGGATTCATCCCAGGACTGGGCGGTTAACATTAGGGGCTATAGGCTTTATAGGCAAGATCGAACAGGAAGCAAAGGCAGTGGTGTTTATGTGTTCTATGTCAAAGAGCAATACGTATCGTCTTCCAGCAGGATGGGGTCAGAGGAGGGGCAGGCTGAAGTGCTCTGGATCAGGATACAGGGGGATCATGGGGAAAGGGACTTAACAGTGGGGGTCTACTACAGACTTCCCAACCAAGAGGAAGAGCTGGACTACGAATTCTCAGGTCAGCTTGTGGAGGCACTTAAAGCAAGGGATGTAGTTCTCGTGGGTGATTCAAATTACCCAGACATCTCCTGGGAGGAGCAGTCAGCCAAGTCAGACCACTCATGGAGGTTCCTGGCCTAGGTACAGGGCCTCCACTTCTCCCAGGAGGTGCACAGTCCCAACCTGGTGAGGGGACTCCAGGTCCTCGACCACCTGGGCGATAGCAATCATCGCTTGCTGGAATTCACCATCCAGCGCAGGGTGTCAAGGGCCTGCAGCAAGGCAGTAGCCTTAGACTTTAAGAAGGCCAACTTCAAGGAGTTGAGGAGATTAGTGGGAGAGGCGCTGGGGTCCTCGAGAGTAAGGGAACTCAGTGCCCAAGATGAGTGGTTGTTCCTTAAGGAGACAATACTCAGAGCCCAAGGGGTGACAATCCCAACAAGAAGGAAAGGGAGCGAGAGTGCCCAAAAGCACACCTGGCTCACCAAGGGCATTCATGAATGCCTGATTGCCAAAAAGGAGGCGTATACCCAGTGAAAGGGAGGGGCTATCACCAAAGAGGAATATACTTCCACCACTCGGGTCTGTAGGACAGCTGTTAGAAAAGCTAAGGCAGATACGGAGCTAGGGCTAGCGTCAAGGATCAAAGATAATAAAAAGTCCTTTTTTAAATACATAGGGAGAATGAAGAAGGCACCAGGTAATGTGGGGCCTCTGCAGAATATGCTTTGCAATCTGGTGGTTGCACTGGAAGAGAAAGCAGACCTCTTAAACAAATTTTTTGCCTCTGATGACTGGAAAAAGGACAATGTGGTCCCCATTTTCAAAAAAAAGAGGAAAGAGGACCCAGGAAACTATAGGCCAGTTAGTCTTACCTCGGTCCTGGGGAAGTTTTTTGAGAAAATTATCCAGGAGCACATCTATGGGGGGCCAGCAGGGAAGTTTATGCTTAGGAGCAATCAACATAGGTTCATTAGAGGCAGGTCCTGTCAGACCAACCTGGTGGCCTTCTATGACCAGGTCACAAAAGCCTTAGATGCAGGTGTCGTGGTGGATGTAGTCTTCCTGGACTTTAGGAAGGCCTTCGACACTGTCTCTCACCCCAACCTCATTAAAAAATTAGGCATCTGTGGTGTTGATGCCTACACAGTCGGATGGGTCACAAACTGGCTGGAGGGCTGCACCCAGAGTGGGTGTAACTCAGCCTGGAGGGATGTGGGCAGTGGGGTTCCGCAGGGCTTGGTTCTCGGGCCCGCACTGTTCAACATCTTCATCAGTGACTTCGACGAGGGGGTGACAAGCACCTTGTTCAGATTTGCAGATGACATGAAGATGTGGGGAGAAGTGAGCACGCTAGAGATGGACAACTAGAGGCTACAACTAGATCTCAACAGGTTACAGAGGTGAGCAGATGAGAATAGGATGGGTTTTAATACGGACAAGTGCAAGGTGTTGCACCTGGGCAGTAAGAACCAGCAGCATACCTACAGGCTGGGGAACTCCCTTCTCGTCAGCACAGAGGCAGAGAAGGTTCTTGGAGTCATTATTGATTCCAAGGTGAACATGGGCCGCCAATGTGGGGACGTGGTCAGGAAGGCCAATTGTACTTTGTCATGCATCCACAGATGCCTCACGAGCAGGTCCAAGGAGGTGATCCTCCTCCTCTATGCAACATTGGTCAGGCCACAGTTGGAGTACTGCATCCAGTTCTGGGTGCTGCACTTCAGGAGGGATGTGGACAGCATCAAGAGGGTCCAGAGGGCCACTCGCATGATCGGGGTCAACAGGGCAGGCCCTACAAGGAGAGGCTAAGGGACCTGAACCTGTTCAACTTCCACAAAAGAAGGCTGGGAGGGGTTCTGGTGGCCACCTATAAGCTTGCCAAGGGGGACCAGAAGGCAATGGGAGAGTCCCTGTTCCCCCGAGCACTACTGTGGGTAACAAGGAACAACAGCAATAAGTTGACTGAGAGTAGATTCAGGCTAGATATCAGGAGGCACTACTTCACAGTCAGGGCAGCTAGGAGCTGGAACCAACTTCCAAGGGAAGTGGTGCTTGCCCTGTACCCTGGGGGTCTTCAAAAGAAGGCTAGACAGGCACCTAGCTGGGGTTGTTTGACCCCAGCGTCCTTGCCTGCCCATGGCAGGGGGTTGGACTAGATGATCTGCTTAGGTCCCTTCCAACCCTACCAACTATGAAACTATGAACTATGAAACCTACTGACAGTGTGTGGCTCCATTCCTCTCTAGGTGCTATTAGCCTCACCTCTAACATTGCCAGTATAGACCCAGGTGCAGTAAAGGCAGCAGTTAAAACAAACTGCTGAGCTGAACAGCTTGCATGCATCCAACTTTTATCTGGGAAAAGAAGTCCTACTTCTAATCATAATGTGTGTGCAAAGAAACTAAACAAATATGAACTAAGCTGCATTCAGGTTTTATGCTACACATTTTTGTGCTGCTCAGATTACTTGCTTAGATATCAGTCACTACTTTGCTAAGGTATGACCAAGATGTCCAAAAAGGTTTGAGAGTCCAATTGTTAAAAGAAGTCAAACATACATATCCTAAACTTACTGTGAAAGAATAGTGTTGGCAAGGTTTTTAAGTGGACCATACTTGTGAAGGTCAGTCTTCTAGCTGTGCATTCATGAAGATTCCCTCAAAAAAAAAAATTTGAAATAACAGAATTATCCAGCATGGCTGAGTAACAAATTGTGTTTAAATATATTGCAATGGGGTTTTAAATTGTCTTAAATAAAATCAAAGACCCATGATTCAAAAGCATAAGGAAGCTAAAACCAGCAGGACTTACATTGTTAAAGGTCACATAAGAAATGTTTTAGCTTTCCAAACTGAAATTTTAATTATTTAATTATTTGCAAAATCAGTTTCTCTTTCTTGTTCATTGCATCAGAATACAATCACATTCCATGTCAAAGACCACATTTGCCCAAGACAATCCAACAGTATGGTAATAATATATGCTCATTGGATTATTTCTTTTGGATTTACCTTAGAATACAGCCCCTGTACCTGTAGGGACTGAGCACCTCATAGACTTAAATGCTTTTATTCTGATAACAGCTCTGTAAGTTAGGGGAGCAGCACTGACACGTTTTACAGAGAGGGAACTGAGGCACAGAGGGCCTAAGTGACTTTTTCAAAATCACACGGGTAATCTATCAGAGCTGGGAATCTAATTGAGATCACTTGTATCCTCAGTTAACTGCTGGACGATCTTTCTTTCTGCCAAATTTTGTTGTCTAGGTTCCCAGTTCATAATTAAGACAATCATGAGAACTAGAGAAAATAACATGAGAAAATGTGTGCAACTCACCCTGAGTGTTGCAGATGAAACATAATACAGAAGGGTGGCTAACAGCTATAACATGCCTGCTTTGTAATTCACTAGAAGTCTGTTCCAAGCCCATTGAAAGCAATGGGAGTCTTTCCAGGTGACCTCAGAAAGCTTTGGATGTCAGAACAGGGCATGTAGCAGACCAAGAGAGCTGGAAGTCTGTTGGGCAGATGTGATGTTGACCAAATAAGAAAACTCCAGATACTTACTTAGTAAAAGTAGTATTTGAAGTATGCTTAGAGTTCAGAAAGGTGCCCTAGAGAACCAGGTGCATACCAATCACTAATGCTCACTTTGCATTAAGGGCATTTTAGCCATACCTAACAAAAAACTTAAAGCACATGCTTACCTTCAGGCACATAAGTAGGCACGTAAGTCTCAGTGAAGTTCTCAGACTGCAGTATCTGGATATAAAACTGTCACTTCAGTTCCCATCCTCTTAAACAGAAATCCTCATGGCCTTCTTTCAGTTCCTGTATATGGATTATGGTAGGGTATGTGTCTCTGGTTATCCAGAAGGAGAATTACACTTTTCCATCTTACTGCCAAGCCAGGCCTCTGTTTCTGTCCTGGGCAGCATGACATGTGATTCTGCAGCTTGTTACATGGCCTGGAACACAAAGCAGCAGTTGGTAAATAGCACTTCTCCATCCAGGCTTTTAGAGCTTAAGACAGAAACATGTACAGTACGGCATTATTATCACATTAATGCCAACAGGATAAAAGAGCCAAATCAATAATAAAAAAGGAAGACAGCAAGATATATTTAATACACAACTAAATACACAAGCTACAGACCAAGCAATACAGATTATGTTTCTCCATCTTCTTCATCCTACGTCACTTGCAGGCACTGCTACAATATCTCTATTAAATATAGCCAACTGCCTACCATTTTAAATTAGGGAAAGATGGTTATCCTCATTTTATAGATGGAAACCTGAAGCACAGAGAGATTAACATATTTTCCTGAGAACAGAGGTTGTCAAAATATTTCAGATTTAAATGCAGCACAAGTGTCATCTCTGCTACTCATGGTCATACAATGGGAGAGCATTTCACTATGGTGTCACAGGCCAGCTGGGCACTGTGAGCATATCAATCTAGCCACTGGGCTGTTTGGTTCAGGATTGAGGAGGCAGAGTTGGGAGTAAAGCAATGGCAAATTTATTATAGTTTACACACACACAACAGTTAACAGAAAGATAAATGCAATAAGCAGATGATGTGGTATTAAAGATCTAGTTGTAAATAATAACAACAGATAATGACAACAGATAAACAGATCAATCTGTTGCAGGCCAGCTGGGCACTGCGAGGGTATCAACCACTGGGCTGTTTAAAAGAACAGATAGACAGACATGGGTTGGCAACTTATTGATAGTCCCTCAATGCCAGGTGCGCGCCAGGTGATTCCAGCGAAGTCAGGCGTCCCCAATTAACACTGTCAGAGGGATTACCGAGGAAGGTCCCTTGATCAGGATCCGATCCTCACTCACACTGGGAGTCCGGGGTCCAGGCGTGGAACAGCAATGACCGTTGTGTTCCCTCCTTCCTGCTGGTCATCGGATGCATGCGCTTTTTATACCCAGTCTTATGCTAATCTGTTGGCTTTAGAGCCATTCCCAATCTTGTTCTATAGCTGTTACCCTATGGGATTAAAAGGTGTTAAAAATTATTATAAAAGGTTACTACCCAGACTTGGGTTTATCCAATAACCAAATTACCACATAGCATCTTCAGGTTTGAAATTAACATTTTTCCGCCTAAATCCAACCCCTTTAGTTCTCTCTGACTATCCTTTTTTGAGATGTGCTTCCTGGAATGTGCTGGGTAGGCCAGGCGGTTGAATCCAGTTTTAATCATCATCAAGGCTAAATTCTGAGCAAGAAAAAATTGTTAGGTCAGCTAATTTTACAACTATAGCTTTGTCTTTGAGGCCTGGTCAGTTTTACAAACAGTTACAAGTTACATTTGCGGGTTACAAAAATACAAACTTTATATTAGACAAAAATTCCAAATGCCTCTAAGAAGCACATATTTATTGCTTACTAATTTCTTTCGTTCTGGCTGCCACAATCCACCTCTTGCTTCTTTGGAGCATTTGGTAAGGCCTACAAATATGATTTCTGCCAGGTGGCGTATACATGGTTGGCAGAAACAACAACATTTATTTTGGCATGGGTATTAGACTCAATTTTATAACAGTAACATTTAAAGATTATATTGAACAATATCAATCCCATAACCAAACTTACTACTGCTACAAACCAAGGAAAAGGGGCACCTTTAGTAAAGGTATACATTTGCACAGTACAGACTACTTCATACCACTTACACAGCAGGGGAATATTAGTAGCATATTTAATAAATCACCCTCCCTCTTGAGCTATGAGTTGTTTTCCTTTTCGGGCATCTTTGAACAAACCTTTAATGTGGGCCACCACTTCACCCCATCCTTTTAGCTGCGGCATATCTACATCCTTAACCCAGGATTTTGGAAGACTTAAGTTAAGGATGATGCTTTCTAATTGGGTGTTAGGCCATATTAAAATAGCTTTCTGGCCTTGGACATTTAAAATAGCTGATGCTCCTTGAAAATCTTGAGCTTTTGCACAGCAGTTGGTGCAGGAGGTCCAAAATGTACTGTTGGGATAGTACAAGCAGCCAAAACCTTCCCAACAAACTTGGTGAGCTAGGGTAACGTAGGGAGTTGCTGGTAGGGGTGTTACACAAACCATGTCAGGGAAACTATTGGTCCACCCCCTCCATAAAATTCCTAATCTTATTCAAATCCCATTCACAGGACATCCTGGAGATTGAGCTAAATACTTGGGGCCTTCTGGGGTTATAATTTCCCAAATGGGATGATATAAGTTGCAGTCCCACATACATCCTTCCCCCAGTCCTGTTGTTAAGAGATGGGCAGTGGACCATGTGCTGTTTGCTACCCCATGTACGACAAAAAATCATTTTGTCTTGCTACACTCTTTCCATTGTGTGCTTCACGTGTCTCAGTGAACTAATGGTTGGGTTAAAACTGGGGGTAGTCCATGGCACGCTAAGCCAGCAGGCCATTCTTTGTCTTTGAGATCTCTCATTGCCTGGAGGACTGGTGTATTTGGTGAGCTGTACACCACTGTGCCAAAGTGTCATCGGGCAGGGGAACCTCTGGAGCTACCATTGAGGTGGGGTTGGAGGGTTTGGTCGCCTCCTTGCAGTCCGGGTGGTTGTAGAATTTCGAGCTGCAGGCAGGGTTGCGGCAGTGGTCACGTCTGGACCCGGGGTGGGCAGCGTACCTGCAGGCAAAATATAACAGCACTAGAGCCATTGGAAGAAACCACAACAATCTCCCCCTGTCCCACACTCATTTTTCCCAATTTTGTCATATGGGAGGAAACTGAGTAACCACCCTGTCCCACACTAACATTGATAGATTCTCCCCTGCCAGTCCACAATCCATCCCTGACAACTGAGAGGCCAGTTTTGCACCTCTTTGAATGCAGCTGGGCACTCCCAGTACCCCAGTGAGTCTGAGGCCTTGGCGGTGGGTGTGATCTGGGGTGTGGGAGCATGGGAATGCCCCAAATTAGTCAAACAACAGCAAACGACTAGCAGTCCTGTCATGATGGCATTCCACCCCTTCATTGCTGGATGATGGGTCCAGAGTGGCCCGAGGTTGCTAGGGCTGTGCCCATGGATGGACCCAATCTGCAGGAACAAGGAAAAATTCCTCTAAATTGGCCCATGCTTGAGGGGCAGGGTTAAGCTCTTCTTCCATATTACCATAACTGGCTGCATTGGCTTGGAGTGCAGCAGAAAACAAAGTAACATTTTAATCACCTTCTGCAAACTGATTTAACTGGAGCTTTCAGGGTGCAGAACTATTTTTGTGGCTTTGGCTCTATTCACTGAAATTGCAAATGCCCCTTCACTATACATTTGAACTAGCCAATCTATTACTGGCTCTTCTGGCTTGAATTCATGCTGCTTTTGAATATTTTTAATCTCTGCACAGGTAAAGGAATTCAGTTCTGTTTGGGGATTCTCTCCTTGCGGCCTTGAACGGGTTATCACCATAGGAAAAACTTAGCTGAGTTTCTCCCTCAGGGCAGGGAAGGCCCGGCTAGGTTCCTCCCTCTGGGTAGGAACATAGGGGAGTGGGTGGGGGGGGGGGGTTAGCACCAGGCTCATTATCAATCTTATCCCTTTGATCTTCCCAGAGCTCAGCTTCCGGTTTATCTCTATACAGACACTTGTAGAAGGACGGCTCCACAGCCTGTGCTAACTGCACTCCCTTCTGGAGGGAAGCGGCCATGCGTGCAATCATAAATTTTCCTTCCATCCGTTCTAAAGTCTCTAAATGGCTCTGTGTAGCTTGCACAGCCTTGCATGCCATGCTGTTCAAATCCTTTTCTTTTCTTAATTTCATCTCAAGCTGGGTTACTTAGTCTTTTAGGGATTGGTTCTCCTGATGGAGCTGAGTGGCTTCCTCTGCTCCCAGTCTTAGGTAGGTTGCCAGCAGCTAGGACAGGCATCCTTTCTTAGGTCTGTCCTTCTGCACAGCAGTGAACGCAGCCCACTGACAGGGGACCGTGGTGGAATCGCTCCAGGCAAGTCTCAACCTCTCTTTATCCCACCCCGGATTTTTTAATACCCATAACCTTTTTTATCAAAACAATCAGCGGAGTCCATCCCTCTGCCCCCTCTGCACCATTTTTTCCCTCCAAACTCACCATCCTCCATCCTGTTCATGACGCTAATTTTGTCACAGGCCAGCTGCCACACTATGGCTCCAGAAATGTGACCTTCTCCAGATGCACATCAGAAGTCACTCGCAGTCAACTCAGCTGTAAATCGATACCTGTTTTTTTGAGGTGGAGAATTAAAGGAGACAATGTGATGCTGGTCACATCACTCTCTTGTGTGCCAAAGGCTACAAAAATGGGTGTGCCTTAACCACATCAGTCTGATAGGCCATCTGTATTCTAGATGAACCTTTGACCTTAATCCAAAGTCACACAAGAAGTCAAAGACTGAACTCAGATCTTTTGAGTTTTGGGGTATACCTACCCTGACTCAGCATTGTTTTCATGGCTTGCTAAGTACTGCCCACCTGTGGGGTCACCTGACTTCAGTTGTCTGTCCTGCTTAGTGCAGGGGGCTGGACCCAATGATCTTCAGACGTCCCTTCCACCCCGACAATCTATGAATCTACAACTGAAACTGAATGAGCAACCTTACATTTGCCCCTTGAACAATACAGTACTGCCCGTTTAACTGATTGTGTACTATTCTCCCACCACTTCTATGAGTAGCTTGTGAACTTCTGAAGCAAGAACTGAGATAAAATGTTATGTGAAGTCAGGCTTTGCTGCTGCTCAGGTATACAGCAAGGAGCATGCAAATAAATGGCATTAACAAGAAGTTTCTTTGAAACATTTAACTGTTGTTTCATTACTTGTGCTGGAGGGAGAAGGGAGATGTTAAGCTTACTTATTTAGTGAAGATGTCTTTAAAGTTGTAAAGCGAAGCCTGAAATAGGCAAGGTGATACTCTTTGACAATGCAGGGAGAGGTATCTGGGGCCCTGGAGCTTAATGGAGTCACATTGCCTAGGCATGGGTGACATTTACTTTTTGACTATTTCAGGGGTTCCCTGGTGATTGGGGTTGGAAACTCAGCTCCTTCTTTAAGGCAGACAGTGCTTACCCTTGCTGCTCTGACTCATGGTTCAGAACATCCATATTCCTTCTCTGTTAGCTTTCTCAGGTGACAGTTTCCACTGATTTAAATAAAATGTCATCTTGTTCCATCAGGATCTCTGCTTCCACAGTTAGTACTGCTGGTATCTGAGCTAGGTCATTTAGAGCTAACTTGGATAACTTAATGCTGCGTCACTATGTTGAGTGGAGACTCTGCTAATTTTACTTTCCCAACAAAAATCCCAGCAAAAGAAATAACACTTTTTCTCCTTTTTTGGATAAACCACATTTTAATTTTTGGCTAGGTACAGACTGTACACCTATCATGAATTAATTGCTCAGAAAATGTTCTAAGGCTGTAACTGAACAGACATTCATGGCTCTTAGAATGCTTTAAAAATGGAGGATCGTGCTCTAACTTAACTCTTGATGGATGAGGTATTAAACTAAAGTGCTTTCTGTTGCAGTGGTTTATTAAATGTCAGTGCCAGAGCCCACTGAGAGTTAATTTAAAGTGCGATCACCGCCATCCCAGATGGTGTTGCTCAGGATTCATCCTTGCCTTGGGCAGAGCTGGTTTGCTCTGGCTGAGTGCTAGGCTGGTCCGGGCCCCTGACTGTCACTGACCTGGGTGCCCTCCCACCTGCCAAACTTCCTGGATTGGGTCTTGGTGGGGACAGGGTCAAGGCCCCTGGGGCAGGGGGCCTCCTTTTTGACCCCACTATCAGAGTTACCAGTGTGGTGGAAAGTGGTGCCACATTGCTGCTCCTGGCTTCAGCTGGGGGGAAAGAGCCCCCCAGCCAGGTGGCCCTTCCACAGCTTCCTAGCTTGGGTCTTAGTGGGGGCCAGGCCAGGCCCCGCATGGCAGAGGGCTCCTTTTCCCCAGCTGCAGCCAGGAGATGCTGTGTGGCGTTGCATTTAGCCCACTGGTAACTTGGGGGGGTGGGGAAGAAAGGGGCCGCTCTCTGGCTTCCATGTCTATCAAGCACAGGAAACCTCTGATGCCACTGCTAAAGGTGCTGATCATGAAAAGATGTGCAGCTCAGAATTGGGCAGCTCTGCTGGTGTATGGGAGTTGGAACCAGCACAGAAAAGAGAAGTGCTCACACACCCTGATCAAGTCTGGCTTCATCTCAAGGATGGGGTGCTTAAATAACTGAGAAAGATCCATCCTTCCACATGTGAGCTGGACCACAACTCCCTGTGGCTATTGAAAGCCCAAGCCCACTAGGAGTGAGAAGAGAAAATCACTGAAGCCTCATTTGAAATGTAGTAAAATGTGAAGTGTAGTAAAGTGTAGATATGAGGCTGGAAACAGACAGCACCTTTGTGTCACCAGAGCAATACTTATAGCTGCACAAAGCAAAAGCAAATAGATGGCCATGCCCTTTGTCACACCACAAATTTCTTTGTTTGTGGCCATGACAAAGAGTAGTAATATTTTCTGCCACTTTTCGCAGCAGATGGCTACAGTTAGGCCTTGATTTACACAGTGGTTACATTCTTGAAAAAACACTGTGCAAACAAAAATCATGTAAAAAGATACCAAGGTCTATAGGAAATAAGGGTTTAGGTTCCAGATGTGGCTGATAATTTGGCCGATAAATGTCTGTGTGAACACAGCTGCAGCACAGCACACAGGCAGCGAGGAGCATAGCCTGGCAGCTTGGAGAGCCGCGTGCAGCCAGTAAGTCTGGTGTGCTGGAAGGGGAGGAGTGAGGGAAGGGGTATAGGGGAGCAGATCAACACCCCTTGCAGTGGGGGAAAAGTGTGGCAGGGCAGACACTACCTGGGTGGGGTGGGGCAGGTGTGGGACAGAGCCGTGGCTCGTCTGGGGAATGTTGGGGGTGGCTCCCACTGCTGCACACATCCTGGGAGGGCATGGAGGTACGTGTGCCCCTGGATCTGCACGGGCCAGGGCAAGTAGGCTACAGCTGTGGGCTGGAGCTGGGGTTGCGCTGGGCTTTTCTTGGAGGGGGCTAGGCTCAGGGTGGATGGTGGCAGCACTGGAAGGGGGCCATTGGGGAGGGGCGTAGTGCAGCCACCCCAAATTTCTCCATAGACCCTTCCAGCACTGCTGCCGCCTGCTCCAAGCCAGCCTGGCTCAGCTCCAGCTCCAGCTCCAGCTGCAGCCTGCAACTGCAGCCCACCCTGCACAGATCTGAGGGGCATATGACCCCTCATCCCCTCATGGGGTGTGCGCAATGGTGGGAGTCGTGACCCTGGACAAGCTGCAACTCTGTCCTATACTTGCCCTGTCCTGGCTGGGCAGTGCCTGCCCCAGCCCCTGCCCCACTCCTTCCCTCATGGGGGGCATTGATCTGCCACCCCATTCCCCTTCTCTCCCCACTCCCCTTCTACCACAACACAACACACTTATCAGCTACATTGAGAGCAGCATGGTGGAAGGGGGTGGTGTTGATATAAAAATCGTGGTTTGTTTCTCAGGAGGAGGAAAAAAAACCTTCACAGACACACTCTATTAGCAACACAAAAGGTATATATTTGCAAATAGGGTCAGAGAGAGAGACAAAAGATCAATCACTCTGCCCCCGAGCACAATCATTAGCAGGCTTTTATCCCCCCTCTCCTGACCACGTGTGTAGAAGGAGGAATTTTTACAACTCATTTCCGGTTCATACAAACATATATGTAAACATGTCGCTTCATACGTCCCATGTGCATTATAATTAACTACTTAAGTATGCGGGGCGGGTAGGCTTAATATGCATTAGGCTATCACACGTGCGTGGATGGAACCCAAGGTTACTCAAGGTTCAACCTGAAGGCAAAAATGGCATTTGCTCTTATCTTAGCCTTAGGAATGTGGGGTCATGAAAGAAAGTGTGATTTAGTGTAACAAAGAGATAGTAAATTTGCAGGACAGAGAGGGAGTGATACCTTAGTACAAAGGGCTTTTGGTGGTTTTTCCCATCAATTTCCAACCCCCCCCTTCCCTCTCCCATTAAGGAGACAAGGAGGGGTAGCAGCTGTGTTTTTTTTTTTTTTTCCTAAATCTGCTATTGATAATGCATTTTTAATAATATTTCTAACAGTGTGAAGCAAGCAGCTGATTCTAGACACATCTGCGCATCTTGGCAATTGTGCTGCACCACGTAAAAGTGAATCCACACTGTGTACAAAAATAAATGATCACAATTAATTGACTGTGCATAACTGAAACCGTGCAAAAAATACCATGTAAATTGAGACCTGACTGTATTGGCTTTGTGGTGGGAGAATGCAGGCAGCCTCGGAGAAACTTATACTCTCTAGCTGCTCCAGGCATGTGCTCCTAGGGCTTGAGGGGCCTGATTCTGCATTGTTGGGGAATTCCTGTGCAGTGTAAGGCTGCTCAAGTCCTGGAGATTCCCGAGGTTGGATCTCTGTAGGTGGGGGAAGATGTTGCCCTTTTTCCCATATAATCAACAGGCAGGACAAAATGCGAGTTTCACCCAGCAAAGCTAATCAGCTGTGCTGGAACATTATTGATCTTGTCAGTATTGCCTGTTATTGGGTCAGTGCCACTGAGAAGGTAACAATCAGCCATCTTGATCACTGTTTGATCTTTTTCAACCTTCTGGATCTCTTCCAGTCATGCTGAAAGCCTGAATAAGGCATGGAGGATTGTTTCCTTCTGATTATAAAGAGATGTCAAATGTCTGTTACAATGTCCTCCCAAAATCATGCCCTGTCTTTAAATTTAACTACAATGATTAACTGAATAAGAACAACAATAATAAAACAATAATTATATAGGAGTAAGAGAGTCTTATTTGCAAGCTACATTCATCTGCTCTTCATTCTCTTGCCACCAAGGCAAATAAATATCATGGTTTTGGAAATGGCTACAGTTTAACTACTATTGGGGGCTGTCTGCTGATGACTTTCTGGTTCCTACAGACTCTCATTTTCATTAGTCTTAGGAAAACTGCAATGGATGGAGCTTACTCATTACCAGGGATCCTGGCATTCTCTCTTCAAAAAATCCCAAATTTTCTGGGTAAAAAACCCAAAACACAAGTTTTTCTGCAGTTAAAATGAAATGCCACTATACATAGGTATCAGTTGAACACAATGTTTTACTGATATATTTACAGTCTTGAGGTAATTTGGAAGCCTACCAGTGCCTCAATCATTATAATAAAATATATTTTAAATAGTGATACATTTTGGTGTTTGATTTGGGGGGGTTTTTATCATGAACAGGGTCCCCCCTGCCTGATCGTCCTCCTCCTGCTCCCGGCAGTCCCAAGCACCCCCCTGCAGATTGGAACTGTGTCAGCCTGCAAGGGGAAACCTGTGGTTGCCTGTGTTTTTCTCCTTTAAAGGAGAAAGTCAGCGGTTATTTTCCTTTAAAAGAGAAAATCCACATTTTTTCTGTTAAATGTTAAGTCCACATTTTTCTGCAGAAAACGGAAAAACACAAATCCTTCTCATTACACATTAAAATCAGAATTAGCTCCTTCCTTTGCAATTTTTCTAAGTGCTTTTCTATACATTGTTGCAAAGCATAAGATAATAGATAAGCTCTTAGGAACATTGCTTACAGCAGTGGTTAGCAATCCCGGCACATGTGCTGAGTATGGCACGCGAGACCATTTTGCTTGGCACACCACGGCCAGCCCAGGCTCTGGGTAGCTACTGCGAGCGTTGGAGCGTGGGCTGCTCCCAGCAGGGCTTGCAGCATCCCAGCTGGCAGCAGCTACCCAGAGCCAGGCCAACTGCAACTGGGAGGCTGCAAACAGCTGCGCTGGGCTCTGAAGCCCCGGCATCAGCTCTGTACCAGTGCATGCACATGTGCCTTGGAGCAGGTGGTGTGGGAAGGGCCTGAGGCAGTGCAGCCCTGGTCTCTCCCTCCTCCTGCCACAGAGGTGATGGCAGGTCTCCAGAGCTGTTTGTAGCCAGCCTGGGCTCTGGGCAGCTGCAGCAAGCATCAGGCGGGCTGCAAACAGCTGCGCTGGGCTCCACAGCCCCAGCATCAGCTCCATGCTGGCAGTGACTGCACAGGCACCTCGGAGTGGACTGCACTGCCCTGCTGTCCACTCTGAGGTGTGCGCACAGTCACTGCCAGCACGAAGCTGACGCCGGAGCTGTGGAGCTCAGCGCAGCTGTTTCCAGCCCTCCTGCTGCGTCCTGCAGCTGCCCAGAGCCCAGGCTGGCTACAAACAGCTGCACCAGGCTCCGGAGCCCAGTCACCAGCTCTGTGCTGGGAGCAGGGGAGAGACCAGGGCTGCGCTGCCTCAGGCCCCTCCCCCACTGCCTGCTCTGAGGCACGCGTGTGCGCGCTGGTACAGAGCTGGTGCAGAGGCTCCGGAGCCTGGTGCAGCTGTTTGCAGCCTCCCAGTTGCAGCCGGCCCAGCTCTGGGTAGCTGCTCCCAGCTGGGACGCTGCAAGCCCTGCTGGGAGCAGCCCAGGCTCCAGCAGTTACCCAGAGCCAGGGTAGCTGCTGACAGCCACAAAGCCTGGGCAAGGGGCAGCAGGGCTGGGGAGCAAGGGCTTTGGTTGGGGGCAAGGGCCAGCAGGACTGGGGGGCAAGGGGCAGCGGGGCTGGGGAGCAGAAGCTTTGGGTAGGGGGCAAGGGGCACATGCAGGGCATCCTGTCATGTATCCCCGCCCTCATTTTGTTTTTTTGGCATGCCGGCACTCCAGCACTTTCCAAGGTACGCATCGTGGGGGTTTTCAGCACTCCAGCCAAAAAACATTGCCTACCCCTGGCTTACATCAGTTAACTGCAAATGGTTTTCATTCTTTGCATTGAATTAATGTTGGCTTCAGAAGCAAAATATTTTAATTCTATGTTTATATATTCAGGTTTCCCAATGGATCTAACCCAATGAAGAGTGCAGCTTTATGCTAATTATAGTGCAGCTTTATGCTAATTTATGACAATTTCTGTTGACTAGTGAAAAACTATTTGTGACTGGGCAGGTATGTCTTTATCGGGTTATGAGCAAGACCTGTTTGTATCAGATTCCAAACTCTGTGATCTAATGTACAGAAATACTAATACTGGAATAAAGAGAATCAGGGCTTGGCCTAGGGCAACTGAACATGCTGCATTTCAAACAAATACGCTGCCCAAGAAAGGTTTTTGACACCTTACAAGACCACTGTCATAACCATGTATATCTATACTGCTAACTTACTGCACTGGAAGGTGCTATGTTGAAACAACACAGGGCTGTGTGTGCACCCATCATCAATTGAAAGTAGTACAGGCATACATTGGAGATATTGCGGGTTCGGTTCCAGACCACCGCAATAAAGTGAATATCGCAATAAAGCGAGTCACACAAATTTTTTGGTTTCCCAGTGCATATAAAAGTTATGTTTATACTATACTGTAGTCTATTAAGTGTGCAATAGCATTATGTCTAAAAAACCAATGTACATACCTTAATTAAAAAATACTTTATTGCTAAAAAATGCTAACCGATGGAAAAATGGCACCGATAGACTTGCTCGACGCAGGGTTGCCACAAACCTTCAATTTGTAAAAAATGCAATATCTGCGAAGCGCAATAAAGCAAAACGCAATAAAACGAGGTATGCCTGTATAGCCATCTTAGTATGGCATTGTGGCCAAGCTAGTTAGTTGTGCTGAGAGAGAGTATTTTGCTACATATAGAAGAAACTTGCAGGAGATAGAGGACAGCACAGATCCTGTTAAGCCTCAAATAATGATAACATGCAGACTCCCAAGAGAGATTTGTTGGAGTCAGCATGACATCTCATTGCATATTGCCCTTGATCAGCTCAAGTATCACTGTGGCAACTTGTTCACAGGGCGATTCTGCTGTGGCATATCCCTGGATGAACTCAGGCTTCTTTCTGCCTTTACCACAGCCTTGGTGCCATTCTGTTCCCCCTCTGTATCCCCTGCCATGGCATACTTGGCAATGTGACCAAAACCACGGGCAGATCCAGGATTTTGAAAAGGGAGCAGATGGAGGGGTGCATTCTTCTTTCGTATGACAAAAAGTGTCTGTATCTTTATATTTGTGTGCTTTGGCATTTTTGTTAGTTCGGGAGCTCTTGGACACCAGAGACTTTACCAGGGATCGCTATGTGGAAGTAACTCTCATTGATTCCCATGGGGTGTATCATCAAATATAACACAACACACATTCTTCTCATTTCAATTGTTATGGCAGCATAAATGCAACCTCGGGCAACCTCTTTTCCTGCCTGTGGGTCTGCGTGCTGTAGTGCCACTGAACAACACTTCCCCAGCCCCATGTGCTAAGTATATTGCACTGAATAAGGAACTGAGTTGGGCTGGGACTGGGAGGTAAAATCTGTCCCGATTATCCCAAGCACCCCATCTCGGCAATTGGGAGACTCTCCTGAAAAAGTCTGAATAGGGCATTGCCCAACGGAAAGCTTGGCTTTCAAGAGGCACGGTGCCACCTGGCAGCTCCCTGAACCTGGGTGCTGTGCACTTTGCACGGAATAAGCAGAGCTGGGCTGAGACCCACCTTGGGTCACCTCAAATGACACATCTCTGCAATCGGGATACTTTCCTGAAGCCTCCTGGGCAGCGTGCTGCCCAGCTTCAGTTCTGGTTTTTGAGTGGCACTTGGCAGCTCCCGAGGCCTGTGCGCCATGGGTGCTGAACTGAATAAGGAGCTGGGGTGGCTCGTTTTCTTTTCTTCCTGAACTCCCCCTCCTCGGGTGCAGGGTTTGAGCTGGAGCCAGGCTGCAGGGCGGCGGGACAGAGGAGAGCCGGGCCCCCAGGCAGCTTGCCTGCAGGCGCGAGGGCAGCTGCACAGGGCACATCCAGGCCCTTAGAGAAGGAGGGCGGGAGAGTTTTTCTTTCGTACGACAGAAAAGGTGTCCGGATCGTCGTGCGCTCTGGCGCTTTTTCGGTTCGGAGGCTCCTGGCCACCGGCCATGTTTCCAGTCATGGCTGCGTGGAGGGGGCTCTGGGCATCCCGGGCGGGGGCAGGGCGCAGAGAGCAGCAGGAGCCGCGAGGTCAAGCGAGTCCCGGAGGCGAGGAGAAAGGCGGCTGCCCCGCCGGGCTGGAGCCGGCCCCCACCCCGGGCGGGGGCGGGGCGGGCGCCGCTATGACTGTGGCTGGCGCGGGGCGCCGCGCGGACATGCAGTGCTCGCCGGGGCTGGTGCGCGCGCTGAGCGGGGCGCTGGGCGCCGGGGCGCTGCTGCAGCTGGGCGCCGGCCTCCGCCTGCCGGCCCGCTACGGCAAGCACGAGCCGGCGGCGCCCGGGGCCGGGGCAGCCCGCCTGCCCGCCGCCGCCGCGTGGTTCGCGCTGGAGCTGCCGTCCTTCGTCCTGCCCGCCCTGCTGCTGGCGCTGCGCGGCCCGCCCCGCCTCGAACCGCTGGGCTGCCGCCTGCTCTGCGCCACCTTCGGCGGCCACTACTTCTACAGGTACCGCCGGCGCTCTCCCCTCGCCTTCTCCTTCCCTTTCCTGCTTCCCCTTACCACTTGCCCATTCTTCCCCTTCCCGCTTCCTCTTCGCGTTCTCCTTCCCTTTCCTGCTTCCCCTTACCACTTGCCCGTTCTTCTCCTTCTCCTTCCCCTTCGCGTTCTCCTTCCCTTTTCTGCTTTCCCTTTTCCGCTTGCTTCTTCCCACTTTCCCTTTCTCCTTCCCCCGTTCCTGCTTCCCACTTTCTCCTTCTCCTTCCTCTTCCCACTTTCCCCCTGTCCCAGCTTCCCCCTTCCCATTTTCCCCATCCTTGTGGTTACCCGGGGCATCTGCTCCTCTATGACGGAGGTCTCAGCTAAGGGGCTACCACAGCCTGGTGTGCCTTGGTCTTGTCAAGGGTGCTGTGAGCTCCCTTTCCCCTTCAGGTGTTGTCTCCTGCATCTACTCCTTCACGATCCTCAGCAGTGGGTCTCAGCTGGGGTGGGAGGTGCAGCACTCTGCAGTGCCTTGCTATCCTGTCCGGGTGCTGCAGGCTCCCTTCTGGTCCGTTCCCGTGGTGGTCTGGTGCATCTGCTTCTTTGTGACGCTTCTGCTCTGCAGGTCTCATCCAAGGGGGGGCGGGGGTTGCAGCACCCCAGGGTGCCGTGAGATCCCATCGAGACTGCACCTTAAGCCAGGCACAAGACATTTTCAAATGGGAATCCACAGGTCCAAAGCACACTGCCCCTTTGGGGTTGTTCTGAGTATGGTGCACACAGAAGAAGGGTTCCAGGATTTTTCTTCAGTCAAACTTCCGTCAAAGCCCAGAACTGGTATTACCAAAGGGTGCCTTGAGCCTAGAAAAAGGTTGAGAGCCACTGAACTGGAGGATGGAGCAGCTGGCAGGAGTATAGGCATAGCGTAAAGCTGGGAGAGCTCACGTGTGCTTTAAATTTTGGGGATGAAACTAGAGCATTGTTTTGGTAGCAGAAGCGGGCAGAAATCAAACTGCTGTTCCATAGGGAGAACTGGGAAACTGTGTACATGTGTATGTGAAAAACTGTGTTCTGAGTCGTGTGTGCGTGTCCCTCACCCCCATATATCTACATGGCACAATACAAGGTATGTATAGCAGCTAGCTACCTTTGCCAGTGAGCTAGGATGAGCTATTAGCCAAAAAAAATTCACTTACCTGATTGCAGATTTTTACACCGCTAGTAAGATCCTTAAAAAAAAAACCTTTTGAATTTTCATTTGTTTTTTTCCTGTCCAAACTTTTCTTTCTAGGCAGTTTTGCTTATTTTCCTTTGCTTATTATTTTATTTACTATTAGCCTTTTTGAAGCACCAAATATGAGTATTATCTGTTGGAACTACTGGCTGATATTGAAGATTAGACCATCATCCTTGATCACTCGATAACTCTCACCTTTCAGTCCTGAGGTGGCATTCTCTTTTCTATCATCGTAAGATCCAAAGTCAAGTTTTCTTATACTGGGTGCATCAACTTTGGTGAGAGAGATTCGCTCATATCTACACAATAACATTTCCAGTGATCATATGCAGTATCTTGTGTTGCTGAATTAGCAAAAATTCTGAAGTAGGTAATGATTTCCTTAGAACAAACAGCATCACCTCAGTTGTTATTAGCCACACTCTCTCTCCTAAATAGGCTAAAACCGGTAATTTTACTATTTCAGTCATATAAATCATATGTGCTGGTGATTTCAAAATTTCTCATCAATTAATATTCCCATATTTCCTATTCCCCCTGTTCTTAGAATAAATATGCAATTAATAATATTCTTTGTCAAATTAACCTAATTTGTTCACAGCACATTGTGTTTTTGCTTCTTTAGCAACCTCCTTTGGCATTGTACAGTTCTAAGAAAACCTCTATTTCTCCCTTTTATAACGCTCACTTTTCTCACTTCAAGCAATTCGAGGTGTCATGGACTATTTTAAAATACCAATAAAGGTTTTTGAAAATGACTTTACTGTCTCTCTCTTTCCTTTTGGTATGTTTGGTATGATATTTAATAAGGCAGTGGTAGTACTATCATGTCACAGCACTCCTGAAAGGATCTCACAGGTTTCCAGTTGAGAACCTCTATCTTAACATCACATTTGCCCTCCTCACCTTAACATTGAACCTTTCTGTTTTCTTATGGAAATAAAATACTGGGCACTTATTGCTGAATATACATACTGGGCGCATCTACACCTGCGCTTTAATGCTCATCTTTTTAATGTGCATTAAAGCATCACAAAAATGTGCTCATTTGCTAATGTGCATTCAAATAGGCTAATGCGCATTTTCTGGTACTTCACAGTGGAGGTACTAGATTTAATGCACATTACCTAATGTGGATTAGTGAACATGTAGACATGTCCAGTTTCCTAAGTGTGCAATAAAGAGATTGCTGCATTCTGGGATTATGTTGTTGTCAAACTGCATCAGAGCTCTGCACACTTTCTGCTGGTGTGAAGTGTTGATTGGGAAGAATATTTTAATAAAAATGAAATGATTCCGGGAACTGGATTAGTATGCTTTCATAGTCTACATGCAAAACCTGGCTTAAACCCAGTTTTTTCATGGCTTTAACTGCATTGGTGTACAAATGGACATCGTTACATTGATGCATCCAGCTATTGTAGAATCTGCCTAGTGTAGAATAGTGTAGTGTAGCTTATTTTTGGAAATATATGGGAATAAGCTTTACTACAATATAAATGCTTTTATGCCAGTATAACAATGCCCTTACAATGGGCTTGGATCACCTTATACCAGTTGGTAAACATCTATTTAGACTAGTCCTAAATGTGTATAGTACATACAAGTCTGTACATGTTAACAATACTGGCTAACAACTAACTTGAATGCTTTGCTTATACATAAATAAAAGCCACAACAGCATGTGAGCATAGTTCTAAACACAAAGCAGATATATCATTATGGCTTTATTCTTTTTCACTGACACGCCACAACATGAGAACTTATAGATGATTTCCAGAGATCTTCCCGATAGTATCAGAAACTGGTGGGGAAGGAAATAGCCCTTCGGTACTATCTTTTACCATCCATACACACTCCTCTTCACAAAAGACCTCCCTAAGAAGAATCCTTTGCATTTTAGAGCAAAAAGTTTTTAACTGACTGGATGGCAGGTTTGATAACAGCTTTTAGCTCTCAAGTTTTCTCTGGTGCCCAGTGCTGCTTGACTCAAGTGTTCCCCAGGGTAATTTGGTAGCATAATGGAATCCTTAGAGGGCTTCACTGAGTTGAGTTCTCATTCCTGTAGTCATAGGAAGCTTGTCTTGAAGGTAGGGTTTCCTTGGGAGTGTTTGGCAATTGCAGACATTCTGAAAAAACTTATCAAATGGGAAAACCCTTCAGGGCTGTCAAACTCTGGATTAGATTAATCTTCTTTGAAAATTTGTTTCATAGACCAAACAGTTATGTCACAAATGTTTGGTTTTGACTTCTGTGTGCTTTGTGAATTGTTAGTCCCTGAAAAATTCAGTTGTCTTAGAGCAGGGGTGGGCAAAATGTGGCCCATGGGCCATATCCAGCCTGCCAGTTGATTCTGTCCGGCCCACGGGCAGTGCAGGCAACAGCTCTGGCCTCTGCTGCATAGGAAGCACTGAGCCTCATTCAGGCCCTGGCGGTTCTGGATACTGCTCCAGCTCCAGCCTCTGCTGGCACCACAAGGGACAAACAGCTTTGCCCTTCTGCCTGGCTCTGTGTGGCAGGCCCCAGGTGAACCACACTCAGATAGTCCTGGAGCAGCCTGACCTGTTGCAGCGTGCTCCATGCCACCAAACCCCCACTGCCACTGCCCTCATGCCTCTGCTTTACTTTTCTGGCCCATGTGGCTGCAGCAGCAGTTCTATCCATGGGTTATCATCAGGGAGGCTGGGGTGTGGGGATGGGTTGAAAGGTTAGAAGGGGCCACCCTGGTTCAATAGACTGAAGCCACAGCAGCCAGGTTAGCCCCCAGGACTGCTGGGACTTATAATTCTCCCCACACAATGCCCTGGCCCGACCCAGCCACCCCACCTCAGGGCAAGCGAGCAGGTGGAGGGAGGGAGGTAAGTGTGGGTGCTCACATGCTGGTACCAGGGTGTTATTGCCATTCTCCACCCTGTAAGTGGAAGAGCATCTGTCTCCTGGCCAGGAGCTCCCCTCAAAAAGGAAGTGGGGTGTGGGCAAAGCTTTCTGTAAGAAGGTCACACTCACCACCCCGTAACTCCCTACTCCCCATGTAAACACCCCACGCATACCCACCTGACACACACCATATACCCACCGTATACCCTACCCCCCATATCCTGCCTGCACAAACACACTCTCAATATATCATATGCATACCTACCCCCTGCACACACACACCACACATGCACACACATATTCCCCCACATAGATCTTCAGCGAACTATGACCACTTTGCAGCAGCGTTCTGCATTGCAACAATGGATATGATGCCTGTACTTGATTCTCTGGTTAACGCACATCGGAGGCTTCATTCTTCCCATTGAATGAGTGAGTTTGTTTTTCTTCAACTTAATTTTCAATATACAAGAGTAAGCCTTTATTTTGAGCAATTATACAATTGCCTCTATGTACAGTACTCAAAAAAAAAAAATCGGGGAAAACATTTTTTTTAAATAAAGTATTTTATAGTAGATGTTTGTTAGCATATAATTTGTTTATAATTTGTTAATATGATATCTTCACCATTAATTTTATGTGTATAGCTTTCAACAGCTGACCAAAACTCATTAAGTGGCCCTCCAGCTGAAATAACTGCCCACCCCTATCTTAGAGGGCTACAGAGAGACAACTGATTGGTAGCCATTGGAGGAACCAAAACACAGAAATGATACGCTTTTATTTACACAGGCAGCCTAAGCTGTGTAGGCAGAAGCTTTTAGGTACAGTGATTTACAATAATACAATCTGTACATTATGAATTCATGGATTAGTATGGTTAGGTGCTGCTCTTGGGAACAAAAGTAAAATGTCTAGTAAGCAGGTGGAAGGAGGGGAGGATTTCTTGCTATTGAAATGAGATTTCAGACATGAACAAGATTTTCGCAGCTCTGACAATGAACATGCTTGCACAAATGCAGATTGGGGAATAATTGGCTAGGCTGTTGTAGTACTTCAGAAAAGGACCTGGAGGTTACAGTGGACCATGAACTGAATATGAGCCAGCAGTGTGCTCTTGTTCCAAAAATAGCCAATAGCATCCTGCATTAACAGGAGTGTCTTGCAAATCAAAGGAAGAGATCCTTTCACTCTGTTCAGACAAGGTTCACATCCCCTTTCACTCTGTTCAGCACTGGTGTACTGTGTCCGGTTTTGGGGCCCACGTTTCATGAAGGATGAAGGAAATGTGGGGCCCAAAACTGGGCACACCTGGACTACTAGACATACCTAGACACCTGGACATACTTGGACTACTGCTACACAAATATCATGAAGGAACTTGTGTAGCAGTAGTCCAGGTATGTCACAGAAATGGAATAACAGCACCTTGTGGTCTCGTGTCTAAAGCTGAAGAGAAATGGAGGCACTGCCTATATCCATAGCATTCAGACCATCTTTTAACACAGGGGTCTTCAACCTTTTTGAATGTGGGGCCGGATAATGAACTTTTTATCACCCGGTGGGCTGGCGAGCCATATTCAAAGACCTCACAGGAAGTGGTGTCACATCAGGAAGTGATGTCACATGAGCTTTGACACCAGTGAAGTTGCAGGGGTTGACATGGTGCTGGTTGACATGGCATGCATGCCCAGGTTGACATGATGCCGCAGGAGCCGCTTGGCTACAACCGGGTTGACCTGGTGCTGGAGAAGCCACGGGGCCAGGCTGGGCTTGACCTGGTGCCCGCCCGGCCTGCTGGTGTCATGCCCGGGTTGACATGGTGCTGCAGGACCCGCCTGGGCAGAACCGGGTCGGCACCGGCCAAGAAAAGCCGCAAGCACCTGAAGCTGGTTTCCCATGTGCTGCTGGGGACGGGACGAGGCCGGCCAGGTCTGCACGGCCAGCAGAAGCGGCAGCGGAGCCGTGTGCCGCTCGGCACTGACCGGTGCAGACTCTTCGCGTCCCGAGCTGGACATGAGACGTGGCCCCCTCGGGGCCTCGTGCGCGGGCGGCTGGGCCCGGACGGAGCAGGCGCCGCCTTCCTGTGGGGCAGAGCAGCAGGGCTGGCTCGAAGCGGGCGGGTGATGGAGGCAGGCGCGGGCCGGCAGCGCCAGCGACCGCTGCTTGACGTCCCGTGCAGGGCACGGGCACGGGCTCGGACTCGCGGCGGGGTGGGGGCAGGAGCACGGGCGCTCCCGGATGTGCATCCTCCCCGCCTGCGACCAGCATCCTCCGGTAGATCGCCTCTGGGCCGGGCTCCTCCTGCCTCCAGCCCGGCTCCGGCAACCGCATGCCCCACAGTCCCGGCCCAGCCCCGAGGCGCCCCCCCGCTCTCCGCAGGAACTTACTCGATGCCTCCGCCCACCACGCATGCGGGCAGGGCGCGGGCCACGCTGCAGCTCCCCCGGCCACGCGCTGGGGCAGGGGCAGGGGCAGAGCCAGAGGAAAAATCGCAGGTGCTGTCCCCAGCTTCTTCAGTCAGGTGCGGCTGGGGCAGGCCCGCGCCGCACAGCCCTCGGGGCAGCGGCGGCGCGGGCCTGCTCACGTGATGAGTCCGGCCCCGTGGGGGTAAGCAGGTCCCCTCCCTTCGCTGCCGGCTGGGGCCCGCGGGCCGGCCCTGCCCGCCCCGCCGCCGCCGCCGGCGCCGCCGCCATGGAGCGCGGAGCAGGTGCCAGGACTCCTCGCCTGTCCCGAGCGAGGGACCTCGGGCCAGATAAAATGGCTTGGTGGGCCGCATCAAGCCTGTCTTTGGGCTGTGCCCTAGTCTGAACCCTGATTGTGAGGGATCCGTGCTGAGGATCCCACATCAGAATCACGTATCAGTATCTGGTTAATTTATCACTCTAAGGGGCTTGGTAATGATAAGTAACTATCAATCCATGAATAATTATCAGTAGCTCACCATTTTCAGCTTACGGTGAGACATAATTTTGCTATTTTGCTTGCCTTGTCGGCATACAGTAAAGACTGCTTTTTGACATTTATATTGGAAAAATATTTTTAAAAGTTCTGAGTACAAACTGTGTGCCCTCTGGCCCATTATAGAAGAACAGTATGATTACGTAGATAAGCCAACTAAAGATCAGGAGAAAATCCCATTTAGTGTGTGTGTACATTTGGAAATGACTAATTCTACTTTAACAGATGATGAATTAGACAAAGTGTTTTGTGTATAAATCAATAGGGCTCTAATGGGAATTCAGTGTACCAGCTAATAAGATCACCATGGTGAGTTTTCCCAGTGACTGACCCACAGATTTCTCCTTGTTCCTGGAACATAACATCTACTAAACTCTAAATGATCTTACTTAGGAATGACATGCAAAAACCTTGTGGTTGGAGCACTGTCGTTCTGCAGACTGGGAAGATTTTTGCATTTTTTTAAGACATTCGGCAGACTTGCTTTGTTGGCCAGCTTTCTTGTCATGAAGGGAGATTTTTTTTTTAACAAGTCTTATCTAACACTGTCGCTGGAGCAATTGCAGGTGTTCATCATGGAGCTGGCTTGTCATAAGTTGACCCCAACTTTATTCCAGCTGCTACAGTGAGACAACTACGATGTAATTTTCCCATAGTATTCATTTTTTTCATATAAACAATTCCTGTGCTTGTACAGGGATATTGTGTGTTCATGAACTGGTGGACAGCATTGTAAAATCTTGACTAGCCTGTCCGTCACACTGGAGGCTTCCTATGGCAGTGGGTGCAGTAGGGATTGTAGGGAGGTGTGTATGTAGAAGGGAAGTTAATTTGTCCTGGTGAAGCTGCTTGGTTTGGTTTTTTTTTTCTCCCCACGCCACTCAGCTCCTTGGCAGGGTTCTGGTAGGGAGCTCTCAGCCAGGGACAATACTTGACAAGTCCCTGGCCTCGCTTGACTTTTGTTCCCTGGCTGTCTGTCAGCTAAGAAAGCAGGCAGGCTCTTATTTTAACATCTGCACGGTACCATGCATTCACAGTGCCAAATATGTTGATTGCTAGGTGGATTCAGAGTACATCCCTGTGACTTGGCAGCTGCCAAAGTATTACATAGCCACCTCTGAGAAGGAGCTGCTCCCAACCCCTGTCTCTGCAGTGTGCAGATGTTTCCATGGAGCACCCCTGAGATGGACCTTGGGCTTCATTTATAAACCCTGAGAATCGAGTAAGGTATGCAATGGGCATGCTAAGTTGTATCCTGTCAGAATCCATTGTCCTTCAGTTTTGAAAGCTATTGTAATAGGGTGGGTTAAACCTTGTTGAAACTGGTAGGGGAAACCACTGCCCTTCACAC
The DNA here is from genome assembly GCF_052110815.1 of Crocodylus siamensis. Taxonomy (NCBI): domain Eukaryota; kingdom Metazoa; phylum Chordata; order Crocodylia; family Crocodylidae; genus Crocodylus; species Crocodylus siamensis. The sequence goes on along the minus strand of NC_143395.1, from coordinate 147,073,108 downwards.
TTTAAGATAGCTTTAAAAGATAGTTAAGCATGTGTTTCTTCCCAAGACAAAGGTACATATGAATCCACTCAAGTATTTGAATTATCTGCGTGAAGGAGCTTTGCTAGGTACTGTTTGACAAAAGGCCGTCTATGTGTAGAGGCACACATAAGGAGAAGAACACAGAAAGTGAAGGAACAGAAAAGATCTGTGCATTTGCAAGTCCCACTAAAAAACCTATGAGCAATTTGGGTTCAGCAGGTTTGAAAATCAGGTCACTTAGTGAGGTGCCTAATTTTTAGGAAAGCCAAATCAGAAAGAGGTTAAAACTCACATTTTTCTACCTATCTGCTACACAGGCATATTGGGAGGCTTAATTTGATACTCCTTGTAAGGTAATTTGCTTATCTATAACATTTTATAATTGAAGACTTCTAAGTGTAACTGTCTTATAGTTTTTAGCAAAGACTTTATATTATTTTCTCCTTTTTTGTGTAACTGCCGCGCGGCACTCTCACATTTATGTAACCTTGAAGTAGACTGTTAATCAAAATGAACGCTTTGTACTTCTCTCCACTGGCATTAAGCTACACATGCGCATTCTGTAAATTTCATTTCTTATCTAAAAGTGTCATTTTTGCAGAAATGAAACTTATGTAGAAAATCTGCCTAGCAATAATTATGTAAAAGAAAATTATCCTATCTGTATACTATAGTTAGTGTCATAGAGGCAGTCCAACAAACATTTATAAAAGAGGCAAAAAGCAGGAAGCAGCAGAGACGACAACTGGAAAACTCTGTGGGCCTGATCACCCCGCAGACCGGTTCTCAGCCTCCCCGCCTGGGCGTATCCCAGCGAAGATAAAGGCCTCAAAAATCCGACAACTGACAACGATTCACTGTGTTACAGTATTGCTTTGTGTTTCCCAATTATGAGCCGTTGACCAGTTCTGGGACTTAAGGAGCCGGCAGCCGCACCTAGCTTTGGACTTGTTCCACTGTTGGAACGCAAGGGCTGGCTCTGGAACCTCGTGAACCAACGGACACCCTACAGACTATCCCATTCATGAGCTGTTGACCAGTTCTGGGACTACGGAGCCGGCAGCTGCTGGCTCTGGAACCCCGTGAACCAACAGACCCCTTTAGTATCCAGCATACTGTAACTGAAGAAACGTCGGAGACTCCGCTTCTCGACTGCCTCTCATCGTAGCTTAGACAGCATATCTACGCTCGCTATACTTGTATTTACTGCAACTTCGTTCCAACCGGCCTCCCCTCTTACTTGTAAGAGGGTGAGGCCAGGTGAGTGAATAAATCTTTTTATTTTACTCTATCTCTACTCTGTAATAACTTTTATTACTAACATTCCATCTCAATGAGCCGTTGACCAGTTCTGGGACTTAAGGAGCCGGCAGCCGCACCTAGCTTTGGACTAGCTCCACTGTTGGAACGCAAGGGCTGGCTCTGGAACCTCGTGAACCAACGGACACCCTATAGATTAAGAGACACTAACTACTTACTCTAAGTCGTCTACTTGTGCCAACTCGGCGAACCTCGAGGGCGGCTAAGAGCTACCTCAATTCCGCCCCACAAGCCGCGTGCTCGCACAACTCCGCAAAGCCCGCGGCTCCCCTAAGCGGTGCCGGAGCCGCTAGCCCGGCATTTCGCCACACTAAGCATTCTTATAATCCATAAATAATACTTTCTTAGTACTGAATTGTACATATCAAAAAGCTTTGGGAAGAATGACTTGGTTAAAAAAAAAATCTGGATTTGCTTTTATTACATACCAACTAGGCATATTGGAAAGGCGAGCAGCCTAACTAGGGGTGAGTGAGCAGAGTTCCAGGCCTGGCCACTGATTTAGGGTGCATACCAGCAGCCTATACCTGGGGAGTCTGTGCCGCTGCAGCGGCACCTGGTGCCCTTGATTCTCTGGGTCAGGTAAGGCTCACTCAGCACTTCTCCCCTCTGGCATCTCTGCCCAGAGCAGCAAAATAGCTAGTTACACCTCTGAGAGGCATACAGGGTCTAGATGTATATATTTTTCTGAAATAGTAGCATACATAGGAGTCTAGGATAAGTTTTAATTTTTACATTTTTAAAAACAATATTGGTTCTTCCAAACAAGGACATTACATGATTTACTGATGGGGTGGGTTCAGCATTCTCCATCACTAGAAGCCAAATTCTGCTCTCTTTGCTCTGTGACTTAGACCACTCCTGAAGTAACCTATCTGGGCACCAACTAGAAGCAGCCTCCTTGTTTCCCCATGGAGATGGCATTGGGAATGGCAAGTGTCCTAATCATTAGGTTAATGCTTGATTATCGATGAAACTGTTATAGGCAAATAAGTAATATTGATAGAATTACATGTTGCAATCACACGAGTAGCATCCTCACTACGTACAGGAGAAGCACTTGTATATGATAATCTAAAAATGAAGGCAACCCATAGTGAAATGACACCTATTGCTACTGCCATAAATACAAAGATCTGAATCCATCACAGAATAGTATTAAAACATGATTGTGTGTGACCCAGGGGCATAAAGGATGTTGAAGGGCAGGGGAAAAAGATCAATGTACTCAATTATATTACAGTATAAGGCACATTACCAGGTAAAATAAAGCTCCCATCAGATCCCAGCTGCTTGCATGTTGTAACAGCATACTGTAATCCACTAGTTATATGAGAACACTTAGTGTTTCTTAACTACTCAGCCTAACTTGGGTGATTACTGTGGTGATGGTAATAATAGAAATCTAATGATGATGGTAATAACTGCTAAAAAGAAATAAGGTTTTAGTCAAAATTCCTGATACTAATCTCGGCTAGATTCCATTACCCCATCTGCTGCTGTGATTTATCTTTCGACATAGTAGTAAAACTAATGTAATCGCTTGAAAACTACAACTAGATAAAAAAAACTCTACATGGGAAGGCAGGAAAAGCCAATCTGTGGGGAAAAACCTCAAAACATCTATGATTTGGTATAAGGTAAGGACAGATAGTAAGGCCAATCTAAGGCCCTGGTCTGCAATCCCCACAATCTCACTTCGTGCCATGCCACCTGTGCATGGCAGGAGGCGTGATTGTAAAATTGAGCACCAGATCTCATTACACCATATTGCAGGTGCAGGATCCTGGGATCCCCTGCATTAGCAAGTAGCAAACTTCTGCTGTTGGAAGCCCCAGTCAGCTGATGGTGCTCCCAGCTGAGGGAGCATACCATGCACTGCTGAAGCTGGGAGCCCCAATCAGCCTGGCCACACGTTCAATAAATGGCATGATAGAAACTAGCCATAAAGCTATTACACGTTATGTGTAATAACTGTGGCTTATTCCTTGTTTGATCACACCATTAATTGTACTAACGTGTGGCCAGGTAACTACTTAAGATGTGACAGGCTGGTGAATCACGTCTTAAGTATAATGTACACCAGGGTGTAAAAGAGACTAAGTTTATCTATCTGGCTACTTTCATGCCCCCATCCATTTGGCCATAAAAGGTTATACCATTTCCTTAAATTCACTTCTAAATGTGGCCCATAATCTGTAAAATAAAATTAAAAAGTTGGAAAAGAGTTACTCTTTTCAAATTAAATAAGATGTTTTCAGGACAAGCTTTGTCTTCCCTCTATTTATTTATTAGAGTTTATTTATTAGTGTTGTAGCAGATCACAACAGCTATAATTAAGGTTACCCAAGACATACAATTATCTTGTTCATAACTTTGCCAGATTTAAACAACTTGGACTGAAACTTTCCACAAAAATTTTGGAAAATATCACTGTTCCAGGGTGGTGTCTGATGGCTCCATGTGGTTCTACAACAGATGCCAAAGCAGGAAGTATACTTGGACAGGGACTCACCTATAGAATGGACTGCAGCAATCACCAAAAATCATGGGAATACCTTTACATGCCTTCAGCTGTCTGCCAGATGGCCGCAGGAGACTTACTCCATTCAGCAGAGATGAAGTAACTCTGCTGACAGAATAGAGGATACCACACACTTGAGAGTTTTGCTGCAAGACTTTGTAGAGGAACTCTTGAGTGCTGTTACTAAAGGCTCATTGCTGAATGCATGGCTGACAAAAGCCCAGGAGCAAGATGGGAAACTTGTTGGTTTTTGATAATTTTGTAAAGAGTAGGTTTTAAAGTTTTGCTGAAGGCAAAATCATTTTAATCTATATGGAAACCCTTGGGGTGGTGGGAGTCCACTGGTTTGTGTTCAGTTCTGAGAACAGGGTCAGAGAAGGAAAAACATGTTTAACATTTGCCCATGTTAAAAAATAAGTAAAGGACTGTTAATTTTTGTGAAGCATTAAGGCCTCCATGCTTTAAATCTTGGCAAGGGCTGGGGATCACTACAGTGTCAAAGATGTGTCTTTGGCGACCCTTTCAAGGGAACAGCTAAACTCAGGCACATTGTCTCTAAAAGATCTGTTTACACATGCTCAGAGGCTCTTAAAGTATGTTAGCTAAAGTATCCAAAGGATGCTGTTTGTACTGAGTATGCTCTGGCCTTTCTTAGGTCTGAAGTGTAACTAGACTGTACATCTCTTATCCTCACAGTGAGACTGCATATGGTGTCATCCAGGAGACCTGTGCAGCAGGATTTCCTTGCAATTGCTGCTTTTAGCCACCCTGGATGCTAGAAGCACAGACTGTCACCTGTAGGGCCAGTCCCCATTACTGGTACTCAGGCAGCACAGAGAAAGATGTAGAGGAATGAGATGAGGGGAGGCAGAAAAATGAAGAGCAATGAGAACAGGAGTTTAGGGGCAGCGACAGAACCTAGGGAGGAAAATACAGAAAGAATGCAATGGGCAGGAACTGGAATTGTGGAAGATTGAGGTTTGGGCAGGAGCCTAAGTTTGGAGAGAAGCAGCCACAGGTAGGACTGGGAGAGAGGGAGAAGGAAGCAGTATTTGGAAAAGGAGCTGGGGACACATTATGAAAGCAAACTTGAATCTGGTACTTTCTAATTTTGGAGTGCTTGACTTTTTAGCCTTAATTTTAGTGCATCTTTTGGAAGTGAGTGTGTATATTTGAGAAAAAGGAAGATTTACTGCAAAGCACAAGGAACATTTGTAAAGTAGCCTTTATTTTCTTCCAAAAAGAATCAGCGTTTAAACCCTATTGCCCTTTGTAATGGAAATGCACAGTCAGCATCTAAGTTGCTTATTCCAAATTCTGCCTTCCTTTTCACCCATGACTTCAGTGATAGTGTATGGGGGCAAATATAATTTGGACTGCTATATTTCGAATGTTTAGCCAAGATTCTCAAGAGTGGGTGCTGAAGAATTTAGCAATCTAAATTCATTTTGATGCCTAAATGTTTATTCTCCCTTTCTAAAAATCTTAATTTTTTTTTTTTGCTCATCACCTACAGGATTTGTAAGTATGAAATTAGTGACAGAAGGGCTTTCTTCAATGTGGTGTAATGGCAGCATCCTGAGACTGACTAGGAAAAATAGTAAAATACTGAATGCAAATGTTGTAAAGTTAAAACTAAATGTATTGCTCATTATTTAAGACCCACAGCTCACACATGAAAATTGGACTTGAAGTCAATACCACTCTGTAATGACTAGATTTTATAAATTTAAAGCAGAATGCCATGATTAGTGTTAGTAATATCTATAGCAAACTTTTGCTACAGTTTCAAAAAGTTTTTCTAAGTTGGCCATACAAAGGCAGTTGGATGCTGCATTAAAAACAACACGGAGAAATGAGCTGAGCTCCCTCCTGTTTTGCTAACATTTGAAATTGGGAGTGGATCGGGGAGGTGGGGGTGGAACAGTTGCTCACCTCCCTTTGGTCCCACCCTCTCTTCAGAATCCTACATCTGAAGAGAGGTTGATGGATCCTATAGGCTAAGAGACACTTATATATATGCTTATTGCTTTCAGTGAAGCTGAAATGTAGTTATAACTGAAATAAGAGTTTAGTCTTGCAGTTTAAATGTAGTCAGTACTTTTTGTAAGACTAGTCAAACTCCTTTTTAAAGCCATGTTGGCAATGCAATGCTAGCAGGGTTAGAAAATGTTGACATATTTTACTCTGATGTGACACTGAATGCATACCTGGAGCTGGAGCAAATCTGTTAATAAGACTTGAAGAATTCCCTTGCAGTAGAAAACACCATATGTACAACTTGAGACTTTCTAAAATGTGCTTCTCATCCCAGTGGCTATGGAGAGCACCTTCCTGACATGCCCCCTCAGCTGCTACAGTGGCATGTTGCAGAATCTTTGCTGGGTAGAGCGCTCCACTGTGCTGCAGCTTAGCAAACTAATGAATGAACAAGATTTGCAGTTACTCTTCTGATCTCTGTGGGTAACAGTAAAACAACCATCAGTGCTATCCCTGTTAGCCTGCTGCTTGGGGACAGCTCTAAGTAGCAGCAGAAGCAGGCTCTTGAATTATGTGTGGGAGGAAGACCTGCAAAAGAAAGTAGGAAAGGACAACCTTTAAGTGGAAATGTTAACTTTTTGACTAATTTTCTCTGTATCTAAGCACCAAGCTGCTCTGCCTATCTTGTTCTTAAACTGCTTTGTGCATCTCCTTCAGTACTCATTAGCTATCAGCTTCCAGCTTCTGCCTTGTTAATATTTAGAAATCAGTGCATCTGTACTCTGGTAATACAAAAACCTACAGTAAACAGCATAAAAGACAGCATAAAAATGGATTTCTTTATTTAATAAACAACATAGGGGCTACTGCTTGGCCAGTATTCATTTTCATGCAAAATTCACTAAAACAAAAATGGTAAAGTTGAATGAAGCCATGGGCAGATCCAGGATTTCATGAAGTGGTGCGAGACTGCAGGGGTGGCTGCACCCTCTGCTCCCAACCTGCCCCCCTGCCACCGGGGCAGGCAGAACACCCTGTGGAAGCAGCAATCAAAGACTTCAAGTCCCTCAGTGAGGTAAAAAACTTCCCTCCTCCCTCCCTTCCTCCCATACTTAGCAGCTTGTCCTTTTCCCTCCCCTCCCATTCTCTGCTTCCCCTGCCTCCTGCTGCTGCAGCTGCTGTCCCCAGCTTCCCCAGGGGCAGGGGGGGAGATGTTCCAGAGCAGCTCCTGCCCCATTCCAGCCAGGCTGCATATGGAGTCAGGCTCAGCCAAAGATGGCAGCAGCAGCAGCGGGTGGGTTCCCTTCTCCCACACCTGCTCCCATGCTAGCAGGGAACATCCCAGTGAGACGGGGCAAAAGGGAAGAACCTGCCAGCCCCCACCACTGCTCCAGGCTGAGCCTGCTTTCCACAGAGCCCAGCTGGATGGGCACGGCAGCACTATAGCTTCCCCTGCACCTGGGGCAGCTGAGGACTGTGGCAGCAGTAGGTGAGAGAGGGGAGGAGATGTGCCACTGAGCATAGAAGGAAACCTTAGAGAAAGAACAGTGATCAGTGCAAGAAGATGGGTAAAGGAAAGGCTGAACAGGAAGGTTAATAAAGACGGAAAAGGAAAATGGAACCGAGAATGTAAGGTTAGGAATGAAGACCCTTTAAGGAATAGGAGACAATTGGACACAGTGGAAGAGGCAAGGTAAGGAGATTTTTACAACAAAAACCCTAATGGAAATACATTTCCTTAAGAGTTTCCCAAAATATAATCACTGTAGGGTAGAGTTGGACTGAGATTTATTTGGCCTTGGATGCATCATCCAAAGTGGATCGCTTATGGAAAGTAACTGCACTTTCTCTGAGAAATGGAGTTTTAAGAATAAACATTTCCTTGTATACGGTTTCCAGTGTAGATGAGTCCTTTTGTTTGACTCATACGTTGAGGCCTTGTGAATTCTCAACTCCGTTGGAGCAACTAGATATTTTTTTGAAATTCAGTGCACTGTGTCTTGCTAAATTGTCAGACCCTGGGGCATTTTTCATGTTTTTTTTGGCAGATGCACATGTTTTACCACTAGGTACAAAGTGCTCTGATGATAAATATCAAGGGTTTATTTCTGGAGAACATTAGGATGTATTTCAATAATAAATCTCATATTTGTGTTTCTCAACTAAACATGCATTTGATGGATCACTGCTTAGATAAAGTTATGCTTAGTCTCATAACAGCATTCTAGTGCAGCTGTGTTCAAATACTGAAAACACTAGGAAGCATAGGCAAGCTGGAAGTACAGTGGTATCAGTGGATAAGTCTTCACTGGGTGTTATTCCAGGCTCTTCACTCAAGTTCTGCCTCTAGGTCTTTTCCCATCCACATAGACTCAGCTGACCTGACCTGCTGGCCCCCATCCTTGTGTATAGGCTAAAACAAAAGTGAGGCTTTCCTTGCTCCACTTCCTTTGCCCAGCCCAACCCCACATCTGTGTCTGCACGTATGGTTCCCAGACTTCCTGGTCAGCCACTTCCTATCTTGACCACTATCCCAAGGCTTCTCATCCCAATTTTCTGCACTCTGGTCCAGTTTGTTCCCCTTTGTTCAAATCTAGCAGCTTTTTGCCTGCTGGCAGGCCCTGCAGAGACAAGGCCAGTAATAGTACAGGGGAGACAGGCTGTCTGCTCTTTGTCCCACTGTCCAGCCCTGGCCTAGCCTGCAGCAGCAAGTGCAGAGAAAAGTCTCATCAATCTTTTTAAACTCAAGGTACCTCTTGTTAGACTGAAAGCACCTGTCAGAAAATGCCAGCTTATAGCTTTCACTCCTTTTTTGACTACAGGAAAGAGCATGGTGATTCTGTTGCAGAGAACTCAAAAAGAACACAACAGTTCAGATTGTTTCTGACACTACAGCTTTTTTTTTTTTAAACTTGGCTTTATCCTGTGACTGTGTGTAGGTGTTTGCATATTTAACAGTGCTAAAATGTTTGTGGTACCCCACAGCACCGTTAAAAGGATCTCATGGCACCCCAAAGTGAAGCCCTTGAGCAATGATTCTTAACCAGGGTGCCATGGCAACCTGGAGGCCTGTGAGATCCTTTTAAGAGGGCCACAGAAGATTAGCACTTTTAGGTGTGCAGACACTTACAGATGATTCACAAGACAAACCTAGAGATTTCAAACAGGAATGTACAGTGTCATAAACATTCTGATCTGCCATGGTCTTTCTGAGTTTTTTGCAACAGAAGAATTACTCTATTATTGTGAAAACTAAGAGCTGGCATTTTCCAAGAGATGCCTTGAATTTAAAAAGGTTGAAAACTACTTCCCTAGGTCTTATAGATGGTCTGTTTGCTGACACATAAGTATATTGATGTGGCAAGGGTCTCTGGCTGCTCAGGACCAAAAATATGTTAAGCACAAATCCCAATCTTTTTGAGAGAGTTTTCCCCCCTGTTCAGTGGTCCAGCTTCTTGGGCCATGGCAAAACAGAGATTAAACAGTCTACTTTGCGGTAGTTGTTTTGTCCATTTTTAGCTATGAGCATTCCCTCCGGTTTTCTTCAGTTTTTTTTTTTTAACTTTGGATTTTATAAGAACTGTCCTAGGTCATGAATGAGGTGGAAGACTGATGGTTATCTAACCAAACATAAATAAACAGTGTTTTATGGCTAAGGGGATGTAACAGGGATCCCTAGCCCTGTTACTAAGAGACAAGGTGACCCCTTTAAATCTTGAACCTTCCAGTCACAGCCGGCTGGTCAGGTAGGGGTTAAGGCCCAGGCCTCCCAGCCAATCAGGTGACAGGAAGGGGAAGGCCAGAACCCCATAAACAGTGAGTGGAGAAGACCAGAGGGGCAGCAGAGAAGGGATTCCCAATGACCATGGCACCACGGCCACAGCCTCGTCTGGGAGAGTACGCCGCGCCATGAGCCAGAGGCATAATCATCTAAAGTACACAGGCATGTTGCCCCTCCTATTTTTTTTTTAATTATCATTTTTATGTTAATAAACTGGTGGTTTGGGTGAGGCTATTTGGGGAAGGAGGAGGCCTCATTTGGGGGCCCACTGCAGCGTGGAGACCCTAGCGCCAGAGAGGGTGCAGTATTCAGGGCAAGCAGACCCCAAAGCCAGAGAAGGCACAGAAGTCCAAGTCGGTTTTGAGAGCTAGAGCCGTGGAGGCAAGCCCCAGTTAGTGGGTTGGGGTTTTTTGTGGCTGACAGGCTTAGTTGGAGAGAAGGGGATTAAGCCCACAGTGGCTGAGACCCCAACATAAAGAGGGATTTATAAATACCATCTGTGAAGCTTGGGCTGCGGTGTAGGGAAGGAGCGGAGCTACAGATAGCACCCCCTGGCATTGGGGAGGAAAAATGGGCAGCCTCCCGCCTAATTAAGATAATTAACAACAAGGCATGGCAGGCGAGAAGGCAGGCGGCTGGCCCCGAAATAGATGGGTGGGCCAAGGGAAAATTGGCCCTCCCCGTAGTGCCTGTTACAGGGGACATAACCCACTTTATGGTTATTCGCTAAATTGGAAACATTTAATAACAGATATGCAAACAGAGAGAGATTACTAATGGCAACTCACTGATGGCTTCACTGATTCTATTGTTCATTTAACTTTGAAAAGGCAATAATATTGAAGCACAGGGCTTGATCCCCCATACATAGGAGCCCAAGACAAGCTGACATTGATTCAGTATTTCAGGGTCAGGCTGCTAAAGCATTAAACTTCACCTGCTGGCTGGAACTAGATGACCTGATAGATAAGAAATCTAGTGACTACTTCAGAAATAATCTGAGCGGGGGAAAACATCACTTACAGATAAACCTGAGGAAAATATTTTGAAATTCAGTTGCTATTCAGATGAATCCACAGGGCTAAAATAATCTCGGAATCAAGCCCATACAGTGCTACAAATCTTGTCTTTACTTATTAATGAAAAACATCTAATATTAGGCTTTCTTTTGGGTCCATTGCAAGAACTGGTGCATCAGTGAGACTTTAGGTTAGGTAGCTTTTTATTTGAGACAGTTTGAAGTGGGAGCAGGGGCTGCCTTTAAACCAGGACAGATTTGTCCCCCATGGATACTTAGAGAAGGTCATCTTTTTCCAGGAGGGCTTGGAGGTGATTAATGATATGTCTCAGATGTTCAAGACAGGAACTATAGGTAGCAACCAGAGATTCCATTATCTTTGTCCCAGGGTTGGTACTGGAACGAGGTCAGAGTGGCTACATTTTTGGGATCATACTGTAACTATACAAATCCTTGCTCCAAATCCTTAAGGTGAGCATCCTAGTTGGTGGGATCAGAGCAGATTTGGTTGTACTGCAGAGCTTAGCTTTAGATGATGTTTGTGTTTAAAGATGTAACATCCATGGTTGCTAATAGGGTATTAGCTGGAAGCTTGTCAATGAAGGCCAGTTTCCTGAAGAAATCTGTGGCATCTTTCTAACAGCTGGCAGATCTGGGGCTAGGATAGAGTTAACGTAGGCAGAATCTCCCTCCATTATGGTGCTAATTTCCTAGGTTGCCAGGTTTGTGGATCTTGAATAATAAGTAAAAGTTGCCCAGCCTGGGCGCCCAGGAGGTAGAAGTTGTCCTCTCTTGTGTTTCCTGAGTAGATCCTGTAAGAGTTTCCTCCTGGTATTGTATCATGTGCTCCTGTGCCAGGAGTTTGTAAGACTTCATGCTGAAAGTTGTCTCTAGGCTTCCTGTATGTGTGTAGTTTTGTCCATGACACCAGTGGTACCCACTTTATTAGCCTATTGCATGATAATATCTGGGTTGTTATTAAAGCTGAGAATAGCTGTCCATTCTACAAGCCTACAGCTATAACATGAATGTTGTTGATTTTTTGAAAACTCAAGAGTGGGCACAGAGGCAGAAACAGTTTATATACAAGCTCAGAGTGGGGCTGTGGCCCTCACGTGGAGTCCAGGAGCTGTCCATCTTGTGTAGGTGTCTGGTCTGCGACAGGTTGATCATTGTAGGCCTCTTGTCATGGACATAGTCCCTCAGTTTTAGTCAGTGGAAAAAAACCTTGAAGTCGTCACACAACTGCACTGTATTGAGTTGTGCACTGGGGCAGAAAGAAAGACCACAGAATAGCACAGCCACATCAGTCAGACTGACAGCATGGTTGGATAGGTTGAGGCCTTTACCATGTATTGTAGGGCTGTTGCCGGAGCATGCAAGTTTGGGGAGTTTTGCATCCTTCTTAAGGAGTTAAGCTGTTTATAAGAAACTTCATGGATGGATGCAGAGATCTTCTCCTGGTAAATGGCTGTTATCTGTTATGTTATGTCAGTCTGCTCACATGTATGTAGCCACGTACTGCCTGACCAATGTGTAGACTACTAGGTATATGTGCATATTTTATGCATTCACAGTGCAGGGGTAATAGAATTTCAAATGTACATCAGTGCCAAAAAGGCCACTGACATGGCTAAAAAACTGCCTTTTAGGCATGGAAAGGGTAATGTTGTTTTTCTCCAGATGTTTCAAAGGGTTATAGTGACCACAGGTTTATCCAGAAATCTTTGGAGGAGTTTGAGAGGAGGGAAAAAAAGTATTTTTATTGACTTTCTCCAACGCCTTCCTCTCCAAGTGTTCCTTCATAGCTCAGAGTCCCTGCCCACTCTAGCATTGAAATCACCAAGAAAAAGTGATCTCATCTTCTTTGGAAACAGATGATAGGACATGGTTGAGTTTAGAACAGAATTAATTTTTCTTGTCACCCGAATCAAGGGTTGTGGTGTATGTAATGATGATTCTTGCATGTTGTCTGTTAGTTCAAAATGAAGGGTCATGAGACACTCATTGATACCAGCTGGGCATTCCCTTATCTGAGCAACAATCTTGGTCTTAATAGCAAGTCCAGCATTGGGGATGTGTCTCTTTTTCAGCTTTTCCCTTCTGTGGCAGGGCACTGTTTATGCCTGACACTTTAAAGGCCTGAGCCTTGCTGCCAGCAGGTGCCTGATTACAGCAGCCATTTTAGATGCAGGGCTGCCTATATAAGGGCATTTTGCAGCTGGCAGGCCAGGCAACAACATTGCCTGGCTGCAAGGCTGCGTGGAACATCCTGGAGGTAAGGGCAGGAACTGTAGGGGATGGATTGGAGGCTCCTGATCCTGGGCATGAACCAAAACTACACCCTGCCAAGAGTGGGTAGGCTGGTGGGGCTCTCAGTGGCATGGGAGCCCCCAGGAAATGCCAGGCGGGTCAGGTGAAAGGCAAGTCGGGGCGCCTTAACCCCAGCTCCCACCTTTGGGTGGGTCGGGTGACACCGGAGGTAGCGGGGCCGGGCATGTCTGCAGCCACCTGAGCCCTATGGGGTACAAGACCCTGAGGAGCAAGAGTGGGGACCAGGCCTGGCTATGGCCATCTAAGTCCACCAGGGAGAGAAGCCCTGTGGTCCCAAGTGAGGGGGGAGAAGAATCGGAGGGCTGAGGGCTCAGTACATTTATATACACATACTGTTGCCCCAGAAGGGGCCAGAGTAAGCTTAGACCTGGTTGGGTAATTGGCTGGCCACTACCCTGGTGAGGGTCGCAGGAGGGGCACAACAGACAGTCCGTCTGCCACCCAAGGAATGGACTAGCTAAGCCTATGGCCAAAGGGGGCCCACTCCAAGAGGGAGCAAGGTGGCAAAGGTTGGTGATGCATGAAAAAGACCCTGTGACAGAGGGTAGAGTGTGTGAGGCTCAAGTGAGAGGAGGACAGTATGAATGTGTGTGTGACTAAGGCCTGATGGTGCAGCCTAAGCTTGGTCCGGCTGTAGGCTGGGAGCACTGTAACATCCAGACGCCATCTGCAAGGCATGGGCTGCGGTGTAGGGGAGGTATGGAGCCACAGGTAGCACCCCCTGGTATTGGGGCAGTAAATGGACAGCCTCCCGCCTAATTAAGATCCTTAATTAGTTAATAACAAGGCATGGCAGGTGAATCGGGGGGGTGGATGCCCAAAGGTAAGTGGGAAACCTAGCATGGTGGCTAGGTGGGGATCCCCACCTTGCTACAGCTTCTAAGAAAAGGTGTAGTCACCACTGTGAGCTGTCCCTCTCTAGCATCTCACCTCACTGAGTCAATATCAAATTGTGCAAATTCTCTGGCCTCAAGTGCTGTCCTTCTTTCCCGTCAGTTGTCCATGAGGGTCTGGATATTCGAAGTTGCAAACTTCACTATTGGATTTGGAGCACAGATAGAGATCCCACTGGATGCGGTTTTCCAGTCAGGTGAAATGAGACAGACACCTTTTTTAGGACATATTTTTTAGCCCCTTCCTCAGACAGGGTGAGCAGAGTGGATCCCAAGTAGACCTGCTCAGTCATGACTGCAACTGCTGAATTGCACTACTGTCTCATTTCCAAGTCCAAAGCAACCATCATACAGCCACTAAATCCCTTAACTGATCATTGCAAACTACTTATTCCACCAAAGCAACAAATAGCAGACAACAAGGATGCATCCCCTCTTAAAACACTGGTACCTGATTGACTATATCAGGAGTTGTTAACTGGGGGTACACAAACCAGTGGGGTACTTTGAAAAGTCCCAGGGGGTACGCAGGGGTGGGCAGGGACAGAGTGCCACAACACTGCATCACTGACTCACAGGAGCAGAGCCGGGGTGGGGTGAGAGCAGGGCCACACAGATGCTGCGCTGCCACTGCTCGCTATACCCCCACTCTGCATCCGGCTGCTTGAGGGCAGTAAATCCATCCCTCGCCTCCCACTCACCGTCTGGCCACTTGCCACGCCTCCAGGGTACACTTATTTAAAAAGGTTGAAAACCCCTGGGCTATATCATAGTGCATGCCCAGGACTTTAACAACATCTGTATTACCACTGCAGATGACTGGTGGATGGATCATTGTTTGATCCTGTTACATGTTGCCATACCGTAGTCATTCTATTCGTATCACCCCAAAACAAAGTAAACAAAAGAAACAACCAAAGAAGAGATTCGGTATCAAGTGCATGAAAGATCCTACTAAAAGCGATCAACTCCTTCAGTTTCTCCATGAGAAATTCTGACCTCCTTGATGATCTTGCCACCATCGATCACTGGGAGAGCCTCAAAAAAGGCATCAGTGAGGTGTGCACAAGATTCCTGGACTTTTCCACAAGGAAACAAAAACTGGTTTGATGAGACTGATAAGGAAATTCAAGCTCTCGTTGACAGAAAAGGGAGAGATTTCACAGCTTGGCAGAATGATAACTCCAAACAGAAGCAAGACATCTATTGCCACATTAAAGCTGAGACCCCAAGCAAAATCGTAGAGCAAGAGAACAAGTGGTGAGAGGACAAAGCAAAAGAGCTTTAAAAATTTGCCAATAGCCGTAATAAGCAAAAGTTTCTTTAGCACTCCCAAAGCTATGGGCTAAGGAGCCCATCCCTCTGGGGTCCTAGGATGGCATAGCACTCTTTAAAGACAGCTCCACCATCAGTGCAGGACAGGAGAAGCACTTTCAGGAAGTAAAACAGACCTATATTGAATACCCATTACAGAGCCATTCTACAACACCCTATTAAGGACTGCCTTGAAGATCCAACAGCTTCTCAGGAAGCCTTGAAAGCCATGTAGTCCTGTTGGAATACTAGCTGAAATTTTGTAAGCAAGGTAGAAAAAGCTGTCGTACCAATTACACGCCTTTACTAGGAAAACCTGGAAACAAGAGCAGATTCCCAGTGACTTGAGAAATGCCAGAATCATTACCATATTCAAGAGAGGAGACAGGTCACATTGCGGCAGTTATTCTGGTGTTGCATTCCTATCCATAGCTGGCCTGCATTCTCCTCCAGTAGACTCACTCCCCTTGTCTAGGTGATTCTACCTGATTCCCAGTGTGGTTTCAGACCACTCAGAGGTACTATAGAGTGGTTTCAGACTCAGCGTGATTTCAGACCACTCAGAGGTAGACATGATCTTTGTTGCTAGATAGCTGCAGAAGTTTTGCAAGCAGAGATCTTTACATTGCTTTCATTGACCTGATTAAGACCTTTGATTCAAACAGAGGCCCTATGTAAGATACTGATTTAGATGCCCACCAAAACTTGTTACCATTATCAGACTTCTTCATAACATGATAGTGGCAGCCATCCTAAGCAGCAGCTCAGAAACAGACCCTTTCACTATTAAAAATGGAGTTAAGCAAAGATGCGTGATTGCACCAATACTTTTCCATTGATTTTGTAGATATTCCTCATCTCATTGCTGATTAGACTTCCTTCTGGAATCAGCATCTAGTATCATATGGAAGGGAATCTCTAACTTCAACTGGTTTTCTTGGATTTGAACATTTCTCATACTTGGTAGCTGCCTTTCCCAAAAAGGTTAACATAGACAACAATATTCAACACCAGATTAAGTCTGTAAGTGCTGCCTTTGTACATTTCCAAAACCGTGTCTTTGATTTTGATGTCAGGAACCAGACCAAAATTCTCATGTACCATGCTGTGGTCATCTTTACCCTATTGTATGGATAAGAAACTTGAATGGCATCAGAAACACCTGAAAGTGTTGTAATGTTGCCATCAGCAATGTCTTTGGAAAATTCTCCATATCAGTTGGATGAACACCAACATTCTGGCTGAAGCAAATACTACCAGCATTAAAACGACACCAGCTCTTGACAGGGCATGTCATAAGGATACTTGACAACTGGCTCTCAAAACAGGTCCTATACTCCCAACTCATTGGTGGTAACTGCTCTAGAGGTGGGCAAAAGAAAAGATTCAAGGATGCCTTGAAAGCCAACCTGAAGAAATGCAATATTAACATCAATAGCTGGGAGACTCCAAAACTAAATCATCCCCAATGGCACCATGATGTATGACAAGATTTTGATTATTTCCAGTAGACTCGCCTCAGTATGGAGGCAGATAGATGAGAGAGGCAACGGTAAGGAGCTGTGACTTGACATCACCAGGATCAGCCCCTTCCTGGAGCTATTTCCTGTACCTTCAGTCAAACATACAGACTTTGGATTGTCTTCCTTAGTCATCTGTGGACTTCACTATTTATGGAAAGACTGTCATCATCATATTGGAGTGCCAGTGATTTAGAAGTTTTCAAGATTGGGCTTTGAATCACCAAGTTACTAAATGCACTTCACATTATTACATAGTTCCATTGTTGATCTAAATGGAAATGCAAGACTGCATGTATTTTAAATTAAATCATGCCCTGGGAATGTTAACTTGTCATGCAATGAGTGAGCACAAGAGGTTGATAGAGGATTTGTTGGTTCTGTCATTGTAATGAAAAGGAGAAGGCACACAAGCAAGTTTGTCGGCTGCAATATGAAGTTTAACTTCTGAATATCATACACAAGTGTCTCCTCTTTACACCAATAAATAAAAATCCATCTTTGACCTACTTTAGAGACTGCCAGTAATTTATTGCTCTATGACTTCCATCCTGCATGCAGGATTTTTGTGCTCAGTAGGTAAATTTGCTCAAACCACTTACTGGTACTTCTGGAGTAGCGTCTTCACTTCACTATCCCAAAACTAAGATAAGAGCTTGCAACCACAGGTGAAATCTGTGAAAGTTACAGGCAGAAAGCATGAGTGTTCACTGCAGGCTCTTGTGATACTTGATGGATTGCATTTGCTTCGGGGGGGGGGCTTGCTTTCTTTTACTAACATCTCAGGACTAGAGTCATGTGATTGTGTGACAATTTTAGCTTTCATTCTTTAATGTAAGTGACTGGCTTTCATGATGATGTAGAAGAGCTTGAAAGTGTAAGCCATACAAGCTCAAAACTCAAAAGACAAATAAAAAAAATATCATCATTTTCTAGTCTCATCACTAGTCTCATAGTTTTTTGGGGGATCCAGTTCATTATTTCTTGAACTCTTGGAGTTGGCTTTGCTCAGGCTCCCCAGCCATGATAGTAAATGGAAATCCACCCATCTTAACTTCACAACTCTTTCAGATACAAGACTCAGCTGCCTCATATGATGGTTCTAGCATCTTCATGAAGACCTAATTCCACAATGAGTGAGTTTATACTGCTCTGATCAGCACAAACCTGTGCTGCAATTGGCTGTGGATTTTATCCATATTCCACAGGAAGCAAGCTATGTGGGACAACCACTCAGTCCAGTCCATTCCTTTGTCCTGCCTTACCTTAGGAGGGACAGAAGTTTCTGTGAAGCCTGAGAAAGGGGGGAAGCTAGTGTAGAGTTTCTGTTGCTTCCTACTTTCCATGCTCCCCATGTCTGTCTTGCTTACGTGAGAATTTCTGGGGATGCAAGGAAGCACCAGTTTCTTTGGTTACAATCCATCCTTCCCAAATCTGGGGCTTTACTCTGCTCGCTCTTCTCCTGGCAAGACTTGTACTGCTTTCCTTATTTTTCTGTACAATAAACCCCGCCTTGCTTTGCCGACATTCCCAGCCAGCGAGACTGGGACACTAAGTTTGTTTCACATATCAGAAAAGCCATGTATAGCAAGGCTGCTGTGCTTCATAAGGTTAGGGGTTAGACATTAGCCTGGCATATGGGAGACCTGGATTCAACAGCTGCTCTACCACAGGCTTTATTTGCTTTTTGGGGCATGTTGTTTAGCCTCTGTACTTTAGTTTTCAGAATTTAAAATGGGGATAGAATCACAGGAAAGTAGAGTAGAAAAGGACACCATAAGGTCATCTAATCCAGCCCGCAAGGCAGGATTGTCCTGACTAAACCATCCCAACTAAGTATCTATCCAATCTGCTCTTGAAAATTTCCAAGGGTGGAGATTCCACAATTTGTCTAGGTAGCCTTTTCCAGTGCTTGACCACCCTTATAGTCAGGAAGTTCCTCCTAATCTCCAATTTAAATTTCCTCTGCTGCAGTTTGAAGCTACTGAGTCATTCCCCACCCCCATCTGTGCAATCACCCTTCAGGTATTTAAAGACTGTTATCATATCCCCACTCAGGCTTCTCTTTCACAGACTAAATAGCCGTAGCTCTATCAGCCTTTCCTCATAAGTCTTGCCTCCAAGGCTCCTAATCATTAATGTCACTCTGCACAGAACTCTTTGCAATCTGTCTACATCCTTCTTGAAGTGTGAGGCCCAAAACTGGACATTACTCTAAGGGAGGTCTCATCAGTGCTGAATAGAGAGAAGTAATCACTTACCTTGACTTACAAATGACACTGCTGTTCCTACAGCCCAGTAAATGTTTGCTTTTTTTTTTTTTTTAGGAAAAAAGCATATTGGCTCATATTCAGCTTTATAGTCTACTGCAGTAGTTGTCATCTGGGTGCCACAACACCCTGGCGTGCCATGATGCCATACCTTTAGGGGTGCCATGGTGAAACTGCCTCATGCACTCCTCCTGCATTAGGGCTCTCTAATCAGCCTAAAGCAGGCTGACCCCCACTTATACTTCTCCCAGAAACAGATGCAGGTGGACGTGACCTGTCCACAGAAAGGTGCAAAGATATATTAAAAAAAAAAAAAAAAAAGGCATATATCAATTTATGCTAATTATTTGTCCTCGGTTGCCATAGCATTATATTTATCTTCACTATCATGGTGTAGGGTACGAGTGATATTGTAACTGTAATGATCCTGAAATTATGCAAGAGACAAGGATTTCTTAGAACGCTGTCTTTTATTGGACCAGTTATGTAGTTAGGATAAAAGTTAGACAAACTTTCAAATTAAATGGACAAAAGCTCGAGGTAAGTAAAGAGCCAAGAACGTGGTGGGGCCGGACAGTGATGGACGTGGCCATGGCTTCCAGGGCCAGAGAGTGTTGAGTGTCTGGTGGTCGGCCTCCCCCTGATGCTGGAGCTGCTTCAGATGTTCATCCTCCAGGGCCTCCATGAGGGCCCAGTCCCATTGCACCCAGTCCCACACCTCTGCCTGGGCAACGTCCTCCACCCACCAGGCCTACTCCTGCATTTCTTATGCCTGCTTCTGCTCCTGTGCCTCCTGTGCTTTCTCCTGTGCACTCCTCTGCCATCACCACCAGCTGCTGAAGCAGAAGCATCCAATCCTTGGTCCGCTGCTGGCACAGGCAGTGCACATGTGGGCTCCAGCAGTGGGTGGTGGCAACCCTAAAGCAGCATCCCTGCTGGGGCTGGAGGGCTCTGCCCCATGTCCATATATTGGCCCTGCAGAGGCAAGAGAGAAGGCTTTTGTGAGAGTCTGCAACATTTCATAGATAAGATTCTCTGCACCAGGGGCCAAGCAGTGCCTGGCCTCAGATCGGGGGTCAGCTGTGCATGGGTGCCTGGGGACTGTGGTAAGCTGGCCAGGTAGGGCTGGGCCCAGACAGCTACCAGCCAAGCCCCCCATCCCTGCACACTCCCCTGGGGCTGGCAGACTGCTGGGTGCTGTCCACAGGCAGCCTGCCTCCCCCACCCCGCTCCCAGGGCAGGACAGACCAGGTTGCTGGCAGCACCTGCTGCCGTGGCTCCAGACTCCGCTCCCCCATCCCCTGATAGGCCAGCTGCTGCACTGTACTGTGCTGTGCTGCGCCGCGCCCAGCCCACAGTGCCTGGGTGCAGGGTGCATGGGCTCCCAGACAATTGGGGAAAGGGGCTGGCCATATCCCTACCCTCCCGGCAGAGGAACTCTCCGGGGGGGGTACCCCAGGGCTGGTCTCCCTGTGTTGTCACTGTTCCCCAAGTGTGCCCCCACTGCATGTGCCCCAGACAGTGCATGATGACCTATTTGTGCAGGTGGAGGGGTATGCAAGCCACTACACCCTACTGATGCTGATTGTGCTGATGCCCCAAGAACGTGCGCTCCTGGTTTGGGGCCCTGTGCTACAATGATGTGGGGGACAAGCCTGGGATGCCCTGCAACCTCCACTGCCACCTGGAGGGCAACCTATCTCAGCGCTACATGTCCCTGCCCTCTGCTACTGGGGAGGACATCACTGCTGGCATTGATGCCTTCCTTGGCATGTGAGAGGCCCATGCCTGCCCAGCTGCAGGGACACAGGTTGCTCAGTAAAGTTCTGAACTGTGTCCTACCTCTCTGCATGCTGTGGGCAGGCAGAAATCTGAGCCAGGGGAGTGCAGGTGGGCTGGACAGGGTCCAGGACAAGGCCAGAGCCAGGGCAGAGGGCTCCAGTTGGGGCCCCATGTTAGGGTCAAGATCATGTGCACATGGGTGGGGCTAGTCCTCAACAGGGAGGCTGGGGAGGACATGGTGATGTATTCTGTGCTGGCTCTCTGGGCCCCTGTGCAGCTGTCCTGTGTGGCCAACCCTGGGGAGCTAGTTGCAGCAGTTAGTGCAGGGGCATGACCAGCAACTGTGAGCAGTGTGGCAGAGGCAAATGTGGCACAGGACCTGCAAACACAGGAGAGAGTGCTGGCAGCGAGCAGCAGCAGGGACCAAGTGCTGGCCCTGCTGCCAGAGACAGCCAGGTAGCAGCCCTTGGGAGATGTCAGAGCTGGGCAGGGGGTGCAGCAGGCTGCAGCCCTTTGTGACACTCACCTGTGGCCAAGCAGTATCTCCAGCTAGGGAACAGGACTAGCAGCAGCAGCCTGGGTCCTGTCATGGGGACACCTAGGATCTTCAGTGCTGAAAGGTCCTACGGTGTATGCCCCAGGGCACAAAATGGATGCTGACTTTTACAGCAGCTGACTTTTACAGAGCAGCCCAGCCAGGGGTCCTGGGGCTGGGCAGACCCAGCTCTAAAGTTAGTGCCATGTTGTGTCTACACATGCATTAATGCATCTTAACTAACTGCACCTAACTAACTAATCATGCTTGGGGCATGATTTAGCCTAAATTCACCATTTTTAATGTGCATTAAGGGTGCATATGTGTAGATGCACGCCCTTAATATGCATTAAATTAGGCTAATGCACATGAACACATCTTGTGTAGATGCACCCATTAAGTAGTATTCAGTTTGCCATCACCAGTCTGTAGTCTTCCAGAGTTTTGCATGATATTTTCAGGCATTAAAGTTTACTAAGAAAGCTGATGTGGAATTTTGTTAATGGGAAGCAGCATGTTTCTCATCCAGGTCTCTTATCCTGCAAAAGGATTAGTTTTATTTCTGGCAGTTCCATCAGGTCACTTTTGTTCTGGCAGAATCCCTGCTGTCTTAGTTTGGGGGCCAACTAATGTTGTCTTTGAAGGACTGCCAAGTTGTTTCCCTTCCTACATATGCTGTTTTTTCTCTTATGCAATATAAATTGTTAACTTGACAGTGTGCAGGACTAATATTGGCTCAGTGCCATTTTTCTGTACACTAGCCTATCCAAAGCAGTTGTTTGATGCTACTCTTACAGAAACTTGTGCTGTGTTTTAGCATAGTGCCGACCTTACTTTGGTTCAAATATTCTCTATTTTTAAAAGGTAGCATTTTTTATACAAAGACTTTTGTACCAAATAAGCCTCAGGGTATAGGACCAGTTAATATAATTAAGAACATGAAACATAACGTTCTATTGCTTTTGTCAATCTTTTGACAAGACTGGGGCCATGAGCTCCTTGTCTTTCCAGTTTTATACATGCTGACTTCTTACACGTTTCAGGAGGCTCAGAGAACTGAGACTTCATTTCCCTGGACAAAACCCAGTGGTTTCTTTTTGCTTCGAGGTTCTTGCAGATTCTTTCAAGAACCCTTTGAATTTTTCTTTGAGTTTCTGGTTCAGACATTTTCCACTACCACAGAGTTTTGATTGCCTGAAGGTTAAGAAGGCAAAGCCAGGGAATTCTGCACAATTTCTACCTGGAACCCTGTGTCAGTTAATATTTATGAGACATTTAAAGCAGAGTCATTGGAAAAGCTTATGGATTAGGGCTGCCAATACAAGACAACTTTATTTTTTTTAACTGATAATCCAGAAACTTTTTATGAACAATCAATTTTTTTTTTTTTTACTGACATAGGTTTTAGATGATATAAATGTGTCCCTTCTGCCAGTAAGGGGGGCAAGGTTCAAACTGAGCCATTTAACACCAGCTTTCTAATTCTGGCTCAAGTGCCCATCTAGAAACTTGAAAAAATAAAGTTTTACACTGGATGTTCTAAAGTGAACAAGTTTCCCCACTCCCAAGCAACATTCAACTGAAATGTTTTATTACAGGAGAAAAGGGGATAAACACGATCTTAGAGAGAATCTTCACCATTAATTAAATGAAGCCCAAACAGCTAATACTGTCAGTCACCAGCAAACCCGCCTACTCCATTGGGAAGGGAGACTCACTCAGGGCTGTCCAGGGGCTTACCCTTTATGCCAGCCAAAAGTGACCCACTAAGAGTGAGACCTAGACCCATAAACAGTAAGACATGCATAATTAGCCTCCCTAAACCTCTGAACTTGCATACTAATGAGGGTTTGCAAAGAAGGAGTATAAAGCTACCATAGTAGACTGTAACCATAACTAGGGACCTACTTAATTCACAGTTTCATGGATTTCACAGAAACCACAAAATCCAGGGTTGTCTGTAAAATCCATGGAATCAACAACAAAAAAACTTAATAAAATACTGGCCAACTGCAACCCCTGCCTGAAGAAGGGTGCTTGTAACCAAAAGCTTGCAAAGAAGAATTTTTCCAGCTACTTCGGTTGGTCTAATAAAAGATACTGGATTTACACAAAGACCCTTGTCTGAAATCAGGAAGCAAGTCCTGGGGAGCTCTGTGGGCTAGGCAGGACTCAGCAGCTGCAGGTTGTCAGGGTAACAGGTCAATGAGGCAATTAGTAGGCACCAGTAGGCAGGGCCCTGGGAGTATATAAGCCTGAGGCTTGGGCTGGCAAAGCAGACTCTCCTCGGTGGCCACAGGGGAAAGAACTCCTGCCCAGGAGAGCCACCTGGGGATGCTAGGCTGATTGCTTTCTGCCTGTGAGAAAAGTAAGACTCGGGGAGTTCACAAGGAGCCTGGGCTGGGAGGTATTCTATAGTGAGGAAAGGTTTGCCTTCCTAAAGGGGCAGAGGGATGCTTCTGCTGTTATTGTTTATGTTTATAGCTGAGGGGATTATGTGTGTGTTACAGTTATACCAGCGGTTTGGGTTGGGACTACAGGGGAGGTTTGTGGAGGTCC
Organism: Crocodylus siamensis; assembly: GCF_052110815.1. NCBI lineage: Eukaryota > Metazoa > Chordata > Crocodylia > Crocodylidae > Crocodylus > Crocodylus siamensis. The sequence goes on along the minus strand of NC_143395.1, from coordinate 147,049,257 downwards.
CATTAATGGCCATGGGACATATGACTGCCTTGAGCCCTGCCAGGGGCAGGCTTGAGCTACTGTTGAGCCCAGTGAAGGGCAGGGTGAAAGGCTACAGAGCCAGGCAGGGGCCCAGTGCCCATGAGGGTGTCACCACACAGGAGCCTGGGGTCCAGCAGACGGGGACCAGGGGCCTGGTGACCAGAAGAGACGAACCAGAGCTAGTGCCTCAAAGCCAGGTCTGACACAGTGGGTCCAGGCTAGAAGGCCTAGCTGAGAATAAAGGGGAGGAGGCGAAAGCCCTGACAGGAGAACAACAATAGTGTAATACCTGCAAGGCTTGGGCACGATGTAGGGGAGAATTTGCAGCCATGCACTTAGCCCTTAAGGCTTTGGATGCCCTGCAGCACACAGTCAGCCAGAGAAGGCACGAAAGGGACTGGGACCAGAGGGGCCCAGCAAGGGACCTTGGGAATAATACAAACCAGTAGGGTGCTAGGGAACCCTAGCAGAGGTTCAGTTGAACGAGGGCCATGTGAAGGCCCGTGGCAGCCTCCCTACTATTATTATACCATCAAGGCATGGAGGGTGAAAAGAGAAGGCATCCTAGGGGCAAAGCCAGGCACAGTTGTGGAGTCACCAGGGGGCATCATGGCTGCCTCTGGGAACCCAATGTTTTGCAGTCCCAAAGACCATGACATTTTAAAAGGAAAAAAGTTTCCTTTTAATTTGCCTTCTGAATTCTGAGCTCACTTGACTCCTGTTTTCAAACTTTTCTCTGCAACCACGAGAAGCAGAGGCTTATTTTTGTTTTAGCTGGTTTGCTTGTTTGCACAGCACTTAAGAACTAGTACTAATAAAGAAATGAAAACTGAAATTCTCTTGTAAATTGGTGGCTTCAGGGGATGAGACCTCAAAGAAAACACCAAAAATTCACAATAAAATAGTAAGAGTTGCTAACACTCTTGACCATGTTCAAATTATTTCTACTCAGCTATCATTACCTGATTTCGTGCCCCCTTTTTTCACCAAAGTATCTTTATTGTACCTACCCTCCACTTTGAACACAGGCTGAAGAGGGAAGTTGATATTAGAGTGAGATTTGCTCTATTATGCTTTGTCAAAAAAAACAATAAAAATGTAGAAAATTCTTTTTACTTCCTCAAAAATGTGCTGGTGGGAAAAGAGGTAGGAAGGATATTCTTTTGGTGAAAGCACAAGACTGAACAGGAAGTGCTCTCAACATTCTCTCTGGCTCTGCAAGTTTTCTGGTGTCACCAAGGGATGAAACACTTAGGGTGCTGACAGGTGTGCAGCTCCATGCTGTAACTCATGGTGCTTCACAGGAAGCGTTGTGAGTTACATCATTCCCTTTGACCCAACAGATGTTCACTGTTGGGTCTGGGGAGTTGTGGGATCGAGCTCCAGACTGGAGTGGCTACGTGTCTGCAGCCTCTCTCCCCCAGCCCCACTCCTCCCCGTCCCAGCTCCAGTGCTGTCTTCAGGATGTGAGGGGGAAAAGAGAGAGGGGAAGGAGCTCCATCTGGGGTTTGCCCAGCCTGTGCGGAAGGGTGGGGTGGGTGGATTAGACCCTTCCCGAGGTTCAAACCACCCGTCCTGCCCTCCAGTGCAGGCGGGGCAGGCTTCAGATGGAACTCCCTCACCTCCCTTCTTCCCTTCCCATTCTGAAGACAGCACTGCTCCCAGCATGCGCCGACAGATGTTAATGAAGGCATTCTGCTTTGGAGAGCCTTCATTTGAACCCTCATGTAATGAGGGTTCAGATTGTCACACAATCAGGCACTTTTAAAGCGCTCTGCAGCCATGCTGTTCTGTAAGGGCACAGCTGTAGAGCACTTTCAAGGGGCTGATCGTGTGACAAATGTAACTTCTTTTGCACACTTAGAGACAGATTGTCAATGTGTGGAAAAACTGTGCCTAAATCCAACAGTAGAACCTGGGTGACTTTGTGCCTTAGCTGAGTATCTCTTGATCTTCCTAGTAGGGCTATGTCTTCACATCACCCCTTGCTCAGGTCTAAGCACCATTATGCCAAGACACAGTCTAGCTTTTTTTTCAAACCATTGTACAGTGACAAAAGCCCCTCACTCTACAAAGAGGGAAAAATCAAGCCAAGGAGGCCAACTGATACTTCTTTTTTTTTTCAGGGCCAGAAGTAGTCTTCATGGGGGGTTTCTAGCTCTCGGCCCTCTGCTTTGCCCATGTTTCATTCTAAAAGACTATATGTTCCTGTGATGCTACATATTATTTGTATTGCCTGGCTAAGTTCATCTTACTTATTTTTTAATTAGCTGTTACTGCAAATACAATGTTATGTGTAATGCCTTAACATGCTGATTTCTGATTTGACTTATTTTCTTATCTACCTCAGGACATTCATTTATCCCTTCCTCACCAGAGGCAGACCTTTCCCACTGCACATAGTGTACTTTGGCATGTTATTCTGTCTCTACAACGGCTTCCTTCAAGGGTACTACCTGATTTATTGTGCTGAATATCCCACTGACTGGTGCTCTAACATCAGGTTTACCTCAGGTAATTACAGATACATAAATTCCAGTATCTACTTTCCAAGCACCTTGTAAGCATTTTGAATTCTGTTGTAAGTTTCACTGAATGCTTGGGTCAAATCAACAGTGATGGGAATCAGCATAAGCCCTGCCTGCTCCAGGTACAAAGATGAAAAGAATTCTGTGGAAGCTTTGAAAGTACAAGCTACAATCTGTTCATGACAGATTCAGATCATTAGTCTTGTTTTACAGCTTTTTTTGGCACCATATTGGCGCATTCCCATCTTAATGGCTGAGCAGAGGAAGTGAGCTTTCCAAGATTTACCTGAGCTGGGGTTTTGCCCCAGTTCCAGCATCACATGTCCATTCAGCAACGCAGCTATGCTGATGCCAACAGTATAGCTTTTCTTTTCCATGTGAGGGTTTGCACTGATGCAGCTACGTGGACACTAGCCACTAATGGATGAAATCAGGGTAACTGCAGTATAAACAAGGTCTCTAAAGCCAGCTTCCTCACTTGGGACCATCATGGGCAGTCCCTCGATATGAGTATGACAGTCTTCCATTAAATAGGGAGGTCAACAGTGAGTCCATAAATAACTGAGGAGACCAATCTGAGACCTGCATGTTTTACTGCAGGTGTGGCAAATAGTTTCAGGAGGAAGGAGTAGATCCTGATGATATCAGGTCACAGATCTTTCCTTTTGTCTCTCTTGCCTATCTGCTGCCATAGGGAAGCAAGTTTGCTCAAAATGAGCAATGCCTTGTACATCACAGCATTACTGGGGATGGTTCAGTTCTTGAGTCTCCCAAGAATTGGTGTTAATATTGCTTGTTTTTAAATTGGCTTTCTAGGTCTCCTCAAATCTTTTCTTTTGTCCACCTCACCTGGACCACATGCAAATACAGAAAACAAATTTTGCTGTGGCATAAGTGGGTACAATGAGTTCAGTATCATAATAGCCATGCTGGATTTGGCCTTGTAAATTCACTAAGTGTAAATCACAAAGTAGACACGGTTCTTTGGGTAAATATATCTTTTATTAGACCAACTCAAATTTAGTTGGACTAATAAAAGATAACATATTTACCCAAAGAGCCTTGTCTGCCTTTGTCCTTGGACCAAGCACAGCTACACCCTATACCCCAATCAGAGTAGGGGATGTCAGCTGACATTACTCATTTGGTGCTCTTCTCAGGGGAGGGTTTTTAAATGTGACTAGAAGCAATGGTTACCGGAGAGGTGAGAGGAGAGCCATCTTGTGGGGTTGCCAAATACTGAATGTCTTATAACCAGGACACACTGATATTTCTTTTGCAGCATGCTGTAGATTTGAATTCTGTGGAAACCTCTCGTGGCCTAACTGAAATCAGGGGCCCATTGTGCTAGATGCTGAACAAACCTAGTAAGAAATAGACAACCCTGTTTGCGTTCTAAATAGACAAGACAGGGAAGGGTAACAGGGAGATGGAGATCTGCCCAAGGTGACACCCTAGAACAGCAGCAGACCTAACTTTGGACAAGTTGGTGCAAACACTTTTGTACTCCATCTTCATTTAGCTCAGCTTAGCTCTTTGTTGAATCACAGACCAGAGTGCAGTCTCTCCAGAAAGCAGCACAGAGGTTAAAAATATCTGAATTCCAATATTGGTAGCAGCTTCCAGTATTCTTCAAGGAAACAAATAACTGCATGCTTTGCCTGATAAATCAATATTTATACTTAATGTAAGCAAAGGAAAAGAAAGCACACAGTGTTTGAAATATTAAGTTACTTTTAAGCAAAAGTTTTCAGGTGGTAGGTCCAACACTGTTTTTTCCAGTAGCTTTCTGCAGCTATTAAAGTTGCCACATTCAGTCATTCACACTTTACATGGTCTTTTTTTCCTCCCCTCTGCTCATCTTCAGACATGATTTTCTCAGTCTGTAGCATGGCATAAAATGTTGCTTATGTCATTTGCATTCTTTGAAATGGAACAAAGGTGCAGAGTCTCTCAAAAATCAAATCACCCTAGCTTGTCAGTTGGATGGAGGTCTGGTCAAATGATCCTTCTTGCTTACTGTTCTCAGTACTGGGTTTATAAATGACTGGCTCTCCTTAGTGTATGCACTTGCAGCCCTGACTGCTTTCCCACAGCCCACCTGAGATGTCACACATTCAGTGGCACTGCAGAAATGACAGTAATTGTGGCTGGTAGCTACCAGAGAAACATTTGGCACATGCATTCCCACCACTCGGGTGACCTCCTCACTGTAGCCCCTTCTAGATCACAGTTGGAGAGCCAGAAGCAAGAGGTAATAGGGGACACAGTGTGGTTTTAAGCTCCCTGGGCATTTTTACACGTGCCCTAGGGGGTGCTTTAATTAGAGTGGCTCCAAGAGTAAAGCACCCCTTCCCCACTCTAATTAAAGCACTCACAGCATCTCATGTAACAGCGTTCCTACACTTCAAAATGGTGGGAGGGGTGCTTTAACTAAAGCTTGTTCAACAAGCTTTAGTTAAAGTGCCTCCACCATCACTGGCAGGCAAGGTTCTTTGTGTAGATGTGATATCACATCTACAAACCAAAAACCCTGCCCACCACCATTTTGAAGTGTGAGGATGGTGATATATGAGATGTGAAGGATGCTAGAGCACAGTAATTAGCATGCTCCATCAGACTCAATCAAGTCTTCTCCAACGTACTGCTCTGACCTGCATATGTACAGGCACCCTCCCAGATTCCCACAGACAAACACAAAGATAGCCCTCTCTGGCCTCCAGCTACCCATCCCCATGGAGAGTTGGCTTCTTTCCCCGCTCCCCTGCAAAAAAACCCTCCAGCTAACAGCCCCTTTCTCACCATCCTTGATTCCCACTCAGTAGTGCTCAGACACCCGTCATTAATTCTCTCCAGCACCTATCCATTAACTGCAGATACTTTGCAACACATATTCATCCATCTCCCCAACACCCTGGCACTGCAGCATCCATCCAGCTGTCTGTACAATCCACAGATCTTCCAGCACTTGCCTGCCCACCTCCTTAAGCAGTCACCCTTCCACCTCAGTTAGCAGCTGCCCAGTCCTGCACAACCCCATGCAATGCCCTATGCAAGGAGTACAATCTGTAAGGTGCTTTTTAGGGTCATTTGCAGGTAACTCGTAAAATGGAACAGAAGTATGGCAGTGTACCCAGCTAATCCTGTATCCAGCCTCCCAAAAGCCTGAGGGCTTTAAGAAATCTGGTGACCAATATCAGTAATTTACAAACCTTTGTTGTGGATGTTTCTTGGCAATGTCAGTAGATTTTCCTAGTTTTGTTCTCTGCACAGAGACTTTGTGCACATTGCCTCCACCTGACAAGTGCTCATTTAATCTCTCTGGACTTTAACTGCTGCAGTTTAGGCCAGGGCATGGAGCTTATACCAAGAATAGAACAGATCTCCTGATTCCTGGTCCACCACCTTTTTCACTGCCTCAACCATGCATGGTTTTGAGACACAGACAAAACCAGGGCAATGGTGCAGTACGTGAGCAGTAGCACACAGAAGGGGGTAATCATTGGATGTACTACTGATTTACAGGGATTTGAGATCAAAACCAGGCCCAAAATACAAAACAAATTATTATATCCCATGACATTAAGTAAAACTGTCAGGAGTCCTGGAATTCAAAGTTAAGACACTTAGTTCTAAAATCATCAATAGTATAACTAAATCAATAGGCCAGTAGAATGTGGATCTCCATTTTCAAGCTGTTTACAGCTATCTCAAGCATCCCTACACTGTGCTACAGAGATCAATATCACAAGTGCCATTTTACACATAGGGTGAAGAGGCAGAAAGAGAAGATACATGCTTTGTTAGCTGTTTTGAAAGTAGCTGACATTGGGAAGGTTTTACCACTTTTCTCCTCACTATTACCAGTGTGATTTGTAGCTTATCATTGGAATCAATATTGTATAGGTATTGTGAAGTGTTCTTCTGAGTAGCACTAAATAGTCTTTCTGCTCCCAGTTTTTAGCTATTTTTACCCATGGCTCAGTGAAAATTTGTCCTCAGCTTAGCTTTGTGAGATAATGTTACTTAGTTATGGTGGGATAGTACGATGGCAGCTCCAGCAAAACATTCTTCTAATGTCATGTAACATCACTGTTTGCAGGAAGCTGTTTCTCGAGGTCTAAAAAACTCTTGGGGTGCATCCAGATGAGCCCGGCCATGTGGTATGTGGTGCGAACATTTCTGCAGTGCCACATACTGCACAGTCCAGCACTCTCCATGCTGCAAGGTGCACTGCTGCTATTTGTCCCTGAAGAACCGAATATCTGTGCTTGTCTGGATGTGCCCTTAGTACCTTTCATGAGTTTTATGTGAATGTAATGTTCAGAGTGTATGGGAATCAGCAAGGAGAAAACCCAAGCCCTGGATAATCAGGAGCACCAACTGCTGTCAGCTGAGTTGAGAGATTTTTTCATGGTAACAGTGTGCTGTACAGTTGCAGGGATCAGACAGCAGAGGGAGATGTGGCTGCATGATTTAGGACAGTGAGCATAAAACTGCAGAAGGATGTAAGAGGTGGCTGCCAGAAGTTTTGAGTAGAAGCGTAGGCCAGGTTCTATTTTCACTTGCCCTAGTTTTCCACTGGTGTAACTCCACTGACTTCTTGGAGTTTGTCTCAATTTACTGTGATGTGAGAGGAGTTGGATCCAACAAGTACATTACTCTCTGAACTCAGCGTGAAATCAGTGAGCCATGTTCTGGATTCAGACAACACAGAGGCATGTCTGGAAATCTGCAGCCAGAAGGGGAAGCTTGGAGCACCTTGATTCAAGTTTTCCCAAACCTGGTGCAGTTAACTGAACAAATCTGTTCAGATACTCTGAACATACATGCCAGGCTGCAGTGCAGAGGGGCATGTCAGACTGAGGGAAAAAGACTGGGGTCTATATCATGGCCTAAATCCAACCTTAGCCAGACAAGTATCACTTACATAACTAATTTAGCTTGGTAACTAAGTAGCGTTTAACCTTGTTTCCCAAGAAAGTCACAAAGCATAGGGAAAAGACCTGGACCTTTTCCCTTCTCTAGCTTAGTGGTTAGGTCACTTAGCAATGGAATAAAAGACCCAGGTTCTAGTCCCTGCTTCACCTGGGGAGGGAGAAGAAGTGGTTTAAACCTACATCTTCCATTTCTTGGCAGAATAGCCTCGGTACCAGGCTACAGGCTAGGTATCCCTAAGCACCCCTTTCATCCTTCCTATTAAAGCTGACCCATTGGGCAGCCAAGAAAGGAAGGTACATAGGACCAGGAGGAGAGACAGCCAGAGGGAGTGGGCCTTAGTCATGTGGGCATGGTTCTAGAAGACAGGGCCCCTGGGTTTTGTCTCCTGTATATGTGGGACAGCAGTTCTTCTTGCTGCTGTCTACCTGTTTTATCCAATGGCTATTAAATGCAAAATGTAGCAATATCACTGGGGGAAAGAGTAATGCTGTTTACCAACCAAAAGGATAGTTGTATTTTTGTCTGTGTGTTTAGCACAGTCCCTTTTGATCCATTCATGGCCACTGGGCATTCAACCCTTTTCAGATTACTTCTACCCCCAGAGACTATAACTTGTACTAGTGACTGTGTTGGTAACACAGTGATCTCACAACTGGTACAAACTAGTGCTGTTTTGTCACCATTTATACTTATTTGGGTAGGGAAATCAGTCAACTGGTGGCTTTCTCACTGGAGTAGATATAATTAGATCAGGAGACACATCATTAATCAATTTCCCAATTTTGTTTTGTAGGTATGTTGTTGTTTTCGTTGGGAATGGGAATCAATATTCACAGTGATCTACTGCTGCGCCAGCTAAGGAAGCCTGGAGAGACCACTTACAGAATACCACAGGGTATAGTTAATATGCCCCTCCCCCCACCATGAAATTTAACAGTGATAAATAGTGTGATCTGCTTCAAGTAGAAAACACATCAAAACAAGAGGCTAGGATACAAAAGACCAATGCCAGTTCCACCTATATAGGTGCTCCCCTCTGCGGCAGATTAATTGAAAAGCCACAATAACTACATGCACTTTACCCAAATTTTGCAAATAAGTGGGAGAGAGTTCAATCAGTCCCTTCCCTCACTGTAAACTCTGAAGACTTTCCATGGCAACATTGCACAGTTGAGACTGGTGAGGGATCTGATCTCAGGCATAGGGAGTGAGAGTTGAGCCTCCCACCAAATCCAAACATTTTTTTGTGTACATCTGTTTTGACCAGTACAAATTCCTGATCTCCACTTTCTAGGCCTTTTACGGGCTACTGTGGTGAATTAAGAATGATTCTACTCTGATTGATGCTAGTTTTGCTCTGATGTAGAATCATAGAACCATAGAAAATGAGGGCTAGAAGGGACCTCAGGAGATCATCTAGTCCACCCCCCTGCTCAAATAAGGACCACCTCCAACTATATCATCCCACTCAAGGCTTTGTCTAGCCGAGTCTTAAAAACCTCCAAGGATGGAGATCCTACAATCTCTCTGGTGCTTTACTACCCTCCCGGTGAAAAAGTTGTTCCTAATATCTATCTTAAACTTCCCATGGTGTAACCTGAGACCATTGCTCCCTGTTCTGTCATCTGCCACCATGACAACAGTCTAGCTCCAACCTTTCACGTAAGGACCACCCTGCAGGTAGTTGAAGGCTGCTATTAAATCCGCCTTCAGTCTTCTCTTCTCCAGATTAAATAAACCCAGTTCCCTCAGCCTCTCCTCAGAAGTTGTATACCCTAGCCCTCTAACTATTTTTGTTGCCCTCCACAGGATTTTCTCCAATTTGTTTACAGCCTTTCTACTGTGGGGGGCCCAAAACTAGACACAGTACTCCAGATGTAGACTCACCAATGCTGAGTAGAGGAGAAGAATCACTTCCCTCAATCTGCTGGCAGCACTCCTGCTAGTGCAATGTAGCCTCTGTGGGCTTCACTGTAGTTATTCCTTAATGTGCCTTGGTACAATAGGAAGAAAATTAAGGTTTCTGGCATTGAAAAGTGTGACCTTGTAATGTTCTGTACCCTGCAATGTTTTGTTGATGACTTAAAATAAGGGTTATTGTTCCTTTCATATGCACTTGTGACTTTTTTTTGAATGCAGGGGGACTGTTCACATATGTTTCTGGAGCTAATTACTTTGGGGAGATAATGGAGTGGTTTGGCTATGCCATAGCAACCTGGTCCTTACCAGCCTTTGCATTTGCATTTTTTACACTCTGCTTCATCGGGCCACGTGCTATTCACCATCACAGGTATCGAGACCAAGATTGCTTTGTGCTTGCATACACTTTTTCTTGGAGTGCACTTGCATAACAACGTGGGCAGGGGTGGAATTCAAAATGAAATTGAAATCCATAATACTGAAACAAAAAACAATATCTCATTATTTGATATAAATAACACTAAAGGTCTGGACACACTGAGCATTAACACCAGTATGACATGCCTCTGCACCAGTGTAACCTGCCTCTATACCAGTGTAAAACTACAACAGTATAAGTTGTATCATTGTACATATTGTTGGTGAACAAAACTCTTCAAAACCAAACAAAAATACCCCAACCTTTGTCCGGTGTGTGTCCAGGCCCTTACTCTGGAGACACCAGGAAAAAGCATGATGTGATAGTGTTTAGCAGTGTAGTTTTCAGTAGATTCCATCACTCTCTTTTTCTTGAGCTTGATTGTAAAAGACAGAAGTTGACTTTCTTCTAATTATTATAGGCTCCACAGTTTGATCCTGAGAGATGCTGAGTGCCTGCAGCACTATAGGAATCTATGGGAGTTGTGGGTGTTCTGAAAAATTATACCCATTTCTTAATTATCGCAGTGTAGGTATAGGTTCTCTTGAAATGGAATTTAGGACTTACTTTTGCTAAAGTTACTAGTGATTTTGGATGCCTTGATTTTTTGGGGGCCCAAACTGTACGACAAAGGGCTAAAATCAGGACAGCATTAAACTGTAAGTCCAGTAAAGTCAAGGGGCCTGGTTGTCATTCATTTCAAACCCCCTTATGTGACTGACAGTGAAGAAAAGGGATGCAAAAAAGTTTAAGTTATATTACCATTGCACCCATGTTAAAGTACCTGTGTGCTGCTGGAGCCAGGGATATGGGAATAAGATGTATCTAGATTAACTGCGCTCTGAGCAATAACTGAATAGGGTCTTTAAATGTGAATTCCATTAATACCTTCTTTGGCTTTAAGTAACACATTTAACATAAAAATAAGTTTGTACACTGCACATGTATTTTTGTGTAATTTTCTTGCCAAGTTACTGAAAATGGTTACGAAGTAAGGCCACTTGGATGAATTTTATTATTGAAGGTATATGTGCAATTTTCTGGTATAAAATCAATTTTATTGATTCTTCACTTATTTTTTCAGGTTCTATCTCAGGACATTTACGGACTATCCAAAATCCAGAAAAGCCCTGATTCCTTTTATTTTTTAAAGGCTGAAAATTCTGACTTCAGTTTTTAAGGATTTTTTTTTTATCCTGCCTAATTTTAAAACAACTGTTAACTGCAAATACCTTGGCTAAATTGAAAATGTAGACTTTAAGGACAAATAATATAATTCAGAACTACAGTTCCTGTTTTTAACTCCAATAGGTATCACAGATCATTGGAGACCCTAAGGAAGCTAGAGCCCTGCTAGGCAATGGGCCTGATCATCAGTGGATTTTACTCCTGTACAACTAATGCAACTCAGTTGACATCAGCAGAGTTGCACTGAAATAAACTGATGTAATTACTGGGAAAGCATTGGGTATAAAATCTGTGTCACTTCTGTAAATTCTTCCTGCCTGACAATCTTTCACTAGCACAACTCATTCTATTGCAGTTTTTTAAAGCAGGTGCAGCTACCTCATGATTTTTTTTTTCTGAAACCAGATGCTCTTCAGATATATAGAAATTATTCACTGAAGCAACCTTCAACATTGTTTTTACAGAGACCTGGGATGCTTATGCAAGAAAAAATAAGTATAAAATAAGACCTCTTCAAGTTGTAGAAATGCTGTCTGATAGTGGAACTTAATTTTGCTTTGGGAGAATATTATCAGATACTCTCCATTTTCTGCCGTGACACAGGATTGCTGACTTTTCCCAGAGGCACACAATGCCTCGCTTCCTAATTGCAAAGAGGATTAATTTTTTCCGATAGTTTCACCAATTTCAGTAGGAACACAATTCCCAAATGATGCTGATGGTGTCAGTTACTCATTAGAGCATGGAATCCTGCTAATAATCATGCTCAGTAGACAGTAAAGAAAATATACATGCTCTGTATATTAAATATATTACAGGCCTCTGAAATATTAAATAATTACAGGCCTTTGATTATATGTAGTTTTATTTAGAACAATAAAGATTATGTAAAAAAACCCAAAAGCCTAGAGCTGTGCCAGTCTGTAATTATTTATAAGAAACAGTCTTGGTCATGTTACATACAATTTCCTTGTTACATACAATTTCCTGTTTTCACTGACTTCCTTTTCCATTCTAGTCTTCAATTGTTTTGTTAACGTTATTAGTCATCACAGTCAGACATAGAGGCCAGCTGTGAATGAGACTTGTAGTAGGAAGCATCATCCAAGCATACAAGGAGAGAAAGTCCTTGTCCTGAAAAATATTCAGGCTACATGGACAAAATGGAACAGGATTGGGGTGAGGTGGGACAAGCAGTGTGATCATGACATGGCAACAAACTTCATATGAGTTCCATTCCTGTATTTTTGCTGTTTTGTTATTTAAAGTGTTTCAATGAGATCACATTAGTCGAGGACTGACTAGTCAAGGGATGTAATGATTTAGGCCCTGCAGTGAATAACAACAACTATGAATGAGGAAGAGAACAGACCTTTAATGATATACCACAGCACAAAGTTCCTCCAGCACAGGCCACCTGGCTGCCTCTATCTTGATTTCCCCTTGCTCCCCAGGGATCATGTTCATATTCCTCACCTAATAAGACATTTCCTTGTAAGGGACTGTCTCCAAAGTCTAACTCTTATCACTGCAAGGGAGACAAAAACAGAGTAAGGGAGAGGCTAGGAGGGGTTAGAGACCATGTGGTGGGGAATGGGTGGAGCTGGAGCAGACATCCAATCAGCACCAGGGAGACAGTGTTCAATGTGAAAACCTCAAAAAACAGCATGATGACATCATTGCCCGTGGCTCCCTGCTTGCCCATAACTCCTTGCTTTGCCACGTCCTGTCTTTGGCCAGCTCCACCTAACAGTTTTTTCCCCAAATACCACATGGCTTGTGGGAGAGGACACATCACATGGATCCTCATTCCTCCAGATGGGTGTTTTCTGTGAACAATTATGGGTCTAGAAGGGAATGAGCCCTATGTTACACTCTCCTCAACAATATTTTTTTAATAACTTATGGAAATCAGAAACCAAAAACACCTATTAGCCCATCTAAACTATCCCTTCTGCCAGGGATTGTTTCCTAAAGTATATTTCTCTTCCTCAGTCCAGCTTGATTAAAATGTCTTAGCTTTTCTGTCTTTCCTATGGATTGTGTTCCACAGCCATAGGACCAACTAATAGAAATCTTGTTTCATTCTGCCAAGCCCAGACTTTCTTTTTATTTTCATAATTTTATTTTATTTCTTTAGTTATGCCACCCTTTCCCATCCACAACAGTCTTAAATAGATAGACAAGCAGATGGCTGTTAACCATTGTCTCCCAATTATTAACCAGCAATACTAGTTAGTCTTCTGCCACTGCCACTGTCATGCCTATGTCTGAAAAAATTGCTGATGGGAATTTGAGAGGAAGAAAAAAATAGGCAAGTGAGCTGGTACGGGAGTTAGCCAGTCTGAAACTGTCCTCCAAATGGGAGGCTAGGAAAGTTAGACGGTGAGTAATACTTGGTGAGGCTGTTTTTGTCAAGCCCTGACTTCCTGACCAAACAACAGACCACAACACATTAAAAGGTGACTCGCAGCTAGTATTAGCAATTCCTCCCTGACCAAAATGGTCCTGGCCACAGAACACAGAAATGGGAGAAGGAAGTGGGGAGGGAAGGTCTCTCCTACTTCCCTACACACAGAACTACCCACAGCCACAGCAACTTTAAGCCAGATGCCAATAACGGTTGCCACAAATAGTGTTGGAAAGGAAAAGGAGCACCTGCCCACCTATGGTGTGTTTAGCAATGGCTGACAGCCTCCTGCTCATCCCTGCGAGGCTACCAGTCAATTCTGCAATGAAGGGGAATATCCTTTGAGGAATACGTCTGTCCTGGCAGGGTGAAGGACAGGATACCCTAATCAAATTTTCCCCACTCCAGTTTTTATGATTGGGGGAGGGGGGGCAGCAGTGAATGCTCAGAGATATCTGTAAGAAAAGTAAAAAGGAGCTGCTCAGTACTACCAACTCTCAAGCTTGTAGATGTGTACCATGTCATAATCAGCCATAAAGATTTTGAAAGCAAACACACTTCTCTCTATTTAGTCATCCCTTTTGCTCTACCAGGTTCATTTTTCAACAGAGCTAGCACAGTGTGTTAAAATGCTATTTTAAAATGGATGCATTGTGGTTTTCCTCCTTTGCAATGAATATTTTCACATTTTAAGCCTTCAGGAGAAATAATTTGGAAGCTGTTAATGTAGACAGGTCATCCCCTAACATACTTTTGAGTATGGGTTTTCTTTTAGAGAAGATCTACCACATTTACTGGAATAGAAGATAACCCTGATTGTAAGACAGTCCCCCAATAATTAGATTCTATATATGGAAAATTTATAAATCTGTTATAATTTACCAGGTATATAATGTAATTATTGGAGATTTACCTTGAGTTTGCCCCCCTCCCATTGCTAAAGCAGAGAAAATAAATCTGGAGTATCAGATAGCTCTTTGCTTACCTCTTCCCCCCAACTTTAAAGTTAGGGGAAAGGCACAAAAGCAATCCCTCATTGCCACAAAATTGTGCAGTCAAGATCCCTGTATTTGGGGAGACTTTCAGGGCTCAGCCTGTCTGGGGTGCAGGGGAAAGGCCCCCTTTGATCTTAGCCCAAGCGCCCAGTACTTAATGCATTCATTGTGGCTGGATGGTAAAATGCAATATTTTTTATTTTGCGAAAATATTCATTTCTATATATAAAGAGAGAGAGAAGTAAATATATCTCTATACCTATGCCCTTACAAACCTGTCTCTTGATCACTAGGGTTCACTGGACAGTCCAAAACACACCTGTACAGTTACACCATCCTTATTGCCCTTACAAAGACCATACCAAGCACCTGTGTCCCCCATACCCACGTCTATCACCTTCACCTTTAGCCATCACAGTCACACAAAGGATTGTCTTCACATCTCCTTCCTATCCCCCTCTCCCTCCACCCCCCTTACAGCCCCACCTCCTGATTCTTCAGTCCTTTCACTCATTGCTATAATTGTCATTGTCATCATGGTCATCTCTGTCATCATCATCACTCATCAGCTGCCCCACCTCTGAATAGTCTCTGCCGGACTTTTCCTTTCCATATTATCCCTGCCATCTCCACCCCAACATCTTCTACCAACTTCCTGTACTATCCCTTCATCTCACTTAGCCCCATTTTGATACAACTAAGAGGTTTGTGTGCCTGTATATGAGCAGGTTCTTGGTCTTCCATTGATCATTTCTGAAGCAGGAGATGAACTGGTAGAAGTGCACTATTGCAGTCCTCTGCTGCTTGATTATATGACCAAAGTTTACTGCCTCTTTGTCCAGGGTCTTGACTCCTGTCACCATCATAAGGAGTAAGATTACTCTTCTCCACACCCCCTTGGCATATGGGCAGTACCAGAGAAGGTGGTAGATTGTTTCCACTTTCCAGCAGCAGGTTTGCGTGGGGCAGTTTGGTGTGCCTTTCTGCCCAGCTCTGTTTCTCCATGCCCACATGGGGAATGCCCAGTAGGCTACCTGCCAGTTCAGGTCTCTGTGCTCCTTCTGCAGGTCCTTGTGGAAGATTCACTCCCACACAGCTTGGCAACTGTTGCCAGGTAGTAGATACACAGGCAAAACAATGCCTCTTGTCCTTACCACCTCCTGCACCTTATGGTGGTTTCTCAGGGTCACTGGAGCCTCATTGTGCAGTCTGTATTTGTTCCAGAAATGTTCCAGGCTGCTGTAGAACCACAACAATTCCATGGTCCTTGAGCTTGAGTTGGTCATCCTGTACACCCACCACTGTCACAACAGGAGTCCTGCAAAAATACTTTACAAAGCAGGCTGTTTTGGATTCTGTCCCCATCACCAGTTTTCAGGTCTGGCTCATGTACTTGGCCCAGAGGAACAGCAGGGCATCTGGCATTCTTCTTCCCCCAGACCATTTTGGTTTGTACAGTGTGGTCCTTACTACTTCCTTCCATCTGGAGTCCAAAAAGAACATGCACATGGCTCTTTGGAGTGAGGTGGGGGAAGACCAGTGCAGTGTACAGAAGCAGGTGGTAACAAGACTGCCCTCGTGAGTGCCATGCATCCTGCCATGTACTTCTTTATAGCTAGCCATTATGAACAGCCATATATCTTAGGAATAGATCTTTTTATATGTAACAAAATGTAGCAGTTGTCTCAGTCTGGACTGAATGTGATGAGAGGATGATTAAACCAAATTCAGGCTCAGTGGGCACATCTACATGTGAAGTTAATTTGAAGCAGTAAACTTCAGTTCAGTTTGTGCCATTGTTAATTGCTCCTGGGTGCCATGTCTCCATGTGCACCCGGGACTGCAGCATGCTGAGCTGGGTTGCAGCAGCCCTTGGCTGGGCACTAAAGAATGCCACCATGGGATAGCAGTTTTATTTACAAGTACTAATATGTGAACGAGTTAATTAGTTTTCTGCAGCCTAATACGGCCACACATGTAGACATTGAAACTTTACTGCGGAGCTAATTAGGCAACTCTGCAGTAAATGTCTTGTGTAGATGCGCCCAGTGGGTGGTATTATACTAGAAGAAGCTGCTGGTATCTTCATCTTATATAATGTTTTTGACACTGTGGGCAAAATTCTGGCTCCATGAGAGTCAAGTAGGGTGAGGACTCCACTCTTTGTGCTTTTTCTGCACTGACATATGTAAATGGAATGTGTTGAGTAATTTTTACCCTCCAGTCATGGCCATCTATGTTGCAGTAATAGTAAAAGCTCCATTGATCTTGATTATCAGTATGAATGCAGACTGTTTATGAGGCCGCACCATCTTTTTGGTGCTTTAGGTTTTAAGGAAAAGATGTCAGAAAAGCTGCCATAGGAATAACTGGCTTGTGAAAGACAAGCATGCAAGGCGTCCCTCTCATTTTCAGAAAGGGATAATTCAGTGATAGTTTGTGTCTCATCCATTACTGGCTAGGTAAGGCGGAGAGTCCTTGTGTAGGTCACATTACATCTTTTTCAGTCTGCCACAAGTTTTAGTCTCTTATTCTATATGAATTGATAAAAATGCCTTAACTGTGTAAAAGTTAACCACAGGCACAGCACAGACAGTATATTAACTAATTGTTGCATGGGTTGAGGTCATTCTTTAATCAGTGTAGTTACTTTAAATAAATTATGTTTTTTCATGTGTGTGTTTTCATATGTGGAAAATCAACTATTTTCTGGTAAAAGAATTCACTGGGGCTAAATGGTCCATATTCTGGCTTGCACAAAGAGTTGTTAATAAGCATGAAATACAAGATGGGGAAAAACATGTGTCCATACCAGCTGCCATCTACAATCTTTCCAAAGAGAATGGAGAAGCTGTCAGCAAAGAGGAACCAATGCAAAAAGATTTTCTTTCTTCCTCTTTGAGTGCAAGTAACACAGCTGTTGCCTCTGGCAAATGTAATCTGTGCTTTATTGGCACTCATTTTTACGGACTATTATAAAAGCAAAAATAGGCAAAAGCCATGGAATGTATTGAGTTTACTTCACATGCCTGAAAAATCCAAGAAGAAAAAGAGTAATTTGGTCCCTTAAAGACCTAGTAGCCATAAAAACAGACCTGAATGTTAGAAAAGGGCCCAGCACAAGAATAAAATGTCAATGCTTGTTAATCAGGGCACCAACCAAAGCTCCCTGTCAAGTTTAGTCCTGTCAGTGTATTAATAATCATGGTCTTTTATTCCTATCCTGCCTATGAGTCACTGTTCTAACAGCCACTTTATTTTACATATCGAACTGCAAGAATATGGCTGTGTATGAGTGAGAACCTGGCCACCGTGATCTATTTAAATGTTAGTGTAAAGCTGGACTACTGCTTTGCTCCCTGTAAGTGACTGGTAGTGGAGTCCCCATCAACACTGCAGCTAGTCCAAAATGCTAAAGTCCCTCTTCCAAACTAAAGGAGCTGACAAGAATACATGACATCAGTGGGCTATACCAGCTATGCACAAACCACAGTTTTAATTACAGTTTTCCTGTGTTTGTCACCAGCAGCATGAACTGCAAGTACGTTAGGATAAACAAGTTACCAGCAACCATCATAGCTATAGCCCCTTGTCAGCTAAACCCTCTCTGAATAAAACCCAAGCCCAGCTATACCTACTGCAACAGAAAAGCACAGTCAAGATACAAGGAGCCCTTCTGTTTGTGATTTTCTTCATTCCTCCTCCCAAGCTGCTCAGTCTCCTGTTACACTGTCTGGTCCCTGTTTTCCTCAGGAGATCCCAGCAACATGTCTGGCATGCTCCAGTCCAAGTCCTCATCCCCATGCCCCTCTTGGTTTATGGGCCTTGAAACATTTTAATTTTCCTTGTCTCTCCCTCTGGCCTTGGAGTTGTCCAGAATTACATCAGTGTGAATGGAGGAGATAAATCCCAAGGACGTAGACTCGCTCATTGCAAAACAGAACATCCTCAAGAAGACTGGTTCTTATAGTCTCAGGCCTTATCATATAGAGCCTTGATCCACCTGTTTTGTACCAATACTGCTTGCTAAGCTAAGTGATGCCCATTTTGGCTGCTCACCTGGCCATTCTATCAGATAATAAAGTATTAAAAACTGCTGAGTTCAGCTGGTCCTGTGTTGCTGCCTCTTTGCCTCTGTGTAATCTTAGGAAAGTCATGTTGAGTCTGTAATGGCCATATTCAGACCTGTAACATTTTACTGATGGGACCCACCACATATTCTCCTGAACACAGGCCCCACAAACCCCAGCTGCAGCTCTGCATGCTTCTCAGCAGTGATGGATGAATGTGAGCCAGGTTTCTGAGAGAATAGCTAGGTGTGCCCCACACTGCTACCACCAGTGGAAGATTATGAGTCTGAATATTGCCACCACAGATTGAGCAAATGTCTACATACAATTTATTTGAAAGCATGCAAATTCGTTTACTGAATACGTTGTGGAAAATGTCACATTTTGGAGCTGCCAGGACTTGATAGGTATGGAAAAGATGTACTGGTGTTAAGCTCCTATTACTCATGACAAGGAAACACGTCTGCAACTCTCAGTAGTTACAATGCAAGGCAGATGTTTTCTGGAGTCATATCCTAGTTAAACAAAAGTAACGATAGAATTTATGCTGCATGACCTTTGCTGTTCATATACCTGCCATCCTTCCTATGTGGCGCAAATGTGCCACCTGTCAATTCTGTTTCTACTGGAAGCTCAAAAACTTTACAATATACTTATTAAAAGTTACACACAATAAAAGGCAGCTAGGCTCAGTAGGCCTTGAAACACATAGATCTCCAGGATCCATTTTTCTGCAAGCATTGTTTTCTGGCACAGCGTTCTTGACAAGAACCACAGCTAAAAGCAAATGCTACATCTAATCCTCCTACAAAGGCGATCAATTATGATTAATGAAGCTGCAATGCCACTAGAATGTAGTAGCAATAATAGCATTAGAGATCATGCAGGCAAGGGCTTTGTGAAATATTAAAGATTGAAGTGAGAGATTAAAGGGGAAATTCAGCACCTTCCTCTCTATACATGGACACAAAGTGCTAGCAGGGCTTTCTGTGAAGCAACTTGATACAGTTAGGACAGAGTCTGCCCTCTGATACAAGTTTGGGGCATAGTGTAATCATACACTTGCAGTGGCTGCACAGCCTCTGATTGCACCATGGGTTGGGGTTTGTAGCCACATATTTCTAGGCAGAGCCTGAGGATAAGCTATGAATATGTGTCTCTTGGAACACATCTTTGTGGAGTGTTTAGATTCACACTTAGCTAACTCTTGTTGACACATGAATACTCTGCTTGTACGGTATGCATCCATATGGTTGAGGCAATGCATTTTAGACCAATCGTATGCATTCAAGCTGTTGTTTCTGCATAGACATTAAGCCTACTGACAACTAGCCTGTGTGTCCACATTAGACATACTTCACTGACTGCAGTACCTTGCTACCTCAGTATTCCTGACAGTCTTCTGTATTCTGGGCAATTTTCACTCTGGACAATGGAATATCTGCAGGAGTCATCAAAATCCTGTAATTCCTGTAGCAGTAGAGTGGAGTATCATTGCAGTAAGACTGCCTGATGCACTGAGTTTTACTTTATGGCCTGCAGGAAGTCAGGCAAGGTTATTGTAATGGAACCTTCTACTTAAAATCTATGAGTCTATATGATGAAAAGCCAGATTTGTATCACTGCACTAATTTTTAAGTAGACTTCCCAGTTAAAATCAATGGGCAATTCTGCTTAAAAGTCAGTGGTGCCACATAGCCCTCAGTTAATTTCATATTGCTGAAAAATTAGAGACTGTCAATCATACAGCAAGGGCAGCTGTTGCTGGAGCTGTTCTGTGAATAAAGTGCTAGCCAGCAGGAGTCTAACAATTCCCTTATTGTACTCACTGATTTAGTGGTGCAGACCTTTGACCATATTTCTCTGGAGGTATCAGCAAAGTTGGCAACCACTGTTCTGCATAAATTAATAGATTCACACACTGCTGATCCTAGCTCAAATGTATTTGACAGAGTCTGCCCCCTTTATTCAAGTTAAGTAACACCTTATCCAGCGAGTAGCTGGCGAGATATCGAAGGGGTAAGATACTACTCAGTGGGTGCGTCTACACGTTCATTAATGCTCTTTTGCTAATGTGCATTATATTTTGTACCTCCAGGTGCCTGTACATGAATGTGGAATATTCTCCAACACACTGTAATTACTGTGTGTTAGAGTAGACTTGGTTAATTGAGTCTTGGGGTTAATCGAGACTCGGTTAATCAAGTTGGTTAATCGAGTCTCCCATGTCACGTGTATCAGTGTCAAATGAGCTTTAGTTCAAGCGCCCCTGCTGCCATTTTGAAATGTGTGGACACTGATACACAAGATGCTGTGGCGCTTTAATTACAGTGGCTCTTGGAGCAATTGGGAACTCCAAGTTAAAACCCTCTCAGGCTGAGGGAGGGTGGTCTAGAATCTGTTTTCCATATCCTGAGTTAATGCTCTAAACATTAGATGTTAATGCTCTAAACAGGGATGTGCTTCTCTCTCACTTCCTTATGTTGGAGGTATTTAACTTTGTATACAATTTATTGATCCAGAGCAGATAAGAATGACACTATCGGCCAGGGGTGACGGCACTTGGCTGAGTGGTGAAATACTTGGCTTCCAGTTCCTTCTCCGAGAACAGTTACTGCATGTATAAACAGTTCTGGGTGCAAAGGCTGGAATGAGCTTATTAACTGTGAATTTATTTGAAACCAAGTGTAAGAAACTTCAACACGAAAGACTGAAACAACCCAGAATACCTTGCAGTCTTACTGGAGATGTGGGTCCAGATGCCTGTAGGCAGAGGACAATATTGAACCTTTGATATGTCCACATAGCTTCCCCAGCATGCTTGAGAACATCACTGTGAAGCCCGCCCCTCCCATCCACTCCTAGTGAACATATGCTGGACCTGGAAATGAGACAGCAAAGCAAGTATCTAACTCAATTGCTTCTCCTGGCATCACTCTTGAGCATGCTGGAGACCAAGATCCCAAGAGTGGCAACAGGAGGCAATCCCAAGGCAGCTTTATCACTTCATATTCAAGTATGGGATGTGCAGAGCAGGAGCAGACAGGGAGGGCGGCCTTTTTGTGTGGTGTGTGGTAGATTGGAGAGGGAACAGGCAGCACAGTGGCAGATAGGACAGGGAGTAGAAAGCAGAGTACCAGATCAGGCAGGGAGAACAGGGCAGGAATCAGAAAGCAGAGCAGCAGATTGGGCAGGGAAAGTGGATTAGAGTGGACCAAAGGGAGGGTTAAGGGCTAATGTATTCAAGGCTAATTTGTGGCACCACCACTGCCAAAAGGCAGTGTTGTAGAGCATAGATGGCCTTGTCCTAGTAAAGTGCTGATCACCTTCTGAAGGGTGCTTAGCAGTTACTGATCACTGGAGGTGCTCAGTACATGGTTAGCATTTGGCCAGAAACCATTCGTTATGCTTGAAGCATCCAAACAGTCTGCAAAGCAACACATTAGATATTGTTTTTGCTGTGCTGCCACGTGTCAACCATTCATATTCAGCAATGCTTTCCACACCACTTGGGACCCTGACATGGAGCTCCATACCACTGCCCATGGGCACGTCTCTTTCTGGAACCATTTTCAAGGGCTAGTCAGCCACCTAGTTTGAAGTATCATAGATATCCTGTACTCTTCTCCACTGGAACGTATTGCCACCAGCAATGTAAGTGACCATTGTGTTTGCTTACACAACTGCCATATCCAACTTACTTGCTGCTGTAGTTTTTTAAGAAATCACTTTTCAACAGCAGTGTCAAAACACAGCCAGTTTCCTCATGAAGACACAGTTTTTTCCCTCTGTCTGATACTCTTTGCCACTTTCCTAGGGTTTTTCTAAGCAAGTTTTGACTTAGAACCATAGAAAGTTAGGGTTGGCAGGGACCTCAGGCAGTTGTCTAGTCCAACCCCCTGCTCAAAGCATGACCATCCCCAACTAGATCATCCCAGCCAAAGCTTTGTTGAGTGATTGCATTTATTTGAATTCACACCTTTCATTATTTTGGTGCAAGCCTGTGTGTAGAGGCCCCAAATGTTTTAGAATAAACATTTCTGATCTCAACTTACAATAAGTGACTTAAAATGTATCAAAACAAGACACTCCTAATCCAAAATATGAATGGTCACTTACAACCTTGCAACTTCTTAACAAACAATTCCCCTCAAAGCAGGGTGACTTCAGAGTTTTTGATCACAGTTAATGTGCAGAAAAGCCCTGAGTTTCTGGTGGTTTAAAAGCACTTAAAAATATGGCTGGTCGGCAGCACCTAGCATTGCCTAGCAACATGTTTCTCAGTGTTACTGCACTGCATGTTGTTATTGTGCTGCATAAACTGTGTTTGAAAAAAAATTCCCTTTGGTAACAATAGCAACCACCAAAGTCATCATGGAGAAACAAGCATTGAGATTTAAGCCTCTTGCACAATCGGTGCTTTGAAAGTTAGATTAAAAAATTCCCTTGTTAATAGTCTTTATATGGATTTTAAAATGTAGTTTAGAGGTATCCTGAACACACACAGGAGGGGCCTTGGCCTCACTACCCGCAGGCTCCCCTTCTCCAAGAACACCACCCACAAATAAGGGAAAATATAGTCAGCAGACAGCTAATTTCAGTGTGGCTGTCATAGCATAGCTTGCCTAACTTCTCTCCCGACTTTAAAGGTGGTCCAATAAAAGACATCACCACACAAATCTTACTGCTTTTTTTTTCCTCCTGGACCATCATGGCAGGAATGACCACTAGCATAAACTGAAGGGGAGGTGGCAGCAGCCCAGGTGTTGGTTCAGAGGGGGCACCAAATTGGGAGCCCCCAAGACACTTGGTCCACCTCTGCAGCCCATGACGGGGAGAGTTTGCACCAAAGCAGCAGCAGCCCATGCCACTGTTGCCACCACTGCTACCACCGCCCCTGCATAAGCAGATAAGTGCTTGGCTCCCCCCACCTCCTCCCCACCTCCCAGGGCACCAACATCTAAAGTTGCCCCTCTGCCACTACGATATGAACACAAAACAGTGCCATGTCTGATGGCAAACTAGTGACAGTGAACATTTACTTGCAAGCCCAAGCCACCCCTGGACCAGGTGATGTTCTACTGAAGTCAGTAAGACTCTGAAGATTCAAGCTTCTGGAAGCTGAGCAAGGGCCAAACACCAAGGAGTGCTCAATTGTGCACAGCTCATAACCTTCATAATTTTTATTTGTTTAAAATGTTATTTACCATTTTAAAATATTACATATACCATTATCTTTGAGAGGTTCTTTAGATATCTCTTTGATGAGCATGAGTTGTAGGGATGACTGGATAGATATCTATCTTTTAACCTATTCTACTACACACTGCTACAATTAATACATCAATGCTAACTTTATCCTTTCTCTCCCTTTGCAATTTTATTCTTAGTTGATGGAATAGCATCTATTCCTGCTCATACTGCTTGGGACTTCTTTGCATTTTGATCATTCAAACAAAGGTGTAAATACTTCCATTTCTCTTAAGCATGTGCTCCATTGCTCTGTTTTAAATATTTGAGTAGGTAGGTCTGGGCTGAGCTTCTGAACTTTCAAAATTGATTATTATTGTATAGGTATGCCACAGCTATTTAAAACAAATTGTTGAATTAAAAATAGAGTATTAGACTCTGGAGAGCATTTCTATTAGACAAATGTCCTTATTCTGAAATCTGCTTATTACCTATTACTTCCATGCATGTCAATGACAGCTGCAAGAAGCCAGTGGCCCTGAAAATCAAGCCATAATATTTTTTGACTAGATAAAATTGAAAATGTGAACTATATATTCTGTGCTGCCTTAGAAAGCAATTTTCCAGATCTTCTAAAAGTACATTATTCAACCTGCATTGAAATGTGAACACTTCTGTCTTTTTTTTTCTTACGGTTGAACATTTCTCTAGCAAGTGGATTCACTACCATCGTTTGATTGTTTTCTCTAAGTTCTGGGGTGGTTTGTTATATTAAATTAATGCCACCCTAATGGAGAACAATGGAAAGCCCATTATATTGTTTCTGCTTCACGAAGTATATAATTGATGTCCATGAGTACTAATTAGTGTATCCTTTTAATGTGCATTATGAGCAATTAAATCTAATATAATAAATATATTCTTCTTAAGCATTTCTTTACAAAACTAGATAGCAAATAAAGGGGGAAAAAACATGCCCAGAAAGGAAATTGTATTAAGAAGTTAATATTAAATAACTTGAAAACAAAAACATTTTTCCACAATTAAACTTCTGAAGTCTAGGAAATGCAGTGTTAAAATGATCCTTCAAAGAAATCCAAACATTTTGAGGTAAGAAATGCACAGTTAAAGCACAGAAACAACCATAACTCCACACCATGGTGATATGATGAAGTGACACTATGACTCTGATAAAGACATTTTAAAGCAGGCATGGGTAATTATTTGGGGCAGAGGGCCACTTAGGGAGTTTTGGTGAGCTGTTGTTGGCTGAGTCGGCACCCCCACCCCCACCAGCTCACCAAAATTCCCTAAGTGACCCTCTGGCCCAAATAATTGCCCACCCCTGATCTAAGGACAGGTGAGTGGACAAAGGGTTAGGGGAACCTAGTCTTTGTTCCCCATTTCTCCCTGCACCCCCTTCCCTCATTCCAAGTCCCTGGCACATGGGTAGGCCAGTGCTGCACTATGTTCCCATGTGCTATCTTGGGCCAAATGGGAGCAGCTGGAGTGGCTCCTACTTGACCTCTCCGCACGTCGGGGGCTTGGAGCAGGGGAGGGGAGTGCAGGGAAAAGGGGAAAACATAGAACAGCACCAGCCTGGCTGGGCCCAGATAACCTGCACTTCCTCCCTCTCCCACCCCAGACCCCAGCATGCAGCCAAGTTGGACAGGAGCCACTTCAGCTGTGCTCATTTCATCTGAAGTGGCACCTGGGAAAAGGCACTGGTCTGGCCTGGCCACATGCCAGGGACTTGGGGCAGAGAGAGAAGGGGGCTGGGATCCTTCCCCCTGCACCCTGTCTCCGAGTCCCTGGCCCACAGGTAGGCTGGGCTGGTGCCACACTGAGTTTCCATGTGCCACTTCGGGCCACATGGGTGCAGCTGGGAAGGCTCTTGCCCAACACAGCCACATGCCGGGGGACTGGGGTCAGGCAGGAGGCATGCCAGCTGCTTCAGTTGTGCCCACATGGCATAGACTGAAGTGGTGCACAGGAACACAGTGCAAAGCACATTATCAGAGCCTATACCCCTACGCCAGGCTGTCTAGTCTGCAAATGGCTGCAGGGTCCGAGTTTTGTGCAGACAGCCTCACCAGGCAGAAGCCTGGCCAGAAGCTTTGCACCCCCTGCCTTAGAAGTACAGGTGGGTCTGGGGAGCAGGACAGGGAAGGCTATGCTGGGGAGAGGAGGAGAGGGGAGTGGCTGCTGCTGCAGCCGGCTGGCATGGGCAAGTGAGAAGGGCAAGAGGCACCAAAAGCCAGGGCAGCTGCGGGCTGGATACAATTCTTCTTCAGAGCAGCCGCTGCAGACTGCATAGAATCATTTGGTGGGCAGGATTTTGCCCACCTCTGTTTTAGGGCTTGTGTTTTAAAGAGACACTCAATTTTTTAAACATATTTTCTTTTTATGGTGCTAAAGGGCAGAGTTAAATGTTGTGGATGTCTTGACTGGACATCTCTAACATATTTACACAGATGGATTTCTTTTATATGCTATCTTAACCCTGTAGCTCCTTTGGTCACAAGGCTTTACGTGGGGATAACTACTATATCATTCAAGTGATTTTATATGTTCCTGATATTTACTCTCAGGCTTACCTTCATTTCAAAACAGCCTTTTTGCATGAAAGTTACTTACTCTTTAGAAACCTTGTTAAAAATATCATGCATGAATTCTGAACGAGAAACAGATGGACTATTATTTGAAAATGTGTTATCTGCCTTAAGTAAAGCTTTAACTTTTATGGGCTGATTCACTTGGACATTGATGCAACACAAAGCAGCCATAATGCTGATGATCACTTACAGCTGTTTGACTGTGATAGCACTGCACAAAGCAGCCGAGGGCCCTGGTGAATCTCCTGTAATTAGATATTGACTTACCGATATAGGAGGCTAGCAAGACCAGCACTATGGGAAAGACAGGTAAAGATGGAGTGAGACTAGACTTTACAAGTCTTCATATCTAGGTTTTTAGGGCTCCTCTCCATCCCACCTCCTCAGCTTCAGCTCTCCCCTAAGTGCTGCTTTAATTAGTAGCAGCCATGAAACAGCAGTGCTATCCAAGCTAGCCTGAACCTGTTGATCCTTTAAGGAGCAGTGGCAATTGGAGCCTGTAATCCATGATTGGGAACACTTACCCATGTCCAGTTCCCTCCTTCCACCAGCTCATTACAAGCAAAAGCATGTTATGATCTAACTAATTGTAGAGAAGCAATGATGGCTGGCTGATTCACCATCAGTGTCACAATGGCTCAATTTAACAGTCACCTGCACTACTGAGCTGAGCCTGTTTGTGGAGCATTCAAGCATACCCATTAGATGTGACAGTCATTAGCATAGCTTAATCTAGTAATGACCTAATTCTTTCAAAGCTACACTGCACAAGATTTCAAATCGTTTTAAGAATATGGAAAGTGTGAAGACTATGTACTTTTACTAAGAAATTCTGGTACAACAAAAAAGACTTGCACAGATATTACATTTCTCAAAGGATCCAACTTGTAATTATTTCAGCAGATAATTAAGAACATTCATTTTTAAGTTACAAAAAAAAAATTACTCACTCAAAGTTTATGTTGGGTATATTTGGAGATTTTTCACACAAAAAAAAGATTGTGCAGGAGAGTGCAAAACAAAACAATTTTTGTTTCCCCCACCTCCTTGTGCCCTATCAGCTTTTCCTGACTTCTAATCCATCTTAACCCCTCCTTTTTTCTCCTCCCTGCTTTCTGTTTCATCAATATGTTTTTAATTCTCTCCTCACTCTTCTCCATTCTTCATTCCTATCCCCACATCTACTTTACTAACCCGCAAGTTCTGGGTGATTTCTGGTATCTGCCTCCCCCATGCAGCAGAGCATCTCTGATGGGAATCCTGTGACCAAGCTGCTATCTTCTATTACAAATCTGTTTCTTCCCCCTTTAGCTCTGACATCTTCCAAGCTAAACAATTTTTACCTCTTTAGCTGAACTGAATCCTTGGTCCCAGCTGCTTTCTTAACACCTCTGTCTCACTCTTCAAATCCTTCCCTCTTCCTGTTTCCCTTCTCTTTCTGCACAGGCCCTTTCCACATTTTTTCAAGAGAAAATTGGCAAATAAGACATGACTGTCCTTCTTCCCATGACTGTCCTTCTCCGGTTCACATTCCTCCACACTTCTCCTCTATCACAACTCTCCCCTATTACAGGTACAGAAGTTCCTTATCCTTATCCTCTAATTCCTTCACTTACCTCCATGACCCCAGTAACCCTACTCCATCTCCTGAACTGCCTCATGCTTGCTTTCATCTCCTTCTCGATACTTAACCTCCCATTCTTCTCTGGTTCTTTCCCTCCTGTATGTAGTGTCTTCCTACTTTAGTAATAATTAGTAACAATCATCTATAATTCCACTTCCTTCTCCAGCCCCATTCTCTTCTTCCTTTCATTTCTGAGGGAATTGATTGAATGTGCTCATTATAAGCACTGGCTGGAATTCCCCTCCTCCAGGTCCCCCGTAGACCCTCTCCTATGACGGGGTCTCATTCCATGCATTCTATATGGTCCTATATGGTCTATATGGTTCCTAGCCGAATCTATATGGTCTCCTTTTATCAACATCTCAAGATACCTCCTCCTAGCCAAATCTCAGAACTAGCACTCGATCCTCATCCTTTTTGACCTGTCAGTCACCTTCAGCAGTGTTGAAAGATCTGTCTTCTTGAAATCTTATTCTTCCCTGGCTTTCATGGCTTTGTCCTTTCCTGCCTCTCAAATCATTTTTAACTGTGTTTTTTAGATCAGAGGTTTTTAACCTTTTTAAACCTATGTACCCCTTCTGGTGGCAGCAGCTGGATGGGGGGGGGGAGGGGGAGATGGGACTCACATGCAGCAGCCACCGCCACCACCCCTGCCGCCACCCACCACCCAGTGCCACCACCCGCCGCCCTGTGCTGCCACCACCACTGTGCCCCGCACCGCTTTTCCATGGCCGGTTGCACATGCGGCTCTGCAGGCTGCTGATGGGCCTCATGCCTGGCCAATCGAGTGCTTGGCCAATCCACCAGCAGCCTGTGGAGCCGCATGTACGACCGGCTGTGGAAAAGTGGCATGCGGGGTGGCGTGGCATGGTGGGTGGTGACAGCCGTGGCTGCCGCATGCAAGCTCCCCCCCCACTTCATGTCCAGCTGGCTCGGTGGTTCCTGTGTGGCCCACAGAGAGGTGCCACTGCCCTTGCCACCCTCCTGCCCTGTTCCTGGGAGGCAGTGACAGCACAGGGTGGTGGGTGGCGGCGGCCGCCACCACATCTAAGCCCCCCTGTCCCACATCCGTCCGCAGAGGGGCACCTCCTCACTGTTGACTGTTGGCCAAACAACGGCCCAGTGGACAATCAGGAGAATGAGTTGGGGTAGGTGGTGAGGAGGCACCACGGTGTGGTGTGTGGGGCTGACGGAGCCCAGCATGCCCCTCTCTCTCTCCTGGGTAAGACATGACATGTGAGAACGTACTGGGGGAGACACTGGTACTGTGCCCCAGGGTGCACTCCATCCTCACTCTCCCTTGTATATACCTCAAGTCCCTTCTAGGTACCCCTAGGGGTACGCATACCTCCGGTTGATAACCCCTGTTTTAGATGATCCTACTTCCTCCAGATGTGTGTGGGAAATCAGAGGGACCTATCCATGATCTCCTTTTCTTTTCCTTTTACATCATGGGTAATCTTACCCCCAAACACAAAATTAACTGTCGTATCTATGTGGACAACTCAACGATCTCTCTCTCCATTCTAGACCTGTCTCCTTCTGTCCAAACTAAAATGTTGGCCTGTCATTTATACATCTCTCCAGGGATGGACATCCTCATGCTTAGCATGGCCAAAACAGAACTCTTTCATCCTTCCATCCCATCATCACCTTGCATTTTAATTACTGTAATTTTATTTTTCTGGCCTTAAACTCAATTCTGCCCTGCTCATATCCATCCTGAAGGCTGTTGGAAATCTTTTTTTCCTGTGCTGGTTCATGTTATGCACCTCTTTGAATCTCTCCATTAATCTATGTATCACATCAAATGTAAGATACCTGCCTGCACTTTCATGGCCTTCCATAGCCCATCCACCAGACTATCCGTCAAATTTAATTTACTGTCAAGTTGTCCACACCCACCACTGGTCCATTTGTAATGCTTGCTTCCACCACCCAGTTGCTGAATTTTCAGAAAAGCACCTTCACACTTTCTCTCACAATACCCTTTGTAAGTGGGTGAAGCTCCCCATGAACATCTCAACACTATTTCATTATGCTCCTTCCAAACCCTAGCATTCTCCTTTGTTGTGATGGCTACAACAACTAGACAACAGTTAAGCTGCTGGGGTGCTGAGACCAGTGCCCATCATGCTGACCAATGCTGGCATATTGACTTCCTATACTCCTTTCCTCTATCTAGACCTATTTTCTATCTCTTGTCTTGGACTGTAGGCTATCAGGGGCAAGACTATCTTTTTGTTCTGCATTTGTATAGTGCTTAGCCCAATGGAGTCCTGGTCCGAGACTAGAGTCCTAAGTGCTAGTCATACAAATGTTAAATAACTAATCATCATTATCATCATTGTAAGCTTAATAACAACATGCAATGCCTGGGTAACACTGAAAGAGCAATATTACCGGACATTCTGTTTGTATAATCATTTAAAATATATATTTGTTAATATTTTTTAAATAATATTTGATTATGTAACAGAGGTGCTAAGTACATGGGAGCCCAAGGATTGCTTGGGTCTGCCCACCCTAGGGAAGAGGGCTGTCACCTGAAATACATGAAACTTTCCGCATCCATAATATTAGCCCCCACCCCCAGCAAAAATAAAAGTTGGTTCCTATGTCATGTAATGGATGTACACTCAAAGCATAAAATTATATTTGCTGCCTTATGGTTGGTATATTTGAAACACTTAACAGTGCAAACTCCATGTTGTGCTACTTACAGTAGTTTTTTGAATGTTAGGTTTTTGTAGCAGGGTAGCCTGCTTCTTTAAAAGCTTGTGGGCTTGGGACCAGCTGGTTCTGTATAGTTAGCAGATGTGCTGGAAAGTCATCAGGAGTTTCCTATAAGGAGTTTCCTAGGGCTGAGAAAGCCATAGTTGAAGGAAACGGGTGTAGGTTGTAGCCGTGTTGGTCTATGAACATAGGTAGACAAAGTTCTTTGGGTAAATCTGATGTCTTTTATTAGACCAACTCAAATAGTTGGAAGAATGTTTCCAACTATTTGAGTTGGTCTAATAAAAGATATGAGATTTACCCAAAGAACCTTGTCTGCCTAGTTGAAGGAAAGGCTTTTGTTGGTAGTTTGTGAAGCAAAAACATTAGATCCCTCTAGAAGCTGTGCCTCAGGTAGTTAGAGGCACTGACTGATGTTTTTCTCTAAGTTTTTGAGTTGAAGAATAAAACTGGTCCCCCCCAAAACTCCACATAGTCATTTCTGAGCTAAAACAGGTAGTGGACTCATGATCAGGAATGTATCTACTTACAAAGGGATCTGGTCTTTGAGATTTCACTACAGCTTCAGGTGGGACTGTTGTGTTTTTGCCTTGGAAATACTGCTATGCTATTATACTATCCTCTCCCCTGCTAATTTCAAAGAGCTTCCTTATTTCAAACCAACATAAACTACATTTATTATAAAAGTGATGCAGCCATCCAGACATGTGGTACCAGAAGTGGAAGTTTTGAAGACCAACATTATGATGTTGACTCTGTCACTGCAGAGCTCTTCAAGATCTATATATAAATATTATTGCTGGTATTCAAAATAGGGTTCGAACTACATTATTCTGCAAATAAATTGGAGACTGTAATATTAATAGCGGCATACAACTTTGGAGAGAATCTCTTGATGAAGAGGAAAGATTGATATCAGTTTTTCCTCCCCTTTCTATTTGTTGAATACCAATATTCCATGCTTCTAGAGTTCCTAACTTGGCAAGATCTATGTGAAGAGGACAATGGGAATTGCTGTCTTGTGATTACTTACATTAATCTGTTCTTTTAGCCCCAATTCAAAGTAGGAATGAAAAACACAAAGTAAGTCAGGAGGGGGAAAAAAGGCTGGCATTTAAACATACTGTTACGGGCTGGGTTAAATATTTGAAACTGATGGGTCAACCACTTGCCTCTGCTTCAGGACAAGCAAAAAAGCACTTGTCTTTCTTCAGGGAGCCAGACAGCTAAAGCAAGAGGAGAACCATCTAAAGCACCAACGCATGAAAAAGCTTCACAAGAAGCTGACCTGCATGGCCAAAGAGAAATGGGCAAGATCATTGATAATTCAAGCTTTTTTGTGTGTATGTGAAGCAAGAAGAAATCAAGCATGCAGTCATAGAAATACTGTAGTATGTGTGTGTAGTACAAAACTGTTTAATCTTCTTTCTCACCCTCTGAGGATATTTGCAGTGACATAGGACAACTTTCTAGTCTCAAAAGAAAATGAATTGTTCTTCAAGATCCAACGCTAGTTATTCTATTAAAACATAGATTTCATTTATTTTATTTTAATAGCTAGGTAGCTATCATTTCTATTACTGAAACAGTTATATAGAAACATGGCCTTGCAGGTTGTTCCAATTTAAAGGAATACAGGTTTCCCTCACTTTACGCAGGTTCTGTATGTGCAAATTTGCACTTATGAGATGACCTTTTTTATACCAAAAATTTGTTACATGAGAGGTAAATTCACTCGTATGCGATTGGTGCGGTAGAAGCCTGCAGTCTGCTACTTTGTATGGTGCATTGTGGGAGTGACACGCACCAAAATATAGTCCCCTGTGTGGGTCTGTGCTCCTTGCTCATTGTCTGTGACACATGTTTCTGATGTTGCCATCCCCATTATGCCTTCTAAGTGTCCCACTAGTTTATCTCATACCCTTCTCTCTGGTCCATCAATAAAGCCTTCACCACCCTCTCTTCACACCAACTAAACATTCACTACCACTCTGTGCTTGTGTGTCCTGTCTGCTGTTGGTGAGTACCAAAATTGTCTTGTAAAAGTGGTAGAAATGGGCCTGGGGGTCAGTACAGTCAAGGCCTTGGAACATATCTCTATTTGTTACAATGTAAAGTGGGTTCCCTTTATGTGAATTTGACTTACATGCCGTTTTTCAGGAACACATGTACAGCATAAAGCGAGGGAAACCTGTAATTGGTAATGTATTCTGGTATTCTGATGCAAATTCCACAGAGTGTGTGCAAGGGAGTTGAACAAGAGGCAGTGTCCCTGCTCACAACTTTTGACCCCTTTCAGTAGGCGTACAGACTAAAAAAAAACTCTAGGTGAATTTTCTGAGGTACATTGTTCCAGTACCCATTGTAGTTGTGTCTGGTACTACTTTGCAGCCTCCATGCTACTTTTTCCTAGGCCGTGTCCACAGGAGTAATGCTTTACTGGCATGTGAAAAAAATACGCCTGTAGTGACAAAGCACTTTGAGCATGGATACAGCTGTACTGATATAGTTTCATAGTTTCTAGGGTTGGAAGGGACCTGACCAGATCATTGAGTCTGACCCCCTGCCATGGCAGGAAAGAGTACTGGGGTCAAACGACCCCAGCAAGGTGTACATCCAGCCTCCTCTTAAAGACTCCCAGGGTAGGAGCCAGCATCACTTCTCTTGGAAGTTGGTTCCAGACCCTAGCCACCCTGACAGTGAAGTAGCGCCTCCTGATATCTAGTCTGAATCTACTTTCTGCCAGCTTGTGACCGTTATTTCTAGTCACTCCTGGCGGTGCTCGGGGGAACAGGGACTCCCCCAATGCCTGCTGGTCCCCCCTGACTAGTTTGTAACAGGCCACTTGTGGAGGCTGAACAGGTTCAGGTCCCGTAGCCTCTCCTCATAGGGCCTGCCCTGCTGTCCTCTGATCATGCGAGTGGCCCTCCTCTGGACCCTCTCCATGTTGTCCACATCCCTCCTGAAGTGCGGCGCCCAGAACTGGACGCAATACTCCAGCTGTGGCCTGACCAGTTCCAATCAGGGTTTTTTGCTGGCTTATGCTACACCCACTTTTCAGCAAAATGAACTATGCTGCTGAAAGCATAGTTTTGCTGACCTCTCTGTATTTATAGCGAGGGCTTTTACCAGCAGGGAGATGTTGATCAATACAGCTCTGTGGGCAGAAAAAACAGTCTGACACAGTTCACAACTTAGCCAATTAAGTGCTTCTGCCTACACAGTATGAACTCTCAAGCAACTGGCAAACAGCTCTTTATTTCCCAGAGGCGCTTAACTTTCTTACAATGATTTCAAATAAAGGACTGCAATGTCCTCATTGCCACTGGAGGTACCAAGGAGGTATAAGCTAACCCAGCAACCTGTGGGCCTTATTTTCTGAAGTACCTATTGCCTTCGCTATGGGCTTCAATGAAAATTAAGAACAAGTAGCCCATTGCAGAAAATGCTCAGTATCTTCTTGAACACAGCATAAATACTGAAGGACCAATTTAATAGCAGATATAAACAGACATGCATCTTCTGTAATCATTAGTTTGACCAAGCTAGGTCAAAGATAAATATAGCCCTCCAGGTGTTAACCTGTCAGAGGCTTAGTCTAATTTTAGCATCTGTGCTAAGAGTTGGAGAATTCTTGTGAATTCTCCTGGAAGATGCAAGTGGGTCGGGGGAAGTCGATGGAGAAGAGCTGGGCATATTACCACAGAAAGTTTCACTGGTGGGTGATTCTCTGTTGAGAAGCCAGGGCTCAGACACCACTGTCTTGGGGAAGTGAGAAGCTAATATCAGCTGCAACCACCTTGGCACTAACTAGAAAACTGTCACACTCTGCATTCCCTGAAATCAGGAAAACATCTCTTGGGGAACTGCTGAGTGGCAGTGAGAGCTTAGAACAGGGATGGACAAAATACGGCTGGGGGGCTAGATGCGGCCCACCAGGCCATTTTGTCTGGCCGATGAGGCCCCTAAAAAATTTAGAAAATTAATATTGACCTGTCCTGGGCTGCCTGTCATGCAACCCTCAATGGCTTGCCAAAACTCAGTAAGCCGTCCTCTGCCCAAAATAATTGCCCGCTCCTGGCTTAGAACATAAGAACTGCTATTTTCTGGGGTAGACCATAGGTCCACCTTGCCAAGTGTCCTATGTCTGGGCAGTGGCCACTGGCTTCTTGGACATGTTTGAGGGCCGGTGGGCACTGTCTGGTGTGCTGTTCTCGGTGTCCCCCCTTGGCACACTAGTTATTAACCTTTGACTGTCACTCCCATCCCTGTCTTGTTATCATTTGTCCCAAGTGATCAGTTGTTGTCTTTTCAGTCTAAGGGAGGCTAATATTTTACTTGGTGGCCCTAGGCCCATGATCCCTTAATGTAACAAATAGGCCTGTGTCCAGGCAGTGGGCAATGGCCACTGGCTTCTTGGACTCTTTCAAGGGCTAGGGCACTGCTCAGTGTACTCAACTCTGTGTTCCCCCCTTGGTGCACTCATTTTGAACCTTTGATCTTCACACCCAACCCTGTTTTCTTCTTTAGTTCCTCCCTGGGAGCTTGTAACTTTCCCTGAAGTGTATTTTTCCCTTGATGTGTACTTAGTGAAGCCCCCCCCAGCACTATTAAGAGGGCTTTTGGCTTTACTTGGTGGGCATTGGCTCACATTCCCAATGTACATCAAATAGGCCTGTGTCCAGGTAAAGTTTCACTGATCGGTGTCTACAGCAGAGGCAGGCAATTATTTTGGGTGGAGGGCCGCTTGCTGAGTTTTGGCAAGGCATCAAAGGCTGCATGACAGGCAGCCAGGGGCAGATAAATATTAATTTTCTAAATTTTTTAGGGGCTCCACAGGCTGGATAGACTGGCCTGGCAGGCTGCATCTGGCCTGCAGGCCACATTTTGCCCACCCCTGGTCTACAGGCTCTCTCAAATCATTCAGGGGCCAGTGGGTGCTGGCTGGTGTTCTCTGCTCGGTGTCCCCTTCTAGTTCCCTTGTTATTAACCTGTGACCTTCACTCCTGGTCCTATTTTTTGACTTGTCCCAAGAAATCCTTTTGTTGCCTTCTCAAGGACTTCACTTTTTAAGGGGGTCTTATAATTTTTTTTGTGGTGAGCCTAGGTCTATGTTCCCTGACCATAACAAATGGGCAGGTGTCTAGGCATTTTCACTGGTCGGTGTCCACAGCCTCCCTCAACTCATTTGGGGGGCAGTGGCCTGTGTGCTCTGCTTGGTGTCCCCTTGTTATTAACCTATGACCTCATTCCCCTTCCTGTTTTCTCTTTATTTTTTCTCCAGAGTTAGTTGATGTGTCCCCAGTAGCCTCCCTTATTAAAAGGGGCTTATAGTATTCTCTGATGGACCTAAGCCCATGGTCTTTCAGCACATTAAACAGGCTTGCTTCTGGGCAGTCTCACTGGTCAGTGTCCATGGGCTCCCTTGACTCATTCAGGGAGCAGTGGGCACAGGCCAGCGTACTCTGCTCTGTGTCTCTTTCCAGCTCCTTTGTTATTTACCTGTGACCTTACTCCCTTCCCTATTTTCTTATGACTTGTCTCAAGGAAACAGTGGATGGGCCTGTAGTGGACTCGCTTCTTAAGAGGGGTGTAACTGGGGGGTAAGGGGAGGGGGCGGGGCAGGAGGCAGGTGGTCTCCCTCTATTAACCTGACCTAGGAACCAACCTCCTCACAAACGCTAGGTGGCACTTTGGTCCCGTTTCCAGTCTCTTTCTTTTTACATGGAAAAAGCTTGTCCACATGGTAAACAAGGCAAGTGAGAGCATAAATAGAAATACAAATAACAGACGCAAGTAAAACCTCGGGTCTTTTCTCCAACCTAGAGAAAGAGGCCACCCAGACTTGTGCTTTTCTCTCAGGACACCAGCCTCCTCTGTCCCTCTTCCTCTCCCTCAGTTACCCTCCCTGGGAGCTTGTAACTTTCCCTGAGGCCAGCCAGTCATCCTTAGCTGGCCCAGGGCTCCTAGGAAAGCAGGCTATCACCTCCTAACCCCCGGTGTCTAGCTGTCTTGGTGTGCCTTGCTTAGGGTTGTTAGTTGTACCCATGTTGGTCTAAGGGTATAGACAGACAAGATCCTTTGGGTAGATGTGATATCTTTTATTAGTCCAAATAGCTGGAAAAATTGTTCTTTGCAAGCTTTCAGGCACAAATCTCCTTCTTCTGGCATAGGGAAAGACTTGCTTCCCCCTTGGCACAGCAAGAAGGCCCATGTCAAGCAGAGGCAAGAAGGAAACCTGCCCTGGGTCTGACCAGGGCACAGCCTCCAGCAGGGAAGGGGTCACAGTCTGCACTCCTCTCTCCCCTGCTTCAGAGTGACTCATGCCTAGGGACATATCTGGGTTTTACTGGACATGTCCTCTTTTTGGGTCTTCCCATTTCCATCTGGGCAGTTTTTTAAAACATCAGGAAATGTCCAGGATTTTGCTGCCTCTGCTCAGTGTCAAAGTTTTTCCCCCAGCACTTCCTGGCGTGATTCAGCAGGGAGCTGCTTGGGGCTGGGAGGAGTCGGGGGGGGGGAGTTGGATTGTAGGCTGGGGCATCATGCACCTGTCACTGCAGGCAGGTAAGTCTGTGGTGGGGTGGGGGTCAGAGGAGTCGGGGGGGGGGAGTTGGATTGTAGGCTGGGGCATCATGCACCTGTCACTGCAGGCAGGTAAGTCTGTGGTGGGGTGGGGGCCAGAGGCTGTGTGTGTGTGTGTGTGTGTGTGTGTGTGTGTGTGTGTGTGTGGTGCGCGGCGGGGGGGTGCCGGGGCTGCAGCAGGGCAGGGAGGTGCCTGCCCCTCCAGCGAAGCAAAGTGGGGTGTTCTTCAGAGGAGCGGCAGGGAGCTGCAAAGGTGGCACGGCTGGGAGTGAGGGGCACTGGCAGGGCTGGGGGAGGTGTGTGGCTTGGGAGTGAGGGGCACCAAGGGGGTCCTCCCATCATATTACTGCCCCCCATCCTCTTTTTTGAAACTGGAGGTATGGTACCCCTACTCATGCCTCTTTCCCCCAATCCCCCTGTGAATGTGACTGAATTGCCAGGGACGTGGCTGGGCCCTTGCTGCAAGGCCCGTCCTCGCCTGGGGGAACACTCCACTTCAGGCGGGCGAGGGAAGCCATTTCCCTTCCCCGTGGACCAGCACGCGTGCACTCCCCTGGAAACTACAACTCCCGGCATGTCGCACGGCGACCCCGAGCGGCCGGAAGCGGAAGGAGCGGGACATGCCGGGACCCGTAGTTCCTGCGGTGCGGCTGCTCTTCCAGGCCCGGCTGGGAGCGGGGGGCAGGATTTCAAAAATTCCCGCGGCGGCGGCCGCAGCTCTCGCGAGATCCCCCTGCCCCGCCCCCTCGGAGTGAGCGCGAGCGAGGCCGCGAGGTGCGTGCGGCGGCGGTGGCGGCGCTGGGGGAAGGGCGCGGCGCGGTGCGGTGCGGCGCGGTTCAGCTCGGCGCGGCGCACCGGGCAGGCCCGGGCCCAGGCGGCGTCGGAACCGCTGCGGCCGATGCCGCCGCCCTGAGCGGCCGCCGAACTCCGCGCTGCACAGGCCGGGCCCGCGGTGGCGCCCGCAGCGGCAGGTATTGACGGGTGGGCTGGGGCCTGGCGCGGCCCTCAGCGGGGCGGGGGGCAGGTCTGGGCGCGGCGCGGCTTGCTGTGTCCGCAGTCTAACGCGGGGCGAGCGGAGCGTGCCGGCTCCCGGGGCGGGCCGGGCTGGGGGCGGCCCTGGAGCCGCCCGGGCCCCGCGCTCCGGGCGGTTACCTCCGGCGGAGTCCGCGCCAGGGTCTTAGCGGCACAGATATTGACGGTCGTGCGGGTCTCCCTCTGTGAGTCGCAAGAATGTATGAAAAGGTCATGAACAAACTTTAAAAATGGGTCCCCCTATAAAACGGGGAAGCGGTGGCTTTTCCTTGGAAACTGGCAGAGTTGCAGCCTGCGAGGGGCTGCTTGGAGAGCCCCTCCTGCCCCACACACTTGGGGGTGGGGAGCAGCAGATTGGGACTGGCCATCGGTGTTTACAGATTCATGGATTGTAGTGCTGGAAGGGACCTTGGAAGATTATCAGGTCCAGCAAAGACCAAGCAGGACAGATAACTGGGGGGTGTCAGGTGACTGTCTAGTCTCCTCTTGAAGATTTCCAGGAGGGTCCTGGTATCAAACAAGTTCAGAACTGCTGAGTCCTATCCTGTGCTCCAAGCACTGCTGTCCTGATATATCATCCCAGCCAAAGCTGCATCCAGCTGGGTCTTAAAAACTTCCAAGGATGGGTACCTCTCTGGGTAATCTGTTCCAGTGCTTTACTACCCCCCTCATGACAGAGTTTTTCCTTGTATCTAACCTAAACGTCCCTTGCTGCACTTGAGACCATTGCTCCTTGTTGTGTCATGTGCCACCACTGAGAACAGTTTAGCTCCATCCTCTTATGAACCCCCCTTCAGGTGGTTGAAGCCTGCTACTAAATCCCCTCTTAGTCTTCTCTTCTCCAAGGGTTGTGGTTTAGCCAAAATCATAGTGGTAACTGCAGGTGTAACACTGGGGGCTGGGAGGAAGGGGAGGAAGAGCTGTGATACCAACTTCTGTAAAAGGGAGAAGGCTTTGTAAAAGCAGGCCTTCAGCGTGTTTTGCCATCAAGCTTATAATAGCGCTCTCTGTGATGTATATGTAATACTTCCTGTAAACAGAGGTTGCCCCCCTGGGTATCTTGGGTAGTGTGGAAATATCGGTGTTACACTGACAAAATGCACCTAGTGTGGACTTTAATATACAAGAAAACACTGTTTGTATGTGAGTAGTAACACTCTTTCCCATCCTCAGAAGAATATTTTAAGCTTAGACTAAGAGAGCTCTTTTGACAGTATACTTACATCTGCACCAGGGGTTTCCTACCACTATGGCTGTCAGTCAGGTATCACACGTCTTTGTGCACCTGCATATTGACTTGTAACTGAGGCTCCTCTGCTGTAAGCCTGGCCATGCTGCAAAGCCTTAGTGTTTGCAGGGCTGCTATTTTTTATTTTATTTTTTTTGCTTGGGTGTGAGGTGGAACTGTTAACTGCATCTGATACAGCATCTTAGTTGGCCGATTGCTTGGTGATCCTCAAACAATCAGATGCATAAGATGATCTACTTTTTCTTAGTGCTGCTGTTCAGAGCGTCTTCATCATCAGAGTGAAACTTACAAGAAGCGTTTACCTGAAGGGTGATCACAGAGAAGATGGAGATGGGGTTTTCTCTGTGGCTGTAGGGGACCGGACTAGGAGCAGTGGCCTCAAGCTGCAGCAGTGAAAATTTAGATTGGAGACTAGGAGGAACTTGCTGACTGGAGAGTAGTCAAGCATTGGGATGGGCTGCTTAGAGAAACTATGGGATCTCCATCCTTGGACATTTTCAAGGCCAGGTTAGACAGACACTTGGCTGGGTTGATTTAGTTGGGGACCTTGTGATGTCCTGTCCAGTCCTACTTCTATGATCCTATGAACTGCTACTTGCAATAAATCTCAAATGTTTACTCTTCCTGTAGAAGTAAAACATGGCAGAAGTCTCTATAAACCTGACTATCATGGTATTTGCCAAAGTGAAGTCACTGCCTTCTCTCATTGCCTTTCCTTTGGTCTTTTGTCATTTTTAACCTGTATGTGAGAAACAGCTTAATGCATGTTTTTGACCAGTATGAGAACTGCTCTTGAAGTATGAGTTGTTGGTGCCTGTGCTCCCTGGATGAGGATGAGGTGGGGGCCTCAAAGCTTGTCTAACATCCCTCCCAATTATATGATTGGCCTAGTAAATGGTATTACACAGGCCTTGCTTCTGACATATTCCCTGGACCATTGCAGCTATTGTCACATCAGTTAAGCATGTTTTTGCCTAGCTAATTAAAGGACAGTGGTGACTCTCCAGCCTTCCTCAAATGCTGCGGTAGTTGCTGCAACGTTGAGTGTTTACTTCCTTTTTGCAGCTAAAAGTGAAAAATAATACATCTGGAATGGCATATTTTCTCTCCTCTGTGCAATTCTTGTAACAAAGTGTGCATCAGGGATTCCCTTTTCAAAGTTGGCTGTATGTGATTGAGCTCTTTGTAACCAATGACTGTCTGTCTCCCTGACCTATAACAAGCCTAGTGTTTGGTGAGAGCATCTTATCTTGATCCCTTGTTTTACCTTCCTTCCTTATTTCCCAGCAGCTTTATTGATTTTTAACTCAATCAATAATTCAATATAGTGATGTAAGTAAACATCCCAATAATCAGGTCATTGGATTTTATGTGAATTATTACAGTCATTTGCACTCCTGTTAGGCCATATCTGTACTGGAAAACCTTAAAAAGTCCTCCTTGTTTGCTTGAGGAAACCCTTGCGAGATGATGCTTTGCCATTTGTACCTACCAATGGTTTACTGAGAATCAGGTAAAA
Organism: Crocodylus siamensis; assembly: GCF_052110815.1. Lineage (NCBI taxonomy): Eukaryota > Metazoa > Chordata > Crocodylia > Crocodylidae > Crocodylus > Crocodylus siamensis. The sequence goes on along the minus strand of NC_143395.1, from coordinate 147,008,216 downwards.
TGTGTAAAAGTAGGACCAGCTATTGAAGATTTGTCTATTTCTTGGTTTTCTCTGGTTCGGCTGAACTCATGTTAGAGCCAGGAGAATGTCTGTTAAATGGGTCTTTTGCAAACAAAGTCGCAGTGTATTGCATTGCAGAAGAAAGTTTCAATGAAACTTTCAATGCAATGCAATACACTGCAAGTTCAGTGCAAATGAACTTGAGAATTTTTCTTTATGTTTTGTTCTTTGCAATATGCACTTTTTCATGGCCAGTCTCGCTGTGTAAAGTTGAGGAACTTCTTCATGAACTTGTTCACGGCAAATGAAGGCAGCAGTATAGCCCATAGTACATTTACGTGAGCGGGATTCACCACATGCTTTCCACTGGCTCATGAGGCCTCAGATGACTATTCCAGGATGGAAGATTTCAGTATTCTCTCCTGCTGTTTATTTCTGATCTATCCCTTTTAAAGGAAAGCTTCAAGCATTCACAGAATCTTTGTAATTGCCAAGTGGGTTATTAGAAATGATGGACTAGACCTTTCTCGGTGTAAGAAAGGTAGGCTTACTTGCTTTTTGGTGTGCCATCCACTTTTTTGTTTACAATGCAAGATAATCAGTTACTTAATATGATCAGGTACCTGCCTGTATTTTGTCCTCTTCATTACGCTTTGCTTTTTAATACATTTCTTTCAAAATTGCTCATACCAGTGAATTTTAAGGGGCATTGCCAAAAGGCATCTTTAAATGTGGCTACTTTTTTAAAAATACAGTTTGTGAGTAAATAGGGCATTTCAAATTACTTGTCCAAAACCAAAATTTTTAAAGGGTTTTTTGTCGTCCCCCCCCCGATATCTTAGGTTCTGAAGAGCAACTTCAGATTTACTTCTAAGCTGGTCCCCAGTGCTCCTTGTATCAGCCCTTCACTATGTACCCTTCAGTTTCATCTTTTCTGCTATTGGTGAACAGCTTCTAGCAGGGTGGGCTGAGAGCAGTTTGTAACATAGGACATGCAACTAATCATCAAAAAAATGGTAAAACTGCGCAAGCTGCTGTCAAATATAAGTTGAGAAATAGATCTTTTTTAAAAGTGTCTTTAATTTCAGAGCTGGAATTTGCGACCTTTTGGGAGGGGGGGAAGGAATTGTCTGTACCATTTATGGTTCTTCTGTTATCTTTTTGGTGGCACAGCTGAATTGTCCCCTTCTTTGTTCCTCACACAGTATCACTCTATTGCTTCTATTTCTCTGACTACATAGAACATAATGTCCTTGTTACTTGATTTCATCCTTCCTCCTGAACGTGCTGCTTGGCTGCCTTGTTTCTTCTCCTCTGAGCATTCTTCTTCTGTTAGTAGCTTCTATCCTGTGGACAGCTTCTATTTTCTTTTTCTTTCTAATGCAGCAGTGGCCTGTAGTTGGCTGCTTTTATGGACCTTTAGGCTCTTCTTGGCAATGAAAAGCCTAGGCACCTACAGAAACAGCTGGAAAGGAGGTGCTTGTTGGCACCATGTTATATATTATCTGTCCACAGACCCAAGCTTGTGAATCATTAATATAATTCAAATCAGGGCTTTATAGTCATTTTTAAATCCTCAGTTGCAAAACCAATTTATTTACATCTGTTTGTTTTTCATCTTCCAAGTATCTTAAAGAAAAATTGTAAAGAAAGAAAAAGAACCAAAATCTTCTTACTAACCTGTCAGGTTAATATTTCTGGTCCACAGTTTATTTTAGGCAGCAAATTGTTGAATCAAATGCCAGTTTCTTAGCTTAGTCTTCTTTTGGACTTACATGTGGCTAGCACTTCATTTATGACTTGTAACTATACAGTAAATAAGTTTCAGTAAAGCTGTTAATATATCAAAACTTCAAACAAGTTTGGATTTTTTTCTTTGTGGAGTCTGGTAAAACTATTCCATTCAATATTATTTTAAAATATTTTAAGAAACAGAATCTAAAAACAAACCCAACTTGTTGCAAGTGATTTGTTATCTTATTAGGAACTCTAGCAGTTTGAAATGATTTGGTATATATGCAGGCATAAGAAACAGTAGATGCAAAATTTTCAGCATGGCTGACCACAGCAGTGTCCTTTGAATACCATCCTTGCTGCCAGTAGTATTCTTCTCAAAATATGTCTTATTCCTGATACCAGGCCCTACATGTGTTATGTTTTCTGTATTTGACATATGCTGCTTTTTGGTACTGCCAATAGGCACAACAACTCAGCTCTTCTCAGGCAGGGTCTCTTGGTGACCTAGAGCATGCCGGGTCTCTATACCCATCTTTTTTGTAAAATTATAGAGAAGTAGGGCTGGAAGGGACCTGTAGAGGTCATCTAGTCCAGCCCCCTGCTTAAGGCAGGATTATCCATATCCAAACCATACAATGCATAATCCAAACTTTACATAAGACTGTTGTCAATGCTGCCGCAAAACAGACCTAACACTCTAAGCTGCCACAGTAAAGTGGGAAGCACAGCCGCCAATATTCTGCTTCTATGAAATGTTGCCAATATATGTTCAAGAGATCCTAGGTAGAGGGCCACACCTGCTACAGAGGAAGGCAAATACTGCTGCATTCGGTACAATTCTGATCATGGCGTTAAATTCCTTCCTGGCCCCAAATACGGTGATCAGTCTTACCCTGGGTAGAGGGGCAAAAGCCTCTAGATGGGAACCTCCAGCTTTGCTCCCAGCAGGAGCATTGGCAAACCTTAGTTAGAGTCCCCAGCCTTGGCTGTAGCCAACACCCAGTGCCACTGGGGAGGTTTAAAAACACACTGTTATATGTAGCAGAAAGGTGGGGCAAAGGGAGCAGCCAACAAAGCCCAGAAGTATGGGAAATGTCCATAGTAGAATATAGGAATAACCATGCCTACCTAGATCATCCCTGACTATGGCTGTCCAGCTTCTTCTTGAACACCTCCAGTGTTCAAGTCTTTGTCAGCAAAATTTTCTCTTTTCAAGGAATTCCTCACGTAGATACGATAAGACAATCTACTTTTTGAGGACTTTTCTGAATTTATGCCAAAATCAAAGTAAATTTTTGGAAGCATTCTTTTGTTATACTGTAAATTAAGAGGAATAATATTTGCCAAAATTATAAAATTAAGTGGGGGGAGAGAGGAGGCAATTCTTAAAGTTGAAATGAAAACAAATCCATCAAAACTTTAGAGGTTTTCTTAAGCTTTAGTGATTTACCATGCTACCCTTGTTAAGGCATGCCCATGTTTGTAGTTGATGGCACACAAGGGAACACTGTGATCCAGTCACTCTTGTTTCCCAAGTCTGAATGATCAGGTACTTTGTCATATGACTGAACTGACTTAAACTGAACTGTTCTTACTTTCCAGGTCCTGAGCTTATTTTGTTCCTTATGGTCTGGGACAGACATTTCATAAACCAGTTTGTCTCAAATCCACTAAAGCTGAAACTACATTCAACCAGGCGTATCTCAAACCAGTTTCAGCCATGTTCAGACTGGTTTATGTGCACTGAACTTATGTTCCATTATAGGTTTGAACCAGTTCCTAATCACTTAAACTGGTTTATGTGTAATGTCTGTCCCTAGCCTGTGAGGTGGTTGATGCTTTCACAGACACTTACGGAGCAATAAATTCTGTTCCTTTATTGTTGTGAGGTCACCAATTGGTTTGTTTGCTCCTATCTGAATTTATCAGATAAGGAGAAAATTACTAGCACTAGTCACCAGCTGTAGAGCGAGATGAAGCCTGTTATGTCACTAAAATCTCAGCTTGTTCATAAATGTTGTGATCAGATGTAGTTGGCAGTGGATGAGGAATAGGATTCAGAGTGTTTTGATATTTAGATAATTCCTCTTGATAACAGCTCTGTTTTTCAGTAAGATGAATTTTTAGACTTTTTTTGCTCCCCCACCCACGTTGGAAGTGATTACTTGTTTCTCCAGCCAGTAACCAAAAGAGGTTGCCTGGGGTCTATATGCCAAAATTACGAACCAGGATATACTAACTGATACGTAGCTATGAATGTGGAGGAAAGTATGGTGAGAAATATTTTGATGAAATACCATTTACCTGTCAAGAATGACAGGGTGGGGGTGTGCAGGCGGGGACAGAGGCCTGTGTCTGCCCCCCCCCCCACCTTTGGGGCCAGGCCAACTCACCCTTTCCTCCCCTCTGCTACAGGGCCACCCCTCCCCCTTCTCCAGCTGCCGTTTTGGGGCTGGGCCTGATGTACCTCCACCCTCCCTGCCGCTGTTGTGGGGCTGGACCAGCTTCCCCCCATCCGCCTGCCTCCCCTCCCCATGAATGTTGTGGGGGCATGGATGGAGCATTGCCACCCAGCACTCTGTGTCACTGCCACATCCAGGGTACAGGGAAAGGCCGCACTGGCCTCATGCTCTGCTCTGTCTGCTCCATTGCTGCTGCCTCCCAGGAGCAGGAAGGAGGGGCAGGGGATGAGGCCAGCAGCACTGGCCTTGGCCCCCTCATCCCCTGTTGTCCCTGCTGTTGTGGCGGTGATCTACTGCCACCACCTGGAGTCCCAATGCTCTTGGAGCACTCTGGTTGTCTCAGCAGCCAATCAGAGTGAATAAATTGTGACAGACAGACTAAGGCTTTTATAATATTAGAATATTGGATATGACAGCAGGTGTTACAGTTAATGTGAAGTGTAATACTCAGTGATAACTCATGCATCTCAGTCTTGTTAGCTGCTGACTAAGGTTCACCTGGTCAATATATTTCTTTATTTACAGTGAAGTATGCGAGACCTAACAGCTCAGGTAACAAGCAGTCTGCTGCAGTTTCCAGAAGTGACTATCCAAGCACTCGGGGAAGATGAGATAACATTGGAGTCTGTACTTCAGGGAAAGTTTACTGGAGGTAAAACTTTAGCTTCCTCTAAAATTTAGCCCTGATACGTTGAAATTAGATAACTCATAGATGGTAGTGATTATTTAATACACACAGTACTATTAAGCTATATTTTGAGAACATGCTTAGCACTGTGTAGGTACATCAGGTTCAGGATGAATAAGTCTTGATAAGAAGCTGGGATTTGTTTTTTTGTTTTTTAATTATAAGCAGAATCAATGGCTGTGTGATACTAAAAGTTTAAGTCAGTTTAAGCCTTGTGCCATATAACTGCATTAAGTATTTTTATATTTTCAGTTTGTATAGTGGAGTAGATGCTGGTGTTTACACTTTAATGCATTCTTATGCAACATTTAAAAAAAAAAGGAAAGAAAAGCTGTTGCTTCAATCCGAGTAAAAATTGAAGGTGAAGCAACCTGGGATCCTGGTTTTCTGTGATGATAAAAATCACAAATTCTCTGTTGAAAAGCTGCAAATTCTCTGACAAAACCCCCCAAATCCATTATTAAAATTAAAAGCCCCCTGAACACCCCTCCCTGAGCCCTGCTGGTGCCTTTCACTACCCCAAAAGCCCACCCTGCCAACCCTGCTGGTGCCCCTCACTGCCCCCCCTTATGGTCCCCCCACCCTACTTGTGCCTTTTGCCCCCTGCCAACAGCCCTGCCAGAGGGGGCCCCCCCCACCGCCAGGTCCCCAAGTCTGCAGCTCCCTGCTCCCAACAGCAGGCAGCTGCAGGAGAAGTACCATGAGCTGGCTCCCACACTGCTTGGGCGGGGCTAGGGCCAGGGCTGGCTCCTGGCTCCCCCCTAGCCCTACCACAGGGGCCCCCCAGGCCTCTGCAAGCCCCACTTACCTCGGGCTCCAGGAGAAGAGTGAGGCTGAGCTGAGCCTAGCGGAGCCATGGCTGAGTGAGAGCCTCAGGCCCTGGCCTCCCCCTCCAGGCAGGGCTGGGGGTTTCTTGCCCTGTCTGCAAACAGCTTTTGCAGGCTGGAGCTCAACCAGCCTGCAGAGCTGTTTGCAAAAGCAGGGAATCTGTCTGTTTCTCTGCTAAAGGGAGAAATCTGTGTTTTCTCTGGTAAAAAGGGGAAATCCATGGTTTTCTCTGTTTTTCCATGGGAAACAGAAAACCCGGATCCCTGTGTGATGAGCAGAGTTATTAATGGGTACCTAAAGATGCAGATTGGCATTTCTTGAAAGTTTTTAGGCAAGCTGAATTACCTAAACCTTTCTTTCAAAATCTGACTAGACACCTATCTGCATCTTCAGGCACATATTAAGACCTTCGAAAATCTTGCCTGTTGTGACAAGAACTAATCAATTGTTGCTTTGTTTGGATAATCTATCGGTTATAAACAGAAAACGTGTTTTGCTGACTTTTTAAGTATTTAGCACATTTGAGTTTTATGTAGTTAAATAAAAAATATGCTAAATCTTCATTAAATGTTAAAGGAGCCAAAACCAGCTCGTATTGAGGTGCTCTAAGATAAGAGATGGCTTTATTTAAGCTTATTGGTCTCCTAGTTTGCTGAATGGGTGTACCCAGGTAATAGATTTGCCTCTTACCTCGGGCACTTCAGTAGAGTAACAGGGAAAACCAAAAGGTTTATTATACAGAACAACAAATGGTATAAAAGAAGAAAAAGTGATCAAATACTCTGAGGTCCCTTCCAAGCCTAACTTTCCATGATTCTATGGCAACGGAGCAAGGTAAAACAAAACTGACCAAGTCTTTACCCTACATTCTGACTACCTAGCCGTTATAACATGCCTGTGAAAATCTGGGGTTAGCCTCCCCTCCGTCACAGCTAGCTCCCTCAACTGGGGATCTCCCTTCCCCTCTCCTTACCAGGAGTGCCCCTCCACCCCAATAATTGTCACTACCTACATTCTACACAGCCTCCCCCCTAGCCTATCTTCAGCCTGTAGATCAAGAATCCTGTACAGCATGTACCCGTGGATCTGTGACACATGGTAAAGTATATAATTGTTCATGTTAGTGGATATAACATCCTTTTGGTTGAAAAAACTATTACATTTAATGTAAAAGCTATATTTGTTTATGCTTCTATAATATTGAACTTTCTTATTAGAAGGTTAGGGTTGGAAGGGACCTCAGGAGGTCATCTAGTCCAACCCCCTGCTAAAAGCAGGACCATTCACGACTAGATCATCCCAGCCAACGCTTTGTCTAGCTGGGTTTTGAAAACCTCCAAGGATGAACTACTTCTGTCACTTCTCTGGGTAACCTGTTCCAGTGTTTTATTACCCCTCCTAGTGAGAGAATTTTTCTTAATATCTAACCTAAACTTCCCTTCCTGGAACTTGAGTCCCTTGCTCCTTGTTCTGTCATCTGCCACCACTGAAAAGAGTCTAGCTCCATCCTCTTTCAAACCCCCCTTCAGGTAGTTAAAGGTTTCTATTAAACCCCTCTCAGTCTTCTCTAGACTAAATAAGTCCGGTTCCCTCAGGCTTTCCTCAGAAGTCATGTCCTCCAGCCCCCTCACCACTTTTGTTGCCCTCTGCTGGACTTTCTGCTATTTGTCCATATGCATTCTGCAGTGGGGGGCCCAAAACTGAACCCAGTACTCCGGATCTGGCTTCACCAGTTCTGAATACCAACCATGAAACTATGAATAGAGGGGAATAATCACTTCCTTTGATCTACTGGCAACACTCCTATTAAGGCAGCCCAGTATGTCATTAGCCTTCTTGGCAACAAGGGTGCACTACTGGCTCCTATTTAGCGTATTGTCCACTGTAACCCCCAGGTCCTTTTCGGCAGAGCTGCTGTCCAGCTAGTCTGCAAACCTATTTAATTTCAACCAGTGATAATAAAACCTTTCTTTAGGAAAACAACTGAAAAAAAAGTACAAATATAAAGCAGGATTAAAATCCTTGTTTAGATAGTGATTTTTTGCATGCTGCTTTAAATCAAGGTGATTTAAAACCATTAACTATTTAAATAGACTCACCCCCCTTAGGTTACCAATATTTCTTCCAAGCTCGGGGCATTTTTCCTAAAATAGACTAAATAAATGAGTTAAAAAGCATTAAAATAGTTGTAATGTGGACCCTGTTGCTTTCTTGGTTTTCGTATTGAAGTATGAGTTAATTTTTAGTATGTGGACACAAGCAAGTGCATTCAAAAAGAATCTCCAACTTGAACATTAATCACTGCAAGTATGTACATTTCTATGTAGCCATTTTGGGGAGAACATGTCTTCACTTCACGTTCTAATAGCTTACAATTCCAAATTAATCTTTCTAGTTTATCTTTATTCTTACATATGCTTTTCTTTTCCTCTTAGGGAGGAATGGATTGGCTTATCTGACATGTGGTCCTCAACTGGAAGTAGTAAACTCTGTTACAGGAGAGCGACTGTCTGCATATCGTTTCAGTGGAGTAAATGAGCACCCTCCTACTGTTCTTGTGGTAAAGGAGTTTTCCTGGCAAAAAAGAACTGGACTATTAGTTGGACTGGAAGAAGCAGAAGGTAGTGTTCTTTGCCTGTATGACCTGGGAATATCAAGAGTGGTTAAAGCAGTTGTTCTTCCAGGAAGGGTATGTATCTTTAAATTGCTTTGAAAGAGCGTTTATTGTACTATGGAATTTGAATATTATCCCTATGTTCAGTATGTAGTTGACTGTTTCTTGACACCAAAGCTTGTATTGGAAGGTTCGAAAGATCTCTTCATTGACACTGAGTAAAATAAGTTTTTTGCTTGTACAGTAGAACAGGGGTAGCCAACCTGTGGTACGTGTTCCACAAGTCGGGTGGCTAGCCTCTGTATGTGACACCTTGCAGACCAGAGAGGGGACAGGCAGCACAATGGCAGGTAGAGTAGGGAACACAAAATAGAAGAGAAGATTGGGCAGGGAGCAGAAAATAGCTAACTGGGGAGGGCAGGGGCTAATTTATGGCATGTCTACCAAAAGCTTGGCCCTCAGAGCTGCGGGGCTGCTGCCAATGGCCATGTTCATCAGGGTCCAGGGACCCTGAATGCCGCAGTAGGCCATGTCGCACAACTTCCAGAAGTCCACTGTTCCACAGGTCAGATTTAGTCCAAGGCTGTGTGTTTGGCACCCCTGGTTTACAGCCTCTTTTCCATACACACCGTTTCACATTTCTATAAATTGTAGTTACACTGTAAATAAATCATAGGATAGTAGGGATGAAAGGGACATAACAAGGTCATCTAGTCCAGCCCTGTATTCAAGGCAGGATCATCCCTGGTGCTTTTGAAAATTTCTAGTGATGGAGATTTCACAACATCCCCAGCTACTCTGATCCACTGGTTGACCACCCTCAAGTCCTAATTGCCAACTAATTTTTTTTTTTTTTCTTCTGCAGTATGAGGACACTTTTCTTAGTCCTGGCCTCTACAGAGGTGGAGAAAAACCTAACTCCATCCTCTCTCTAATCACCATTTAAGCATTTGAAGGTTGTTATCAAATTTCCCCCCAGTCTTCTCCAGACTAAATAACCGTACTTCCTTAAGCCTTTCAGCATGTCATGCTTCTCAGGCCCCTAATCCATTTTTGTTGGTGCTCTGGACCCTTTCCAATCTGTCCACATCCTTGAAGTGTGGAGCACCCAAAAGTACTCCAGGTGAGGCCTCAGCAATGCTGAGTAGACCTAAAAACATCATTTCTCTTGATTTTTGCAAGTGACCCTCATGTTCATGCAACCCAGTATGCTGTTGGCTTTTTTTGCAGCAAGAGCACACTGATGGTCCACTGTACCCCACCCCCCCAGGTCCTTCTGTGTAGTACTGTAATATAGCCAGTCATTCCTAGTCTGTTTGTGCATGTAATTGTTTTGTCCTAAGTGCAAGACTCTTTACATGCCCTTGTTAAATTTCATTTGACTGACTGCAGACCATTTCTCCAGTATTTAAGGTCATTCTGGATTCTAGCCTCCAGAGCTTCTGCAAATCAAATCTACATTCCTTAAAACATCAAACTTGACTAGAAGGAGACTATAGGTTTAAACCCCTATGTTGGATAGGGATGTGGCAAGATGTATGAGCAAGTTAGTTATCTTCATATCTAAAAATATGAAGTTTCTTGGAAATCTAAGTCCGAGTTCTCTGCTTACAGGATTAACACCAGAACTTACATCCCTTTAAGTAAAATGATTTGCATTTGGGATCTTTTTTAAGTCTTTGTTCCAAGTTACCTGACTGTCTCAAATAGTTTTCTGGGCTTTTGGTCTTCAGTCAACATTCTCTGAAGAAAGCTATCATATTTAGAAGCTGTACCAATCACTTAGGATTTTGGAACCATGGGTTTTGTATTGTAATAGTCTCTGGCATCTTTCAAGGTGTGATAAGGCACTGAGATGGAAATAGACATCTGTCTCTTCTTCAGAATCTTTCATCCTGCTGACTCACTATTATTGTCAGTTCCAAAATTGCCTATCCTGTAGGGTGAACAATAGAAAGTGGGTGGAGTTAATTAGAGGGTATCAGATTTGTGTTTGTGGCTCACAGAACACTTATTGGTGATTTACAGAGTTATGATCCATTCTGCATTCGGTTCAAGTTTAAGAATATGTCTATTAAATGGAGCATTATGCATCTGCCAGGAGAGTCACCTTCTCCTGGTAGGAACCACAAGTGTACAAACATTCACACTGATTCTCCTGAATGAAAAGTGGTGGTTTTGTGAGAAATAACCTAACTCCTCCCAGGGACCAGAAAGGTTTGAGCCATGAGGGAAGCCTCACATTCCTTCCCAGAAGCAGGTTACCCCAACCTGGAGAAGGCATAGCTCCCACCCTTCCTGTAGACTGCAAGTCCACTGCCCACTTCTCGCACTAGAGTCCTCAGCATGAGAAGCGGGCATGGGCTTTGTTTCGGATGCTCAGCTCTTGGTCCTAGCAGCTGAATGGACCAGACAGTGCCACAAGCTTGCTCCCGATATTTTCCCCAGACCAGGATCACTGTGGTCTCAGGAAGGACGGTGCAAAGAGCAGGGGGGAGGGGACAGTTGCAAGCTGAATGTTTCTACTTCTGCCTCTCCCAGAGTCCTTTCTAGCTGTGGAAATTTTCCACTGCTACACATGAATGCTTAATACACAACCTCAATTTTATAGAAAGCATTCCACCTTTTTTCAGAGTGCAGAAGAGAGTGCAGGGAGCTCTCTTGGCATATATGTGACCGTTCATTGCATTGGTAGTTTTGTTGGTTGCGTTTTAACTTAGCCTTGACTGTATTCAGAAAATGTTCAGTGGTATAACCTTGTCAAATGTTTATGCAAACCCTTATACTAAATCAAGGTAATTATTGTTATACAGCTTTTCTTGATATAGGCAAGGACCACATTTAACTAATTGAGGTGTCAAGACTTGCTAGCATTGAGGTATTGAGAATTGCTAGCAGTGTTTTGCCTTTTTTCCCCCACAATTACTTCTCTCTGTTACCAGCTTTTGGAGACTTCTCTTGCTCTCTGTCCTCTCTTTCCCCTCTCCTCCGCCTTTTTTCATAATTAGCGGTGGTAAAGATTTCTATTATAGTAGTACCCTTACGTGCCACTTGGATTGATTTACGCCTCACACAATAGAGCAAATGCAAGAAACCTTCCCTCCCTTTCAAAGCTTGATCTAAGACAGGATTATTAACTATATAGCCCACAAGCCATATCTGGCCTGTGGAATGCTCCATCCAGCCTGCTGGGCTACTGACAGGCCACTGGAAGCTGTGGGGGAAGGCTTAGCACAGAATCCAGAATGCTCGGCACCACAGTGGTGGATGTGGCAAATGGCATCGGGAGGAGGAGTGAGGCCCAATACAACCCTGGTCACCCTCCAGCCACTTCACCACCACTGTCCCAACTCCTCGACCAACAGCCCCATCACTGCCCCATGCTAGAGCTGTTGCTGCTGTGTGCCTTGTGCTGGAGCTAGAGCTGCTGCTGTGGCGCAAGCCATGTAGCTCTCCGGTTCTGGCATAGGGCATGCAGCAGGAGCTATAGGTGTGCTGTGGGCCCTATGCTGGAACTGAAGCTTTCACTGTTGTTGTGTGCCCCAGACTGGATATGGACTGTAAGGAGCCCCATAGGCCAGATCTGGCCAGGGTGCAAGGTGAGTTTGACCTCTAGTCTAAGAATTCCCCTACCCTTTGGTTGTTTTGGGTATCCTATATAATAAGTAAATTAAAATGGTGAAGAGTTGACATGGTTTTGTTACATAATTGCATTTAAAATTGGGGTGAAAAATAGACCGAGGTGTGGTAAAGTCAGTAAGGATAAGGGGTTGAGAGCGGGTTACGCATCTTGTTTGCCTAAACTTCAACATGTACAGGGTTCTAGGTATCATGCTAGTGGTAAGCCATCGGAAAGGATCTGAAAGAAAACAAAGTGTGGTCTGTAGTGATCATGTTTTTTGGTGTAAAATGTGGTATTGGGAGACTAAAGACTTATTTATGGGAGATGATAACTTTTGGCTAATGTTCAGAAAACATTGGAGCAAAGTCAGGCTTACCTGACTATTGATACCTCAGTGTCAGAGAGAAATAACACCCTATGGGAGTGATTTTCTGCACATCTAAGGAAGACTTAACTTTTGCAAACATATTTAATTTGTGGGTTTTGTTTTGCTACTTTTTAAAGCTTTCAGGCATGTCAGATTTAATTAGGAAGAACTAGAAGCGGGTCCTGAATAGGACTGGAATGTTTTAAGTTGTGATGAGTGACTTAGCAAATCAAATATAAATTTTTTGTCCAGACTGATGATGTTGTTGTTGGTTTTGTTTTTCTTTTGTTTTTAATTATTACTGAGTCTGCCTTCATTTTGCTGTGAATTGTTACTTGGGCATAGAAGCAGTTTCATTGCTCTTGTAGTTCTACCTTGGGAAGTTTGTATGTTGTGATACCAAGCATTAAATCATGTTACATTTTCTTACATAATGGTTGGGTTCATTTTTAGTTCTTGTTTTCAGAAATTAATTTCCTGTGAATTTTTTAATATTATAGTAGAGTCTTGAAATTATGGATTTCAGTTTATATATCTGGTGCAGCCAATTAGGTTACGCCATTTCACGCTGCCTTAAGATTTTTAGCTCAAGATATCAAAATGTTAATGCATGAAGACTTTGCTATAGGAGAAGAATACATGATGTCTGCAGATGTTGGCCATACATAAAATTAACTGTTCCAAAACAGTGGGTTAGAAAAAAAGAAACAAGTATATTTATTTTTCAGTTTTTATAGGGAAGCATCATAATTTAACATGGTGTATGCATATTGCATTAAACAATTGAAATGCTGTTTGCATTAATTTGATTTTTGTTTTTTACTGGCATACAAGTTTAACACTCTTAAGTAGTTGATTTGAGAGAGTATTAAACAGTGTTTTTGAAAATTTTTCTTATTTGAGTGGTGGCAAAAGAATATCATTCACATTCAGTGAACTGAGGAAACTTCATTTTGTCTGCATGTTCCCAGAATCTGAGTTGGCAAAGACTGAGAAATATGAAAACCAGGGCATACTGCAATGAGAGAAATGCCTTTTCAGTTTCCCCTGTAGAACAATGAAGCCTTAAGAACCAAGACAGCTCTTACAAGGCTATGTATTAAAGTAAAAAAGGTTTCTGCTTGTAGCTATTAGCTAAGGGAAAAACCTACATAAATAAAAACAAAACAAAACTGGAATTTGAAGGAAGTTGTTACACACTGAGATGCTTGCTGTACTTCAGCTCTCTTAAGTGCCGCTGCTAGTACTCAATTAGCAAGAATCTGAATTAACTTTATTTATTTTTTTTTTAGTAATCCCTTGAGTAACAAGGGGCAAATAAATAGCTTGATTTATAATATTTGAGGGGAAAAGAAGATAGAGGTCAGATTACCTGGATTAGTATTTATGTGACTGAGAGCAGTGTTAACTTCAGTAGTGGATTTTGTGAAGAATCAGCTGTGAAGATACTTGGTCCTGCTTCCAGTCAGACCAACTGAGAGAATATTTTGCCTTCAAATTTTAAATAACATAAGTTCAGAATGGTATTCCTGGTATGGTAAATTTAATTTCTTTTATTGGAAGACTTTAGCTTGTCAAATGGCTTAAACATTAATGCACAGTTTTCTACTAGGTAACTGCTATAGAACCCATAATAAATCATGGAGGAGCCAGTGTGAGCACCCAGCATTTGCACCAGAGCCTACGATGGCTTTTTGGTGTGGCAGCTGTGGTAACGGATGTTGGACATATCCTTCTGGTGGATCTTTGTCTGGATGATTTGTCATGTAGTCAGAATGAAGTAGAAGCATCAGGTAAACTTATTTGAAATTTTCTTTTTGAAAAATAAAGTTTTCTCACTGAGAAATACTCACCATTTTGAATGTAATACAGTGTGTTCTGCCTATGTGCAGAATATCTTTCAGCTGCACTGTCAAATTTATAACTAAATTTGTATTCTGGTTGACTGTATATTAACTGTAACTGTCTGTTTTGTAGAACATCTGTCTTTAACTGCTTCCTGTCCCCTCCCTGATCTGCTGTGTGCCACACAGACTGCCAGTGGCACCTGTGGCATGTGTGCCACAGGTAGGCCACCCTGGACATACAGTAGTGTCAGTGCAGTGATTATTAGCAATCCAAGAATGGATGAGATCCCTTAGTTTCAAGGTTTCTAATAGTTATTCTGGGGACTGCTATCAGAAGGCTTGAAAATGAGAAGAGCCTAGACTGTTTCAGGGTTGTTAATATTGCAGCACTGACAGCACCATGTAGTCAAGTGTTGATTGTTTATATTAAGTTTGGATCAGTGCATACTCCAGGTAAGTAGGTAGCCTTTTTTCAGTCATGAGGCTGTGCACTTAAATGGAGTACACGGTGGGAAAAAAAAAAAGCATCTGTTGACAGAAACAAATATCTTCCTGATACCACATGTATCTGAGCTGGAGTGGGTGTGATTTCATATTTTGGTTGCTAAAACCAAAATTTTATTTAAAAAATTAGATTAGTAAATCATTTTAAGAAGCTGAAATCTGTATCATTGAGCTTGGTGGGAGTTTTGCTGCTGATATCAAAGGAAGTAGGACCCTAAAATACCAAAATCATAATTTACAAATGAAACTAGGTACCCATTTTTATAAGACTTTGGTAAAAAGAGTATGATTCTAGAGAGAGACTTGGAGTCAAGAAGAGGAGCCTTTTTCTTTAAGCTTTTTTTTTTAAAAACAGTAAGACTGCATTACTGATTTCTGCATGTCCATAAGTTTAGGTGCATCCACTTTCTTTTTGATTATGACACTCAAAGTAGCTTCTTGGCGATTTGTTGTTTTCAGCAGTTGGCCTAAAGCAGTGGTTCCCAACCTTTTTTTCCCTGTGGACTGGCACAGGAGCGAGACAGGGTGAACAGAGCTGCCTGCCTCCCTCCTGGGGCTGCCCCACCCCCCAGCTTGAATCCTGCATGTCACTGCCAGCAATGGAAGCTGCTTGCCTAGGCAGATGGGGGTCCAAGCGGGGGGTTCGTGCCATGACCTGGCAGCCAACCCTTCACAGCCAAGTACCAGACCATGGCCCAGTGATTGGGAACCTCTGGCCTAAAGGATATAAATAAATCTTTGTGCTTTGGGACCGTAGCCAACTACTGGCTGACAGGGCCTTAGTAGAAACTTTCCTTATAGATGCATCATCTCACAAATGTCCATCATGGGAATTCTTATACTTTCCTGTGATGTACGAGACTAATACTGGCTTAAATCAACTGTTTGTCTAATCCAGTTTGGCAGTTCCTTTTTTCTTAAAATTAAATGCACAGTATATATGCTCATTGAAAGCATTGAAGACGTTGGAGATTTGAGGGGGGCAATGAAACCAGATAATACATTGGCATAATGGTAAACTCCTGTCTTAAAGAAGCAGAGTGCTGTAACTTTTTATATTGTGTGGGTGTTTGTAGACCTAGAAGTGATCACTGGGATCCCTGCTGAAATCCCACAAATAAGAGAAGCTGTGATGAGGGAAGGGAGACATCTTTGTTTCCAGCTGTTGAACCCATCAGGCACAGCAATATCCACCCTGTGTTACATAAGTAGGAGCAACCAGCTGGTTGTGGGTTTCTCAGATGGCTATCTTTCACTGTGGAATATGAAAACCTTGAAGAAGGAGTAAGTATGCCTTTGTTTTTGTTTGTGTCTTGGGGTGGGTGGGGGAGCTAAGTTATTTCACGTGACCAAGTAAAATGTAACTAGAAAATGCAGTTTGTTCAAGTTCTTGAATACAGTATTCACTTGGAAAAATCCGATTCTAAAGTAACATTTTTAGTGAAATCCGATTCTAAAGTAACATTTTTAGTGATGTGTGATTTGAATTGACTTCTTGCTTTTATACGGCTGCTTTTTAAATTGGTTACCTTGCCTACTACATCTGTGTAGTGAAGTGTCTTGGCGATAGACCTGTAGGTATGTTTCAGTGTGAGAGGACACTGGTTTATGCAAAACTAAAGTGAACTGCTTACATGTTTTAATGGTATTTAATGAATTGTGGAAGTACTTCATTCCTATTTTTAATTTTTTAAACCTAAAAAAATCTTACTGCAGTAAGGTACACCAGGCTTGCAGAGCAATTCTGTTAATTTACTTGATTTTCATAGCAGTATCTCTTAAGGTCCAAGATGAGACCAGCAGGACAGATTTAAAAATATGTCATCAGGCTCTTGTCTTTAGAAATAATTTTCCACACACTCCAGTGGTGACTAAGATTGAAGACTTTCCTTTGGGTCTGGTCTCTGATTTCTTCTGTATTGTCATTTGCCATTGGTGTAGGGTAAAGAGATGCAACAATGAACTGGACACTTGTATAGTGGTCCAGAGTTCTGGTTTTGTAGATAATTTTACATCACATTCTGCTATAGATATGGTATAGAAAAGTCTATTATATCGCCAGCTGTTGGTTTGTATAATGATTAACAGTAGAAGGTATAAGTGATGTTAGTCAATTATATTGGTAATTATATTTAAAAAAATAAACAAGAGTTGGTTGATACAAAATGAAATTCCTTGTGTTTGCTAAATACTTGGGGAGTGGCTCAGAGTGTGCAGACTAGAGGGCCACAGAAAGATGGGAGATGGAGTGCAAACACTTTGGAATATAGTATTAAAATACAGTACCACTTCAAGGTTTTTTACGTGATTTAGTGGGATTAATTTAAGGACAGGTATGTTAGTCACGACAAGTGCATATATTTTGGACCACTAATAAACAATGGTAACACTAAAAAAACTGGAAAGACATAAATCCCTTAATGTAGAAACAAATAATGCCTCTAGGTATTGGTTAGGACCTGGTGTCCTTCTTATGGGCCCCATGCTCCATAAAAAAAAGCAAATTTTAAGCAGGTGGGGGTGGAAATGAATGATAACAATGATCTTTGTATTTGTAGACAGTCATTTACCTAAATAATTGGCAAAATTGCCACTTCAATCATTCTCATGCATCTACCAGACATAAAATTCAAAATACCAACACAACCCTGTAATATGAAATGAAAAGGGAGATGAGATCCCTGCTGCCTTGCTACTGCAGCAAGGAAATAGTTGGTTAATACTCTTAGAAGAGCTTTGTAAAAGGGTCCTGACCTACATTGCAGTGAAAAATTAATACAGGCCAGTTTGAGAATTAAAATTCTTTCCTGACCCCAGGTTTGACTATCCATATGGCCCTGAGCAAGAGTGAGACTCTAGCCATGAATCTGTGGTGTATTATAAGATGTTATGAACTAAAGAATATATATATTAGCTTTAACTATTATATAAATGGGCACCTTCTCTGGTTGCTTTATAAAAGGTAAGAGTAAAGTCATTTTAGTTCTTTCAAAGGTAACTTACAGACATCTGTCCTGCAGAGCATATTTTCAGCTTGGGGATCCCAAGGTTTGGTGGTGCCGGCTTAACAGCCCTGATTTTAACGTTCCTACATGCTAGAGTGGGGAGGGATTTCAGATACATGAGTAGTAGGCAGCTCCTTAATCAGTATACATGTTGCACCCCCACCTTGAGGTGGCAGACTCTCCCATGCACTGATATGAAACCTAAATGGTTTAACTCAGGCTTTAGATTCTACCCAAGGACCTAAAAGTGAGGTTGGTGTGGCATTGGATCTCTTATGGACCTTGCCTTCTAAGTAGATATGGTAAAAGAAAAATATGCATTCATCCTAATGCAGTGGTTAGATTAGAAATGTTATTAAAACTCAACTCATAAATTTGAGGAAAGATGTTCATTTCACAAGTCTCATAGAATTTTTTGGAAAAAGTTATGGTATATTGAGGGGGGAAGAAGTAAAATTTCTGTGGGTGGTTTAATATCTTGCTTGCTTGGTCCCTGCCATATATAGAGAAGACTTTTCAGCTGTCCTTGTCTGCTGCTAAATTAACTGTATATACTATAAAGAGAAGTACATTGATAGATATATCTAGTTCATATATACATATTGCATTTACCCAATCCCAAACAACAAGAAGCCTGCCTCTTGCCTTTGTGCTTGCCCCATGCTTGTAGCCCCCATTCTCTTCCACCCAGTGACTGTACCACTTGCTACCTGGCTCTAGCCTGGGTCATGGAGCACGTGGTGGCTCCAGACCTAGCAAGGCAGTGGCAGTGTCCCTGCAGGTGTGCAGTCTCACTCAGGTTCTCCCTTCCCCCTTCCCCCTCATGATCTTCCCTGGGTCAGTGTCAAAGCTCTCTGCACTATGTGATCTTCCCTGGGATTGGAGAAAGCCATGGTTGGAGCCACTGGATCCACCTGCCCCAGATGTGTTTAATTCCAGGATGCGGTTGCTTTTTCCCCATGTTGAAGGGGGCAGCCTCGTGTTTGATTTGAGTAAATACAGGAACATTACATTTTTTTCATATTTAAGTTCATTTGCTATCATGTTCAGTTGCCTGAAATAGCTGGACAGCTACTTAAAATTAGGAAGAAGCCTTTTAAGTATAGAATAGTCCTGGCAAGAGAAAATGCTATGGCTTTTGAAGTACAGATTAGATCACTTGGAATATGGGTACAGTTCAGGAACATCAATCTAATTTGGTGGTGACTTAACTTTTTTTGGACTAAAGGAGCACTGTCTGCCCCCAGTGCTTCTCGTTGGTAGGCATCCTGATTAACCTTTCATTGCAAATTCTGTAAGGACAAGGAGAGTGTCAGCTGAAGTGTGTGTGTGTGTGTGTGTTGGGGGGGGCTTTGGGCCTAGGGCATTGTGTGATCTGCAAACCGCTTACTTGCTCTAGCATTATGGACCACAGTTTGGGAACCACTGTTGTAGTCGCCTGAATTTTTTTTTCACCTGGTTCAGGTATCACTTTCAGTTAGAAGGAGGAAGGATTCCTGTGTATGCTGTTACTTTTCAAGAACCTGAAAATGATCCCCGCAACTGCTGTTACTTATGGGCTGTTCAGTCCACGCAAGAAAGGTGATTCAGAAAAATAGCTGTTAATAACTTTTTGCATCTGTTGAGGTGCGGTGATGGAGTTTATACATACCTATCTGTATCTGAACATGTTACATGTGTAAATATACGTGCCTTCCTTGGTCTCTTATGAGACATCCTGGGCATGGTGGTCATGATAGACATGTGTAGGATCGCCTTACTATTTTTTTCTTTATTGTTTTACACGTTATTTAATTTAGTTTTTAAATGTCAGAAGTACTTTCTTTGGAAAACTATTCATTATCAAAAGGCTCTTTTGCCTCCTTTCTCATCTTTTTTTATATGTCCCATTTGAAGATCTGAACACCAATAATAGACATTTTTTTCTTGTCTTGTACTCTTCCTTTGAATTGTGGGGTTGTGGGGAGGTGGTATTGTCTTTTTTTTAAATTACCATCTTAAAATTGTGTTTGTTGTATTTGGATGTTCCAGGAGCTAGTGGTTCATTTTATGTGTTTTTAATATCCAGTTTGTTCAAGGCTTCAGAAATTAAGCAAAGTTGTACAGTTTATCCTTTCATTCTTCCTTAAACTCAGAGGTCCTGGACAGACATAACATGTGAAGCACTTCAAAAAGAAAGTACTTCAGTTGCAGACAGCTCATGCTGTATCCTCTCATGTAGTAGCATGGTCTCCAGACATGGGCACAGAGGTTGTAGTTTTTTTCCCCCCTGTGGTGGGGGGAGAGCAGATCAGACATCCGATGAGTACTTTCATGTGTGCTTAGCCTTCCAATCTTCCAGTTTCATAGGTCAAGTGTGCAAGGAATTTTTATCTACATCCCTGGGATGGGAGAGAATAATTCCTTGCATGGCTCTCAGGCCATGGAGATTACCAAAAACAGATAAGTGTCCACCCACCAAGACTGGTAGCCCCAGGGCCCCTGCTAAAACTGGAAGACTGGGGGAAGAGAATTAAGCAGGATTTCCTGCTCTCCAGCCCTGGGGATCACTGGACATGCAGGAGAGTGCTAATGACTGTCTGCCCCACTCTTCACCTCATTCATCCTCCTTTGCCCCCACACCCCTTGCCTGCAGGTTCTAGGTGACCTGCAGGCAGGGGGTGTGGGGGCAGAGTGGAGCAGTGTGATACTGGAGGACTGAGCAACCCCTCTTCAAAACCTGCGGATATAACTGTTAGCTAAAACTGCAAACTGAAGTACTTCCTAATGATTGCTGTTTGACCTATTTGACTTTTTTTTTGGGGGGGGGGGGGGGCGCACATGTCAGTGCTCATGCCTTTAAAGTACTAGCTATGTGTGAAACATTTCAATGTTATATCTGTCCAGGGCCAAAGCTTGGGTTTTTGACTTACTGTGTCATTAACTGTTCAAAGCTTGTACTCTGCCAGCAGAATACAATCAAAGCAAGTTACTTAGATTTTTAGGTTTTAATTAAAGATATTTTGGGTCAAGGACCCAATCTCAACTTTTCACCTCAAAAAATCATTGCAAGTACCGCTATATAGATAAGTTATAGTAAGAATTCATTGGAAGCTGTTGGAGCTGATCAAAAATTGGAGTCTCAGAATTCAGTCAAGTAACGGATACGTGCCACAGCAAAGATTTTTGCTTCAACTTTACCTCCTCTTCTGTCCAACCATGATTATTTGTTGTAGATTGACAAGCATTATTTTTAGATGTAAACTGTAAATGTTTTTAGTTTTTAAAACATTTTAACACAGTGTTCAATATAATCTTAAATGTTTTGGATGGATTCAGAGTGAACCTTGTAAATTTTACATAAATTTATCATTCATTTCCTTTTAGTGAAGGTGATGTTGTGAGTTTACATCTGCTGCAGTTAGCCTTTGGTGACAGAAAGCGCTTGGCATCTGGACAAATTATGTACGAGGTAAATATGTAATACCGTTTTATTCAATGTGTAGTTGTGGCTAGTTGTATTCATGGTTTCTGCTCCAGGTTTACCGGAGTGCACTTCCATCAGGCCTTTCTTTTTCTGAGGTAGTTTTGCAGCTCTGCTGCTTATAGACAAAGGTACTTACTATGTTGTCAGGCACTTTGTACCACAGCATTTACCTTCAACTCCTGTTGGGTTCAGCACTTGCAATTATTTCTTTAGGGAACTGTGATCAGTGGTGAATACAATAATTCAAGGTAACCTTCTTATAAACAAACAGAATTGTTGATTAATCTGAACAGTAGGAGCCCTGCATATAAGAAGGGAAGGTGTTTTCAGAACTGTTGTTCAAGACTGTTACTGTCCTTTGGAAGAATTTCTTTACTGTCTTTCGCAGGCTCACTTTTTAATTTCAGACGCAGGTTACAGGTCTCTCCTATGTATCTAAAGTATGATTAGTCTTCTGAGTTTTGTAGTTCAGTGTGTATGCATTTTCTCTTGACCCTTAAAGCAGGGGTGTCAATCATAAGGGTCTGACCAGTAAAGTTATGTTATCTGCCCCTCCCCCCCAGTGCCGCCCAAGAGTCTTGAGCTGTCTGCAGGCAACATGCTAGGGCACATAGAGCACCCATGTTAGCTTACATCCCAGAGCGACTGCTGAGAGCAGCACAGTCCTGGAACAGCTGTGCTGTATGTGGAGACCACTTGGTGGCTTCAGGGCCATGTTGCACAGCCTGGTACAGTGACCTGGTTAAGATACAGTAGGCATAAACCATTGTAGGTTGCTCTAATCCTGTCACACATAACATGTTAAGTATTCCAATGTTAGATGCTGTTGTAGTGGATATCATAATTTAGCAGCCTGTTTTGTGTTGTCTGAGCTTGTTTACTGTATTCATAAAAAATTACTGAAGCAATCTAATATTTTAGCAATTCTTCCCTCTTCACTTGCTCCATTTCTATTTTGATACTGTTCTTTCTGAATATAGTAGAGGGTCAGTTATCTAAACACTGTCTGAACCATTCAGTTATCTGAACACAGGACTGCTGCTGTATTGCACGGTGTTTAGTAGACGTGACAGCAATGGAGCTAGAAAAAATTTAGCAATTGAGAAAAAAAATTGAAATCAATACATTTTAAAAAGCTGAATCTGTTAAGAAAAATTGCTTTAGAATCTGCCATTGTTCACATAATGCATGTTTCATAAGCTGAATGACCTGATTTTTGTGAATGAGTTGTCCTAGTTCATTTAGGTACTTGATGCTCTACTCTATTTTGGAAGCAGTATGTACACATGAGAGAGATTAATTTATTGGAATTTAAAATTGACATATTTCTTACAAGCCTGTGCTACATTTATACAGGGTTACATTGTAGGACTGTCTTGGAAAAATATACAAACACTTCAGTTACTTAGCAAAACTGGGGGGAGGGGGGGAATTATCTATTCTTTAGTTAGTTAATACTAACATGATTGGTAAGTGAGAATGAAGCTTTTCTGGCAGTAAAAGGAGTGACAGGTGTAGAACGTACCCCTGGAAGACAGGGGGGTAAAACTCTGACAGTTACACTAATATAGGTATTATCTATCTGCAGGATAACCTAGGTAGCCATTTGCCAAAAGCCAGCAGGTGGTTTTGCTTCCACACCTACTGGTGATGCTCTATAATAGTTGCCTACTGGGTGCAGCTATTCCAGCATACCCGCATGTCTGACTGCTTTAGGTTCTGGTGTAGTTTATTCTGTTGTGTGGAATAAGTGTAGGCTACACTGATACCACTGTGTCATCTCTCCAGGCCCAAAATGTATTTGGCTAAGGTGATAGGACTTACCATTTGTTTTACTTTTTTTTTTTTAAAGCCTATTTAAATGTGAGTAGATGAGTGACAATATAGAAATCTATAGTTTGCTTTTCAAGTTCATGTTCTGAAAAGAAATTGAAAGGGAAAGGTTGTTTTGAATCACTTAATGTAAATGGTAGCAAATAATTGTAAAACTGGATAATGGTTGGCATATTCTTTGGAATTATGAAAATGGTATATTTTAATAGAGTAGTGTGTTTTGCTCACAAAACAGTTGGAGGTCCAGGGTTATTGCACACCCTTATTTTTGTAATAACTGAAGATAATCTTTTAAAAGAAGTATTTTGAGGTTTCTTAGTTTAGGTGACATGTAAGAGATGTGGTCTTTTACATATTAAAGCATGATAATTTTTTTTTGTCTTTCAGGGCTTGGAGTATTGTGAAGAAAGGTACAGTCTAGACCTCACAGGTGGTGTCTTTTCCTTAAGAGGACAGACAAGCAATACCAAATTGCTTAGTTGTCAGACCATAGAAAAATTTCGAATCCATGTTGACAGAGAAGATGGCATGAATGACGGTTTGTTTTAATTTTTGTATTCTAGCCAAGAATTTTCCCAAAATAAACTGTGGCATTTTTGGATTCTAAAAATACTTGTTTCAGCGTGTGAGAGGTGATGAGCATCATTCTGGGATAATACTGTACCCTCATCCTAGAAGTTGACTTGGCTATGTAGTCTAACTTGGGTACTTTCTTCAAAGACCAGAGAGCCCCCATGGCCTAGGGCAAAGCAGCCTGTGCTGCTGAGCCCCCATGGCCTGGGGCATAGCAGCCTGCGTGGGGCCCGCAGGAGGGGTGGCAATGCGGTGGGAGAGGAGGTGGACCCAGTAGGCAAGGATGCCTGTTTGGGCCTCTTAGGTAACCAGCATATTTTGTTATGTGGCACCCCCTATTCCCCATGCATGTAATACTGTAATACTTTACTGTAATACTGCTCCGCAGAGCAACAGCTGTGGCATACCTAGTCAGGTAACTGAGAGAGTTAGTTGATTTAATGGCTTATTCTTCTGCATTCCACAGGTGTTAATGATATTTCCTTTTTAATGGTCTTGATGTTCTACTAATCAAGTTAACTTTTCTTAGGGCAATTTTGTTGTCTGCTATCTGCTTCTGGTCTATTTCCTCCTATTTCACAGCCCTGAAGACTCTTTAGTTCATTTTAGAGTTGTATATCCACCCATGGAAACTAGCAGTAGCAGCTAGGGTTTCAGCTTTGCTTAAGCAGGAAAGGGAGGGTGAGTAAACTGAAGGATGAGGCTCTGTCTTTGTTCTTTGCAGCCATATCTCTTGAAAAATGTCTTTTCCTTCATTTTGACTGTCAGACAAAAAAGTATTCCAAGGAATGTTCTATGCAAGAAAATATGGTGTGTGTTACAGAGAGGGGCAAGAGACCCATGCTGGTGCTTTAATGCTGGATGGAGAAAAGGAGACAGAGGGGATTTGATAAGTCTTTAAATACCTGAAGAGCAATTAGGGGATGGAGATGGGCTTTTCGCTGTAGTGGTAGGGGACAGGACTAGAAGCATTGGCCTCAAGCTGTAGCAGAGGAAATTTTGGGGGGAGGTGAGGAATTCTCTGATTTTGCAGGCAGTCAAGCACTGAAACAGGTTACCTAGGAAAGTTGTAGAATCTACATCTCTGGACATTTCAAGAGCAGGTTAGACATACATGTGGCTGGGATGGTTTAGTTAGGAATGATCCTGCCTGGAGCAGTGTGCCGGACTAGATGACTTTATGAAGTCCCTTCCAACCCTGTTTTCCTATGATGTTGTGCTTTCTTGTGGGGATTCACAGGTATTTGCTGAGTAAATGAATTCTGGGTTCTATTCAGGGTCAGGAGAAATTTATTCTCTATTGATCAGAGTTGTAACGAAGCCAGGTGCCTGGGACAGCTGCAACACATGAGGGTAGCATCACTCATGGCTGCTGCCATACCACTGGCATAATTGGGCAACAGCTGGGTTGTTTCTGCCCCAGTCACCTGAGCCTAGTTATGCTACTACTAATGATTATACATTTTTCTGCTTTGCTCCCTGGAACGATCATCCTTCCTAGTTGATTACCTTTCTGCATTTTTTAATTGGACATCTTTTTTTGATTCCATATTTACTGCATGAACAGAGACTACTTGTGCAGCAGGCAGTCTCCCCCTGCCTTTTCTGCTTGGAATCAGAGTGGTTTACAGTGCCCGATGAGTTGTTTCAAGAAAAGTGACTGTAAATGGGGTTTTAGGCAAGTTCTGAGTATAGGCAGAACCGCCAGCTTGGCTAGTAATTATTTATAAAATGAGTGCTTTTAAACTCCCTCTCTTTTGACCCTCTTGTATTTCTTATTTTTAAAGGCAGCTGGAGAGTAGCTTTTCTAAGAACATGTAAATGAGCATTGCACAGTGCTCAAGAAAAAGTAATGAAAAGCACAGTAATGTGAAAAGATGTTGAACGTTAAGTTGGTAGACTTATTAATATAACAATTAACAGATTGTTAAAGGTCTTAGTAAATCAATTATAGAAGAATTTAGGGTAAGATTTTATTGAAACCTGATTCAATTTGAACAAGATCAAACTGGATTACTGGAAGATATACCATTTCATATTTTTATGACAATCTGATGTTCTGCCAAATTATTTTATTTTGTTTTTTCCACTCAAAAATGGAATGCTAAATGAGCAGCGTGACACATTTTGCTGAAATACATTGTGCACCAGTATTTTCTGACTCATTCTTAGATCATGTTATCTTTTATTACAGTGATATCTCCTGATACCAGTGTGTCAGTCTTCAGTTGGCAAGTGAACACATATGGTCAGGGCAAACCATCTACTTATTTGGGCATATTTGACATAAATCGCTGGTATCATGCTCAGATGCCAGATTCTTTAAGGTAAGACCATCATTGTTGGTTTGTTTTTTTTAATAGCTTTCAAAATGTTGGTATATCATTAATTTACAGCTTAACTATATGCATTTACTTTCTCATAGACCAGGGGAATTTCTTTATAATTGCCCCTATTTTGCATTATGGTCCCTGGACGCTGTTGTGAGTATGACTTCTCCACACCACATCTTGGATCTTCTGGTACATGAACGAAGCTTAAGTCGTGGAGCTCCTCCTTCTTACCCACCACCTGAGCAGTTTTTTAATCCAAGTACCTACAATTTTGGTATGCATTTCACCACAGGTAGCTTTTAATAGGGGAAGTTTCAGAGTTGAGGTTAAACCATTTTATAAAATGAGTTGTCTTAGACTCTCTCTCTCCTGACCGTCTTGTATTCCTTGTTTAGCCGTTCCTTGCTGTTCATCTTAATTTCCACGTGTAACTTGGAACAATTATTACAACTTCTATTTTACTTTCAAAATCTATGCTTAATGTTGAAAAGTATAGTTGTGTTAGAATTTTGTTTTTTAATGTGCTTGTAACACAGGCTTTGAATAGATGATGGTTATAGAATTGAAATGGCTTTACTTTGTTTACTATATGAACCGTTTTACGTAAGTAATGCGTTAGATACATTTCTTACACACGAGTGAATATTTTGAAATAAAACTTGTAAGAGAATCAATGAAGCATGGTACCTGCTTAAATTCAGTGCATTCCAACATTATCACTACCTTTAATGAAAGTGTTTGCTTTGTGCTGCTGTAATAGACCCTTACAAATGAAAATTTTAGTCCAAATATGTTTTGTTTTCTTAGATGCTACTTGTTTATTGAACTCTGGAGTTGTTCATCTGACTTGCACTGGGTTTCAGAAAGAGGTAAATTTCATATATTTCTTTATTAATAATCTAAAAATGTAATTTTTGCAGCGTTCATAAAGTACTGAGTTATCAGCAGGGAAGCATTTTGTGCTTAAAAATATCTAAACTGACAATTTATTTTCTCGTATGTTAAAGGATAATGACTTGTTTCCATTTAAGTCAGTAGTGTGAAACGTGATTACTGTTGGAACAGGGATAGATATTTAACGTGCATGAGTCAGATATCTCAACAGGCAAAGACAAAGCCATTGTGTACCTTGGTTTTTAATTTTAGTTTGTGGAGAAGGTACCATTATTCTCATTACAAAGGCTTGCACTCAGTTTCTTTTAAGCACAGATTTTCTTTTCTGTTCTTTAACATAGGTTGGGGAGGAAAAGACAATCTGAGTAACTGTTTAGGTCAGGGGTGGGCAAAATACGGCCTGTGGGCCAGATCCAGCCCAAGGCCATTCTATTCAGCCTGTGGAGCCCCTAACAAATTTAGAAAATTAATATTTATCTGCCCTTAGTTCCTGTCAAAAGTGATGGGTGGAGGAGGAGCCCAGGGAAAAGTGTCCCGGGGAAAAGCAGCCCCTCACCCACCATGTGGCCAGTGCCCCACACTGCAGCCGCTTGCAGCCCACATGGGGCTGCCTGTACCTGCTCAGGACAGCCCTGCAGGTTGTGAGTAGCTGCAGCAGGGAGCGCCAGCCACAGGGCAGGTGGATGAGGGGCCGCTTTTCCAAGCCCTTAGCTTTTCCCCGGGGTCCTTCCTGGCGCAGAGGAAAGCATTCCCTTCCCTGCCCCATGGCTGGTGCTCCCTGCTGCAGCTGCTTGCAGCCCACATCAGGCTGTCTGGAGAGGGCACAGGCTGTGAGTGGCTGCAGTGCGGGGCTCTGGCCATGGGGCGGGCAAGGGGCTGCTTTTCCTCCCCTGCACTCAGCACCGCCTTGTAATCTGCCTCTGCTGCCAGCCTGGGCCCTGTGCTGGCTCTGGGCTCGCCCGTTGGGGCTGTGCATGGCAACAGCAGCTGTGACCCCCCCGCTTGCTGCACCAGCCAGCATTTGCCACTGCCGCCTGTGGGCTGCCCAGCGCACAAGCTCTGGAAGCCAGCAGCAGCCAACACTGCCTGGCATGGCAGGCAGGCAGGGGGGCTGGAGCTGGGGCTGCAGCTGCTGCTGCTGACAGGTGAGCCCAGAGCCAGCGTGGAGCCCAGGCTGGTAGCCGGGCTGGGTTACAAGGTGATGCTGAGCACAGGGCGGAAAAGCGGCCCCTCGCTCGCCCCATGGCCAGCACCCTGTGCTGTAGCTGCTTGCAGCCTGCCTAGGGCTGCCTGTGCCTGCTCCAGATAACCCTGCGTGGGCTGCAAGCACCTGCAGCAGGGAGTGCCAGCCATGGGGCGGGTGAGGGGCTGCTTTTCCCTGCACTCAGCACCAGCTTCTTTCCTGTTGGCAAGCAGGGGGTTGGGGCTGTGTGCTGCCCCTTGCCTGTACCGTGGGGCTGAGGGGCACTGGGTGTGAGTGGGCGCGGGAGCCAGCAGGAGCACGGGGCCTGCACTGGTGTCCCAGGGCCAGCGGCATCCAGAGAAAGGTGGCACAGGAGCACAGGGTCTCAGGCAGCAGGGGCTCTGTGGAGCTGGGCCATTCCCCCCCCTCCCCCCCCCCCGCTGGTGCAGCTCAGCCTGGGTCCACAGACCCCTGCCAGCCTGTGCCCTGCTTTAGGCCCCACCGGTGCTGGCCCTGGGACTTTGGTCCCAAGATGGTGACCAGGGACTGGGGCACCTGTCAAGGGGTGGGGCTATCCATGCGGCCCTCAAAAGCCTGCCAAAACTGGGTAAGCGGCTCTCCGCCTGAAATAATTGCATCCCTCTGGTTTAGGCGAAGTGAATCAACCAAGTAAATATGAAATTTACAAAAAAAGCCAGAACTTTGAGAGCTGCTAAATTGAGAGTCAGTCTTCAAGACCTCACAAATATATTGCAGTAGACTAAATTTTTGGCGCACAAGTTATGCACTGAAGACTTTCAGTATACACAGCATTTGTGTTTTTAGCAGCGAAGGTAGGCAGATGTTCAAACAAGCTTTTCCTAATGCTTTGTATCATATTGGACTAATCTGAGACTTTAGCAAATCGTAATTGTTCAGGCATCAACTTCTGCTGAAGCATTCCATTCTAAAACACAACACACTTATTGAAATCTATAAAATGTGTTTTTAAAAAATATTCCATTGATGCAACTTTTAGCCTTTTGGGTAGAGATTACTGAGGCTTCTGTATCACTTTTTCTAATATGAATACCCAGATGATTCATAAATATTAGATTATGACAAAGTAATTACAGTACTGCTTTCTTAAATAGCAGTTTTTTATGATTTCAGACCTTGCATTTTTTAAAGAGATCTGGTCCTTCTTTAAATGAAGCCATTCCTGATAGCTACAATAGATGTCTTGTAGCTGGTTTGCTGTCTCCAAGACTAGTCGATGTACAGCCCTCTAGTTTGAGTCAGGTGAGTGTATATTTAAGTAGTCAGAAAAAATAACTGAATTTTGTTTGAAATTTGTTCTAGAAATATGAGAAAATGAAAATGATCTTCATACTGTTGGTATCAACCCACAAATTATTTTGGTTGACTAACATAAATTTGATGCAAACTAAATGTCATACTAGTAGATGTAAATTTAATGGAGGGATTTTTTGTAGCTTATGGGGAATTGCCCTGACACCTGCTTCCCCATCTGCCATTCCAGTGCTGGCTGTCTGCTGCCTGCCTGCCCCCAACAAGCTTTCCTCCCCACTCTCACCTCCAGCTGCTGCTTAATTCTCTGGCTCCTGCTCTGGTTCCAGCCTGGAGCATAGAATATGTGGTGGCTCCAGGCCAGCCCAGTCATGCAGCAGCAGTTGTGGTGGCAACAGAATCCACCTTGGCTGCTGCATGGCCAAGATGGAGCTGGAGCCATCACATGCACCATACCTGGTGCTGGAGCTCCAAGGTAAGTGGCAGGAGTGGGGGAGAGAAGGCGGGCGGGAGGCAGGAGAAGATGCAGCAAGGTGGGGGCTTGGCAGATGGTGACTGCAATTCTGACCCCCAAGTTGGGGTAGGAGTCAGCACTAGAGTAGCTGCCTGCTCCCCTGATTGTACTCAATTCCAAGACAAGCGGCCCCTCCCCATATTACGTGTGTTTGGGCGGAGGGAACGAATGGTATCTTGGATTTGAGTAAATATATATGTAGCTGTAACTGCCAAGAGTTAACCAGTGATTGGAAAGGTGAAAGCAAAAGTAGATGTACCTTAGTGAAACAAATGAGCTATGTGGTCTAGCAGTAAAAAGTTTCTAACCAAATTAGCAAAATCACTGTGAAATTAGTCTGGGTGTGGTCGTTGACTTTTGCTACGTGGAGACATTGTATAAATTACAATCAAATTTATCATAGCTTGAATGGTAAGATATAACAGTTTTATCCTACTTTGTTACATTTTTAGGAGGAACAGTTGGAAGCTATACTATCAGCTGCTGTCCAGACAAGTTCTTTAGGACTTCTTACTGGCTCCATCAAACACTGGACAGCTGAAGGTAGTGTGCTGATTTTTGTCAACCTTTTTATTTTTATCCTAATAGAATTTGTATTCATGAGTCTTGTTTGTTTCTTTCTTTCTTTTCATAAGAGCAACCAAGTTCTGCTGCTAACCTGCGCTTTGTTCTGGAGTGGACGTGGAATAAAGTAATTTGCACAAAAGAAGAATTTCACCGTATATGTAAGTATTAATGTGCAATTAATTTACAGCAGTTATCTTTCCAATTTGAATGTATATGTTAATATAGTTATATTATCAGCTCATCTGAAGCTGTATGTTTAGTTAGGAACTCTTTTGCTGCTTTGAAGCTATGTATGGACTAATCGCATCATATTTGTCCTTTAACAGGTGTTCCACTATTCGATGGCTCATGTAATTTCATTGATCCACAAACCATACAATCTCTTCAACACTGTCAGTTGCTTCTGAGCAATCTTAGTGCAGTCTTGAACTGCTTTCTAACAGAAGCACAAGAGCTGACTGAAAAAGGTTTGTAACAGTGTTATCGAATGTAATCTATGCTTTTTTTGTTCTGAAATATGCCTCTGAATGGCACTTGATGCCCCTGCCACCAGACGTTACTTTGATGGCTAGGTAGGATTCGATTTTTTTTTTTTTTTTTTTTTTTTTGCATGTGGAGCATGTGTTTTGGGGATCACGGCTCAGATCTGAATTATGCCGTTTCAACTTGTGATACTAGGTGCCACCTACACTGGTAGCTTAACAGCTACTCGCAGTGCATCGCTGCATGGGAATGCCAGGTGCAAGGGTCTCTAACTACTGGGCAGGGAAGATTTGAGAGGTGGGTGGCATGCAGATTGGCAGCAGATCTTGAATTTGCTGAGTTCTCCAAATTTCCCTCTAGCCTATACCCAATATTTATAGATGGCTGGTTCTAATATTCTGATAAATGATCTCTGATTGGTTTTGTTTACATTTCCTTGTTTCACTGAAACTTTTGAAACTGGACTGAATCACATTTCTTGTGGACTTGAAAGTTGGGATTTATATAATTAGAGAAGTAAAAGGGAGGGTTTCTTATCTCGTTTTCCTTCCTCATTGTGGAATGCTGTTCAACCTTGGCATGTTTGTTCTTTACATTAGTTTATGGTCACTGGGAGGGGATGGGGGGGGACAATGGGGTGAACTATGGTGAATTCTGGGGTGGCCACAGTCCACCCTGTAGCCCCCGGCCCAGCCCCCCTGCTGGGAAGAGCCTGGCGCCAGCCCCAGTCCACAGCAGTCCGCCCTCACCCTGCACAGATTCGGGGGGCACATGCCTACCATGGCTTCCTTGGGGTGCACATAGCAGGAGGATCTGCCGCCCCCTCCCCCCAGACAAGCTGCCGACTCCATCCCGTGCCCCACCCTGCCCTAGCTGGGCAGTCCCTGCCCCAGCCCCACTCCCTTCCTTACTATAGGGGCCTTTATGCACCCCTCCATACCCCTTCCCTCCCCGCTTCCTCTACATCAGACTTACCAGCCGGACACTGCTCTCCAAGCTGCCGGGTTGCATATCAGCAGTCGGATTGGTATCAGCTGCTATGGCTCATTAAAAATTGGCCTTTGGTATAGGTCCAAAAAATCTTCATTGGTGCACCCCTAGTAACTTGTAGTGTGATATCTTATCAGTGGGTTTTTAGTAAAAAAAATTGGGTAATTATAAAGTAGAATGGCAACAGTAATTGTGTGCATACTTTATAGGTCTTACAGATTTGACAAACAAGCAAGTTGTAACCAGCCTTATATCTCAGTATGTACAAGTGGTCATCTGGTTTTGCAGGTCCAATCTACTTCCAGAGGGGCTAGGTAAGTTTTAAGCCATAACACACATTTGTAATAGAAGAAGTGGTTACTGCCCTGTGCGCTGTTTTCTTAAAGAAAAATTCTTAACCATAATTTGATAAAATATTCATCAATATAGGCTACAAAGTGTTAGTACAGTTTGATCAAGATAAACTAGCTATTTCTATTTTTTTAATGAGCCACAAAATAAGCTTCCACTTTTAATCCAGGAGTACTTTTATATATGCCAAATTTAAGTGTTTGGGGTTTGTAAGCTTCCTTCATAAGTCTTAGTGGTTTTAGATATTCATGTATTTGGGTTTCTAGCAACATGTTCCAAAACAGCCAGTATTTGAAAGTTTATGCTGTTAAAAGTAATTATGCTTTGGATTTTTTCCTGCTTGAAGAATAAAATAGCAGGTGTTTTTCTCATCAAACGTGTCACTTATGAAACTGAGGAATGAAATGAACCTTGTCCTTACTGACATCTGATTGGCAAACTACTTTATTCCAAAGTAGTCATCTTTACTGTCATTTATGTAAAAATGAGATTTTTCTGTTATTTAATAAATAACTTAATATTTTATTAGGTTTTTTAACTACTTTTCCTCTTGTTGCATGTAGATGATGATATGCAGTTGTCTAGGCCATTCTACAATTATCAACTAATACAAAGTTACTACTCTGGTCATCGGCAGAAACTTGAACGTTTATCAAGGTGAGGTTCCTCCAAGAACTCTTGAATGTTACTAAGCTTGTAAAATTAGAAATTGATTTCTTTTTAAATCGACAACTTTTTTTGTTATAAGTTTCTGATTTTTATGCAGGCACAAATTCTGTTGCACTTGGGCTGTTTTCATATGTAAAGATTATTTTGTGTGGTTTCTGGTCCTCTCTGTATTTGTTCATTCTTTTTATGAAGGGAGCTCATTAAATCCAAAAAACTGAGTGACTGCTCAGATTAACATGCATGTGCAGCTTCATTAAATTGGGGTTTCTTACGTGGGGAAAAAAATAAAACTGAAAAGTTATTGTCATCTAGAATTTCTATTGAAACACTTAAATATTTGTTGTAACAGACTTATGGAGAAAAGTTTCAGTCCTTCTTACTGTTAAGTTTTTCTTTTATAAAATAAAAGTAGAGTTATTTAATTTTGATACTTCAATTTATGGGAACTTTTTTTACTTTATAGTTTCTGTAGTAAAAGAGTTGGTAGTAAGAGAGCCTAAAAACCAGACAGCCTCAAAAGAGTTAATAGTAATAAAGTCTAATTGCCAGACAGCCACAATTAATTTTGTTTCAAGTGTATTAAGAATTTAGGATCACTACTAAAATACAAGATTATTTGGATTACTTAACATTTTTTAAACTTTTCCTTGGCTAGCTTGATTGAACCAGTTGAGGTTTCTCCCTTTCAACTCATTCAGAAGTATGCATATTCCAAATTTAGTTCTCATGATTTTAAAATAGTCATTTCCATTTTAGTTTTTCTTTTTATTGCTATCTGAGTTTTCACAACCAGTATTAGAATTCTAACATTGTGTTTTTTATTTCAACAAATTCATGTTGCAGAGGGAAATGGGACTCAGATTGCTTGATGATTGATGGACTACTTTCCCAGTTAGGCAGTCCAGTTGAGAAGTTGTGGCGAAGAGATGAAGGAGGAACTGGAAAATATCCCCCTGCCAGCTTACATGTAAGTAGGGTTTAAAGAAAAAAAAAAAAGCAAAATATAGTGAGTGACTTAACATGTGAACAATATTTTCCTTTTTTTCATGACAGGCACTGCTTGATCTCTATTTGTTAGAAAATATTGAAGAAACTTACAAACATGCAATTGTATCCTTTTGGTAGTGTTGTACATATTAAAGATATAATCAAGCAATAATATTGTTGAAAATGTTTTTTAAACCTTTGTCTTGTATGCATTATGAGATTCAATGATAAATGGAGTAGCATAGGTAGGAGAAAAAATGTATGGGTTTTTATATTTTTGTGGCTAAAAAATTTCTGGTTTTAAAAGGCTAAATAGAGAACATTTTACTCTGATTGAAATCTATCTTCAAATAAAAAGGTTTTATGATTCATTTTGCTACACATTTGTGTAACAATTTGATGTGATGCACAAAAATGTTTGAGAATTTTTTATCTAAAAAGTAATGGCTACCTAACACTACTTGCAGAAATGCACATTCTTGCTGAAATCACGGATTCTCCAGCACAACAAACAATGCTTGCTACTGTTCTAGTAGACAGGCAGATTGAATGCCAGTGAGAGAGAGGGGAGAATTGTAGAAGAAATGCTTGATTTTCAGGATACCAAGATATATGCAATAGTTGTTTCCCTTCTGCTCAGTTTACTGCTTAGCCTAAGCATGAAGGACACTTCCAGATTTTAGGCATTGGTCCCTGTCAAAGTTGTCTTACTGAAATATGTAACTGAAAAAGGAAATAGGTCAGAAAGAGAAGGTAGGAGCAACCAAAACCAGTAAGTAATACCTGTTTTTTCCAAGTTCAGTAAGGTTTGTTTATTTCACGGTAGGATCTTTCTCATTTGTACCTAGTTTTTTTTATTTTCTCCACAACACAGGTTTGTGGGGGAATCTATGAAATATAGTGAAGTCAAGGAACCTAGTTGCTGTAGGATTAAAAAACAAAAGCTATAATGCAAGTGTCTGCTTTGTTACCTTAAGGCTCCCTTTTCAGGGTTATCCAGATGTTTTAAAATTATAAATTTTAAACTTTGTAAAATTATTTGTAAACAACTAAATTATAAAATTATTACAGCTTCAGTACATAAAAACTAAAAAGAAGAGTTTTGGTTTTGTTTGGATTCTTTTCTTTTACATTGATTCACGAAGCAGCTTTGGGCTTAACTTGTCTTTCTTCAGTTACAATGGGCTGCAAAATTGCAAGACTGTTAAGTTACTTCTGTCCTTTATCCCTAAATTTAAAGAAAATGTTACTATTAAAAAATGATTTACCTTAATCAAATATTTACTCAGACAATTTATTTGCTGCTAGATATCATGCAGTTCTTTCCAAACAAAATGGAGACCTCAATTGACTCGTTCCCAACTGCTTTTGCTATCCCTTGGGGTCTGGTGAAGCTTATTCAAGGCTTTTGGCTTTTGGATCACAATGACTATGAGGTATGTATGTTCATAAAAGATGCATATATTTGCAAAGTTACAATCTCACTAGTCAAGTAAGATATAAGCTAGAAGCTTCACTTTTTACATATTGCTAACGCATAAATTAAATTGTCGGCTAGCAACAATCAAATGCATTCAGAAATCTTAATTATAATTAATTTTTAATTAAATTAAACTTTCATTAATATAATCAACCTTATTTATTCCTAATGTTTGAGTTTTCCAAGTGCCTACTAGGACCCAATTCGGCAAAACATTCTGTTTCTGCTCAGTAAAACATGAGCATATTTCTAACATGTTACATGATTATGTAGTTTTCAAAATGCTTTATTTTAAAGCTGTGGGTTCAGTATTAAGATTTGAGGTATGGCACTGTAAAGGCTCTCAAACCAAATGCAGATCTAAATTTGTTGGTTTTCCATGCTGTGGTTAAGCTAAGTGGAAGTTCTACAGTGACTTGTAAACAAATGAAGTACCAATCACTGAAATGTGGCCTCATCAAAATGAGTTTATTAACATGACATAAAATGAGGAAATCCTGGTTTTTCTAAACCTGTGACTTCAAATTATGATCTTCAGTTCAATTTGTTATATTTTTAACTTAATCATGTGTTTAAATGTTAGGTATGAACATATACTACTACTGATCTTGTAAATGCACCTGAAATCTGTTGACTTTCACTTGGGAAGCTTTAAACTTTTTATCGTGCAAGGAATGTCCATTTGTTTATAGCTCATAATACATTTTATTTCTAACCTCTGCAGAATGCGTTGACCCTTCTGTTTCATCCAGCTACAATCAAAACAATGTCATGGCAACATATGAAAATTATTCAAGCTCTGATGTGTCAAGGAGAGCATAGACGAGCCCTGAGATATATACAGATGATGAAGCCAGCCATGTCAAATAGCAGTGAAGTGCAGCTTCATCTCACTGTGTTATTGTTTAATAGGTAAAGCTGTAAAAGATATCTTTAATTATTCTGTTGGATTGTAATAGCAACAAGAGTTTCTGAATGCTTAGTTTTAACTCTGTTGATATACAAGGCTTCCTGCAAAATATTTGATCATAATTAATCTGTACATCGTATGTATTAATTGCAGGTGCATGGTTGAGGCTTGGAGTCTATTGCGACAGCATTCCACCAGGCTAAACATAGAAGACCTGTTAAAACACATGTTTGAAATCTGTCAGGAGATGGGGCTAATGGAAGATTTACTCAAACTACCATTCACCAGTACTGAACAAGTAAGTGTGAACAGGAAGAAAAATTCTCTAATTAAAGTAGTTTGGAAGAAACAGTTAAATAATCTTTTTTTCTCTTAGGAGTGTTTAGAGAAGTTTTTGCAAACCTGTGCTGGTGTTCAGAATCATGAGTTCCTGTTAGTTCACCATCTCCAGCGTGCCAACTACATCCCAGCATTACAGTTGAATCAATCGTTAAAGGTTAATCTCATGGTAAGCTTGAAAATTCTGTTGAGTGGGCCAAATGTACCACGTGTCATTTGACTGAAAATCATGTGATAGCCTGCTATAAAACTATCTTACTCCCTTCGTTTCTAATATCTAGTATGTTTAATATGAGCTGATGCCATTTCTTTGACGCCAGGAAGTAGCTGTTCAATGTAAATTACAACTACATTTTAACAGCTGGAAAGTTTTCCGGTTACAAATCCAAAAAGTAGTTTTAGATCAAACTTACATTTAAGCTCTGTCATTCTGCATTTGGAATTCAATGTTAAATTTTATTGCTAAAAGGAAGAGTGTCTTTTTGATTATATTTGTGCAGTACTAGATTTAACTAGAATTCTTGTTGTAGACATTACCGGACATTACCACACACACACAACCACACATGATGTATATAATATAGTCATAAAAATAAAAATGAGAAGAAACTAGGTCACAGAATTGGGTATGGTATGAGAGTGTCTTCCTGTGTCATAAAAGGTTTGCTGTGTTGCCTACTTTTGTCTCTTGCATGCTATTTTATTAGTTAGCTGGGCATGGTCTGGGTACTGTGCTATGTAGAGGGGGGTCATGGCTCAGGCCCTGATCCAGTTGGTGGGGACGGGCACAGCCCAGCTCCAGTCACGGCTTGGGGCTTGAGCCTTGGGAATTTGGCAGTGTGGGAGGGTAGTCATATTAACTGCCACTGCTCCCCTGCTGCCAACTTTCTTGACCAGTAGGGAGCCCTGCAGGCCAGGTGTTATGGCTCCATGGGTCACAGGTTGAGCACCACTGTGTTTATAGTGATTTATAATCCATTCAGTGATTTATGGAAGAAGCGTTCTTCAAGGAACTGCAAATTCATACAGTGGTTTCGCAGGTCAAGCTCTTATTTAGATCCACCTATATCTATATATGTGTAAGACTCTTGTAACTCATAACAAGTAAATTCTTCCAAAATAATTTAGTTGTACACTCAGCTGAACAGTTGTCAGTATTGTTCTGGCCAGTAGCATTAACCTTTTAAGTAAAACTACTGTTTTTTAACTTGGCCTATTTTAGAGAGATGCAAAGCTGAATTTTAATAAGAGAGAATTTTTATCATTTAATATTGAAATTCTGAGCAGGAAGGTGCTGAGTGGAAGAATTGTTGTTAACTAATGATTGCCGATAGTTTAACCCCTTCACTATTTGCCATCAGTATTGGCCTATAAACCAGTGTTTCTCAACCCATTGGTTGTGACCCAAAAGTGGGTCCCAAGAATATATGAAAAGGGTCATGAATAAACTTTAAAAAAGATTCCTCCTTTAAAGGAGAAAACCATGGGAAACTGTGGCTTTTCCCTTGCAGGCTGGCAGAGTTGCAGCCTACAAGGGGTCCTTGCAGGGGTCCCCCCATGCCTCACACATGTACCCCCAACCCCACACACACTGGGAGGCTGGAGTCTGAGGGGCAGTGGGTCAGAAGTGAGGGGCACTGGCTTGGGACTGGCCATTGATGTTTACAAATGGGTCCTGGAACAAAAAGGTTGAGAAACCACTGCTATAAACAATATGCATCAAATGGTAGAATTTTTTCTTTGGTCTGTGTGATTGTGTATATTAATATGTAGAGCTAAAATTATTTTACTTTATCATAACTCCTTAAGAGTCTTCTGTATATTTAAATTAATTATGTTTGTATTTGCATGTAGCTGATTTTTTTTTTGCCTTTTGTGCTTTGTTGTTTTTTGTTTTGTTTTTGTTTGTTTGTTTTTTGTTTGTTCATTAGAATGACCATGATCCTCGTTTGAAAGAGAGATCCGTTGCCAGAAATTCTATATTGGATCAGTATGGAAAGATCCTTCCCAGAGTGCAGAGGAAGCTAGCTGTCGAGAGGGCCAAACCTTACCATTTGCCTTCATCGATTTTGCGGGAAGGTGAATTTTGCTTCAAAACTCTGATTAATTTTTATAGATTTGTATTCGGAGATCTGATATGAGGCTTCTTTTTTCCCCCCTCATTTTTAGTTTCAAGGCCCAAGCCATTATCAACAGTGGCAAAACAAGCCACTGCAGCAAATGTGCTAACAAGAGCAACTTTCATCAATAATGTATTGTCCAAAATTGGAGAGGTGTGGGCAGGAAATGAACTGAAGAGTAATTATTCACAGTGTGATAGGTAAGAACTTCCTAAGTTACCTTATGAAATTGCTGTTAAAGCTACAAGCATGCAAAAAAAACCCTGTGAGTATTAGATAAGTTCAGTAACAAGCAGATTTGATATCAGAAATATCTGAGCTGTTTTCAAAGCAATTTACAAGGGCATGCTTTGGCATATAAGTATCTTTGTCTGATTTGGAGTCCATTAAGCATCACATTTTGATGTTACTTTTAGCTTTGTCAAAGTTATGCTATTTTCTCAGAATCATAGTTTTCCTTCACTTATCTGCCTCATGCCTTTTAATATGAGAAAAAACCTATTTAAGGAATGTTAAGATTTCAAAGTCAAGCTCTTAAAAGCTACAAAATACCAGAATTAAGCTTCCCATTGAACTTTTTTGAGCCCCATTGTGCACAGTCTTTGCATACATGCTCAAATACTACTTTTTCCCCACAGAACACCAGCTTCATTTCAGCCCCAAAGATTAAAGTTCGGCAAAATTTTAAGCAACGGGGAAAGTGCCTGACAACCTTAACCATAGTTGGTGCTATCAGCTCTACCTATAATAAACTTTAATCCAAATATTTTTGGCCTGTCAGTGGATGATGATAGTTAAATTCCTCTTTCATCTGTAGTCCTAGAACTGAAGAACCACCACCTGAGCCGCTCCCTGGTACAGAATTACCTGAACCATTCATTGGAACCCCAATTACAAAGTCTTCATGTAAAAGTTCCAGGTAAAGTAGAATTTCAGATTAAAATGTTAAGCAGGTATACGATTAAGATTCACATTCTTGAGCACTTGCCATTCTAAATATTTAAGTAACTGAAGTTTTACTGAAGTACTGTATTGTAAAGTTAATAGCATTCACAGTTTTTTAAGTTGTTTTGATAATTATTCTATTTTGCATTCTTAAAATTTATTTCTAGGACAATGGTTTTATAATTGCTAGAAAAAATATTTTTTCAGTGTGATAGGTAAGAACTTCCTAAGTTACCTTATGAAATTGCTGTTAAAGCTACAAGCATGCGAAAATATTTTAATCCTCAGACTCGAAAATTTTTGCTTAATCAGTGAAATTGGAGCAACTCTGAGCATGCTTGTATTGCCCCAGTATGGCAGTAGTGAATACCCTACGAGAGGAGTTGAAAACATTGAAATATTTTTCTAGTTTCCACATCATGGAGCAAGACCCATGAAGTTGGAAAACTTGGGGTTAGTAGAAGGGAAGGACCTGATTAAGGGCGAGACCAAAATAAAGGTGTGGTGGACATGAGGGAGAATACATTTGAAGGAGGGTGGTAATGCATGCATGGAAGCCTTGGAAATGGATTATAGGAAGAAGTGAGCCTAGACTAAAGTCTGTTTTGTGGCAAAGGCATTAGGCTGTATGTCAGGAGATCTGGGGCAAATTCACTTAATCTCCCCATGCCATAGTTCCCTATCTGTAAAATAGGGGAAATTTATTTCTGTCTGTGTTATGTCTGTTTACATTGTAACTTTTTTTGGGAAAAGACTCTACTTTTTGGGGATTAAATTGCAGTTTAGGCAGTATAACACAGTTAAGTCATATTAACAACACTTAATAACATGTTGGACGGTTGATTATAGAATGTTAGAATAGCACGAGGAGTCATCTAGTTTAATGCAGTATCCTGCTGTGAAAGCAAGGTCTTTCTCTGAATCTTCATCATCCCAAGCATGTGTTTGTCTACCTCACACCTAAACTTCTAATGATGAAAGTTGCACAGTCTCTCTAGGATTATTCCATTGCTTAACCAGCCTCATAGTTGGTTAGAAAGTTCTTGATATCTAACCTAAATCAGCCTTGTAACTTAAACCTGTGTAACTGATTCTCAGTGTCCCCTGTGGAACCAGAGAACAGTTGGTTCCCATTCTTCTTATTGAAAACCTTTTGTAGTTGAAGACTGTTATCAAATCCCATCTGGCTTCTCATCTCTTCCAGTCTTTACGTGTATGTTATATTTCCTAATCATTTTTGTTGCTTTCCTTTTGATTCTCTTTAGTTTGCCCACATCTTTGCAACAGATGCATTAAATATTCAAAAGAACGATTGGGGATGTATCCTCTGACATTCATTCCTTAAACCAAAAATGGTTGATTCCAGCGAGGGCATGACAGGGGATGGGTCGGTCAAGACAGGCCCCATTGGTATACTCTCCCGCTATTATTGGCCACTCTTGGAGACAGGATACTGGGCTAATGGACCATAGGTCTGACCCAGATAGCATCCCTTACGCTCATGAAAGGTGGTGCCTGAAATTGAACACAATACTGCAGGTGAGGCCTCATCAGCTTTGAATAGAGTAGAAAAATCAGTTCTGGGCTATATTTTAACATTCCTCTTGATTAGTTTCAGTATGTTGGCATTTTCTATAACAGTATATACTAACTTGTTCTGATTGTGATCCACTGTAAGCTGCAGATCCTTTTTTTAAGTATTGCAGCCTATCCTAATTAATGCATTTGATTTTGTTCCTTCTTAAATGTTGTAGTTTGCACTTCTTACTGATTTCATCCTGCTTGTTTCAGACAGCTTTTTTAATTGATTAATTTTTTTTGAAACACAGTTCTGCTGTCCTCTAAAATGTCTGCTCACCCACCCTTTGGAACATGACAAGGGATCTATGGGTCCTCTGGCATCCCATAGGTCTTTGCTTATTCTGCATTTCCCCCCTCTACCCTTTGCCCCCCCCATATCAGAGAGCAAGGAGAACAAGCCACTGTCTGTGAGTGCTCTTTTGTTTGCCCTACCTCTACTCTGCCAATATGGTTGTCCTTTCCCTACTCTGTCCTCCAAGGCCCTTTTGATTGCTGAAGTCCTCTGACTGGAAAGCATGCTATTGCAGCAATTTTGAAATGCTCTGTCTGGGGGTCATGATAAGAGGCTGCACATCTATCTGCAGCTGAAATGCTCCAGTTTTGAAATGGTTCAAAGTGCAGCTGCACTTCTAAATTCCTTAGGTGTTACTTTTGCCTCCACCCTTAATCATTCATTTTTTTAAATTATTTTTTATTTTTTTTATTTATATATAAAAAGGTTTTGCTACCTCTGCCTAGGGTATAATATTGCTGCTGAAGTTTTTAAGCTGGCCATAACTGCTGAAATTTTGATAGAACTTTACCTATTGCCTCAGCTTAAACTATTTTCTAATCAGGAAGAGCATGGTGAATAATACTACCTACTTCTCTGTGGAGAGGGAATTTAACTTGCAAAGCTTTTGCTCAGAAAGGAGTGCTCACATCCCAGAGACTCAGCTGCCAAGTTTGTAAGTGTACTTTTTCCAGCTGATGAAGGAACAGTATGACAATTGAAGCAAAATCTAGGTTCGCCTGATTTATGTAGTTTCATGCTGTCTGTGGAGGTACCTCTAATAACTAAGAGTTTTTAGAATTAAAAGCCGTCTTCAAGGCCACATACTTATTAATTCATGGATTTATCAATCAGGCTTTATTAAGCTATTGTCCAAAACAAGAAAAGCAGGTAATCTTTCTTGTAAGGTATCAGATTAGACTATTTTAAAACAAATTTGATTTTCACATTTTAAATCTAAAACCTTGACAGATTGCTGGATTTGGTGGTTTGTCCAGTTCCTCTGTATTCTCCAGCACTTGAGAGGAATTGGCAGACACCCTGTAGAGTTGCTGCTTCTTGCATCATTTCCAGCCCACTGCAGTCAACCTCGCAGAGTTCCGTGTCTCACAAGAAAGTTTCAAGACCATCGGAGTTAAATTTGCTGGAGACTCCTATTGTGGTTAAGGTATGTAAAATTGCTACCCTTTTAAGTATTTTAAACTTTGTGAGAAACATCACAATACATAATATCAAATGTATAGGCATCAAAATGCTGGCTCTCTAAAAGCATTGTATTTGTATACATAATGCCATTAGAAACCATACCTAAAGAGGAAAGGAGTCTTGTAAATCAGTATGTTATTTCCAACTGTAACAAAAGAGCACAGGGTACTCTGTTACTAGCAGGGGCCTGAGTGGCATCTAGGTAGCCTGCAACTGCCTGCAATGCCAATTAGGCAGAGTTACCTGATTGTGAGCAGGACCCAGCTGTGCTCTATAAGAGCTGAGCCCTGAACTGCAAAGAGGTGGCAGCTTGCACCAGCAGCTGGGGAGAACACCACCTAGCTGGGGTGCTGCTCAGAGCAACATCTTGGAGGTAAGAGCTGGGGCTATGGGGAAGGAGGAGGCCCCATGGTCCTGGACATGACAGAAAACTGT
This sequence comes from Crocodylus siamensis, assembly GCF_052110815.1. Taxonomy (NCBI): domain Eukaryota; kingdom Metazoa; phylum Chordata; order Crocodylia; family Crocodylidae; genus Crocodylus; species Crocodylus siamensis. The sequence continues at coordinate 146,965,122 of NC_143395.1, read as the reverse complement.
GCCCTACTGGGGACAGGTGGCCTGATGGGATTGTCTATCAGTAGAGAAGTTTCTGATGTTTCATGTAGTTAATTTGGCTTTTGACTCGGTGCAGAGCGCATCTTTCTTGTTTTCGCCTGTTGACTAATGTTAGATGCTTTTGTGTGTGTAAATCTCAGTCCTTTTCTTGGAGCTTTGTGGCTATAAGACTCTAATCCTTTTGTGAACTTGCCTGACTACTTACCTTCAATGATACCTTGTTGCAGTAAGCTTCCTCATTGAACTATTATTGCACTCTGTGTGTGTGTGTGTGTGTGTGTGTACACATGATAAATACATAAACAATATTTTTCCATTCATCACACATGCACGCTATGTATGTATATATGGTATAGTAAAAGGAAGAATATATAACTATATTTCTTTTAACTGATCTTTTAACTCTTCACATGGAATAGTCTTCTACTGAATCCTTTTTAAGAAAAGGTGAGCAGAACTCAGTATAGTATTCCAGATGAGGATGTCGCTTTTCTGATAGTGAAATAACATTCCTTAAGATTTTTGGTTTCATCCAATCCCTGAAAGATGGAAAGGCCTCCTACATAGCATTGTGTAAGGGGCATGTCACGGTTATCAAAAATAGTGAAAAATCAGCTGACAGATCTGAACTGCCATTTGGGATGCAGCACTGTATTCTGTGGCTGTGGTCCTAAGGACCTTGCCCCATGCACCTCTTTGGGGGAGTCCTTGGAGGACTTGCTACAGTGTCTGTATTAGTAATCTTCACCTGCGGGGTTTAGAACCCCTATGCCCTTTCTCTTTGTTTAGAGGTCATGCAGGTATGATGAGGAATGCAGTGCATCTGTCTTCCCTTAGTTGTTGCAGGTATTTTGCAACATAGTGGTATACTTGAATTATAAGTATTCGTTTTAATAGGCATCATCAAATGCAAGCGAACACACTATTAATAAACTCAAGGAACATGATCTTGTTTTGGTATTAGAATAACGACTTGATCAGTTCTTGACATTTTTTTCTTTGTATTCATAATGTTATATCAGTACACTTGTGGAAGTCTGTGTTTGTTCATTTTTCTGACGCTCTTCCCCCCTCATGCAACAAAAAATGTCCCTGATCTTTTGTGCATGAGAACAAAAGTTCCCCTCGTACACAAATATGCAGCAATATTTTTATTAACTGATTTAAAACTACAACCAGAATTATCCTGAGAGATGAAAGGTGTGATGGGCATGATGTACCATTAAGGTATCTTAATTTGCTATCTATTAAATTTAAAAAATAATTTAAATTTGCTTTATCTATTAAATTTTAAAAAATACATTCAAGAATTCATTCTTTCTGTTCCAGCCTTAGTTTGTTTGGAGTAGACATTTTGTGTATAGTTTTCTGTTCAGTGATCAGAAAACGCTTTACTGTTAAAGCAAGATGTTTTTATTTTTATAGAGAGCCAAAGCTTTGGCCACATCTGCTGCTTCCTCTGGTTTCCCTGGGTTTACTCCTCAATCTATTTTGAGATCCAGTCTTCGCACCACACCTGTAGCAACTCCTTCTGTATCACCAGGAAGATCAATAACTCCTCCTTTACGGGCAAAGGAAACCAGAATTTCTTTCGTGGAAGAGAACATAACTACAAAATGGACAGCTGGGGTAAGCTGAGCTACACCTTGGTTAAAGGAGATGCTATTACTAAGACTGATGCTTGCTAGACTGCTACTTGACCTTGATTTTTAAAGCTTTCAATAAAACATTTATAAACTACGTAATACATGTAAAGTACTTGCAGTAGCAGTATGAATTAAAAAGTGCTGCTAATAGAATCCAGAGGCATCCTTAATTATGTCAGTTGTGGTAAGGTATTGGCCATTTTTTATGGCTGCCATCTTGTCAAGGGTATTATCAGATGGAGCATACCTGATGGTGGAATTAAGCTTTACATAATTCACCCAGAATTTAACAGTCCTGTCCTTCAGTATCAGTTTAACAGGTGATACCAATAGATTGCTTTTTTGCTACAGCTTCAACTTGTGTTAGATCCTCTCCAGGTTGAGTAGAACTGGGGGGACACGCATGTTTTTTGTTCATATCAGGGCAAAACTAACATCTTCCTCATAAAAACCTTGGAAAGAGAATGAGGGGAGGGGTTGAGAGCATACACCATACCCCAGCAGAACGTCCAGTACCCCAGTTGATAGGGCATTTATTATATGCAAGAGAGACCTAGGTTCAAGCTCCTGTTTTGAATCAGTCAGAATAAGTGTTTAAATCTCAGTTTACCAAAGCATAAGTGAATGCTCTGATTGACTGTGGTTGAGGCTTGTAACTGCAGTTTTGAGATTAGAAACTGCATCCTGGACCCAAAAACATTTCCTGTCAAAACTCATGTCCTTCATTTGTGTGAAAAAAAGTTTGCTTGTGTCCCAAGGAACAGATTTTGTCCTTCAAAATATGGCCTTATAATATTCACGATACAATCAGTGACAGTGCTAAGAGTTAGACAGCTTAACAACAAAGTTGCACTTTGAACTGTTTGATATCAAGGGCACTTCCCAAGAGATCTGACCTTGTTCTGCTGCAGTGGAATGAGCACCATAACCTTTTGCCTATTTAGTATGATATCATATTCAATATGACCTAGCCCATTTAATATGGTCACACCTGGGATGGGGTGGAGCGTAGGGTGACTTTTTTTTTTTTCCTCTCCTTGGTCTGCCATGTTTTCCTGATCAAGAACTAGGAGTCTTTCTGTAAAAAAAAAAACAAAAAAACAGTGCATCCTGCACAATCAAATCTCACCGAACTCATGCTAAATTTAAGAGATGCTGCATCCTCCTTCCACAGAGCATTTTAGAAATAGAAATCCATGTGGATTCTTAAAGAACTTATGGACAAATAGGAAATAAAGCTGATCATTGCAAAATGTTCATCCCTGAAAGTATGGGGGGGGTCTTGTTTTGGGGGGGGGGGATACCATTAAGCATCTCCCTTAACTTTTCTACTATTCTCAGTCTCTGTATATCACCCTGCAGCTAACAGACATGCCTGACATGACACTTCTCTTTCACAAGCCCTGCACAGGTATAGATAACATTGGTGTTTCACTCCACAGGAACTAGTTGACTTAATCATTATGTTCTGTAGGGAGATAGACTCAGTATTCCCTCTCTCATACTGGAGAGACTGTTTAACACTGTTCTCCTCAAATAGTTGGTATTCTGTATCTTGTCACTCACCAGAAGCCTGGATCCTCAGAAGGCCATTTCATGATGCACTCACTATGCTGTCTACTGATAAGAGAATTCTGGGCTAGGGGCAGAATTTACACACATCTGTGCAAGTGATCAGAAACCGGTTCAAATCTGTAACACATCAGAAGTACAGTGCACATAAACTGCTTTCAAAATGGCCAGAACTGTTTTAAGATAAACCTGGATGGGTGCAGGGTCAGACTTAACTGATTTAGGTTAAATTGATTTATTGAACTTCTGTCCCAGATCCCCTTCATATTCAAATTAATGCATAGTCCCCCAGCATTCCAGGATGCTTTGCAGCTCCCCTGCAACTGCCCCTCCCCCACAGAGTGAGTGGACTAGCCTTGGCCCGAGCTGTCTGTTCCAGCTGAGCAGGGAGGTGTGCTGTAGCTCTCCCCAGCTTCTGGCTTGAGCCACTGCAGGTATATGGCTGCATTTCCAGAATCACAAGTGAATGTCAGTTTACTTGTTCATCAGTTCGATCTATAAAATTTGGACTAACTTTTGAAATTTTAATCAATTCAGCTTCGGGCTTTTTAACTGTTTGTACTTAGCCCTGTTGCTCCTATTTTCATTTCTTTCAGTTGAAGTCTGTTTCCAGGTGCAGTTTTTCCAGATTCCAGCTTCTTTTTGTTTGGGAAATTCTGTATGGGGCTCCAGTTGCTCCTCCAAGCCGTATGCGCTTTCAGTATTGTCTTTTATTCATGCCTCTGAGATGGAGCATCTCCCAGTTCTGTGGATCTGTTTCAGTGTTATCTGGTCCTTCTTTGTGATATCTGAACAGCAAATTAGGTCCCATTTAAAGTCCTAACCAGATTCTGGGACTCAGCTGGTTTTTTTTTTTGGCTTCCTTATTGTAGCAGGCTAATGAGCTGTGCATTTCAAAATCTTGCCCCCTTCCTATAGACAACTTTATTAGCTTTATTCTTGAGCTCTTGATAGTTCAATGTTCCTGTGTCCTCTTGTACTCTTCTTTCTGAATGGATTGAAAAATGAGTGGATATTTTGGAATAGCAGTCTTTTTGCAAAAGCTGCATTTTAAAAGGCTTGGCTTTCTGCCACAAGGATCCCATCACTGCTAGGTTTTTTTTTTTTACAGAGGTAGATGTCAGTAAATGAGTCTTGTAGGAAAGCGAGCCAGCAGGTATGAAACAAATGAAGTTTCGTTACTCCCAGATTTGTAATACTGTTGACTTCTCAGTGATGTTCATGAGGTGTCAAACACCTTGCCCAAGCAGGGAAGTTGCTTGGAATGCCTGACACTCCCTACCCTAACCCTAACCCCCCATTTCCCCCCTCCAGATCAGTACAAAATCTAGTCTTGGGAAATTGAAGACTTGTATAATGACAGTGCTGATGATTTTACTGAGCACAACATATGTGATTCATAGTTTGATTTAAAAAGTTTCATTCACAAATAGTCAGAGAAATCATAGCGAATACTGCTTTAATAATTTAGGTGTATTTGTATGTAAAACTTTATCAGAATCTATGTGGGAGTTGGGAGACCATTGAGGCTATTTACAGGAAAGACCACATCCTAAGGGCCTCAGGGTGTAATAAATTGTTGTTGATCTATCTACACTTCAGCCTAGGACTAAATGAATAGCGCACATTGGCATATTAATATAAATATAAATTTAAAGGGACATAATCATTTGGATTAGACCAAATCTTAAATATTGTTTTAAATAGGGACAGTCTCAATAAATTAGAATTCTTGGAAAATGCTTTTTTGGATTTTAAATTTTCTATTTTCCCAAACTTGAACACATCAATGGATTCAACTAATAAGTGAAGTTATAAAAAGGAAATAATCTGACCAAGTCTAGTTTTGCCTACCAAGTTGAAAGTCTTCAACTAAATATTGGAAATAGTTTTTAGTTGATAGTTAAATCAGTTTTAAAATGAAAGTTTTAGAAGCAAAGCTGATGTTTTTTATGGGCTTCGAAATAGATATTGTCAGTACCTTGCTTACTGTTACATTGATACACTTTTAAAATGCCAAATGTTTAACATGTTTTTTATTTTTGGCAAAATCTTGAATATCATTAATTGCTTGTTTGCCTTATTTTTAATAAAGGTGACAGGAGATGATACACAATTTATAGCTTCATCTCAACATAGTCTTGGAGTTCAAATGGAGGGCACTGTGTCTAAGAACAGAGATGAAGTTGTTCCTTTTACTTTGAGCAGTCATGAGGAAGATCATGTTGAATTGGATGAATCATCAGAAGACATAACAGGAGATGACTTGGAGAAAATGGAAGTCAGCAAAGAAACTAGTGATTTTTCTGCCAGGTCAGACCAAACTACTTTGGAATATCAAGATGCAAAATCACCAGGTGATTTTGAAGAAGAAGTCATCTTTATAGCCTTGAAATCAGCAGATTCCTCCACTGAAGATGCTGCTGATGTACAGAAGAAAATGGAAGAAGTTAGTGAAGTGGTAGAAAACAAACCTTCACAGACTGAACAAGCAGCTTCTTCAGAGTTGGAGAAACAAACTGGTATGTCTCATTGTGTAATAGCTTGTTATCTAACAAATTGAAGGTTTGAATACCTTTAAATGTTACTTTTATTGTACATTAGTTACATAGTGCTACCAGATGTAATAGCAGGGATACTTGGAAAAGACTACATTATAAACTCTTGTTCTTGGGCATCTTATATTCTGTGAATAAATTGCCCTTTGGGCTTACGTTTAGTCGCAGCCAAGAGACTGATATTTCAGGTCCAGGTGGTCTAGAGTGTGACAGGATTTTCATTAGATTAATTTATTTTGTCTTTAGAGTTAAGTAACTGCTTCATATTTGGCAGAGACCGAGTTCTCAATAGGAAAGTCTTTGACCTGTTTGAAAGTAAAGTAGTAGTATTTGTAAAGAGAATATGGGTTTTATCTAGCATTTCCCTCCTCTCCATTTTACTGTTGCAAGATATGGTATTTCTGGTACCAGGACATTCCATTTATGGTATTCGACATCCATTTATGTCACCTCTAATTTTGAAATGGCAATTTTCACATCAACGATTATGCACTGAAGTATTAATGGCCTCTGTAGATGGTTTGAATGCAACTAAACTACAAGAATTTTGCAGTCATGGGGAAGACCGGTTGTTCCCATTGAGGTGTCTCAGATCTTTGTCTTTGTGACCAGCAGAAGTTCCTAAGTATGGTGTCCATTACCACAATCCAAACATGGTACAGGTCCAACTATCTAATAAAGTAGTTTAGTTGTCTGGACTCTCCGATCATGCTTCTTGCAGTCAGACAAACTGATGCTTTTCCACACGCTTTTCAATGCTGGAAGTATCCTTATATGATTTCCCTTGTATCTTTTGACGAAGAGGATGTTTTTCATGTTACTGTAGTCATTTCTGTAGTGCAGGGGAAAGGCTAATATTAACAGTTGCTGGATGCCCAGGTCCAGCCTCTTTCAACTCAGTTAATCATCATTCAGGGATACGAGATAGGAGGGGGTATATTGAACAACCTGTGGTAAAATGAGGAAATTGAAATAATAAAGGGGGAAAAGACTTATAGAAAGAGCTAGAAATGCCCAGAGTCCAAGAAAAGTGGAAGAAGCAGACTGAGAGACAATAACATCTGATTTTAAGAGCAGATGCTGCTACTTGATTTTCTTCAGCTGCCAGTCCAATAATGCATTGAATTTTAATAGCGAGAGAGAAAAAAATATTTCAGTTCTCCCAAAAATATTTCAGTTCTTTCAGTTTTTTTCTTTGAAAGAATATGAATACAGTAGTAATGAAAATATGAAATTAAATTATACTATAATGAAAACACTGTGTACGCATAAAGCTTCTTCCTTTGTAGTAGTAGTAATATTTCAGACTGTGTGCACTTATAGGCTTAGATATTCCATTAGATCTCTTGCATCTGAAACATTAATAAAATGCATAATGAAGTCTGTATATCACTTAAATAAACAGTTTAAATGTGGATAAAGCTAGTAGCTCCTTGTTCAGTTATTAATTCTGTTCCTAGAATTTGGGGGAAATTTGAAAACTGAATGTCTCACCCTTCCTGAAAATGGTGCATCAGTGTATCAAGCTGCTGAGGCCTCTGCTTGTTTGACAGCGAGTGAAAGGTAAGTATATAAAAATAAGTAACTCAGGTATCCAAAGATGCATATCAATGGGCTGGCTTATACGTCAACTTTGTTTATATTCTAAAAATAAAATAGAGAATAATGTTTAATGGGTTCCTTGCATCTTCCTGACTATGGACCCATTTATTGTAGTATAAACATCCTGCAGGTTCAGCAGTCAAACTTTCTTTTTAGTCACTGATTTCAAAGTACTGTGGTTACAAAACCATCCACTCTCTCATAAGACTATTTGAATAACGCTTCCAGTGTGTTTTGTTAAATGGACGCCATAAACTTGAAAATCCCTCTTGTGTTTGAGAATTTGTATACTTTGTGTAGTATCACCCAAGTTTCCGATAACTGAAAAATTGTTGTTTGTGGCTAACGTACATTAAAGAGCCTGCAGAGTCCATAGAAAAACTGAATTGCCTATGGTAACATTATTGGTATAGATCTTACTTTCATGTCGTTTGTTATAAACTTTTTGTTACAAGAATAATTCTGCAGACATAA